>NC_065443.1:189850890-190518890 GCF_917563875.1 Diabrotica virgifera virgifera
AGTTGAAAAAGTTGTGGGGTTGGAAATCCAACACCGTAGCAGAGGGATATGTGGAGAATTCATTACATGGACAAATAAAAATTGCTAATATGTTGTCTCATGTAGAAAATCCAGAAACGTCGGCGTCATCATCTATTTCTGAAACTCATAATTTTGAGCAACACGGTCTTACTTTAACCGTTAATAGTAATCATAATTCCAATGTAACTATTAATATTTATAATTCCAAATAGTTTTCTTTTTGTTATTGTTGTTGTTGTTTCTTAATTAAATAAATGTTGAGTGGATTCTATTCTTTCTAAACCATCTTTTAATCAAAAATGACATTGACATTTGCAGGTAGAAAAGTGAAAGATGCTAGCCGGGAAAGTACTTTCCCGGCTAGCTGGGAAAGTAAAGTAAGTAATAAGTCGCTTCCTGATTACTTCAAAGGTTAGAAATCCATAAATTACTAACTGATTGTGAGTAATAGTGCATTTCAAAGGCTAACCGATTTCGGCACTCTGGTGCCGTAGTATAGGAGCATTTGTAAATATGCATCCGGGTATATAGGTAGTTTTTTTGGTGACTACAATAATTACTTAGTCTGGTAACGAAAAGAAAGTTTTTTATAGTAATGACTGTTCTACTCATTTTGACCTGATTCATACGAATCTTGTGCCAACACATACATCTCAATTATTAAAAATATCGAGTAGAAAAGGGGTTAAATTGTAACACTGAAAAGTTGCAAATAATTATCTCTGTATAATAATTATTTATAATATGTTTCACAATATTTCTTCATTTATTTGGTCTTGATAAATCGATATACTTATTTAAAAAATTTCTTTTCTTCTCCAAGACTTCTTTTTCGCAGATTAGCGTATTTGACGCTTATACTTTGACTGTTCAACCTTCTTCAGGACGTGCCGTGTCCGGTGTCTGTATTCAGACGTTGTTTACAAGTTCCTGAAACCTCTCTCTATCGGCTACTGTGCGAAAAAATCTTCTACCATGGAACCACACCATTGTATTACGCAACTCCACTTTTCATTATATTGTACGGCTAAGTAGATGGTATTTAGGTCCTCTAATTATATGGCCGAAGTCTTCTGTTTTTCTCCTCTTTATGATGTTTATAGTTTATGAGTCTGTTTACTGTTCAACCACATAGCACAACATTTTTTCTTCGGGTCAAAGAACCACAATTACAAATATTTCAACGTACAGAAATGTAAGGATGACAACTAATAACCAGCAAGTTCATAATGAAAATTACATGTAAAACTCATCAAGACTTTAGATATTGGGTTTATATTAGTCTTTCGTTATCAATCCAAGTAGCAAAGCTTAAATGGAAGTTCGCCGGACAGCCGTTAAGCATGCAGAAGGATGAAAGATGGACTAAGACGATTATACACTGGAGAACTTGGAACCACAAACGAAAAAGGGGAAGGGCACAAATGCTTCAGGTCAAATGACATGAAGAAACACGCTGGGTCGAAATGGATGCAAATTGCCCAAGATAGAAAGGCATGGAAGAAGGAAGAGGAAGCTTATATCCAAGGATGGATGTTTAGGGCTGATTGGATAGATAGAGATTAGTCTTCCGTATAGATATATTTTTTTTACATATTAAAATTATTTTTTCTATTCTCATATAATATATCAATTATGATGTCACTACCTGTATCATAATGAACTTCATTATGATACAGATTTTCATTAAGATACAGATTTTTAACCAATAGAATCGCGATATGGCATTCGCGATAAAGGTGGTACACGCGCAGTAACCAATGGCGAGTCAAATACATACGCTTTGACAGTTCTCAATATGTAAACAAACCGTCAAACTGACAACTTGCGTTTAATTATCATTATGAAGCTCGTACTCTATACGAAACTCGCCGCATACGGCTCGTTTCGTAACCCTCATACTCGCTTCATAATGACCATCATTAAATGCTCGTTGCATAATATACTATTAATCGTGTCAAAACTGTGACAAAATCGTGACGGAAATTTTTTTATTGTTCGATCCATAAAATACTTGAGTTTTGTTATACATGTAAATTCTCTAGCACAAAAAAAAACCGAAAGACTTCTAATAGGTAAGTTTTCGAACAGAAGAGTTCAATATAATATTATAGTGAGATGGATAAGATAATGGTATGGGAGCCCAAACGGGGATTTTTGCAGTTACTCGAGCGTGTCAGATTAACACATGGGTAGAAACCTTGTACCCTGTAAATGTACCTCTACCATATATTGGCGCTTAATACAGGGGAGTACGCTAAGGGGGGTCCGAAAAAAAATATATCCTTAGAAAAACTCGAAATTATCAGATTAAGATAAGGTAAGTTAAGTAGGTACATGCAAAACAGTGTATAGGTATACCTACCTATATTTGAAAAATCTGACGATTAGCGGGGAAATGGTTGAGTCACAAAGTTTCACAAAAAAGGCGAATATTTCGCGAAATGAACGTCAGATCGAAAAACTTAAAAATACACGTATTCAATATTTTTGAAAAATCTATCGAATGGCACCAAACATGACCCCACACGGAGGTGAGGTGGGGGGTGGGGGTTACATCTTAATCTTGGGGAGACCCAATTTTTATTGCAGATTGTGATTCTTTACGTAAAAATAAGCAACTTTTATTTAAGTCATATTTTCGAATTATGGATAGATGGAGCTATAATCGGAAAAAACCATTGTTGGAAATGAAAAATTAAATTAAAAAATGGAAAACCCCCCACTTTATGGAAAACTTAACTTTTTTGCTTTTAGGACCCA
The DNA here is from genome assembly GCF_917563875.1 of Diabrotica virgifera virgifera. NCBI lineage: Eukaryota > Metazoa > Arthropoda > Insecta > Coleoptera > Chrysomelidae > Diabrotica > Diabrotica virgifera. The sequence goes on from NC_065443.1 coordinate 189,853,675, forward strand.
CTCTTCACAACGCAATAGATCCCCACAACGCAATAGATCCCCACAACGCAACGCTCGAGTAACTGCAAATTCAGCATACTTTCCAGACGTAGGTACCGCAAATATTTTATTGTCCAGATTTAGCCATACGACTCACGCTTACTCTAAGGATAAAATTCAGTCATCTCATATACCTACGGTATCAAAAGAATTGAGCTCTGGCTGACAGAAAAAATAATAAATAATAAAAAAATACTTATAGACTAAATACAATAGGGGGTCCATGGACCCGTTGACCCCCCTCTGTATCCGCGCCTGGTCCCTCACTATAAGAAAAATAGTGAATACACCTAGGAAAATGAATGTAAACAAATAGAAAAATATGTCTTAATAATTGCGTAAAATAATTGTCATCATATTGACCTTCAGTACCTTTAAAATCAGTCATAAAAATACTCTGAAATTTGAAAGTTTGACAGGTCGCTTACAATTTTCAACATAATATCGTAAAAAAGTAATGTCAATACTTTTGAAATGTTTGTATGTACATTAAGTTTGTTTTAGATATGTAGTAAAACAAGGTACTTAAACATTATTTACTTTGTACGTAAGTAAAGCAAATATTTAGTGTTAGTGGATTAACATACACCTTTTGGATTCTAAAAATAAATGCGGTGCAATGGAGCAAAACTAGTAAGAATATCATCACACCTTTCGGTATCGGTATTTTTATTATAGGATTTATTATAGAATTCCCTAAGAGGGAATATGTGGTCTAAATAATCTCAAAATATCAACTTTTACACCATTAGGCCTTTAAATAGATTCATTTAATTACTTATTGGTGAGGTGACCACTGCATTTCAGCACCCTTATCCATTAAACACTGAAGTTGAGCGATGGCAAACTTTTGCTTTGGGGGCCACTGTGTTTTGCGGCTTATTTGCATAGACCTGTAACTTAACAAAACCATACAAGAAAAAAGTCTAGCAGGGTCAAATCGCACGATATCGGTGGCCAGTTGACATCACCATACGTGAGATGACCGATGACCATGCCATCAAATTGTTCATGCAAAATGTCTAATGTGGCATGAGCTGTGTATCATGAGCCCATGAGCGCCCTCGTACAAATATGTACTTTTTATTAGGTAGGTATCGGTATAAAAGTAAATACATAATAAGATCATCGTAAGAATGAAAGGTGGTTTCGCAAAACTTAGATTTGGATTATGTACAGTAAAACCGTAACATTTACCGATACAATTAAAACATAGGATATCAAAACCTGTAAAAGAAAAATTAAGTGTCTAAAATGAATAAAATTTATTTTATAGGTACCTATACTAAATAAATTTTATATGCCACAACACAACTATGTACAACATAAATAACACTTAAAAATGAAATTAAAGTTATTCAAAATCACGTTACACTGAATGATTTACGTAACGGGGTAATAAGACAAACGGTAAATCAGTAGATATTAAAATCTGTCAGTAAATAAACATTATGTTAACTGAAATGCACATACTAAGTAGGTGCCTATGTTTCTTAAATTTTTTCGTATATATCATTATAAATAAAATAAGATAATTAACTTTTTTAAGAAATTTTCGTTTTTAGAGCATGAAACAAATGAATATTTTTCAACGTTTTAGGTAGATAATTATATTTTCGACAGCAATAAAGAATTAAACAATTTTTTTACAAAACAGGTTATTAAAACGCATATCAACATACTTTTCTAGTTAAATGAATGTCTTAACAAAATACGAGCCGTTTAAGGCTCTAAAAACAACTACATATTTGAGACACCCACGAATATACTGAATATACATACATTGAAGAGTCTTCAGAAACATGAAGGTGGTCCGATGTTCACATTTAATAAAAATTCCATAGCACAACGTCTGTTTGTAAAACTCATTACACAAAAGAAATATCCAACCTCTTAGTTACGTATCACAAAGTGATGCATAAGAAAAAAAATGAAATTCAGGGACAAATATAAGAGCAAAAACAGTATCACAACACTAATGGGCAGACGATAATCGGTTAATAAACCATAAAAACTCAACACTATGCGAAAGATTGTTTATACAGTGTAGTCGATAAAGTAAAAGAGATAGTCGTCTATTTTCATTGGTCGCGAAAAACAGTTGGATTTGCGAAAATCCTTTTAGTGTGAAGGCGAGTAACGGAGCTTAACCGCACCAACATAAGCAAACCGTGAACACGGACTGAGGGATCGAGAGAAACAGCATGCCATGACTGAAAGCCGAATTCGTACGACGTCGTGCTTCCTGTTGCCGATGTGCATAATTATTCCCCAGATCTTCAGACGCTACAGAACGTCTTGGGAAATCGACATACGGTGTAGCATCATTATTATAAGAATTTATTCTACCAGAAGACAGACCTTTTTGGAATATTGATACACTAAGAAGTAAGAATTTTAAAGGAAGGATAATATAATTATTTTTAATTATAATAGGTACTTGTCCAATTCTGAATCAGTGCCGGTTTAACCTAACTTCGGGCCCTGGGCGCTGAATATTTAGGGGGCCCCTTAATTGCTATTCGTTGTCAGTTTTTTAACAAGAAAACACATGTATTTATTGTAAAATCCATACTTTTTTTAAACCAAACAAGAAGAAGAGCAAACGTAAAAAATATTCCAAAAAATACATTTAAAAATAAAAAAAAAACAGAAATTTACACAAAACAACACATGACGAACAAAAAAATATATTAAGTATAAAAAATACATACTTATGTTGCTCCAGTTGTATTACAATGCAGTTGCTCCAAGGCTTCATTTTCTATAATACAATAGTGACATGCGTCTAGATTTTCTTGACCCTAATTTGGCGTTAAATAAATTTTTATTCTTTTTAAAGCCGAAAAAGACCGCTTGCCTTACGCATTAGAAGTTGGCATCGTGAAATAAACTTGCAGTAAAGGTAAAATATTGGGAATTGTTGCCTTTACAATCTGTACATCCTGGATGACACTAAATTTTATAAATGTTTATTTAACATTTGGCATAATGTTATAGAATGAGTAATTTCATTATGCAAGTTCTCTTTGGTTTCATCAACATCTTCTTTATATTTCACACATAAGTATTAATTGACGTCTTGGCTGCTTCTTTATCTAGCGTAAAAGAACATCTAAAAGCTGATGTTACATCCTTGTAAAATTCAATTCACTTTAAAAGATCTTGAGTAATATTGTGGCCTATAACATTAAATACTTCAATTCCGAATCTTTCTTGCCCCTTTAATTGTTTCGCTTTCACCTGCTTCATCGAAAAATGTTTTTCCCTTCTTTGTTCTTTGAAGGTCAGTTGTATAGAATATGTTTAAGATATCGTCGTCTTCGTAAAACATATTTTTGGCTTCTATTAAATTTCGCTTAACATATTTCTTACGTCTCCAACAAATCTCAAAATTGGTGTCATTAATTCTACTCCAATTGACACAAGTCCACAGTTTCATCACGTTCACGTTTTGCTTGTTGCATTAACTCGTTCCAAAGTTTTTGTCCAAATCACTGTCAATGGAGCTGTCTCAAAGGTATCCATTTTATTCTGCAATGTCTTGGCTTCATTTTTAATTGCTAATTTTTCGTCTCTGTTATTGATTAACTGGAAAAATAGGTTTGATGGATCCCTAGAACTCATTGCAAATTTGGTGAGACAAATAGAATCCTTTCATTTATTCGCATTCTGTTGTAAATGCTCAGCTAAGAAGTAGTCAAATTTAGCCTAGTATACAATTGGATCAACGGAAAGCTAGTCCTTGAGAAGCAAGTAATTTAGCAGTGACAACAACTCTTCTTAGGACGTTTATCCAATAGTCAGCTTCGCGTTCTACTTGCTCTTTCAAGGCAGCAACGTCTATAACTCCAATTATTGATGATCTTGTTAGTAATGTAACCATAGAGTTGTAACAAATTTCAGATGAAATTTACTTTCTTCGTGAGATTTGAACAAACTATTTAAATGTTTTCAGTGGGTCAATCCAAAATCACTTAAACTATTATTTCAATTGAAAATAATTTGCACTGATAACAATAAACAGCTTTAGCACTTGCGTAGTATATTAGCCAATCTCTCTTTTCTTTGCTTCCATTGAGTTTTCCTCTATAAATTTGTTCCATTTAATCTTCTATAATAAGCTTTGTCTTCTTCTATATACATTTTTTTACAATTTTTTAAGGAATCACTCTTTGGTATAAAAGTTCATGGTTTTTATAAAGTCATCAGTCTTAAAATCAGACCATTTCGAAATCGCAGGTATTTCATCGTCGTTTTTTCTATTTTGGAAAATATTTAGATTACTTAGCGGACTTTATTTTTTAATTATAAAAAAAGTTTATGCACTGGGCCCCTGGACGCCCGCCCCAAGCGCCCAGTGCATAAACCGGCACTGTTCTGAATCCATTATAAGAGTATACAGAGTGGGTGGGCCAAAGAAAATAGTTCACCTCGATATTTGGCAGTATTTATCAGATTTTAAGGAAATAAACAACAGGTCAATTTTTGACCTAAGAAGGACACATTTTATGGTACATATATCTGTTATTTGTCAGCCCCCTACGTTCCACTCCACCCTCCTTATTTTTAAATAGGAAATAGGGGTCGTGTGCTAGCTCATTTGAAAGGTTATTGGTACATATATCTGTCATTTGTCAGCTCCCTCCGTTCCACTCTCCCCTCCTTATTTTTAACTAGGAAATAGGGGTCGTGTGCTAGCTCATTTAAAAGGTTATTCAATTCTCTATTCAGTAATATTAACATTGACATAATCATTTACACAGGGTGTCCAAGAAAAAATATTTTGAGTTAAATTAATTGACAAAAAAAGATGAAAGTATGTAATTTATTCAACTCAGAATACATTCTACTGCGGACAAAAAACAGAAAAAAATGTTTATTTGATAAATAAACATTGTTTGTTGCTTAAATTCAATATTCAACCTACCAAGAGGCATATGGGTGGCAGTGGCAGCTTGAACATTGAAATTAAGCGAAAAGCAATGTCTATTTATCAAAAAACATTTTTTTCTGTTTTGTGACAATCATACCAATCAATATCAATTTTGTGATACATTTCAGAATGTATTTTGAATTAAATAAATTACATACATTCTTCTTTTTGTGTGAGGGGTGGGGGAAATGGAAGGGAAGGGGTTGAAAAATGACAGATGTATGTACCGTAAAAATGTGTCCCCCTTAGATCAAAAATTTACCTGTTTTTTTATTTCCTTAAAATCTAATAAATACTGTCAAATATCGATGTGGACTCTTTTGTTTGGTCCACTCTGTATATTAGGTGAAGGTACTTTATACTTTATTTTGATATAAAAGTTAAGGAGAAATATCAATTAGGACAGCGGCGTAGGTAAAACCCCCGCAAACCCCGTAGTGAGTGAAGTCAAATTTAATAAAAAACCTAAAAATTTATTCCGGTTCTTCATATAAACAAGGTAAATTTTAAAATTAACAGTATTTTTACAACTTTATGTAACTAGGTTGCAAGAGATTTATGGCAGATCTTAACGCTGAAATAGGTAGAAGAGGAAATGATAAGGTAGCAGCAAGGTTCAGAGTGACCATCATAAATCAAAATGGAGAATAGCTGATAGACATCTGGGAACTATAAAACCTAAAAATCACCACCGGATTTTACATACGTACACAAAGAAGCCATAAGTATAATGTGAACACAAGAAAGAAGGAAGGTAAAAATAATATTATACTATGTGCCTAATAGTAAAGCAAGGGGGCAGTACAAATAAATATGAAAAATATGAGAGTGCGTCAGATTATTTGTCCACTGAAAGCAGAAATGGAACTAAAACTAACGTATTGTAACAAAACCGAAAAACTACAAAAAAAAACAAGACAAGATGGAATTACTCTGAGAACAATTAATAATAGTTGTATCTGTATCTATCTATACACAGCTTCTGGAGCAAAAACTATTTAGGGGAGTGCAATTAGAACGAAAACAAGCATTGTTTCGGAAAAATTCAAACAAGCTTATATTTTTCTAAAACTTTTTTTGTTAGTTTATATACATGTTAAAGTAAAAAGTTCTACTCGCAGATTTGGCCGCTAATTGTTTATGAATTGTTTAAACAATAACAATTGTTTTGTATAAATAATTTTAAAAATATCGTTGAATTCATCATTTTACTTTGATCAAATATGTTTCTATTTTGTTTTTGATTATGCTGAATCCGAATATGGCATTACAATTTAAAAATTCTTATACAGAAGCTCTTATACAGTATGTCTGCGTAGCTAGGAACCACATGCAAAACTTTTTTATTATCAATTTTACGAAAAAAAGTTATTCTTCATAAAATCCTCTCGATAGTCAAAAATTTAAAACTCAACTATCATATTATCAAATTTTATCAATTTTATATGAGTTATGTCAAAAATATAAATTTCGTTATAGAGTAAAGTACCTTCATATTCCAGAATATCAAAAAGTGCTATTATGAAAAGTTGTTTGAAATTAAAACTATGTTTTAATATACAATTACATCATTCTAATCAAACAATTTTTTTTCCAATTTTTTCTCAAATTACGGATACCCATCATCATTTTATTATAATTATGATAACTATTTTATTATTAATTTTAGGAAAAAAAAGTTATTCTTCATAAAATACTCTACCTGGTCTAAAATCTAAGATACAACTAACAGATATCAAACTTTTGCAATTTTATACAAGGTATGTTAAAAATATGAATTTTTCTTAAGAGTTAATTGCCTTTATTATTCACAATATTTTAATTAGGGGGATGTTATTGAAAAATTAAACATATTTTTTAATTCCAAACAACTTTTGTTTATAACAATTTGCGATATTGTGAAATATAAAGGTACTTTACTCTTGAGTGAAATTCATATTTTTTGACATACCTCGTATAAAATTAATAAAATTTGACATTTGATGGTTGCATCTTAGATAATATACGATGCAGAGTATTTTATAAGGAATAACTTTTTTTTGTAAAACTGATAATAAAAAAGTTATCAATAGGTTTCAAGTTACGCAGACATACTGTATATATATATATATAATAATATATATATATATACAGGGTGTCTGCGTAACTTTGCACCATATGGGAAACTTTTTTAATATCAATTTTACGAAAAAAAGTCATTCTTTATAAAATGCTCTGCATAATCTAAAACCTAAGATGCAATCATCAGATATCAAATTTTGTCAACAGTATACGAGGTATGTCAAAAAATATTAATTTCGCTCAAGAGCAAACTACCTTTATACTTCAAAATATCAAAAAATTTTATTATGAAAAGTTATTTGTAATTAAAATCCATATTCAAATATACAATAACAGCCTTCTACGTGAAAAAAAAATTTCTGAGATTTTCCTAAATTACCGATTCCGAACATCATTTTTATTTATTAGACATGTAATAACTCTTTTATTAATAATTTTAGGAAAAAAAACTTATTCTTCATAAAAATCTGTGCATGGTCTAAACCTCAAGATAAAACCATCAGTTTTCCAAGCTTGTTAATTTTATAAGAGGTGTGTACACCTCTTATAAAATTAACAAGCTTGGAAAACTGATGGTTTTATCTTGAGGTTTAGACCATGCACAGATTTTTATGAAGAATAAGTTTTTTTTCCTAAAATTATTAATAAAAGAGTTATTACAGGTCTAATAAATAAAAATGATGTTCGGAATCAGTAATTTAGGAAAATCTCAGACATTTTTTTTCTCGTAGATGGCTGTTATTGTATATTTGAATATTAGGTCTGGATCCCGCGTATGAAAAAAAAGTTGATTAATAGCAAGCTGAAAATTTGTTAATAGCTTAAGGGTGTCTAGTCGGATAAACTTTGATATATGGGAACACTGGAACAGGGGAAGTTTTAATTGTGGAACAGGTTAAAAATTTGGAACGGTCAGAACACGAAAATGGCACATTTATTTTGTCCGACAGAGCAGACATAAACTCTCCGAACAGAGATTAAACTCTCATGCAAAAATCAGACTGCTATTTATCACCTGTCATTTTTCCTGTCATTTGACATATTCTACATGTTCCACTCATTAAAACGCCAATTTGGTGATAAATAGCAGTCTGATTTTTGCATGAGAGTTTAATCTCTGTTCGGAGAGTTTAAGTCTGTTCTGTCGGACAAAATACATGTGCCGTTTTCGTGGTCTGACCGTTCCAAATTTTTAACCTGTTCCACAGTTAAAACTTCCCCTGTTCCAGTGTTCCCATATATCAGTGTTTGTCCGACTAGACACCCTTAAGCTAATAACAAATTTTCAGCTTGCTATTAATCAACTTTTTTTTCATACGCGGGATCCAGACCTATATGGTTTTTAATTACAAATAACTTTTCATAATAAATTTTTTTGATATTTTGAAATATAAAGGTAGTTTGCTCTTGAGCGAAATTAATATTTTTTGACATACCTCGTATACTGTTGACAAAATTTGATATCTGATGATTGCACCTTAGGTTTTAGACTATGCAGAGCACTTTATAAAGAATGACTTTTTTTCGTAAAATTGATATTCAAAAAGTTTCCCATATGGTGCAAAGTTACGCAGACACCCTGTATATATAATAAGCTAGTCTTCTACAGCTGTCGCCGCTTCTCGCATCCTAATTTCCAGCGATTTCTGTCGAAGCAATCTTCAGTTTTTAGGTCTCTGGCAGACATACTGTATAAGAGCTAAAAAATTTTTTTGTTGAACATTTATTATTGTTGAAGCTTATTATTAAACGTACTTTAGGTAAGTTTTATAGAAAAAAGTTTTGATTACTTTGTATAAACAATTTTTTAACTGGTAATTTTCGGTTTTTGTATTACATTTTTGTTATCTTTCTTAATTTTCTCAAAAAGAACTAGTTTATTTCATCTCTAAAGTGAAATAATTTAGTTAATTGTAAAGGTTACATCCTAAGCTTTAAAAAAGCACCTATAAAACTGTAATAAATCTGTTCAAACTTGAATAATACCGTCTTAAAATGGTGGTAATTTTGTAAAACTACGAAGTTTCTAAAAATTACATTTTTTCAGACGTCGTATCATTTGAATTAAATTTTTAAGATTTTTTTTAGAGAAACATCGTTTAGTAAGATGTCTGAAAGGTAAGCTGTGCAAAATTAAGAGTTTTATAAGAAAAATTGTATTAATTACACATTTTTAAATCATTTTTAAACCAAATTCATGTATGTCTTACTTTCCGCCCACACCATACTTATGCCCATACATTTTATTTTTTTTATTATAACCATAAGATAGCTAAATTATTCTTCTTTCATGCTCAATTTATAAAATTACATTTGCTTCATTAGTTAAAGAATTACATTAAAATAACTCAACCGTGCACTTCGCCGTACGCTAGTTTACAGTGCGCCAATGTTTGTGAGAAGGGTGACTTTAGAGTTATAAATAAAAAATTATTGAAGTTACAGATTGAATTTTAGAAAAAATTTTATATAGGGTTTTTTTGTAAAATTTTCTGAATTTTTCAACGGTCAAGTCAGTTTTTTTTCTAAAATCTATATTTTCGGAGTTATTTAAAAAAAACATCTGATTTCGCAGTTCATTTGTTTAATAAAAAATGAAGTACTCACTTCTCGAGTAGAACTTTTTGATATGTTGTTTATTAAACATTTCTTAATGAAATTATAAAAAGTTCTATCTTGTTTGATTTTTTCTGAAGTGAAAATCTATATGCACTCCCCTAATTAGATATATTTGGATTTACAAACAACGCCAAAAATATAAAAGAAAATATCAATGATGCGTTTGAATCACACGAAAAATAGATGACATAAGCAATGAACAACAAAATTAAAAATTAATGTAGAATACACGATCAAAATGCCTAGAAAAAAAAACAACTAAATCAAAAAAATGAAAAGGAGTAAAACCTATAGAGAACAGACAAAGAGATGAAAAGAGAAACAATAAAAGTATGAGCTTGTGTGCAGAAAATATATAACGAAATATTCCGTATCCAGAATAAGTGAAACAAAGAAATAATCTGCAGAAACAAGTAATACAAATAACAGAAAAGAAACATAAAAACTATACAGAATAATACAATGGGTGTTCCAGAGAGTCATAAATGAATATTAGACGAACGGACAGAAGGATATAGTATAACATAAAAAAGTATCCGTTTCATCATCAATGGGAATACTAAATAGAAAGATAGTTAAAAAAATAGGACAAGCAACAAAGGGCAAAGGATAGATGAAGACAAGGCAGGTTTTGCGGCAGATAGATGATGAATGTGGAGTATACGACGGGATTATGTTTTGTCACCCAGTCTTTTTAATCTATACTCTGAAGAAATCTCTTGAAGAAATTTCTTGCGCAATAAGTTGCAACTAACTTTCTGAAATAAAGTGATTACATGGTGCAAAAAATTGCATAAACTGACATGAAATAGACAGAAACTTCTTTGACAAAAAATTGTTCAGAATAATTTTAGGTTAGTTTGTTTTTATATATCTTAAATGTAATTTTTTAAATTATTAAAGAGAGCTCCCGAAAGCAAGCAAATAAAGCCAATTACGTGTCAGGATGTCTGAGCAGGGCCTATTTTACCACTAGGCCCGTGGGGCACCTGCCTAAGAGTTATAATTAAACAATGTTTAATTGTTTAAATATACATTTTATTTATTGTTACATAATTAAGATTAATACATTTAACATTATTAATATATGTATTAATATATTATATTAATTATTTAAGATTAATACATTTAAAAAAGTTATTATTAATATTAAATTATTTAGGGGCCCCAAAAATTGTGTAGTGCCTCGGGCCTGATTTGAGGTAAAATGGGTTCTGTGTCTGATGGATGTCATCTGGAGAAACAAAGATATGAAGCTGGAAGGGAAAGTACGCATATACAAATCATGCGTAAGACCGATCATGACGTACGAGATAGAAACAAGATGTGACACAGCAGAAACCAAGAAGATACTGAGAACATCAGAAATGAGAACGTTGAGGTCAATAACAGGGAAAACACCGAGAGACAGAATACCGAACGACAGAATAAGATATATCTGTAACATACAAGATATAGTACGGTGGGGAAGACAGAGAAGACGAGAGTGGAATCGGCATGTGAAGAGAATGGACAGCGAGAGAATAGCCCGTATTAGTCCAAGTAATGAATCTTAAAATAGGACAAAACCTCGCAATTTTTACAGAATGGATTGATGTGCTTGAAAATTTGAGAATAAGTAGTGGATAGTCCAAGGATCAAAATCTATACAATGCCGAAAGGAGCTTTTACCATGGGGGTGGTTGCCACCCCATCTAGGGGGTGGACATTTTTTATTATATTTTGACCGGAAAAGTTGATAAAAACATTCATTCTAAGAAAAAAACGTTCTATACATTTTTTTGGTAAAATTAATAGTTTTCCATTTATTCGCTATCGAAAGTGTTAGTTTTATATTGCAAAAATCAATGTTTTTAATCAGTTTTCTGCTAATAACTCAAAAAGTTTTCGTTTCATCAAAACAACTTTGCTTAACAAAAATGTACCTTTTGAAAAAATAAACAAAATAGTTGTTTCTAGTTTTTTTTAAGACCAATAGTAATCGAGCTATACTTTATAATATGGTAGCTCTTCTTCGTCAAATGCTAAATCTTGTAGTTTCAAAATCAAAAGACGGGAAAACTGTGCATTTAACTTTTTTAAACTAATTTAAAGTATTTAAAATTATCTTATCTCCAGAAATAAAAAAATCTCTAGCTCAATAATTAAGTGACTTATAATGAAAATAATGTCAGTACCTATTTTTTTCAGCGCAGAAGTGACCCGACGCAACCTCCTAATCAGCACCCTAATTTAAATTAGGCATTGACCCTATTTGGATTTCTTTATTTGTGTATAATTAATGGGTTCTAGAAGTTTGACTTTGAATTTTTGTAGTTTGGTAAAAAATGCCTTTTTCTTCAGAATAAAAAGATTAGCATCAGAGATGCGAAAAAATGTTTAAACATGAAATTCTAGCTTATTTAATTCCCAAGAAGATAATTTGAAATAAAAAAAATTTTTCTACGGCAAAAATTGAGTGAGCTATTGACAATTAAAACTTGTAATAACATGCAAAAACCACCTTTACCAACCCTGTCAAAGTCACCTCTTTTTGCGACTGAGAACTATAAGAGGATTTAATATTAACAGCCTTATAGACCTTGTAAAAACCTACAAAATACTTTTTTACCAAACTTTCTAAGACGAAAAATGAAAAAGTTATGGTTAAAGAATCAATATATTTTTTGAAAAAAAAAAAGGAGAAATCCAATTGGAAGCATAAAAATGTAAGTTAGCGGTGTTTTTTTAGTCATTAGCCTTATTTATTTATGTATTGTTAAGAGATTCTGGAAGTTTGACTTGCTTAGAACAATTAGTTTTTAAAAAACTGGAGTTAAAAACAAATAACGAATTTTTGTAGTTTGGTAAAAATTTTCTTCAGAATAGAAAGATTAGCATCAGACATACGAAAAAATGTTTAAATATGAAATTGTAGGTTATTTAATTTAGTAATCTTTAATCGTAAATGAGTATAATATCGAAAAACATTCATTTTTTCTATATAAAACTAACACTTTCGACAGCGTATATTAAAAGTGCCATGCACCACTTGAATTTAACTTCAACCTGTGAGTAATGACCCGTGAGTAACTTCAGCCCGTGAGTAATGAACCATTACTCACGGGTAAAGTAATGGGTGTTATTATCTATTCAAAAACAGCGAATAATGAGCATATTATTAAACGGTCGTAGAAAAAATGCTTTTTTACAGAACTTTCTAAGGTAAAAAATAAAAAAGTTACGGTTAAAAAACCAATATATTTTTTTTGAAAAAAAATAGAGAAATCCAATTGGAATCATAATAATGTAACATAACGGTGTTTTTTGTATTCTGTACGTTACAAATTTATATACAGGGTGTAAAAAAATGCAGGTCATAAATTAAATCACATATTCTGGGACCAAGAACAGATTGATTGAACCTAACTTACCTTAGTACAAATATGCACATACAAAAAAGTTACAGCCTTTTGAAGTAACAAAATGAAAATCGATTTTTTTCAATTTATCGGAAACTATTAAATCGAGATTTTTTATTGAAAATGGACATGTGGCATTATTATGGCAGGAACATCTAAAAGAAATTATAGTGAAATTTGTGCATCCCATAAAAATTGTATGAGGGTTTTGTTCCCTTAAACCCGCCCAAACTTTTGTGTAAGTTTTAATTAAATTATTATTGTGGTACCATTAGTTAAACACAATGTTTTTAAATCTCTTTTATCTCCTACTACTTTTTCGAAAAGCCAGTTTTTATCGAGATATTTTGAATATTTGTCAAATCCACCACATATTTGTATATGGTTAAGTACGATTATAGAGACCTGGTTAAAATATGGAAATTCATTTATAATTTACGTTTTGTGTATACTTTGAGCCGTATTAAAAAAGAAGCCACATCTCGATAAAAGGTGGCTTATCGAAAAAATACTAAGAAGCAAAAAAGTTTTAAAAACACTGTGTTTAAATAATAACACCATAATAATGGTTTAATTGGAACGTACACAAACATTTGGGGGATTTAAAGGACCATAACCCCCATAAAATTTTTATGTAAACGTATTAAAAAAGAACTCGCATCTCGATAAAAACTGGCTTATCGAAAAAATACTGAGAGGTAAAAGAGTTTTAAAAACATTGTGTTTAACTAATGGTACCACAATAATAATTTAATTTGAACGTACACAAAAGTTTGGGGGGGTTTAAGGGAACAAAACCCCATAAAATTTTTATGGGGCGTACACATTTTACTGTTATTTCTTTGTTCCTGCCATAAGAATGCCAGATGTCCATTTTGAATAAAAAAGCTCTAATAGTTTTCGATATATTGAAAAAAATCGATTTTCATTTTGTAACTTCAAAGGGCTATAACTTTTTTTATGTGCACTGTACTAAGGTAAGTTATCAGGAGATGCGTCTTCTTCCTATGCTTCTTCTTCCTTGGATCCTTCCTTGCGTAATAATTCTCAGCAGCTCATATTTTTCTCCTCTGGTAATGTGACCCAAATATTCCAGTTTTCTAGTTTTTATACTTTTCATAATTTCTTACTCCTTATTTAAACGTCGTAGCACTTCAACATTGGTAATCCTTTGAACCCACTGAATTTTCAATATTCATCTGTGTAACACCACATTTCGAACGCTTCTTTTCTTCTTATGTGTCTCTTCAATGTCCAAGCTTCCATTCCGTATAGCAATATAGAAAATATGTAGCATCTTAGAGCCCTCAATCTGAGAGGCAACTGAAGGTCTTTGTTTGTAAGCAGTGTCTTCATTTTTATAAATGCTTGCCTTGCAGTTTCAATTCGGAGTTTAATTTCTTTGCTTTGGTCATTTCTGTCATCAACCCAGGTTCCCAGATATTTGTATGTCTTAACTTTTTCTATTTGGGTTTGCTCTATCATTAACCTTTCATTTCCATGTTCTGTTTTTGAGACAATCATAAATTTAGTTTTTTTCTTGTTTATTTTTAGTCCGTATCGAATGCAATAATCGGTAATTCTATTTAGCAATTCTTGTAGCGATTCCAGGGTGTCTGCCATTATAACGGTGTCATCAGCGAATCTTATGTTATTTACTATTCTTCCGTTTATAGAGATTCCATCACTTAGCTCCGCTATCGCTTCCTGAAATATGGCTTCACTGTACAGGTTAAACAGTACCGGCGACAGAACACAACCCTGTCTTACTCATCTCTTTATATCAATATTCTCGGATTCTTGTTCTTCTATCTTTATATTGGCCTTTTGATTCCAATACAGATTGATGATAATTCGTAAATCTCGTCGGTCTATATCTCTGTTTTTCAATAATTCTATTAGTTTTTCATGTCGGACCCTGTCGAACGCTTTTTCGAAGTCGATGAAACAGGAATAAATATCCAGGTTCATATCTAAGCATCTTTGAGAGAGGACATTGAACGCAAACAATGCCTCTCTTGTTCCAAGTCCTTTGCGGAACCCAAATTGGGTATCATCCATATCATATTCTAGCTTTCTGTATAATCTTCCATGAATCACCTTTAGAAATATTTTGAGGGTATGACTTATTAGTGATATTGTCCTATAGTCCGAACAATCTTTGGCGTATATTGTTTTTGGTATTGTTACAAAGGTGGACACCAACCATTTCTGGGGGATTTTTCCGGTTTTATATACTTCATTAAACAGATCCAGTAGTACCGGTAGAGTTTCATCGTCTAGACATTTATATTATGATGTATGAAAATTGTATTATTATAATTTTAAATATACCTAATATATTTTTATATTTATATTAAAGCGTTGTATTAATTTTATGTAACTCATACCAAATTTTGTTATCTTAAGATTTTTTATTTATTTTGACAATACAGGGCTACTTTTAACCCTTACAAATGAATTTTCAAAGGGTTGAAACATTTAAAAATTATACTGAGAGCACAAAAAATCATTATTCAATTAATCTTAACCGAATTTCATTGTTTATAAACTTTTTTGTAGAGCTCGGAATGCAGGGTAGTTTTCATCCTTAACTTAAAATATAAATTTCTAAGGGTTAAAATACTCAGAAATTATATCAAGAATATCAAACCAGTATTACCTAAATCATCAGATCAAAATTATATCCTCCCAGCTTTTTTATAAATTTGAGTGATTGGGGGTAATTTTCACCCCTAAAATAAATTTGTAAAGGGTTGAATGAATTAATAATTATGGTTAGAGTATCAGACAATTATTATTTCATTCATCTGAACAAATTACACTTTATTTAAGCTTTTTTTCTATAGATTATGGCAAGAAGGGGTTGTTTTCACGTTTAAAAAATAAAAAACGCCCGCCGGCACAATATAGATTTTGAAGTAGAGGGTAAGTTGAACTTAATCCCCAAAGTTTTATGGAAATCGTTCTATTCTTTAAAAATTGCGAGGTTTGGTCCTATTTTAAGCTTCATTTATTGACTATATTAACTTGAAAAAACGTGAAAAAACGCTATGGAATAAAAGTTAAGCCGGGTACACACATGCCTGTAAATGAGGAAAGTAGCTGGCATGCCAGTTGCTAGCATAAGCCAGTAACTGGCATGCACAAAACACATTTACGAGTAATAGGCATGCCCAGTAGTTCGCATGCCCTTACTAGTAAGACGAAAAAGCAGGGTAGATTTTTACACATACCAGTGCTAGTAAACAATCGAGTGGTTATTATGTGAAACTAAAGTATTCGTTTTGTAATTGAGTTTTTATAGTTTTTGAGTTTCTAACAAAAAAGGCGATCCATGGAAGGTATTCGGAATGAATTAAACAAGCAAATATTGCTTATGGCCATGGATAATTATTTTTAGAAATTTAATAATGAATCCGACCCATTTCCTCTTTAAATTTTGCTGTAAGCATTGTCAGGCTACTTTATATTTTACTTTTATATAGAGTTCCAAATACACTCCAATTACATAGCTATAAATAGAAATGAACTTGATGATTTTTTCCTCAGCCCAACTCATAAACATTTTTTAAAACAAATTTAAAATAAAACGATTAATTCTTATCTCCAAAATAACAAATCTGACAATTCTCTGCTAGCTACTGGACTGGCATGCCCGTAGCGGTAGCGCGCGTTAACACATGCCAGCGACACTCACACCCATGCGCCTTGGATCTCATAGCATGCCAGGAACTAGCATCAGAGACATGTTAACTATAGTCCAGGCTAGTGATACGCCACTCAATGCATCGGGGTGTAACGTAATATCAAGTAAGGTGGTCTAGCTATCTTTGTCTGTCGTAAGAGTGTGAGCGTATCTACCAAGAGGTGGGAGTAATGGAACTGGAACGACACAGACACAGAGGCGGCGGCCATCATATGCTAGAGAGAGAAAGCTAAGCGCCGGTAGAGAGAGATAGATAGACCACCGACCCGAACTGATCCGCGTTAAGCTATTTTTCGGACCTTGCCTAATCAATTGGTTATTATATCTATGACTAGCATGCGAGTTAACGCACTTACGCACATGCCAGTTTGTGGACAGTAGCTGGTGCTTGCTAGGTACTGGTATGCCAGTGTGCTAGTAACAGGCATGTGTATCTCCGGCTTTACTTCAGTCCGTTACGTCAGTTTATCCATTTCGGGACTTATTTTGAATGTATATTTTTCACCCTTTAGATGGGGTGAAACTCACCCCTAGGGCAAAAGCACACATCGGCACAATATCACTTTTTTTATTTGACATGTTAGCTATGCGTTTGCCAAATTTCATGCCAATCCAAGCGGTTCTATAAAATTTGGAGCAAAAACCGTTAGTAAATGGACTAAAGGGAATACTTTTGAACAGGAATCCGCAAAAAAATCTAATCAAAAATTATTTGTACGGAAGCGGCCTCACAACATAGACTATAATGTATTTTCTTAATAAGATAATTATTTTCTTAATATGCCATTATGCGCGTTATTTACTTTTTAATTGAATCTGTTGAGTATTTAAGGTAATTTACCTTTTTATGTAAAAATATCTCATGTATTTTAAAATAAGTCATGTAATTCTCTGCTAACGATGTCAAGAATATTGTAAGTTCGGTAATTAATACAATGAAATTTCCTTTTCTTACTTTCTGTCGATTGTTACTGTTAAATCCAGCATTAAAAGCATAATACTACAAGATTCTTAATTTCTTTGTGCAGATTTTATTTTATACATTATCTTCTATATTTCCGGCTTCTTATTAATATAAAGCTACTTCATTTTTCTTTTATTTGCAATACATAAGATCGTTGCCTTCTTTACAAAATAGCTCGTTTGGATAATAATAACGACTATTATACATGTTAATCCGTTAATATTGGAAAATCAAACCACCTAAACCTCCATGGGAAATAATAGGATTTCTAAATACGAATAAATGATTTTTAAATAAATTTTAAATATCTCATCATCACGTGTTTATGAGTGCTCTTAATTTTTATCAAATTTTGTGATTATTACGGATATAATTAAAAAACTTTTAAAGCGCCAAAGAAACCATAAAGTGACAAAGTGCAATTGTACATAAAGTGAGCCAAGAAAACAAGCAGAATAGTTTGTAAGTACAATTTCTTATATTTACATTTATTGAACAAAACAAAAATATCGCTTGCAAATTAAAGAACTATAAAAACCAGAAACTAATTAGTTTTGATAAGGTGACTTGATTTTGAGCCATCGAGGCGGGCTCGCCACTTTTTCGCGAACCGAACTGTTACAAAATAACGATTGGACTATTAAGTAACGGGAGTGAATATAAGTAAGTGAAAATAATCTGTATAATATGTGTACAATTTCTTAATTTTTTGGGAAAGAACAAAAATATCGCATGCAAATTAACGAACTATAAAAACAGTAACTAGTTGGGTTTGATAAAGTGACGTGCTTCTGAGCTTTTGAGGCGGGCTCGACACTTTTTCGCAAACCGAACAGTTACAAAATAACGATTGAACTATTAAGTAACGGGAGTGAATAATACATGCACGCTTCGCCACAAAAAATGGCTTCGAATTTGTTAACACCGGTAAAAATAATGGATAGATACATAGTGGATTCGGACGACGACACATCCGAAGACCATAGAAAGAGGAACAGAGAAGAAGATTCGAATTGTTCCGAAAAAGTAAGAAAGTGTCTAGATCGCCTAACAAAACCCGTAACGAAGATAATAAGCTCGATCAAATTATTAAAATGATGCATGACTTAACCAAAGAAACAAAAAATTTAACAACGGAAGTAAAAGAGATAAAGAAGGAACAGAGAAAGTACTGGGAGGAATTGAACGACCTGAAAACAGAATTGGAGAAAGTTAAACAAGAAAACCAAACTAAACACAAGGAGAAGGAAGAAATGAAAAAAGAGCTAAACGATATGAAAATACGTGTACAAAGACTAGAAAAGGAAAGCAAAGTAAAAAATGTTGTAATACAAGGCTTGCCACTAGATACAATCGATAGAAACGCACTGAAACAAGCTGTAGGAAACTTCATGGAAAAAGAAATGAATATCAATGTTCAAATCGAAGAAACTATCAAACTGGGAAAAAAACATGTTTGGTCAAACTACAGAACAAGTTTGAAAAAGAAAAGATCATGCAAAATAAAGCTAAACTAAAATACATAAAAGACTATAAAGTGTATATAAATAATTACATAACAAAAGAAGAACTACAAACACAGAAAAAGATAAGACAAGTCGCAAATGAAGAAATTAGTAAGGGTAAAAGTGTTACAATAAAATATAATAAATTAATAATAGATGGAAAAACACACAAATGGAATCAATATAGCAACCAACTAGAAGAAGACCAAGGAAACCCAAAAAACTAACAGAAGGTGAAAATACATAAACAAAAGCACAAATCACGACAGACAAGGCACAGAAAAAGGAATTGAGCAAGGACGAAAATAGAAATAGAGCAAAAACGAAAGATAAACATGAAATAGACATAAGAGAGAACATATTTATAGGTGCATGGAATGTAAGAACCCTACACGAAACCGGCAAATTGGAGCAGGTAAGCCAAGAGATTGATACAAGTACAAATTAGACATTGTCGGACTAAGCGAAACAAGATGGAATGGTAGTGGATCAACCCGAGTAGGTGACCAACAACTAATGATATATTCTGGGAACACGGATGTAAATGACAAACACGAAAAGGGAGTGGCAATACTGCTAGCCCAAAAAGGGAGAAAGGCTATATTAGAGTGGGAACCAGTGTCAGAAAGGATTATTTGGGCGAGACTGAAGGCAAGATATTATAACATAATAGTAATAAATGTATATGCTCCCACAAATAAAAACGACGAAAATGAGAAGGAAGAATTTTACGAGCAACTACAAACAACTTTTAATAGGATTAATAATAAATATAGAAGAGATATAAAAATAGTAATCGGAGACTTTAATGCAAAAATAGGAAATGATAATAAAGGACATGAACATGTGATGGGAAAGGAGGGAATCGGAGAGAGAAATGCCAATGGAAATCGATTAATCGAATTTTGTGAGCAAAACGAGCTTCTAATAGGCGGAAGTATCTTTAAACATAAGCGGATACATAAGGAAACATGGAAATCACCAGGAGGGAGATACAAGAACCAAATATACCACATAATAATTGAATATAAATGGCGAAGCTGGCTGCAAGATGTCAGGAGCTTAAGAGGTGCTTATGTGGGATCAGACCACATGTTAATCAACGCGAGACTAAAAATGAAATTAGCCAGAGATAAAAACCAAAAAATCAGCAGAAGGAACAAGTACAACGTTGATGCCCTAAAACAAGAATGTATAAGAAATAAATTCAGTGAGAAACTGGCAATTAACCGAACAGTATCACAACAAACTGGAGAGTCAGTCGAAGAAACATGGAAATATTTTAAAGAAGTGATGATGAATACAGCAAAAGAAACAATCGGACTAAAAAGAAGACAAAATAAAAAATGGATTACCAAAGATACTCTACTACCGATAGAAGAAAGAAAAAAAATCAAAGAAGAAATTCTACAAAAGGAAGGATCGGAAGAAGAGAGGGCACTTGAAAGGAAATACAAGGCAAAAACGCAGAAGTAAAAAAACAAGCCAGAAAAGATAAAAGAAACTATATAAATGAGATGCTAAATATACCAGAAGAAGCAGCGAAAGAAAACGATTTACGAACACAATATACAATCATACGAAACTTAACAGGAAAAGCACAACGAAATATACGACAAGTAAAGGATAAACAAGGAAATAGTATAAAAAATGAGAAAGAAATAATACAAAGATGGAAGGAATACTTCGAAGAGATATATGCTAAGCATGAAATAACTCAAATCATAGAAGATGAAGTAGAAGCACCAGAGCTAAAAGTGAATACTGGAGAAATTACAAGGGATGAAATTGGAAACTACCCTAAAACTACTAAAAAATGGCAAAGCCACAGGAATCGACAATATACCCATTGACATAATAAAAGCAGACACCGACAGTCAGTAGAGATGCTACATACACTTTTGAATAAAATATGGACGGACGAAGAATTGCCAAAGGAGTGGAAAGAGGGATTGATTATAAAAATACCCAAAAAAGGAGACCTGAGCAAATGCAACAATTGGCGTGCAATAACACTACTAAGTGCCACATCCAAAGTGCTGACCAAAATCATATTGGAAAGATTGAAGCCGGAACTAGATAAAAAACTGAGAAACAACCAAGCAGGCTTTCGTTCCAATAATTCCACTATTGATCACATCTGCACCCTTAGAATTATCTTGGAACAAACAAATGAATGGAATAAAGATATAGATGTGAGTTTTATCGACTTCGAAAAGGCCTTTGACCGTGTAAATAGGGCACAGATGTGGAAAATCCTTAGATTATATGGGATACCACTAAAAATCATAAACTTTATTAAACTCTTCTACGAAGGATACAAAGCCAAACTAGAACATTCAGGTGAAGTAACAGAAGAAATATCCATAGAAAGTGGAGTCAAACAGGGTTGTGTACTATCCCCTACACCATTCCTTATTATGATAGATTGGGTAATGAGAAAAGTAATCGACGATCGAACAGGCAATAGGTGGAACCTTTTCAAACAGTTAGAAGATCTAGAATTTGCAGATGACATCTGCCTGATAACTGAACACCGAAATCATATGCAAGTAAAAATTGACAAATTGGCACAGTACTCCGACACGATCGGACTTCGAATAAACACAGAAAAAACTAAACTTCTAAAAAATAATAACCATCCAAATAATAAAATAATGATAAACGGTAAAGAAGTAGAAGAGGTAGACAAGTTCACATATCTGGGATCTGTCATGGAAAGGAGCGGGGGGTGCAAAAAGGATATACAGACGAGAATAACAAAGGCGCAACACGCATTCAACGCTTTAAATAGAATTTGACAAACGAAATATCGGAAACAACAAAAATTAAAATCTTTAATAGTTGCATTAAAAGTATACTGCTCTATGGAGCAGAAACATGGAAACAGGACGAAAATACAACTAAAAAACTACAAACGTTAGTAAACAAATCTCTAAGAAAAATCCTGAAAATATACTGGCCAAACAAAATAACTAATACAGAACTATGGGGAAGGACAAAGCAAACTAACATATCTACTACAGTCAAGGAAAAAAAATGGAAATGGATCGGCCACACTTTGAGAAAAGACCAAAGCAGCATAGCAAGACAAGCACTTGAATACCAACCAGAGGGGAAAAGAAAGAGGGGCAGACCAGACAACAGCTGAAAAAGAACAACAACGAGAGAACTCGAAAAAATTGGACTACGATGGGGCGAAGTCAAAAAGAGAGCAAAAGATAGAAGAGAGTGGAGGAAATTAGTTCACAATTTATCCAGAGAATAAAAACAAGAGAAGATGCGCTGTCCCGGCCAGACAGCAATCTTACACTTTTGGCCAAGAAACGCATAATCGCCCAATACTCCACAAGGAGGGATGGAACGAGAGAGAGATGATGATTTTATTCACCTTCTCCATGAATGTGAGATGTAAAACCTTCAAATATATTTCTCGTCTAGCCATGTAGAACAATGTGTTTTTTATCTTCCACTTCAGGAACTTAAATCTTAGCATATATCTATAGTCAGAGACTAAAATGACCAGGTTATTTGCATAGCACTGGAGATGATGTCTGATTCCGTAAGACATGAGACACAACTCCAACTGTGGATATCCTCTGGCTACCTGTGCTCACACTCCATCCTCAGTATTGCTTATGTCACACGGCTATTCAGCATGCCTAATCGCCCTTGTTCTTAGGGGGTGTTGTATAATTCACCCCCTATATCAAAAAATGGATACTTACCTCTTGGATTTCCAAATCTCTGTATGAGATGATGCAGTAGGGGAGCAAAGTATGCTAAATTTGCAGTCACTCGAGCATTATGGGGACCTATTGGTTTGTGATTATTAGGTCCTAAAACCAAAAAAAGTTAAGTAAAATTTTCCCTTTTAGTGGGGACTTTCCATTTTTTAATTTAATTTTCCATTTCCAACAACCGTTTTTCCGATTATAGCGCCATCTATCCATAATTCGAAAAAATGTCTCGAATAAAAGTTGCTTACTTTTACGTAAAGAATCCAAATCTGCAATAAAAATTTGGTGGTCCCATTTAAGATTTTAAAGTAACCCACCACCCCACCTCCGTGTGGGGTCGTGTTTAGTACCATTCGATAGATTTTTCAAAAACATTTTGAAAGTGTATTTTGTAGTTTTTCGATCTGATGTTCATTTTGCGAAATATCGTGGGGTTTGTATTTAAAATTTTAAATTAACCCCCCACCCCTCTCCGTGGGGAGTCATGTTTAGTACCATTCGATAGATTTTTGAAAAATATTGAAGACGTATTTTTTAGTTTTTCGATCTGACGTTCATTTCGCGAAATATTCGCTTTTTTTGTGAAAATTTTTGACTCACCCATTTCACCCGCTTTGACTCATCCGCTAAAATCGTCAGATTTTTGAAATATACACTCGTTTGCATGTACCGGGTGTCCCAATAAGAATGGCTCTCGGCCATATCTCAGGAACCGTTTATAATAGAGCTTTGAAATAAAAATTTTTATAACAAAAGTTGCCTCAGGAAAAGCCTGGAAATTATTTTCATAATTGTGGGACCACCGCTAGAGGGCGTAATTGAATATCAAAAATTAAAAAATCTAAATTTTACAAAATTTTCCTAATGAAGGGGCACTGGAAATCCGATCGTCGTATTCTTCATAAAATTCTACGCATATTTGATTTGACAAGTTTAGGTCTACCTTTGGAGATAAGAGGTGGGAGTGAGTGGGAACCTTGTTATGAAAAAATGGCTGTAAGTCCGGTTCTGCTTAATCATATTTTGCAAACTTGGTCTTGTTGAAGACAGATCTTTTTCATCAAAGTAAAGGTTATGATTTCGAACCAACTTACTGAGTAATATGCCAGCTAGAAGGCGTTATTTAATTTTTTTCAGAAATCTAGTGTTCCTTGGAAAATATTAAATACAAACATGCATTTTTAATACCATATTACAAAATTAGACAAAATTAGCAACAGAATAGCGAAAACCGCATGTTAATACCTTTTTTCTATCTCGAGATATCTTACAAAACGTGTAAATTTAAAAACATAACTGTTACTGTCACCGGTAAACGAAATTCATTAAAAGTAGTGTGCTATGGAATCAACAAAGGAACATTTTCCAGCTGTCAACGTATATTAGGTCTTTTCAACGCTTCTCATTTGTTTCGAGCCTCGTTCATATCTCGTATATTAATATTATACACGGATTATACGGCATATGACAGAGGCTCGAAATAAATGAGAAGCGTTGAAAAGCCCTATTACAAAGAAATAAAAACAACTATTTAGTGATGACATAAACGTTCAAATTTTTGCCCATCATTTTCGTTGCAAATATTTACTCTTTCAAGAGTAGATTGAACAGCAGTCTCAATTTCTGCTCTCGATATGCTTTGAATGGCGTTTAGTATTCTCTGGATAATGTATTCTAGAGTAGTGTATGACGGGTAACAATTTGAATATTTAGGTCGTCACTAAGTAGTTCTTTTTGTTCTGTGTTATATTTAATTTTAATAGTATTGTTTCTCTTTATATTGTTGTTTTAATTAATTATATTTTTATACGTTGACATCCGGAAAATGTTATTTTGTTTTTTTCCACAGCACACTACTTTTCATTAACTTAGTTTACCGGTGATAGTAAAAGTTATGTATAAAATTTTCACGTTTCTCGAGATATCTTGAGATAGAAAAAAGGTATCGACATGCGGTTTTCGCTATTCTATTGCTAATTTAATCTAATTTTATAAAGTATGATTAAAAATGCATACTTGTATTTAATATTTTCCAAAGAAAACTAGATTTCTGAAAAAATTAAATAACGCCTCCCAGCTGGCTTATTACTTATTAGGATGGTTCAAAATTATCACGCTTACATTGAAGAAAAAGATCTGTCTTCAACAAGACCCAGTTTTCAAAATTTGATTTAGCAGAACCGGACTTACAGCCATTTTTTCATAACAAGGTTCCCACTCACCCCCACCTCTTATTTGCAAAGGTAGAGTTAAACTTGTTAAATCAAATATGCGCAGAATTTGATGAAGAATACAATAATCGGATTTCCAGTGCCCCTTCATTAGGAAAATTTTGTAAAATTTAGATTTTTTTATTTTTGATATTCAATTACGCCCTCTAGCGGTGGACCCACAATTATGAAAATAATTTCCAGGCTTTTCCTGAGGCACGGTTTGTTATAAAAATTTTTATTTCAAAGCTCTACTATAAACGGTTCCTGAGATATGGCCGAGAGCCATTCTTATTGGGACACCCGGTACTTAACTTACCTTATCTTAATCTGACAATTTCGAGTATTTTTAAGGATAGATTTTTCTTTTCGGGCCCCCCTTAACGAACTTCCCTGTGTTAAGAGTCAATATATGGTAGAGGTACATCTGCAGGGTACCAGGTTTCTCCCCATATGATAATCTGATGCGCTCGAGTAACTGCAAAAATCCCCGCTTGGGCTCCCCTACCATGTTCTATATTACACTCATATTGCCCCTGATGTATAGGATTTTAGCTAAAATATTTTAGCCTAAGCATAAAGCTAAACCCAATGTGCCTGTTAAACAGTTTTTCCACAGCCTTTTATAAAATAGATATAAAATTTATCCACCTCAGGGACTTAGATTTTTTTCTGTCCAATTTTGCTAAGTTTAGGTATAAAAGAAGAGTAGATATGAAACTGAATAAGACCTCATCTGTCACTGTTATACAGGGTGTCCCGAAAAGATTGGTCATAAATCATACCACAGATTCTGGGGTAAAAATAGGTTGATTTAACCTAACTTACCTTAGTACGAATGTGCACATAAAAAAAGTTACAGCCCTTTGAAGTTACAAAATGAAAATCAATTTTTTCTCATATATAGAAAACTATTAGAGATTTTTTACTGAAAATGGACGTGTGGCATTATTATAGCAAGAACATCTTAAAAAAAAATATAGTGAAATTTGTGCACCCCATAAAAATTTAATGGGAGTTTTGTTCCCTTAAACCCCCCCCCCCAAACTTTTGTGTACGTTCCAGTTAAATTATTATTGTGCTACCATTAGTTAAACATAATGTTTTTAAAACTTTTTTGCCTCTTAGTACTTTCTCGAAAAGCCAGTGTTAATCGAGATATTTTGAATATTTGTAGAATCCACCACATATTTTTATATGGTTAAGTACGATTATAGAGACCTGTTAATAATCTGAAAATTTATTTATAACTTACATTTTTAGGTATATTTTGAAAAAGAAGCTACATCTCGATAAAAGGTGACATGAAAAAAAGGCTAAAAGGCAAAAGTTTTAAAAACAGTGTGCTTAACTAATGATACCACAATAATATTTTAATTGGAACGTACATAAACATTCGGGGGGTTTACAGGAACAAAACCCCCATAAAATTTTTATGTTAATATATTGAAAAAGAAGGCGCATCTCGATAAAAACTGGCTTAGCGAAAAAATACTAGGACGCAAAAAAGTTTTAAAAACGTTGTGTTTAACTAATGGTACCACAATAATGAATTAATTGGAACGTACACAAAAGTTTGGGGGGGTTTAAGGGAACAAAATCCCCATAAC
This sequence comes from Diabrotica virgifera virgifera, assembly GCF_917563875.1. Taxonomy (NCBI): domain Eukaryota; kingdom Metazoa; phylum Arthropoda; class Insecta; order Coleoptera; family Chrysomelidae; genus Diabrotica; species Diabrotica virgifera. Next base: position 189,880,469 of record NC_065443.1, read on the forward strand.
TTTTTTATGGGGTGGACAAATTTCACTATAATTTTGTTTTAAGATGTTCCTGCCATAGGAATGATACATGTCCATTTTCAATAAAAAATCTCCAATAGTTTTCGATATATTGAAAAAAATCGATTTTCATTTTGTAATTTCAAAGAGCTGTAACTTTTTTTATGAGCACATTTGTACTAAGGTAAGTTAGGTTCAATCGAACTATTTTTGACCCAAGAATGTGTGGTATTATTTATGACCAATCTTTTCGGGACACCCTGTATAAGTTACCCCCTTTAGTTGTAAAGCTACGAAAGTTGGTTTGTTTCCTATGTTGCTATACTCATCTCATTTATTGGTTTATAGTTTTATAGCTAGTTTATCTGCGCATCACAGCCGATGATAAATTGCAGTCCATTTATCCTGAAATATCTCACTGGCTGTTTCTTCTCCTTTGATGAGGATTGTACCTCAACATCACTATCATATGGAGGGTATGTTGACCTGATAATTACCTACTTTAGACTATCTCAACGACAGTAATTTTATATTCTCTCAGTTAACAGTTCTTCAGCACTTTTGCAGATCTGCTATAATATTATAAGTTCACTACTACTGCTCGATAGTCCTCTTGTTTAGTTTTGGTAAAACCAGAGCTCTTGTATTAAAAGCTATATTGAATCTTCTCATAGCAACGGTAAATTATATCGAAACTGCCTAATATGCTGGAATTTTGCCAGTAGAACTCTGATTGTAATCATCTAGACCTCTTATCATTTAAGATATCCTTATCTATCCAAGTCTGTAAAATATCTTGTCTTGAAATGAGCAGTCCTTAGTACTTTTTATGAGACCTTGTTTATCGGCAAGACTAGGATTTCTCCATGGTTTTCAATTTTCCGATTTTTCAATAACTAGTCCATTGTCAGATCTTGATTGCTTCCTTAGACGGATCCGGTCCTGATAATTGTTTGATCACTATATTTCTCGGGGCGGTTAGTAGTTCAAGTAATAAAGCTTAAACTAGGACAAAACGTCGCAATTTTTACAGAATGAAAATTGAAAATTTCAGAATAAGTAGTGGATAGTCCAAGGATCAAAATCTATATAAGGCCGAAAGGCGCTTTTACCATGGAGGTGGTTGCAACCCCATTTTGGGGGTGGAAATTTTTTATTATATTTTGACTGCAAAAGTTAATTCTAAGCAAAAACGTTCAATACATTTTTTTGATAAAATTAATAGTTTTCGCTTTATTCGCTATCGAAAATGTTAGTTTTATATCGAGAAAATCAATGTTTTTAATCAGTTTTCTGCTAATAACTCAAAAAGTTTTCGTTTTATCAAAACAACTTTGCTTAACAAAAATGTACCTTTTAAAAAATAAACAAAACCGTTTTTTTTAATTTGCTTTAAGAGCAACAGTAATCGAGCTATACTTTATTATATGTTAGCTTTTCTTCGTCAAATTCTAAATATTGTAGTTTCAAAGTCAAAAGACGGGAAAACTGTGCATTTTTCGAAGATTACTTCTTCAAATTAATTTAAAGTATTTAAGAATATCTATTTCCAGAAATAAAAAAAAGTCTCTAGCTCAAAAATTAAGTGACTTATAATAAAAAGAATGTCAGTCCCTATTTTTTTCAGCGAAAAAGTGATCGGAAACCACCCCGTAATCACCACCCTTATTAAAATTAGTCATTGACCTTATTTGGTCTTCTTTATTTATGCATTATGAATAGGTTCTAGAAGTTTGATCGGCTTAGAATGATCAGTTTAAAAAAAATGGAGTTAAAAGCGAATAACGAATTTTTGCAGTTTGGTAAAAAATGGTGTATTCTTCAGATATACGAAAAAATATTTAAATATAAAATTGTAGCTTATTTATTTCACAAGAACTTGGTTTAAAAAATTTTTCTACGGCAAAAATTGAGTAAGCTATTGATAATTAAAACTTGTACTAACATGCGGAAACCACCTTTACCAACCCTTTCAAAGTCACCTCTTTTTGCGGCTGAGGATTTTAAAAGGATTTAATATTAAAAGCCTTATAGATCTTGTAAAAACCTACAAAATTTTTTTACTAAACCTTCTAGGAAAAAAAAATGAAAAAGTTACGGTTAAAAAATTAATATATTTTTTTGAAAAAAAAAAAGGAGAAATCGAATTGGAAGCATAATAATGTAAGTTAGCGGTGTTTTTAGTCATTGGCCTTATTTATTCTTCTTTATTTATGTATTATTAATAGATTCTAGAAGTTTGACTGGCTTAGAATGATTGGTTTTTAAAAAAGTGGAGTTAAAAGCGAATAACGAATTTTTTTAGTTTTGTAAAAAATGCCATTTTCTTCAGTATTGAAAGATTAGCATCAGAGATACGAAAAAATGTTTAAATATGAAATTGTAGGTTATTTAATTTCCAAGAAATTGGTTTAAAAAAATTTTTTCTACGGCGAAAATTGAGTGAATCGTAAATGAGTATATTATATCGAAAAACGTTGATTTTTTCTATATAAAACTAACACTTTCGATAGCGAATAAATCGAAAACTATTAATTTTATCAAAAAAATGTAAAGAACATTTTTTGCTTAGAATGAATGTTTTTATCAACTTTTGCGGTCAAAATATAATAAACATTTCCACCCTCGAGATGGGGTGGCAACTACCCCCATGCTAAAAGCGCATTTAGGCATGATATAGATTTTGATCCTTGGACTATCCATTACTTATTCTCAAATTTTCAAGTAAATCGATCCATTCTGTAAAAATTGCGAGGTGAAAAGCTTCGGTTCCTGGACTATAGGCATGATCAATTAAAAACAAGAAGGCCCTCTTTACTCTTTAGCCATCACTATGTCAACGGTATATTTCTTGCCTTGCCATGTTTACCTACATGGTCCTGGTGCTAAACGGTGTTTTCTGCAATTGTAGAAGTTGGTCAATAACTTCTGATAGAAGCCTCATCCATCATATTTTATCTACTTGAGCCAGATATGACCTAATTTGCTCGTTTGAGTTCCTAGCCTTCATGAGATGGCGACGTTTGCAGCCGGGAGATTATGGTATTTCCTCGAGGTCTCTTTTTCTACCCTCGGGTTTGACCAGTTCCACCGCTATGGTTTTGTGTGGATTTATTTGAATCATGCCCTAGTAACCCTGTTTTTTTAATAAAGACGTATTTGTGGTTTGGTCGTAAAATTATAAACGGGTCGTTTGACTTATTGTACATTTTCCATTTACTCATGATACCCTGTATCAGCCGGGTCTAGTGGATGAATACCATCTGTTTTTGAAGTCACTAGTTAGTCTCTAAAAAATAATTTTCGTCTTCGATCTAATGCCTCGCAGTCATGCAAATATGGTTGATTGTTTCAGATTCTATGCCTATGCTACAGAGTTTGCAACTTAAGGCTAAATGAAACAGCCCCATTATATTCAGTCCTAGTGCGACAAGGCAAGCTAAGAAACGGTAATGCTGGGGCCACAGTAACGTCTAATGCCGTTAATTAACACATTATTTTTGCCATCTCTGTAATGTAAATAATGCGTTAATTAATGGCATTAGACGTTTACTGTGGCCCTAGCATAAGGGAGGTAAGCGCGGTTGAGAACCGGAGTTGACACGCCTTGTCCCTATCCACGGTTATTTACCCTAGGTGGGCGTAGCTCATTCCAGTACCTCTGTCGTTCTCTACTCTCCTCTTACACACCATCTTTAACCCGGGACGCCTTCCACCTCCGTCCCTAACCTTATTAACCAAATTTCAGGAGACAACCTCACGCAAAAGAACTGATGGAGCCAACCAGAGAAAAAAACTTTGAATCCAAGGTGTTAGAGACCGTGCTAAAGGATAAATGATTTTTTAAATGGCAAAACCGGGGGCGACCTGACCAAGCTGAAAGAACATTAAGCTTAGGCTAAGCAAAACCTTAGCTCCTCTCACCTAATAGACTTAAAGTTATGCAAAAGAAAAAACCTGGAATTTTACTTTTTAGTAGAATCCATGGCAATGCAAGACAAGCTGATCAAGGATATCTGCAAACTAATTGAGGAGGTGCCTCACAGCCACACACGAATTGAAACGGTGCAAAGACGTAGAGTACGGCAAACTTCAAAAGGAAATCGATGAGGAAATGGTAAGACAACTTCCTATACGTGACTGCGGATAAAATTATAGGAGGCACACGTGCATACCGAGCCTTTATCGGACAAGATGACAAGTAAAATGACCCAAGCAGACATATGTTTTACTGAGGGGGCTACTATAAGTAAACCACTCACACATGAAATATCAACCCAGACTGACCACTGCTATGGACCAGGAATCAAGCCAGTGTTAAAAAACATCAAGTCAGTGCTAAAAAAAATTTGATTGTGATCGAAACCCAGCTATGGCCCCAGACGCCATAACTGGTGTTATATTTATATGATGGAAAAATATTTATTTTAAATCAACTTTAAAAGGGATACGGTTCTCGGTTCTCGAAAAAGTACTCGATTGTTAGAAATTCTTTGGTACTGAGTTCTCGATTCTTGAAACTATTCGATTCTACACATCACTACTATAAACCACACCCACGTCTCAAATTGGAGGGGTATCATTAATCATCAATTTAATTTTAGTATTTCCGTTATATTATTATCTTAGGACAATATATTTATTGTTTATTGTAGATATAAGTGTTTGCAAAGTATTACTTTTCATTATCTAAAGTATACATAATTTTGCATTCGCGATACTTATTATAAATTTTATTTAAGGGGATGGGTACGAACTTTTGGCTTCAATGCTGTTTAAATGGTATTCATTTTTTTCGGATCCTGAGAAAACTAAAAAGTATTTTTGAAAAATTAAACGCAGAATGACAGATTACATTATTACCGAGACCGAAAGTCCCTGAAAACTTCTATATTTATTTTAATAAGTTACAGAGGTGAAAAACTAAGAGAAAATTTAGTGTGATTTTTAATTTCAAATATCTCATTCAAAAGAAACTTTTTATTCATTCTAAGAGACTTTCGGCCCTCGGTAATAAGGTAATCTTTCATTCTTCGTTTAAGTTTTTCAAAAATACTTATTAGTTTTCTCAGGATTCGAAAAAAATGATTTCATTTAAAATACATTGAACATTTTGACAGGCGTCAAAATTCCTTTCCTCTTAAGCACTTCTCTATTTGTACGTATTTCTATAATAGTCCAGAGAAATAAGGTTTTTGTGGACACTTGAGCAGCCAGGTTGCAAATGGGTTTTTTGGGTACTCAGTATACACCTAATACACCTGAAAATGCGAGCATTATCATAACAAAAACTTTGTTTATTTACGTATTTTAATTCATAATATGGAAAATTGCTATTATGAAAAGTTGTTTAGAACTAAAAATTATGTTTTAATTTGCAATTATATCATTCTAATTTAAATGTTGTGAACTATAAAGGTACTTTACTCTTGATCGAAATTCATATTTCTTATATACCTCGTATAAAATTAATAAAATTTGATATATTATGATGATCATAAACCATCACAAATCATACACCATGAAGAGCTTTTTATGAGGAATAACTTTTCTTCGTCAAATTAAAAATAAAAGAGTTATAAATGAAAATTATGTTGATATCCATAATTTGAGAAAAATCTTCAAATATTTTTTTCCATTAGAAGGATGTAATTGCACATATCAGACCATAATTTTTTATTCCAAACAACATTTCATATATGTAGTCGGTTCGCTAAACTCGGACACAACTGGCTAGTGATTTTAGTCAGTAATTTTGCCAGTTTGGCAAAAAAAAATAATTACTAAATAATTAGTAAATTTGCCAATTTTGTCAAAATTAGCAAAAAACAAAAAATTACCTACTAAAATTTCTAGCCAGTTTTGTCTGAGTTTAGCGAACCGACTCTAATAACAATTTTCATTTCATAACAAATGGAACAGTCAATTTATCATTAGGTACTCCCATTAAAGGGGAGGCCGTATACTCGTATAAACCTTTTAAAAGTTGTTAATAAATTATTACTTTCAAAATATACTCAAATTGTATTTTTGAACATCTTATTTATTTTATATTATAATAATTAAATTCACTATCCAATGTGCTTGATATTTTATTAATACTTAATTTAAAATTTAGTTTGACATTCACGAAGTGTCAAACTCAAATATAAATAACCTATGCTTTGCTTAACAAATCCAGATTAAAAAACTAGCCTATTTACTAGCAACGATTTTAGCTGACGTTTAGGGTGTCGGCAGAAAATAAAAGGATTGTGACGTCACGTTTTAGACTTTGAGGTCGATTATCTCGAAGAAGGTTAGAGATATCCAAATGCCGTTTTCAGATTTAGATTCAGAAAACAAAACTACATAAGGAGCGGCAACGCATTAACGCACACAATTTGCGAATTTATAAACGAAAAGTTTTCGTTGAAAATGCCCGTCACAGTTCGGACGAGAAATTTAGTTATTAACAAATAAGTAAGGGTCAAAAATGGCAGTTTTTTCGTTTAAATCACTAGAGGTAAAATAAGGGTTATTAAATATCTTATCTATAACATTCTTCTTTTAGTACATGGGTCAAGGTTTAAACAGGCAGTTTTTGAATTTTGGTCTGATCATTTGTTGCTTCGGAAATTGCAAAATAAAACTAAAATTTTGAAAATAAAAAAATTGCTATAACTTTTGCGAAAATGACCTTAAGATTTTAATATTGCATGAAAAGTTTAGTCAAACCGTCCATATAATGCACAAAAATTTTTAAGACGATTCGTCAATTAGTTTAAATTTCATTCAATTTGTTTATCCTGAAGAGCTTTTTGTCACAATGTTATTTTTCAGAAAATAATAATGATATAGCAATTCTGTGAAAACCACGTGAAAAAAGAATAGTTATATTTTCAATGTATTGAAAAAAAATCATTAAAAAGACGTTTTTATCACTCCGAAAACATTTTACTAAAGTAGAGTCATTTTTGGCTTATAAACAATTTGAATAACTTTGTTAACATTGACTGTGTAGGTAGAGTAAATCTACTTTGGGATTTCAAAAGCTTGTATTTTTACACAAATTTTCAAAAAATAACTTTTCGCCTAGGTTAATTACGGTCAAAGTTAGCCACTTTTACTATTTAATTTACAGTTACTTCTATATACATACATACAATTCTTCTGTAACAGTGTTGGTTACCATACTACTCCGAAACGGCTTGGCCGATTTTTATGAAATTTTACACCTATATCCTATAGAACTGAGTATAGGTTTTAATCTCTTTTTTATACCCATAAGTTATAAGAGGGGTTGCCCACCTGCCAGTATTTTATTTTTTTTTTGGAAAAAATTGTCTACCTTAATTTTATATGATTATAATTAAAAAATACATACAACCCTTAATTTTCGATTTTCTATCACCAACCCCTATTTGTTAATAGCCATCTATATATTTACATCTATAAAATTCTCCTGTCACAGTGTTAGTGGCCATACTGCTTCACACATACTGCACAAGCATTCTGTTTCAAGTGGTATTTTTGTGTTTATTTATAGGGAATTATAATGACTTTAATGTATTACCATTGTATGTATTGTATGTTTTCTCTGAATAAACATTTATTATTACTCCTCCGAGACCGCTTGACCGATTTTTATGAAATTATATATGTATCTTTGGTACGTATTACAATCGGTCGTAATATATTTTTCATATCCCTGAATGATAAGGCGGTTCCCCTAACATTTTGTAATGTTAGGTGGGGATATGTGTACATAACGTACTCTATAAGACTACGAGTACATACAAATTAAAAAAATTATGATCAAAATCCATCAACAAGCTTCGGAGATATTAATCGCAGCAAATGTTTGAAGAATCAATTTCATTTTTTTAGTGCACGGATTTTAATAAGTAATGCCTCTCCATTGACCACGAATCGATTTCGTTAGGACGTCATTTTTAAAGCTTTATTAACCACTCTGTTGATATCAAAATTGCTCCAGTTAGGTTGCTTAATTGTTATAAACAAAGTAGCCGTCAATTAAATAGAAAAAGTGGCTATTCTTTTTTGAAAATTCGTGTGAAAATACCAGCTTTTCAAATCCCATTGTAGTTTTAGCCTACAGTCAGTATTAACAAACTTATTCAAATTGTTTATAAGCCAAAAATGACTCTACTTTAGTAAAATGTTTTCGGAGTGGTACATATAAATGATTTTTTAATGATTTTTTTAAATACTTTAAAAATATGACTATTCTTCTTTTATGTGGTTTCCATAGAATTGATATATCTTTATTATTTTCTGAACAGTAACATTGTGAAAAAAAAGCTCTTTGAAATAAACAAATTGAATAAAACTTAAACTAATTGACAAATCGCCTTAAAATGTTTTGTGCGTTATATGGACTATTTGACTCAACTTTTTGTGCGATATGAAAATCTTAAGGTCATTTTCACAAAAGATATAGCAATTTGTTTATTTTCGAAATTTTAGTTTTATTTTGCAATTTCCGAAGCAACAAATGATGGGACCAAAATTCAAAAACTGCCATTTTAAACCTTGGATCATCTACTAAAAGAAGAATTCTATAAATAAGATATTTAATTACCCTATTATTACCTGTTGCAATTTAAATGAAAAAACTGCCATTTTTGACCCTTATTTGTTAATAACTAATATTCTCGTCCGAACTGTGACGGGCATTTTTGTATATTTATAATGTATTAGATATATAGTATCCAAAAAACCCATTTGCAATCTGGCTGCTCAAGTGTCCCGAACATGTTATATTTTTGCCTTATTTCCCTGGCGTATAATTTGAATAAACTTTCAGTTAGCAGTTTTTGAATGTATGCTCATTTTATATTTTCTAGTGAAATATCTTTTCCAAAAGGCAAAGAAATGCGGAATGGTATGATGATGAGTGCAGAACTGCAATAGAGAAAAAATACAAGCTAGGCTTAACCAACTTCAAAGAAACTCAAGAAATAGCAGAGAAATTTATAACAAAAAGAGAATACAAGCGACTAGAATATGCAGAAAAAAAAAGAGAGGCTTTAAAAAAACAAGTACCTACAAGAAATCCTATAACATAACAGCCACGAAAGCAGAAAATTCTATAAAAGAATAAAGGAAATCACAGGGTCATTTAGACCAAAATTGACAATATGCAAAGACAAGGACGGAGAACTACTTACAGAAAAACAAAAAATTATAATGAGATGGAAAGAATACTTCGAGGAAAACCTAAATGCAGACAATGGAAATCATCAAAACGAGTTAATATATTATACGGCGGAGCAGCACATTGAAAATCCGAGTTATGAAGAAGTAGTTCAAATAATAAGGAAACTAAAAAACAGTAAAGCGCCAGGAACGGACAAAGTTTCGGCAGAATTGTTGAAATATGGAGGATCCGAACTCTGGGGAAGAATCCATTACCTGATAAAGTTGGTATGGACCAAGCAAGGAGCAAATGCCGGAGGAATGGGAAGTTGGTCTTATACAACCAATATATAAAAAAGGACATAAGAGAGAATGCCAGAATTACATACCAATTACATTGCTAAATGTAATATACAAAATCCTCTCTGGCATTATCTACAATATGGTCAGAATACTCCGAAACTATAATTGGTGATTATCAAAATGGATTCAGACCAAATAGAGCCACTCATCATCATCATCATCAACTAGCCTATATTTGTCCACTGCTGAACGTAGGCTTCCCGTAAAAATTTCCACCTATTTCTATCTTGAGCTTCTTGCATCCAATTTGTGGTGATGCGCTTGATATCATCCGTCCATCTAGTCATTAGAGCCACTAGCCAATAGAGCCAGTACAGACAACATATTCATACTAAGAACAATACAAGAGAAAGCTTATGAATACGACATAGAACTATATTATAATATGTATATGTATAGACTTTAAACAAGCTTTGATAGTGTGAAAAGAGACAAAATGCTGGAAGATCTCCGTAATCTAGGTATACCTAAAAATATATCAGCGTCATAAAAATAACGTTGCAGGGTTCAAAAGCCGCAGTTAGAGTAGATGAAGAATGTCTCCCCTGTTTGACATCAACATGGGGGTGAGACAGGGAAACGCACTTTCAACCATTATTAGTAGAAGCAAGACACGTCTAATGGAAACGTTCCAGCCGGGGATTGTAGTTTGCAGTAGTTGGGACTAGTTCCCTCCTCCTGCGGATTGCAAACCCACGGGGGGTTAACCACGACCCATCTGGCGCGTCCCAATGGCTGATAGGGTGAGCCAGTGAGAGGGGGAGGTGCGACATGAAGTTCCGGACTTGTCGGAGGGCATGACGCTCCTCGCACACTCGCTGGTAAGATTGCTAAATAATGTGGGCTTCCACAGAATAGGCACCGCGGATCATGTGCTAGCACAGTTTAGGGGAGGCAGCTGACCTGTGCTTTGAGAGGATGAATGACGAGGACCCATGTGTCGCAGGAGGCAGGACCTGGTATGAGTCCAAATCATGCGACACATGAGCCCTTCCATGAGAGAGTGAATGACTGCTATCATACAGTGCCTGGTAGACGGATGGTTGCTGAGGAAATGTTTGCCAGGTGTGGAGGCTTGCCTTAACCGGCCGGCCAAGTGGAAGGTAACCACAATAAAAATCCCCTCAAGCTAAGGTGGAACAGCATAAACCGAAGGTTTGGCGTAGTAGAGGATGCTCCTACGGGACTTAGGGGTTGCTAAGCCGCTATTATGCGAACTCCGGGAAATGGGCGAATCCCTGGTTTTATTAGCCTTCCTGTGTTAATGCGGGGCTCTGGCACAGGTGACCAAAACTTCCCTAGCTACTGGTGGGATAAAACATGGACCAAGAACAAAATAAAAGAAAAGAGGCTGGAGTGATCTCGGACTCGGACGAGTCCTCCAGCTCAAGCACTGTCAATAGAACACGACAGTGAAGCATCAGCGGGAACTCAGGGAACCGCTGATACCCCAGGCTGTGGGTGAAAAATAGGTCGATTTCAGGATATAATTCAGGAATTTTTGAAACCTATCAGGTGTTGTAAAAGACGATGCCAGGAATAACTTCTACTAAAATGTAACCAAAAATATTGTGCGCTTTTTTTTTAATTGCGATTTTCATTTGTTAAATTTGCAATTTTTATTGATTTTTAATTTTGCAGCTTAGGATATTGATTTTAGAGAAAAACTTTTTAATAGAAAGTTGTAGTAAATTAAAAAACCTACAATTTGAGGTACGGTAAGTTTAATTTAGTTAATTGGTTATTGCAAAACGGGTTCCGTCACTGGCTATATATTAGAAGATACGTATAATTAGATCGATCGTCTAAAAATCAAGTTTTTGGTGGTAAAAAGTGAATTTTAAAACTTATAAACAACAATTAATAAAACTTAATTAATAGTTAAATGGTTTAAAATATTTACATAGTGAAAATTCATAATATTTTATTGTGGAAGTGTAAATTTAGTTTATTAACCTACAAACAAGTAAGACGCGTGGTGACAGAATTTAATAAGGTACTCAAAAATAACAATAACATAAACATAGGCGTAACAATTCAAGGTAAGAATATTCCATATTTTTATTATTAAAAATAGATTTTGGATCCTCTGGACGGTTGGATGGTTAAAGTATTGGATTATAATAGTATAAATATTCTTTAAACCATAATAAATAAAGTAAGCCTAAAATCAACTTAAAAATCAATTTAAAAATAAAATATTTGATTTAAAATCTAAACAAACTACATTTAACCACTCAAGGAAAGGCGGTTCCTCCGCAGGGTCGACTTGGGATAAACCTTTATCGGTGAGTGGTCGTGTAGGGAAAGGTAAAAACAAATACATCGTCATGGAAAAAATAATGGAAGAAATAATAGAAAAACTTAATAAAATGGAAGAGAGAGAGATTAGGGTAGAAAATAAAATAGATGCTATATCAATCGAACTCAATAAGCTAAAATTAGAAAATGAACTGATCAAAAAGGAAAACCTGGAAATCAAAGAGGAGATGAAATTGCAAGAAAGAAGAATCGAGGCTCTAGAAAAAGAAGTAAGAAAGAAAAACATTGTGATACATGGTGTAGACGAAACAACAAATGAAAATAGAGCAATCCTAAAAAATAAATTCAAAGAAATAACTAATAAAATGAACATTTCAATAGACGAAAACGAGGAGATACAAGATATCTATAGAGTAGGAAACCAAAATAATAAAAGCAGGCCTATAAAAATAGAACTTAAACATGTGTCGAAAAAAATAGAGATACTAAGCCAAACACGCAGACTCAAGGGCAGCAAAATATTCATTACGGAAGACTACTCAAAAGAATACCAACAGAAAAGAAAATTTCTAATCCACCAACTGAAATTGGCTAGAGATAAAGGTTACAGAGCGTTCCTAAACTATAACGGGCTCAAAATAGATGGAGAAATATATACCCCGGAGCAGTTGGGCTACAAAAATGATAACAATGGAGAAATTCAACCTGAAAATGGAGCAGAGGAACAAAAAACAAAGGGGAGAAAAGCGAGTGAAAGATCCCCAGGAAACGAAATACAGCAAATACCAAAATCAATAAGAACAGCAGAAGGGGGAGCATATAACTCAAAAAACTGAAAACACAGGCACCAAAAACTGCAAAGATACTAGTAAAAAAGACAACGCAAATGGAAAAGGACAACGAAAATAATGGAAAGGAAACAACAATAATAGGTACTTGGAATATCACAAGTCTTTATGGTAAAGAATTTGAATTGACAGAGGAAATGAAAACATACGGCATTGACATCCTAGGCCTGAGTGAAACGAAGAAGAAGGGAAGAGGAAATATGAGATGTGGCGATGGTTACAAGCTCTTCTACTCAGGTGTACAAGAAATGGAAAGAGCAAAAGAGGGAGTCGGTTTTATAATCACGGATGATCTGAGTGGGAGAGTTGTAAAATACCAAGCAATAAACTCTAGAATAATCACCGTGAGTAAAAAACTAGACGAGTTAGTTAGCATAATACAAATATATGCACCAGTCGAGGGCACAGAAGAACAGAAAATGTCTCAATTCTATAGCGAACTCCAAACAGCTTTAGACGAAGTGAGAGAAGATACTGAGAACATAATTATTATGGGAGACTGGAATGCTAGAGTTGGAAATGACATCAACAAGGGACTTGGAAGCCTTGGGCGGTATGGAGAAAAAGCTGAGAACAGAAATGGGAAGAAGATGATACAATTTTGTGTAAATAACGACTTAAAAATTGGAAATACATTCTGGTATCAAAATATGGAGGACAGATACACTTTTGAAGCACAGGAAAGAAATGCCAAAAGTCTAATAGATTACATCGTGATTCCTGCAGAAATGAATATTATCAAAAATATAAAAACAGAAAAATTTGCAGAACTTAATACTCAACACAAGCTACTCGTAGCCGAAATGACTACAAAGAAAAAGCAATATATAGTCGATAAGTCATACACTAAGATAAATATTAAGAAGCTGAAAACAGAGAAAGAGAAAAGTGACTATAAACAAGAAATATATGAGGAATTGCAAAGAATGGAGCTGGAAAGAGAGCAATTGGATATGGAAGAAAGATGGAAAATACTAAAAGACACACTATATAAAACAGCAGAGAAAATTTGTGGAAAAAAGTCAATAAATAAATATCATAAGAGAACAGAATGGTGGAGTCAAGAACTAAAGAAAATAATAAAGGAAAAGAAGCAAGCCTGGAAAAAATATCAACAATGTAGAAATGAAAATAACAAAGTAGAATACATGGAGAAACGTAATAGAGCAAAGATAGCAGTAAGGAAAGCGAAAAATATGAGCTGGGAAGAATTCGGAAAAGAATTGGAAGCAAATTACAAAACAGATAACAGAAAATTCTGGAACCGTATAAAGGGTCTAAGAGGGAAAAAAGGTAGGGAACAGTATGGAATCAAAGATAAAAATAACCAATTGGAAATAGAGACTACAGAAATAGTAGAAGTATGGAAACAATACTACGAAGATAAATTCAAACACGAAGAAGTAGAAATATATGAAGCAGGAAGAAATAGACCAGAACTGGAGGAGGAAGAGGAACCAGAGAGTATAAGGAAGGAAGAACTGGAAGAAGCTATAAACAATATTAAACTTGGAAAAGGGACAGGAGAGGACCAACTAGATCCAGAAATGATAAAATGGATGGGTGAAAAAGGAGAGGACTGGCTATTACAGATATGCAAGGAAGCATGGAGTACAGAGAAAATCCCAGATGACTGGAAGAAGAACATAGTTCTACCAATATACAAAAAAGGACAACATAATGAATGCGAGAATTATAGAGCAATATGCTTGTCATCGGTCGCCTTCAAGGTATACACGAGAATTATAGAGAAGCGTCTAAGATCAGTGATAGAGAAAGAATTGGAAGACGAACAGGCTGCATTCAGATCAAACCGTCAAACAAACGATAACGTCTACATCATAAGAAATATAATAGAGAGACAATGCCGTAAAGGGAATGAACTATTTCTCATGTTCGTCGATCTGAAGGCGGCATTTGATACGATAAACAGAGAAATATTGTGGAAAATATTGGAGAGCTATAATATACCAAAAAAGATGATAAAAGTCATAAAATCTATATATATATGGAAGTAGAAGGCCAAGTACAAATAAATGGAGAAAGATCAGGCACTTTTAAATGGGATAAGGGAATTAAACAAGGAGATGGACTAAGCCCCCTCTTGTTTATAATAGTCATGGATACTTTAATCAAAAATACCAAAGATCAAACAAGAAACCTTCAATACATAGTAGGATATAAAAACTTAAATGCAATAAAGATCAACTCCCTTTTATACGCTGATGATATAGTTCTAATCACAGACACAGTAGAGAAAATGCAGAAACTAATAGATATTTGGCAAAAAGAGATACATAAATTAAAAATGGAAATGAACCTCAACAAAACAAAACTTATGATAATAAATGAAGATGAGAAAAGAGAAAGGAATACTAATATAATAGTAAGGGAAAAAGTAATAGAACATGTATCTACTTTTGAATATCTGGGAAATATAATAACAGATGATGGGAAAACGGACTTGGCAATAAGTAATAAACTGAAGAAGGCAACTAGCGTGTATTACTCTTTAAATAATACAATTTTTGGAAAGTCAGAAATAAGCAACAAAACTAAACTCAGAGTATATAACAGCATAGTAAATCCGATAATGACATATGGGGCGGAAACATGGATTGTCCAAAAGAAACATGAATCAATGATAAACGCGACGGAGATGAAATACATGAGAAAAATAGCCGGAGTTACGAAGTTTGACAGATTCAGAAATGAAGATATAAGAAGAGAGTTGGAACAAGAACCGATAATTAGGAAGATCGAAAACAAACAATTAAGCTGGTTTGGACACATACAACGAATGGAGCAAAATAGACTTACAAAGAAGGTACATGAAGCCAAAATGGGAAACAAAAGAAAAAAGGGAAGGCCGAGGAAGACATGGATGGACCAGATCCAAGATATAGGTGAAAGGAGACACATCAGTATGAGGGATATGAAGAACCTGGCCACCAATAGAAGCAATTGGAAGAAGTGGATAAAAGGCGGAACCCGACATCCGACGCCCTGAAGGGCACTAAGGATTATGAGAAAGAAGAAGAAGGTTATTGCAAAACAGCCTGCGAAAGGTCCTAAATGACCGTTTTTTACAATTGCATTATTTATTGTACAAATATTTATTTTTTTATTTTTTAAAGCTTTAAAATAAAGATCTTTTAATTCCAAACATAAAAAAAATTGTAAAGCCAGATTAACGAATTTGTTGCTTACCTGATCCAGAGTAGGATTGCGGATGCAATGGAAGAAGCTCCTTCGGGGAGCAGTAATCCACTGCAGTTCGCCAGAACTACCTTTAGCGGAGGCGTCTTATGGATTACCCCCGCTAATGAACACACCAAAAACTGGCTGGCAGGTGCGGTGGAACGGCTGGGCCGTTTGTGGGAGAACGCGGATTTGACGGCTGTCGAATCCAAAGATCTTGCCAAAAGACCCAAAGTTCTTGTATTCATACCAGGCCAGGCACAGGAAGAGGGAGTTATCCGAACACGACTGGGGCAACAGAACCCAGAACTAAGAGTGGGAGGGTGGCTCCTTCTAAACAAAAAAGTAGAGAAGGAAGGAGTACTCGTGGCCTTCTCTATAGACGAAGTGTCCTTCAGGGCCCTCGAGAGGAACCGTTTCCGAGCTTATTACAGACTCGGAATGGCCATCTTTAAAGTCCTTGGAGGAAAAGATGGAGGGGAGAATCAGAATCCTCCAAATTAACTTGCAGCACAGTAAGGCTGCTTCGGCTGCCCTTACTACTGCAAAAAGGGAATTCGATGTGGCCCTTATTCAGGAACCCTGGGTGAACAGGGGAAATATTATGGGGTTAGGGGGAGTTGGAGGGGAACTCATATATGACAGAACCTCCGAGGTACCTCGAACCTGCATTATTATCAAAACGAAATTTAACATACTGCCGTTAACAAATTTTTGTTTTAGAGACTTGACGGCAGTCAAGATAAGGCCAGGGAAGGGAAGGGTGTCAAGAGCGATTACGCTCGCATCGGCGTACCTTCCATATGATGCACCTGGTTTTCCTCCAACTAAGGAAGTGGAGCAGCTGGTAAGAGACTGCAGGGGATCCAGAACCCAGCTGATCATCGGCTGTGATGCTAATGCACATCATACAACGTGGGGAAGTACGAACACGAATGTAAGAGATGAATCTATACTCGAATTTGTTATGGAAAACGAGCTGAACATAATAAATTCAGGTAATAAACCGACTATTGTGACTAGTGCTCGAAAAGAGGTCATAGACATAACGATAGCCACCAATTACGTTAGCAATAAAATTACAAATTGGCGTGTGTCTGATGATGCGAGTTGCTCGGATCACAGACACATACAATTTGAAGTAGGGGAAAAACATGTACCCTAGAAACCTATTGTAACCCTAGGAAAACTAACCGGGAGGCGTATAAAGCAGACCTGGAATATAGTTTAAAACAGACTAAGGATACGATAAGAAATACAACAGACCTCGAAATGGTTGTGGAGCAGCTGCAAAACACAATCATCTCGGCGTATAATGACAACTGTCCTTCAATCAATAAGAAATCCAACAGGAAATTGCCCTGGTGGAATGAGGAACTTAAAGAATTAAGAAGGAAAGTTCGTAAAAAATTCAACAACGCAATGAACAAGAATATCAGTTGGGATGAATACAGAAAGGCCCCAACTGAGTACAATAAAACTCTGAGGAAGCAGAAAAGAGAATCATGGAGAAGGTACTGTGAGGATATAGAAAGAACTCCAGAATACGCCAGATTCCACAAGATTCTCTCAACTCAAAAGGACCTCAGAGTTCGATATATACTCTCCAAACAGAAAACGGAGAGTACACAGAAACAGGGGAAGGAACTATCAGAGAACTGCTGAAAGTCCACTTCCCCGGTTCCCAAGTTACAGACTTAACTTTGGAGAACTGCCAGATATCAGAACTAGATACCCCTCTGTGGGCATCCAAGGAGAAATGGCAGGCAGCAAAGAAAGTAGTAACTGGGAAAAAAGTAAAATGGGCATTACACTCATTCGAACCTTATAAATCGCCAGGATTAGATGGGATTTATCCCGTACTATTGCAGAAGGGATCCGACCTTCTAGCAAATAGAATATGTACAGTGCTTCGGAGCAGTTTGGCTCTAGGATATATTCCAAAGGCATGGAGAATGATCAGAGTAACTTTTATACCAAAACCTGGAAAAACTGGACAGGATGGGGCAAAGTCTTTGAGACCAATAAGTCTTATGTCTGTTCTGCTTAAGACGCTAGAAAAACTGCTAGAAAAATTGCTAGAAAAACTGCTAGATAGGCATATACGGGATGGCGTATTGGAAAACAGACCGATACATAAGAACCAGTATGCATATAGAGCAGGAATGTCAACAGAGACAGCATTACATCAGCTTGTAGAAAAAGCTGAATATGCTCTCAAGCACAAAGAGGTACTATTAGCGACCTTTTTGGACATAGAAGGAGCGTTCAATAACATAACCTTAGAAACAATCTCAAGAGCATCGAGGAGAAAAGGGATCGATGAAATTTGTTGCAAGTGGATAGACTACATGCTACAACCGAGACTCGTATATACGTCCATTCTAGGGGAGAGCATTATCGCCCAGGTCCGACGAGGGTGTCCGCAGGGAGGTGTTCTGTCCCCGCTAATATGGAACCTTGTCATGGACGATTTGCTTGAGTCCCTGGAATTGAACGGCCATGAAACCCTGGGCTATGCAGACGACTTGGTAGTCCTTGTTCAGGGAAAATTCCAAAACATAGTAAAGGAACGCGTGCAGCAGGCCCTTAATATTGTCACCAAATGGACTGAGGAAGAAGGGCTGAGAGTCAGTCCTTCCAAAACAGTCACAATTGCATTCACCAGAAGAAGGAAGCTGGAGGACTTAGGGCCTCTGATCCTTAATGGTGAACAATTGGAGCTGTCTAAAGAGGTAAAGTATCTAGGGGTTATACTGGACCCAGAACTTACCTGGAACCGACAGCTTGAAAGAGTAATCAAAAGAGCGGAGGCGACATTAATGCTGACCAGACGCACACATGGAAAAACATGGGGACTCTGTCCGAAAATGGCGTACTGAACCTATACAACGATAGTGAGACTTATGATAACATATGCATCCTTGGTATGGTGGACAAAGATGCAGCAAAGAACCGCTATAAACAAGATAAGCAGGATACAAAGACTTGCATGCTTGGGAATATCGGGAGCAATAAAAACAACACCGACGGCGGCACTGGAAACCCTGTTAGACCTACCCCCTCTTGATATATTTATCAAAGGGGAAGCGAGGTTGGGAGCATACAGGCTGCAAGGAAAACCAAGGGATAAATACGAGAACCTTGGGCATAGGCATAATCAGATTTGGAACCAAGGTGGGGTAAGTATATCTGATACATACACTGACCACATGGTAAAAAAATACACATTTAATAGGAACTTCGGAATAGAAATCAATTACCGAAGGGAGTGGAACAGCATCAGTAGCAAAATCAGGGGAACGATCTGGTATACGGACGGATCAAAAACCGATGAAGGCACTGGAGCCGGTATTTTTAGTGAAACAGATAATGCAGGACTCAGTTTCTCACTAGGAACATACACAACTGTGTTTCAAGCGGAAATGTACGCAATTCTGCAGTGTGTCACAATGAACAACTTGAGGGCCTATGAAAATAGACGGATCAATATACTCACAGACAGCCAAGCATCACCGAAGGCACTAATGAGCCCGAAAGTGACTCCAAGGCTGGTATGGGAATGCCGACATGAACTGGAAGAACTGGCCGAAAGAAATAGTGTAACTCTATTCTGGGTGCCAGGACACACCGGGATAGACGGTAATGAGAAAGCAGATGAGCTGGCAAGGAACGGTTCATCAACTTCATATTTTGGCCCAGAACCTGCTCTAGGAGTACCTAAAACAATAATTAGGGAACAAGTCAGGGAATGGGTCAAAAACAAACACAAAGAATACTCGGGGAACGTACCTGGTCAGCCACACGGGAGGCCCTTAATAAGGGAACCCTCAAAACGGAGAGCTGAGGAACTAATAAAATTACATAGGAGTCAGCTCCGCATAATTACAGGTCTTCTCACGGGTCACTGTGCCCTGAAAGGACACCTGAATAGAATTGGGCTGTACGAAGGGAACCTTAACTGCAGACTGTGCAATAGGGGAACTGAAACAGTATATCATGTACTGTACGAGTGTGAGGCTTTGGATCACAAGAGGCAGGCTATTTATGGACAACCAAAATTAAGTCCAGCAGAATATGCCACCCAACCCATGCTAGGGATGTACAGTTTGGTACGTGGAACCAAGCTTGTGAATTGGGTGACATAAAAGGTAGGATAGTTGGCACAATAAGCCCATGAGGCTGCAGTGCCATCGGAGACATATGTCAGACGACCTCAAAAAAATGGAAACGTTCAAAGAAATTGATCCTGAAGCACAAAAAAGAGGGCTTAAAATAAACGAAACAAAAACTAAGTACATGACCATCAAAGGACACCTGAGAATGAAAATAATATAGCAATAGATAACTATACTATTGAATGTGTGGATGCCTTCACATATCTGGGCACAGAAACCAATCAGAAGAATTCCGTAAGTAGCGAAATTAATGCACGTATTTCCAGTGGAAATCGTACATACTATGCTAATAAAAGATTGATGACATCGATATTATTAGACAAAAGAACCAAAATGACTATCTATAGAACCTTAATTAGACCCGTAGTAACCTATGGTTGTGAAACCTGGGTAATGACGAAAAAAGATGAAGCCCAACTCAGGACATTCGAGAAAAAGATACTGAGAAAAATATATGGTCCGGTGCAAGAGGAAGACGGCACATGGAGAATCAGGAGAAACGACTAGGTTAATGAACTGAATGAAGGGGATGATATTGTAAGATTTGTGAAAAGTCAAAGACTGTCATGGCTGGGACATGTTCAGCGACAAGAAGATACGAAAACGACAAAGAAGATATTACAGTGGAAGCCAGTAGGAACGCGAAAAAAAAGGAAGGTTCAGGACGAGATGGTTGGATGACGTGAAAGACGACCTGAAAACCACGAATGTAAGACAATGGAGGAGAAGGGCACAAGAGAGATCTGAATGGAAGGACATAGCCAGACAGGCAAAGACCCATCCAGTGTTATGATGCCAAAAGAAGAAGAAGAAGAAGAAGTGAAGAATATCTTTTAGCTCCAATGGTAGCACCAGAAGTTTTCTATGTCAGTAAAGTAAGTTGGCTGATAGATAGGGCACATCCAGGTGCGGGAGCACGCCAAATAGAATTATATTTTAAAAATGAATAACCATTTTCAATTTCGTTGCAAAACGAAAATACAGCCGAACCATATTCCAGTCCAATCAGAGAGTGCTGCAAGCACCTCTACCGGTTTCGAAACTTATTAGTCTCTCATCAGGAGGCACATATGCTGCTCTCCATGATCCAACCAAAACAAACCCCAGCGTGCAGTCCCGAATTGCAACGAACGAAATGGCATAGATGCCCTAGCGGCAACTGCTAGCAAAAGACTAAGTTTTCACTCTAATGGCATATAACATATCCCACCAGAATGAAAACAATGGGAACAATTTTTGTTTTGGTTGGATCATGGAGAGCAGCATATGTGCCTCCTGATGAGAGACTAATAAGTTTCGAAACCGGTAGAGGTGCTTGCAGCACTCTCTGATTGGACTGGAATATGGTTCGGCTGTTTTTTCGTTTTGCAACGAAATTGAAAATGGTTATTCATTTTTGATTTACATTTACTCTGTGTGGAGTATGAAGGGAACCAGTCTCGTTGGAACTTTACCGCGCTGAGCAGATGTGACGTGAATTGTAAATTGTAGAATTCCCTCATCTTCCTTAGTCTCAGCATCCGTATGGCTTGCAAATTGTAGAAGCCTCGGAGGTGTAACCAGAGAAGGTTCCCATTGTTTTCATTCTGGTGGGATATGTTATATGCCATTAGAGTGAAAACTTAGTCTTTTTAGAATTATATTTTAGTGACGTCACGTTGCCTAGCAACCGTCGATTCTCCCATTATGAAATTCTATTTTGTGACGTCAGCAAAATAGAATTCTATTTGGCGTGCTCTGGGCCCTGGATTAAAATGCCACATGTGAGTAAGGTATAACCGAACAAATACCCATGGATCAACTGAGAACATTACAAAGGGGCTGCAGCTATCACTTTTAAAGTGAAAGAGAGTTTTCGATAAAAAGGGTCCTTTAGATTGATTATGAATTTATTATAATTATTTACTGTTAAGTAAAATAGATCTGATTGTCTTTATATTCTATTTCTTTATATTCTAAATATTATAGTTATAATATATACTATATTATACCGAACGAGTACGGATACTTACAAAATTTCGCGTCGATCCCTCTTTATCTTAATTGTCCTTTGAGTCTGTCATTGCGAAAATACGCGGCATTGTCTACAGTATATATGTCTGGGTGTTCCTACTTCTTCTATAAATTGATAAATGTTTCTATGTACCTATATAGGTACCTTTTGTTGTTCGGCAGCAATCTATTTTACTTATTTTAAGAATAAATTAATCATTACCAAAATATGTTTATTACTTTGTGTTATTTGGATTGGCTCACTTGGCATAGCATATCCATTGCAACTATATCAAATTTCTGTTTGGATATTATTTCATAGAATGTTTTTAAATGTCCTACTTTTATATTTTTGACATATATCGCATTTTCTCGTGATATCTTATAGTATCCTTTACTAATGTAATTTTCCCTGAAAAAAACAAACTTTCCTGCTTTCGATGTGTCCGTTGTTTTGGTGAATATTCTTTATAACTCTGCCTACCAGTTCGTTGGTTATAACGTATAGTTCTCTTCCTTCCAATGTATTAACATAAACATCATTTTCGCTTTCTGCCATTCTTCTTTCTGTTTCATCAAAATTTTGTTGATCTCTTATGACTTCTCTCATCCAATAAATGCCACCGTCATCTATTAATCTATTAATTCCTACTTGTATTCCCTAGTTCTCCTTTATAAAGTTTCCATCCCTAGTAAGAGCATCAGCAATGATGTTATCTTTCCATTTTATGTATTTAAATTCGAAATAATATTCTTGCAATAATAATACCTACTCCGCGATTGATTCTATTGTTAATTGGTCTATTGTGAATTAAACTTTTAAACCCAATAAATAAGATCTTTGTTGATACAGAATAGAAAAGCACACTTTTTGCAAATTCTAATTCAGTAACGCTGTATTTCCTTTCCCGAGTTTTTGTTACTCTGGAGACAAAGCATACCAGACAAAGCATGACAAATCACATATTCTGGGACCAAAAATAGATCGATTGAACCTAACTTACCTTAGTCCAGTAAAACCTCTTCTATGTCGGCACTTTGATCTCAAGAAGTAATACCGGCAGTACGCAATTGGTAATTCACCAGTGGTGGATGCGGGTTTTCCCTGTTAAAATCCATACGTTTCTAAGCGGCTAGCAATGCGAGAGGGGGGCAAAAATGACTGGGAACAATGCGCGGTCGCCATGCGCGACTAAAGATTTTACTTCCAATTTTTCGGAGTGGTTCTATTGTCGCTCTTTATAGCCTTTTATTGCCTTAGTACAAATGTGCACATAAAAAAGTTATAGCCCTTTGAAGTTACTTTGAAGTTGAAAATCGATTTTTTCCAATATATCGAAAACTATTATAGATTTTTTATTGAAAATGGACATGTGGCAATCTTATGGCAGGCACATTTTAGAAAAAACTTATAGTGAAATTTGTGCAACCCATAAACATTTTATGGGGGGTTTTGTTTCCTTAAACCCCCCCGCAATTTTTGTGTACGGTCAAATTAAATTACTATTGTGGTACCATTAGTTAAACGCAATATTTTTGCCTGTTATTACTTTTCGATAAGCCAGTGTTTATCGAAACATACCCGAATAAATCGATTTTTAAATACAGCACCTAGCGACATGAAATTTTTTGAACTATGTTCAGGTTCAGGATGATGTCAGGAGAAAAGTCTACTGTTCAAAAATACGTGGAAATGCATAATTGCACTTTAAAGTGCATAAAATGCATCCAAAAGTGAATAAACATGTCAAAATCAGTATACCAAAAACCAAATTTTATTATTCGTGGGGTGTTTGGTGTCACTGAACACGAATACGCCATCAGAACTGAATCCCGGACCACCTGATGCCCAAGGTTACTGCAAGGGACGTCATCTTCTGGAGTTTTTTTGTTTTCGGAATTTAATTGATGCAAATGGCTTACTGGAGCGTTTTTGAAGTCGCTAAACACAAATACGCCATCAGACCAGACTCCCGGAGCACCTGGGGAGTTTCCAGGATCACTGAAAAGGCCGTCATCTTCTGGAGTTTCGAGGGGTTTTGGCATTTAATTAATACAAATGGGTTACTGGAGGTTTTTTGAGGTCTAAATGTGGCTAAACACGAATGTCCAATTAGAATAGACCTTTGAAGCATCTGGAGCAGCTTTTACAAGAATATAAGTTATTAGAATATTTGGACTTTGTTTTATTTGATTTCCATAATTATTTTGACGGAATAATAGAAATCAGAGATTTAAAAAAATTGAAATTAAATTTAGATGTAAACAAAAGTACTCTAGGCACCAGGTGCTCCGTTGTCTGTTCTAATGGCGTATTCTTGTTCAGCATCCCCAAAAACCTATGAGTAATTTGCATCAATGTATTACCGAAGAATCTCAAAACTCCAGAAGATCACGCGCCTTGCAGTGACCTTGGACACCAGGTGCTTCGTGGGTCTGTTCTAATGGCATATTGGTGCTTAGCGACCTCAAAAACCCTCGAGTAATCCATTTGCTTAAATTTAACGTCGAAAACACTCGAAACTCCAGAAGATGTCCGTGGGCACCAGGTGGTCAGGGGGTCTGTTTTGATGGCATATTCGTGTTTAGCGACCTCAAATGCTCTTGTGTAATTTCGGCACGAACTTTTGAGTTAAAGTCGCCCATAATAATTGTAGCTTCATGTTTTTTTGTGCTCCGGAGAATTTGTTCAATTTGGCTGTAGAATTGCTCAATTTCTTCATCTGGTTTGTCAGCTGTTGGTGCATAGACTTGTAGTTTATTAATATGACGCCATATTAATGTAACGCCATAGATGATGATAATTCTAAGTACGAACGTAAGATCAATTTTTCATTTTCAAAGTAGGCTCATATTTACTGACCACCCGATTCTCTTCGTTTATTAATGTATTCTTAATAATTTGACAAACACTCTTTTATTTCTTCTTTAATTCATTCCCCGTATGTTATTTTTGTCTCTTTTACATCAGCATGATTGCACACATTTATTTTATAATAATTACCTTCTTCTGTTTCATCGAAAATAACTACTTCTTCTATCTCTTCACTTACATATTCGCTTTTAAATTTATTTATATCTTCCAAACTCTCCTGTTTGGCATTCTCTAATTAATTGCAAGACAAAGTTTATGAGAATTTCGAAAACTCAAAGAAATAACGAGAATATCTTCATAAACGGATCCAATGTCGAACGAGTTAACCAATATGTATACCTGTGAACAATGATCAACTCCCCGGTGATTACTTACAGGAAATCAAAATCAGAATACAAAACGCTAGAGCAAATTTTAACCAAATTAGAAAAGTGCTCGGCACAAGAGATTTGAAGTTGGAGCTAAGAGTTAGGTTGGCTAGGTTCTACGTTTTTGTCGACTTTGTTTTATGGAATGGAAGCTTGGACCTTGAATGCTGCATCAATGAAAAAATTAGAACTATTCGAGCTGTGTGTGTACAGAATAATTCAGAAAATATCGTGGACAGAACACGTCACAAACAAAGAGGTTCTTAGAAATACGAATAAAGAAATGGAAATCTTAAATACTGTCAAAACAAGAAAATTGGAATATCTCGGACATATTACATGTGGAGAGAGATACAACTTGCTCCAATTGATTTCGAAGGGAAAGAATCAAGGAAAAAGAAGCATAAGAGATACATCAAATGAACTTTTCAGAGCAGCCGTCTCTAAACTCCGAATAGCTATGATGATTGCCGACCTTCGTCGCGGAGATGGCACTTAAAGAAGAAGAATGAATTGTTACTTCTATTTCTTCGGTTATTTTTTTATTATATTCTACGCCCTTAACTTCTTCCAAGTTCACCTTTTTCGGTGAAACCCAGGTATTTCTATTCAAATTTTCCCTTTTTATCTTATTTTCACAATTATGAAACTTTTCGTTCGCGTCAATCTTTTCCGATGCCACACTCATTTCCTTTTCCACTTCCTTATCCTCTTATTTATTATTATTATTCATCATTAATTATTATTATTAATAATTTTTTTTAATTTTAATTCGGACCTAGTAGATCCTCTATTAACAGCTATTAATATCCAGCCATTTAACGGAAGATGGCTCTGAAAATATATGAAAATTTAACCAACGAATCTACAAATGGATAGCATTAATTGATGATAATAAAACGATTAAAGGTAAAGCCAATTAACGGCAAATAATTGTAGTGCATGAATTGACTTAAATGTGACTCTTTCCCACACAGACAATGATCGATTTTAATAGCCGCATCTACAATGCATGATTCTTGTGCCCGAAATGTACGCGTTGCTAAATGCGCAAAGACTGAGTTGTATATCATATTTTATTTATAGATCAGTGGTGTGTACTCTGAAGCAATCTATATTTTTCTTAAATTTACCCAGAAACTGATATAAGACGAACAAAAAAGATGTGTCTATTCAGGGCCTATTTTACCACTAGGCCCGTGAGGCACCTGCGTCGGGCCCGTATTTGAATGGGGCCCGGAAAGATCACCAAATAAAACATGTTTATTACAATAACAAAACAAATTTTCAAAATTCTTTCATTTTACGAACATGCAATGATAAATGATAACCGTAAGATTTATAATTAAGTGGATAGGTGCAAACTTTCGGCTTCAATGCTCTTTAAATGCATTAATTTTTTCGAATACTCAAAAAACTAATAAATATTTAAAAAAATTTAGACGCAGAATGAAAGATTACATTATTACCGAGGGCCGAATGTCCCTTAGAATAAATAAAATGTTTCTTTTGGATAAGATATGTATTTAAAATTGAAAATCACACTCAATTTTCTCTTTTTTTTCACCCCTGCAACTTATTAAAGTAAACATTATCGAAGATTTCAGAGACTTTCGGCCCTCGGTAGTAACGAAATCTTTCATTCTGCGTTTAAATTTTTCAAAAATACTTATTAGGTTTTTCTCAGGCTTCGAAAAAAAAACGAATGCATTTAAATAGCATTAAAGTTGAAAGTTTGCGCCTATCCCCTTAAACAATGTTTAATTGTTTAAATATAAATATTATTTATTGTTACTAAAATTTTTATTTTCTTGTGCAACGGTATTTCTATTAAATAATTAATACATTTAAAAAAGTTATTATTATTAAGTTATATTTAGGGGCCCGAAAATTGTGTAGTGCCTCGGGCCTGATTTGAAGTAAAATAAGCTCTGTGTCTAATAGAATAAATAGTATATCACATACCTAGCGGGAAAGTACTCTATTTCAGCCGAGCGGCAAGGTAGTATACCGAGGTGCGAAGCACCGAGGTAAACTACAGACGCGAGGCTAGAATGAGTTCCCGCGAGGTTTGTATACTATTTTACTCACAATCGGTTAGTAGTTTATGGGTTTCTAATACTCACAATCTACCAATAATAATTTCGTTTCAAATATCTGTATCCATTTTCATTATGTGATAAGATAAATTATTTTAAGTAATTTTAACCTGTGAGATCGTTGCTAGGTAACAAAACAAGTTTGTTGAATCTGACATTTAGGCGATACACGACGCCATTAATTGTACATATAATCAAATTGTGTTTATTTTACAAAAATGTCTGATAGTGAATTTGAATGTACGCCACCAGAACTGCGGGTAGCTGCAGAGAGAGCTGCTGAAGGAATAATTCCTGAAAAAAGCAGGGAGAGGTATGAAAACACCTATGAACTATACAGTAAATGGTGCGTGGCTAAAGGTGTGCTAATGTAACTATTAATATTTATAATTCCAAATAGTTTTCTTTTTGTTATTGTTGTTGTTGTTTCTTAATTAAATAAATGTTGAGTGGATTCTATTCTTTCTAAACCATCTTTTAATCAAAAATGACATTGACATTTGCAGGTAGAAAAGTGACAGATGCTAGCCGGGAAAGTACTTTCCCGGCTAGCTGGGAAAGTAAAGTAAGTAATAAGTCGCTTCCTGATTACTTCAAAGGTTAGAAATCCATAAATTACTAACCGATTGTGAGTAAACAGTTTATTAAACATCCCTTATAAAAGGTACATAATTTTACATGTACAACCGCCTATTATTACCCCTGGTTTTAGTAAAGGTACTCATACCTAGGGCGTATAGACATTTTTTTAAAATATTATAAGAATTGTGCATTTAATGATAGAAGCATATAATTTCGACTACATATACTAGACATATAAGGGTTCAAATTTAGATAGGAGGCCATCTCAGATTTTGCCTTTTACAAAAATGGCAAGGATTCAAAATGGCGACTATACATATGTGACTAATAGCACGATAACTTTTGAACGAGACTTCAGATTTCAACCAAATTTGGTATATAGGTTCTTTTTTTGATGAAAAAGATCGAGGTCTTGAACCGGAAGAATAGGTTTACCAAAAGTTGTGTTTTTCCTGGTTTTTATGTAAAAATATGTTGTTTTTTTTTTCAAATCTTTCACCCTGTATTTATTAATTTTTCAAAAAGCTAATACGGCCATTAAAAAGAGCGTAAATAGTTATTTTCCTAACAAGTGCAGAAAGTCATACTTTTCCGCACGCGACTGCAGTTTGCCGAACGACGCGAAGCGGGAGTTCGGCAAGCAGTCGAGTGCGGAAAAAAGACTTTCTGCAAGAGTTAGGAACAATATTTTTTCTACGAGTCTTTAAAAAATGACCAAATCTTAATCAATTAATTTAATTAATATGAAAATACATACACAAATTATTTCTTTGACAAGGTTGTCAAAACCAAACTTTCAATATAATTAGTTAGCATGACGACCATCTTGGTTTCCATGACGATGATTCAAAACGACTGTTATTGTCTACCGATTTGACTTTCGAATATTATGTCAAAATAATTTTATTTCATCGAATTGTCGCGTTAATTTCATTAAAACAGGAACACAATAAAATACATTTGAAATAAAATAGTAAATAATATCTAAATATTAGTTTATTGCATGTATTATAATTATTTTAAGGCCATATTAAAATATATACACGCGTGCGGAAAAGTAAAACTTTCTAAACTAAAACGCGTACGTGAAAGTAGACATTTTTGCACGCTCGTAGAAAAAATATTTTTTAGGAAATATTTTTAACTTCTTAGTTATGTTAATTACCATTTAATAATTGCAAAACGTATCTTCACATGTACCTATATGCGGCAGATTCGTGCAAATATTATAAGAATTATTGTGTATTTAATGGTAGGCGCATATAATTTGGACCACATATACTACACATATAGAGGTTCAAATTTTGATACGAGGCTATCTCAGTTTCTGTTCCTTTTACAAAAACGGCGGGCATTCAAAATGGCGACTATACATATGTGACTAATAGCACGATAACTTTTGAACGAGATGTCAGATTTCAACCAAATTTGGTATATAGGTTCTTTTTTTTGATGAATAATATCGAGGTCTTGAACCGGAAGAATCAGTTTACCAGAATTTGTGTTTTTACTGGTTTTTTTATGTAAAAATATATTGTTGCTTTTTCAATTATTTCACCCTGTATATATTAATTTTTCAAAAAGGCAATACCGGCGATAAAAAGAGGGTAAAAATATTTTTTAAGAAATATTTTGAACTCTTTAGTTATATTAATTACCATTTAGTAAATGCATAACGTATCTTCACATGTAGGTACCTATGTGCGGCAGATTCGTGCAAATAATAATATAAGAATTATTGTGCATTAATGGTAGAAGCCTATAATTTGGCCCACACATACTACACATACAAAGATTCAAATTTAGATATGAGGCCGTCTCAGATTTAGTCTTTTACAAAAATGGCGGGCATTCAAAATGAATCTGCCGCCCATAGGTACATGTGAACATACGTTATGCATTTATTAAATGGTAATCAACACAACTGAAAAGTTCAAAATAATTCCTGAAAGATATGTGTACACTCTTTTCAATGGCGGTATTGCCTTTTTAAAAAATTTATATATACAGGGTGAAATAATTGAAAAAGAAACAACATATTTTTACATAAAAAACAGTAAAAACACAAATTCTAGTAAACCAATTCTTCCGGTTCATTATCTCGATATTATTCATTAAAAAAGAACCTATATACCAAATTTGGTTGAAATCTGACGTCTCGTTCAAAAGTTATCGTGCTATTAGTCATATAATGTATAGTCGCCATTTTGAATGCCCGCCATTTTGGTAAAAGGAACAAAAACTGAGATGGCCTCGTATCTAAATTTGAACCTTTGTATGTGTAGTATATGTGGTCCAAATTATATGCTTCTACCGTTAAATGCACAATAATTCTTATATTATTTGCACGAATCTGCAGCACATAATATGTTCATAGGTACATGTAAAGATACGCTTTGCATTTATTAAATGGTAATTAAAGTAACTAAAAAGTTAAAAATATTTCCTAAAAAATATTTTTACGCTCTTTTCAATGGCGGTATTAACTTTTTGAAAAATTAATACATACAGGGTGAAAGAATTGAAAAAAAACAGCCTATTTTACATAAAAACCAGGAAAAACACAACTTTTGGTAAACCGATTTTCCCGGTTCAAGACCTCGATCCTATACATCAAAAAAAGAACCTATATACCAAATTTGGTTGAAATCTGAAGTCTCGTTCAAAAGTTATATTAGTCACATATGTATAGTAGCCATTTTGAATTCCCGCCATTTTTGTAAAAGGCAAAATCTGAGATGGCCTTATACAGTGGAACCTCGATTATCCGTCAGGGCACCGGACCAAGGGTATGACGAATAATCGAAAAGACGGTTAACAGAACATTAACAAAAATAAAAAGTTCATAGAACCTACAACTCTCAAATTTTATTTGTATGTTTTGTTTGACAATATAAGAAGGATTTGTGTACGTACAATCGAATCAATTTGGCTTAAAATACCTATTCTAAAATCTTTGTTTGTTTTAGTATTGCTTCACATTTTGCAACAGCTGAATTTCTTAATCGGGAATTATGCAATCTACTTTATTGGCTTCTTCTTGTTGAGAATACCACTCGATCAATTGTTGCAGGTGCGATGCAGTTTCTCTAGCTTCTTTACTTAAGTCGAGCTTCTTCTCTAGCTTCTTCAAATCTTTGTCGGTTACAATAGCATCATCGACATCGCCATCGTCAAATTGCAAATCTGTGTCAGCTTCTGAATCTCTTTCGTCCACCTCTGTTGCCATTTCAATGATGTCTTCATCTGTCAGCAATCGATAGCCGTTTGCATCCCTATCACAAATTAACCATTCGTTTGGCTTATCGCAATGCGCAAACAGAATGAGTTGATGACTCAATTCTTGCTTATGTAGTCAGTAAAACTTATGTATGGACCCTGACGGTTAACAGAGGTGACGGTTAACGGAGAGACGGATAATCGAGGTTCCACTGTATCTAAATTTGAACCTTTATATGTGTAGTATATGTGGTTCAAATTATATACTTCTATCATTAAATGCACAATTGTTTCACATATCGGCTGAACTATAGATATTCTTGCCGGTGCGGAGATTCGAGCCCCGGCCTACCTGCGTAGAAGTCAGACATCCTACCGTCTGAGCTATCCGGCCCTTAGAAAATCAGAAATAATTATTAATAAACACTTGACATATTGCTCTTAGGTGCTCGGCCCACAAAGCTCCCTGACAAGCAACACAAATATCGCGACCCTTCCTGTTTGCACTTTAAGTTAATTAAGTTAAGTTTATGGCCTACGAGAATTTTTAGTCATTCCTCTGTATGTGGAATTACGAGCTGCGTGGCTAAGTTCTTCAAAAAATGTACGTCTTGGTATGTTACTAGCATCAATTTTTGCTTTGTTGAAATTAAAAATAGCATATGCATTAATTCCTGCTCCATCTAAAGGTACGTATCCATTATGTTGGTGCTCCGTGCTCCGTGTAGCAGCTCGGCATAATGGATACGTTCGTGCTCCCGCTCGGCGCTCACCCTCTTCGATTCAACCGGTTTGCGGTTTATATGTAAGGGAGCGCAGGCGGTATCCATTTGAGCAGCTACACGGAGCACAGAGCACCAACCTAATGGATACGTACCTTAAGATTCTATAAAACACTCTGAGAAGCCACCTCTTTCTTGCAACTGCAAGCAATTAAACTTCGTCACAAGTCCTAGGTTTTCACCCAACGTGACAGGAAGTAGAACCGGAAGTTGATATTTGAATTTTTTGTCTAACTTTGCGTTGTTTGATATAAGATTTCACTAATTTTGAGTCATCTTTGCCAAACTTCCGGTCATAACTTTTCAATTGAAAATGAAACCAAAAGCTAAATATTTGAGTCCGACTTTTCAATACGCGATGACTGATATAGCATATACAGGGTATTTCATTGGGAAACGAAAATTCTTTAACGGCGAATAGAGGTCACCGAGCCGGTTCTAGATATACTACATTTTTTGCCCTGCCGACTTTTATAACCGAGTTACAGGGAGTTTTATCGATTTTGCCCATTTCTTTCCTAAGCCATAACTTTAGAACCACCCTGTATATTTTTTTGATATTTGGTACACATATGTCTCATTCAAAACCCAAACTACCGACATACTAACCATAAGAAAAATCCAGGTCCAGATTAACAAAAAATTATAAAGTAATTGTGACCTTAAAACAACACCCTGTCTATTCAAATTTTGAAAATCTGTTTCCATATTTGAAAAGAGCACAAAAAAGTAAGTTTAATGGTTTCCTTCAACTTTTCGGGCAGACAATTTATGACTTTAATTTTGAAATTATATTGATTTTTTTAAGAACTCTGACATTAAAAAGCAGGTATTATTAACTTTTAGTTATAAATTATTAAAGTTAATGACTAAATACTCATTTTAAAAATAATCAATATTTATTTACCACATTGGAACGACCCAATTACTAATGACAAGAAAAATCCAGGTCCGGATTAACAAAAAATATAAAGTAATTGTGACCTTGAACCAACACCCTGTATATTGAAATTTTGAAAATTTGTCTCGCACTTTTAAAAGAGCATAAAAACTGTGATTAAAGGTTTATTTTAATTTTTTCGCCGTTGATTTAATTACATCAATTTTGAAATTATATTGAACTTTTAAAGAAATCTGAGATTAAAATCCAGGTATTATTAACTTATAATAATTTAATGTTAATGAATCAATACTTATTTTAAAAATACCTAATACTTATTTACTACGTTGGCTTCATGGATTCTCTGGATTTGTAGCTGTATGCACATCATTAAAAATTAGAATTGCGAGAATTGGGATATTTTAATGATTTAGTAAAGAATTAAAAAAACAGCTATATCTAATTAAAAAAAATCGTTTAAATAATTCAACAATTTAAAATAAATTAAAAATATTTGAAATATAACAATTGTTCGATGCATTTCCTTGCTCGTTTTCAAAGATTTCGAATTGATTTTCTAATTACATTGGGATTGTTCTTCATTTTTCTTATTTTATCTGGCAACTTCTTGTGATCTTGACAGAATTAATCAATATGATTTCAAAATTTCCGTAATTAAATTATCGCAGCAAAAAATTTGACATGCACCTTTTAACGCAGTTTTTTATGCTCTTTTAAAATACGCAAACACATTTTCAGAATTTAAATATACAGGGTGTTGTTTCAAAGGTCACAATTACTTTATATTTTTTTATTAATCCGGACCTGGATTTTTCTTGTCATTAGTAATTGGGTCGTTCGAATGTGGCAAAATAAGTACTGATTATTTTTAAAATGAGCATTTATTCATTAACTTTAATAATTTATAACTAAATGTTAATACTATCTGCTTTTTAATGTCAGAGTTCTTAAAAAATTCAATATGATTTCAAAATTAAAGTCGTAAAATTGTCTGGCCGAAAAATTAAAGCAAACCATTAAACTTACTTTTTTGTGCTCTTTTCAAATATGCAAACAGATTTTCAAAATTTGAATATACAGGGTGTTGTTTTAAGGTCACAACTACTTTATAATTTTTTGTTAATCCGGACCTGGATTTTTCTTATAGTTAGTATGTCAGTCGTTTGAGTTTTGAATGAGGCATATGTGTACCAAATATGAAAAAAAATATACAGGGTGGTTCTAAAGTTATGGCTTAGGAAAGAAATGGGCAAAATCGATAAAACACCCTGTAACTCGGTTATAAAAGTCGGTAGGGCAAAAAATGGAGTATATCTAGAACCGGCTCGGTGACCTCTATTCACCATTAAAGTATTTCCGTTTCCCAATGAAACACCCTGTATATAACAATATGAAAAAGCTTCTCTTTTAAGCAGAGATTTATCTCTTCTGCTAAAACTACGTCTAGTTAGATGCTACATTTTTCGATCTTACTATATAATGTGGAGGCCTGGACGCTGACAGAGACGCTCACGAAAAACTAGAATCATTAGAAATGTGGGTGTACCGACGCATTCCTGGTATATCCTGACCGAACATGTCACCAACAGAGTTAATCCACAGAGTCGAAAAAGAGAAAGAAATCGTGAGCACAATTAAACAAAAAAAAAACTTGAATATCTAGGCCACATAAAACACGATAAGAAATACCGTCTACTGCAATTGATTGTCCAGGGGAAAACACACAATAAGCGAAGGACAGGCAGGAGAAGACACTCGTGGCTCCAAAATCCGCGGAAGTGGTTCGGGCTCACATCGGTAGAACTATTCAGAAGTGCCTTAAACAAGATCAGAATTGCCATGTTAATAGCCAACGTTCGCAACGGACAGGGCACTTGAAGAAAAAGAAGATGATTGATATATCATATATACTATTTCTGCGACTATAATGTGGCATTACCGGCTACAACTTTTTAACCAGAACTACCAGAAGTGATATAAAAACTGGTAGTATGTATTAATGTGATATTCAAAGATCGGTGTGCTCAAAGCACTTGATTAGATAATTAACTAATTAATTAAATTTAATTTTAATGATGCACTTATGATTTAATCACACTATTTAATGCTCTAATCTCAGGGTTTTATATTCTCGTGATTCAATATCTCCTTTGCTTTACATATGATAAATAAGGTCAAAGATTAACGGAATAAAACACATATATGGTACAAAAGCATCTATTGAAATAAATTCACCCTCAAAATATCCTCTAAAAATAATATCTCCTATTCTGATTATTGAAATAACCCTACCACTATCTAAAGTACTTATTGAAATTTGCGTTATGAATAATTCTACAAAAAAAATAAAACTGTCTCTCGGATGATGAGTTGTCCAAATTCTTGTCTCTGGTCGCCTACAATTTACTCTTAGCAGCCCCCTATGTAGTCAGCAATCTCGCAACAAATTATTGCAAGCCTATTGTCATTAATGACCCCCTACAGATGCACGTATCTTTCAAAAAACAATGCTAGCCTTTTCTCCTCTCGATAAACTGAATCTATTTCTCGTTCCGGCATGCAACGGTGACTCTTGGAATATAAGTAGAACAATATAACTTACAATGCTTTACGTGATGAGCTTCCGTCAGGACACTTATTTCAACAAACTCACAACTATTCACTTATCTGCCTTACTACTTCAGGAGACTCTTAGAGATCACCACTAGTCGACTTAACGATCATTTAACAACTGACTCTTCTTCCACCCTCTAACATTTCGCTAAACTCCCATTCTTCATACCTAGCCCCTCCTTTTTCCTTCTTCACCAATCCGAGTTCCTCAATTTTATCCCCATCTACCTTTCAGATAACAAACACCAATTTTCCCTACCATTAGAAATTTCCTAAAACTAATTACATGCCAATCGGTTTTTTTTCCTTTCTTAATATCTAAACAAAGATTACATTCATTTAAATTTCTAAATACAATTATTCCCTCGCCGCAAAAGTCCATTTGGGAAACCCGGTCTCATTGTCCAAACACATAACCACTTTCTTATCATACTAACTGTACAAAGAAAATACTTAATCCCTATTTAAATTTTGTTTACCTACGGCCATCCAAAGATAATTGACTTTCATTTCTTCGAAATGAATTTTGGTATATTTTTATTATATGTTTTAACTTTTCTAAAATATTGAGATCGAAACCATATTAATTCAAATTTTACATATCTTAACAACTCCCCGCCATTTGATTTGCCGAAAAAATTCTGTTATTTATTTAAATGACACAAGTTTTTTTTTAGGATCAAATTATTCCATTATGTTACCAAACTCTACTCATGATACTTATAAATGTCGTGAATTTTTTGTTGTTTGCACCCACTAAAACAACCCTAGGAATTTTGTACACAAATCTGTCCAAATTTAATTCTTTTACTAGTTTCTTATTGATTAACGATATCTCCGATCCAGAATCAATCAAAATTTTAATCGCTTTATGTTTTATAAATGCATCTAAGAATATTAAATTGGAATTAGAACTTTGTCTTTCATTTCCCGCCAACTGTATAAACTCTCTCGGATGACAAAATATACCGGAGAGTTGTTTATGTTTGTTCAGTGGATGCTTTATTGAAAATCCTGTCTGGATTCATTGCATATATCTTCTTCCTCGTTTTCTATTGTTACATGATTCATCTCCCTTCTATTTTGTCGTTGGAAATTCTGATTGTTTCTACCGTCCCTTTGTTCGTTCGTATTCCTAGTCGGAGGATTTTGTGCATCTCTGTTTCTGTTGTGATTTTCATATGTTCTATTTTTTGCGTGATTCCTGTTATCATAATTTTGTTGTCTATTGTAATTTTGGTATTCTCTCGGCCTATCTTCGTTTGTTGATTGGGCATGTCGGTTTCTCTGGTCATAATTTGATTGATACCTTCTTGCCGGTCCATTATATTGTTCATGTTGTCTTCTGTTTCGCATTTCTCTTCGTTTTGCTTCCCTTACTTGAAGGAATTGGCACAAACTATCAATATCTTGATAGTTTCTCAAAATCACGTGGTCCTCCAGCGTTTCTTCGAAATGTCTGCTTATCATTTCTACCAGTTGTTCGGTAGAGTATTTGTAGTCTAGATATTTGGAATTGTTATATATCTGCAAAGCATATCTTTCCTCCGATATTCCCATTTTCTCGTGATATCTTCCATTCTGTAGCTCTTGGTTGATTTCCCTCTGTTTAACTTTCCCCCAGAAATAGTTGAGAAATTTATTTTCGAAATCTGTCCAATTTTCAAACTCATCTTCTTTACTTTCATACCATAACGCTGCTCCTTCTTTCAGATGGTTTCTAATTGTTTCTTTGCAGTCGTCAAAATATCTAATATGTTGCAATTTGGTTCTCAAATTTTTAACAAATGGTACTGGGTGTGTTTTTCTAATATCCCCGCCAAATTGTATATTCGCGTCGCTTGTACCATGGATAATCATTTCCCTTCTTTCTCCACAATTCTGTTGATTCTTGAGTTCCGCAATTTGTTTTTCGTTTTGCTTAAATTTTTCTTCTATTTCTCGCCTGTCTTCTTGTATTGCATTTTCAAATTTGCTTTCTAACTGTTCTAATTCCATCTTCTGCACATTCTTAATATCCTTCATTTTAGTTTCTATTTCTTCTCGTTGCATCTCCAGTTTCCTTTCTGTTTCTTCTCTAACTTTTTCTAAACAGGCTTTCATTTCATTTTCATATTTTTCCAAACGCTTTTTCAATTTGCCATCATTCTCTTCCAATTTCTGTTCTATTCTCTGTGATATTTCTCTTTGTGTTTCTTCCATGGCTCGTTTTGATTCCTGTTGATTTTCTTGCATTGTCCTTTTTGTTTCCTGTTGATTTCTATCCATTTGTTGTGACTGGAGTTGCATCAGTTGCAATAGTTTCTCTATTCCTGTTAATTCCTGTTCTTTTCTCTCCATAATCGTTGTATCTCCTTCATTATCCAATCCTTCTTCAACAATTTTTTCCTCTTCTCTGTTTTCTTGCATTTTGCTTTGCCTCCTTGTGGTCGACATGTTGTTTCTTTTCGTTACTGTTTTCTTTGTCCCCGCCAAATGTGAAATTTTACAACACTCTATAAGTTGCAGAACACGACAAATATTTCTCCCCAAATTTAATAAATTTTCGCCACAAATATCAAATATGCAATCAGTAAATTTCAAAATAAATATCAAATGTACGATTGGTAAAAAAAAATCAAATAATTCAATGGCAGTAAATATCCAATACCTACGATCAATCCATAAATCAAAATTATTTTTACACCTGGAAAAATTGTCAAATTATCTCTGGATCACCTGTAGTTATTCCTTATCTCTTTCCCTACCATCAAATGCAAAGCTGCGATATTTTTAAGCCACCACGTTCTGGGCTCCAGTTAATGTGATATTCAAAGATCGGTGTGCTCAAAGCACTTGATTAGATAATTAACTAATTAATTAAATTTAATTTTAATGATGCACTTATGATTTAATCACACTATTTAATGCTCTAATCTCAGGGTTTTATATTCTCGTGCTTCAATATCTCCTTTGCTTTACATATGATAAATAAGGTCAAAGATTAACGGAATAAAACACATATATGGTACAAAAGCATCTATTGAAATAAATTCACCCTCAAAATATCCTCTAAAAATAATATCTCCTATTCTGATTATTGAAATAACCCTACCACTATCTAAAGTACTTATTGAAATTTGCGTTATGAATAATTCTACAAAAAAAATAAAACTGTCTCTCGGATGATGAGTTGTCCAAATTCTTGTCTCTGGTCGCCTACAATTTACTCTTAGCAGCCCCCTATGTAGTCAGCAATCTCGCAACAAATTATTGCAAGCCTATTGTCATTAATGACCCCCTACAGATGCACGTATCTTTCAAAAAACAATGCTAGCCTTTTCTCCTCTCGATAAACTGAATCTATTTCTCGTTCCGGCATGCAACGGTGACTCTTGGAATATAAGTAGAACAATATAACTTACAATGCTTTACGTGATGAGCTTCCGTCAGGACACTTATTTCAACAAACTCACAACTATTCACTTATCTGCCTTACTACTTCAGGAGACTCTTAGAGATCACCACTAGTCGACTTAACGATCATTTAACAACTGACTCTTCTTCCACCCTCTAACATTTCGCTAAACTCCCATTCTTCATACCTAGCCCCTCCTTTTTCCTTCTTCACCAATCCGAGTTCCTCAATTTTATCCCCATCTACCTTTCAGATAACAAACACCAATTTTCCCTACCATTAGAAATTTCCTAAAACTAATTACATGCCAATCGGTTTTTTTTCCTTTCTTAATATCTAAACAAAGATTACATTCATTTAAATTTCTAAATACAATTATTCCCTCGCCGCAAAAGTCCATTTGGGAAACCCGGTCTCATTGTCCAAACACATAACCACTTTCTTATCATACTAACTGTACAAAGAAAATACTTAATCCCTATTTAAATTTTGTTTACCTACGGCCATCCAAAGATAATTGACTTTCATTTCTTCGAAATGAATTTTGGTATATTTTTATTATATGTTTTAACTTTTCTAAAATATTAAGATCGAAACCATATTAATTCAAATTTTACATATCTTAACAGTATATATTTATTTTTGTCTCGCTAAGGCTCGTCGAATAATAACTATTTCGGCGACTTTAAAACAGTACTTCCGGGTGCAACTCTGGAACCTAAGTCCAAGGATAAATTCCTTACCTTAAATACAATCCATGAGAAAAAAGTCTTACTGAACGATTAATTTGTCATTCAATCTGTTCTTAAAAACGTAGAAGTCATATTAGCGGACAGACAGACGGGCGGAGAGACTGACGGACGGACAGACAGGCATGAAACCGGAAGTAGGTATATATTTGTATTCTACTACTTCTTCTTCTTCTTCTTCTTCTTCTTCTTCTTCTTCTTCTTCTTCCTCTTAAAAAGCAATTCTGCTTGTTCAGTGGCGGTTGATACCTCTATGGAAGGTTGTCGCTCCATCTTTTGCGCGGTCGGCCGATACTTCTTCTAGCGATTGGTGATTTATCTCGTGCTATTTTGACCACACGTGTCTCCCCCATTCTGGTTATGTGGTTGTTCCATTCTTTTTTTCTATTTAGTGTCCATTCGTTTATACACAGTACGTTACATTGTCTTTTAATATCTTCGCTCCTCTTTCGATCTCTCAGTGTATTTCCTGTAATTCTTCTCAGTACTCTCATCTCTGCCGTTTCCAGCAGTCTTTGTGTTGTGGCTGTATCGGGTCTTGTTTCTGATGCATATGTCATTATTGGTCTTACACTGGCTTTATAAATTCTTGACTTCATCTTAGTGTTAATATGTCGGTTTCGCCATATAGTGTTATTAAGGCATCCTGTAAATCTATTTGCTTTTTGTACTTGATTTCTCACTTCTTTGTCTACGTCTCCGTAACTTGAAAATGTAATTCCAAGGTATTTTACTTCCATTACTTGTTCATTACTGATACCATCAATTTCTATTTTGCATCTGATTGGTTCTTTACTGATTACTATTGTTTTGGTTTTCTGAGATGAAATTGTCATATTGAATTCTTTTGCTCTTATGCTAAATCTGTGAACTAAGACTGTGCATTCTACTTACTAAGATAAATTCTATGATTTGATGGTGTGATTCTTGCTGACGCAAAGGGGTTTAAAGGAGTAATGATGCGCATTATAAGATGCTGTTTCCAGTTAGCATCTCTAGCCTCTCCTACTCAATTCCTATCCTCACCTCCACGAAGTGTGGTCTTGACCACACGGGTGGACCCCGGAAACCTGAGCAACCTTGTTGGAGATTGGGTAACCAACACCAATGGAAGGCAGGGTCAAGGCGAACGAGGAAGGGTGAACATGGTCCTCCGAAAAGGGGGTTTTGCTACGGACCAGCGACCCATACAAGTAAAAAAATATTGTTACAAAACGAATATTATTGCCTCGGAATAGGACAGACTATAAAAATAAACGACGACAGCTACGGACAAAGTATATTCTATTAGAAACATGGAATGTACTAAGTTGGTACCGACCTGGAATTGCCACAACAGCGATAAAACAACTAGAAAACTTGGGATATGATGTAGTAGCCATTCAGGAGATAAGATGGACAGGGTCTGGAACAATACACATGGAGAAGTCATTAGTACTGTGGTCTGGACATGAAACTCGACATAAAAGAGGATGTGGCTTTTTAATACATGAAAGACTACAAACAGAGTTATTAGAATTTAAACCAATAAACGAATGAATCTGCATTATAAGATTAAGAGGTAAACGGTCCAATTTAACTATATTCTCAGTTATGCACCAACCGAAGACGCATCAGAAGATGATAAAAATGAATTCTACGACTCTCTAAATCAACTATACACAGAAGCTCCTAACCACGATATTAAAATAATACTAGGTGATCTAAACGCAAAGGTATGCACAGAAGACTACGTAATACCGGTGGCAGGAAGATATAGTCTACATGAAGTTACAATCGATAATGGATCACATTTGGTCGATTTTGCGACAGGCTGCAACTTAGCCATCAAAAGCACCCAGTTCGCTAGAAAAAAGATCCACAAGGCAACATGGAGATCAAACGACGGAAGAACAAATAATCAAATAGATCACGTATTGATTGATGGGAGACATTCTAGCAGCATAATAAGCGTAAGAACTATGAGAGGGCCAGACAGCGACACGGACCATTTTCTTGTAAAGGCTAAGCTCAGAACAAGAATTTCAACACAAACAATAGATAAACACACAACAATCGAAAGATAAAATGCGGCGAAGCTGAAAGAAGAAAATAATCAAAGAAAGTACCAAGTAGAATTAAGAAATAGGTTTCAGGTTTTGGATATAAATGAAAATGAAAGTGAAGATGTAGATCAGCGATGGAACTCCATAAAAACAACTATTACAGAAGCAGCAGAGAAATCTATCAAAAGAACGAAAAAAAAAACAAAGAAGAAAAAATGGTTCGACGAGGAATGTGAAAGAACACTAAAAGAAACAAACAAAAGAAGAATTGATTATCTGTCGAACCCATCAGAAGAAAAACGTATACGATTCCACAGAGAGAGAGAGAGAGAGAGAGAGAGAGAGAGAGAGAGAGAGAGAGAGAGAGAGAGAGAGAGAGAGAGAGAGAGAGAGAGAGAGAGAGAGAGAGAGAGAGAGAGAGAGAGAGAGAGTGAGAGAGAGAGAGAGAGAGAGAGACGCAGCTAGAAAAACACTTGGACAAAAAAAGAGACAATATCTGCAACAACAAATTGAAAAAGTAGAATGAGAACACAGACACAATCAAAGTAAAAATTTCTACAGAGAGGTAAGACAACATAAGAGAGGCTCGTATAAGGACACCCAATTTCGTAAGAGATAAAAATGGAGAAATGCTGGCTGCCGACAACAAAATAATATAAAGATAGGCTGAATATTTTGAAGAGCTCCTGAATATCCAAAATTTCACTGATGAAAACAATGAAAATGGTGGAAACAACGGAGAACATGAGTATCAAACGGCCGAATTAGAAATACCGCCACCAAGCATGGAAGAAATTACGCAGGACATAAAAACGCTTAAAACGATAAATCCCCTGGTCTGGACAATATTGATGCCGAGCTAATTAAAACAGGCGGTCATGAACTCATAATTACATATCCATCATTTATGGAAAAGGCCTGGCAACAAGAAATAATGCCGAAAGAATGGTGTGGTAGTATTATTGTACCAGTACACAAGAAAGGAAAAAGGTATTATGCATACGGTGACCATATCTTTTTAAAGAAAAAAAAGTACAAAAAAACAAAAATGTATTAAAAACGCAAAATGTATCTTTTTATTGAACAAACATAACTTTTTGGCAATAAAAATAAATAAACTATGTAGCTAAACATAAAAAATTATACCAATTAAACTAAACATAACACATTATATTAACTTTAAAAAAGTTAGGAGACTGTAATTAAAAGTTTTTAGATGAGGGACCTGGAATAGCTTCATCTTCTTCCGCTTTTTTGTAACATTCATATTTTTCTGAACTTAAAATTAATTTAAGAAGGTCCGGCTTCGACTGAAGTAAATGAAACATTTCATTACAAGTCTCATCAAAATTTGCGTACTCCTGCATCGCTGCCTTGAGAGTGGAAATGGACATTTGTGACTTTTCCGACGTCCAATAATTATTTATTACAGCAAATAAACGCTCGATAGCTGTACTAGTACCCGAAGACAAAAAATAAATTTGCATAATATGTGTAAGTTTTTCAGTTTGAATTGATCTACACACTTAAAAACTTCAAGCCATCGATCCTATTTTTTTCTTCTCTGTTCCACTCAGCAATTTTTTCACTTGTAGCCACATCTTTCAAAATTCCCAGTTCGTCAGAGTTGATCTTCTTTTAAAACGGTTGCCTTGATATACAGTTTAAAAGCTTCGAGAGAATAGCAAACATCGTTCCATGTTATTTCATTTCTAGATCTATCCATTTGAATAGTTTGAACTCATAAAGATTTGTACTCCAGTTTTCTAGGTAGGTTTTTGTGTAAAAATGTCTCACTTGTGTACTGAAGTT
Organism: Diabrotica virgifera virgifera; assembly: GCF_917563875.1. NCBI lineage: Eukaryota > Metazoa > Arthropoda > Insecta > Coleoptera > Chrysomelidae > Diabrotica > Diabrotica virgifera. The sequence continues at coordinate 189,923,893 of NC_065443.1, forward strand.
TTCAGTAGTCCGTCTTCAAGTTTACCAAGACATTCTCTCACTTTAAGGGGCAAAAATAATGCGTAAAAACCGATGTTGTAATTTGTTTCTAAGATTAAAGTATTCTTGGGCAGCATCTGCCGCATTTATTTTACCACCTTTTACTTTCAGCATGGCTTCATGAAACTGCGACTCCACATTATGAACGAGCCACATCCACATCTCTGAAATGAGATCAGTAAAAAATTGTCTCAAAATTGTGGCACAATTCTAAGATCATAGGAAATAAGCTTTAAGAATAGAATAGAATAGAAATATGCTTTATTGTCACTGAAAATTATACAAATTTTATGGACAAAGCTTAATTAAAGTCAGAAAAAATAAATAAATAATATCTAACAATAACAATAACAAATACAATTTTCTGAAATTTGATAAATCGTCAATATAAGAAATATATACATAAATACAAAATATAAGTTAATAAAGTAAAGAAAAAAAAAACAAAATCGATATATTGCAACAATTTATAGAAATTGCAAAGTGAACATACAACAAAGTAAACTATTTATAGACATAGGAACTAATAAGTTTAAGCTGCTGCATGTGACACTCAAATATAGATAAGTTTGGTTACTTGCACATTACTGTAATTTCTTAGTTAGTCATTAAGAAACTCTTCTACTGAATAATATGGTCTTTTAGATAGATGAGCTTTTGTCATTTTACGGAACTTGGGGAAAGATGTTGCACATTTGAGTTGTAAAGGAAGATGGTTGTATAGTTTTTTTTGCGGAATATAATATAGATTTCTTTACTAACTCAGAGGACGGGATCGGTAAATAGACATCAAAATTTGAATTTCTGGTGGAGTAGTCATGACGAGGCCTTGCTGGAAAGACATGCATATGTTTACGAAATAAGCAAACAGTTTCTAAAATATATAAAGATGTAAGGGTTAAAATGCCGTGATCTTTGAAGTAACTTCTGCAATGTGTTGTTCTTCTGAGGCCAAACAGATACCTTATTGCTCTTTTTTGTAATTTAAAAATAACATCTAATTGGGCAGCTGTACTAGAACCCCAAAAAGGAAGACCATATCGAAGATGAGACTCGAACAAGGAAAAATATGTTAGTTTAGAAGATGTTAAATTGAGTTCATTCGAAACAGATCTTATAGCATAGCAGGCTGAGGCGAGTTTCTTACTTAACAAATCGATATGAAGGGACCATTTGAGGTTGCTGTCTAAAAAAAATACCAAGAAATTTTACAGAATCAACGGTAGAGATCTGGCTGTTATTAACAAGCAGGGGTTGAAGAGCACTTTTATAGGATAATGCTACTGTCTTATCCACGTTAAAAGAGAGTAAATTAGAGTCTGACTAGGTTTTTATCGTAAGCAAATCAGAAGTTATAGTTGCATGAAGAGATGCAATAGTTGAATTGCTCCAAGTGATACTGGTATCATCAGCAAAAAGAAAAATTTTTCCATCGATTTTTAAGTGGTTCAAACATTTGTAAAATCCGTTCAATTGCAGGCATCATGTTTAGAAATCGTGTTTTTGAAAATGATAACATTTTTTTGTATTCATAATTGACCGATTCACAAAATGACTTTAGTTTCCCAACTCTAACAGTGTAAATATAGAAATGCTTAAAAGTTTTCAGTGTTATGACTTCGATATCAATTGGTAAAACATCAGTAGCACGTTGAATACAATTGTTGCATATGTGAGCAATACATCCAATACCGATTAAAGGTTTCCCGCAAGAATTAGTCAATTTACTAAATAAATTATTAATACCTTTTCTTTTCATTCTACAAAAATTAGTATTTGTGTTATTGTTATCTGCTGTAATTTAAGTAAACGTGCCAAATATAAACAACTGAGAACAGTATACAGAGATATTTGTTTAAAAATAGTAAAAGATTAAAATATTAATTTTTTTAGAAAAAATAAGTACATTTGCGTGTCCTTAGAAAGGTTTTAAATATTTAAAAATAAGTACTGTCCTACTTAAATAAGTACATATGGTCACCGTAATTATGCATGAATTACAGAGAAATCTCACTAATCAACACTACGTATAAAATATTGGCTTCGATATTATTAAAAAGATTAGTACCATACGCCGAAGAAATAGTTGTTAACTACCAGTGTGGTTTCAGGCATGGCAGATCGACTATTGATCAAATATTTACAATAAGACAAATGTTTGAAAAGTATTGGGAATATAATCAGGACGTGCATCAGATCTTTATAGACTTCAAACAGGATTATGATTCAATTAATCGTGCAACATTATGGAAGGCAATGATTGAACTCGGCGTACCCAAGAAACTAGCTGCGGTAACACAAATGTGTGTAAGTAACTCCTTTGCACAAGTTAGAATAGGGGCAAATATCAAATGCTTTCTGCGTAAATTCTGGACTGAGGCAGGGAGATCCGCTGTCCCCATTGTTGTTTAACCTGGCCTTAGAATATGTCATGCGAAAAATGTATCCAAAAATCAAACCAGACATAACTGCTCGGGGAGCAAAAATCATACTCGCCTTTGCCGATGCCTTTGCCGACAATCAACACTAGAAATTAAGGATATTTTCTCGAGCTTTGAAGAAGCTGCATTAAACATCGGTCTAAAAATAAATGAAGACAAAACAAAATACATGGTCGTCTCAAAACAAGAACGGCGGCGAATAAGGCAAAACATTAGTATAAATGATCACAGCTTCGAAGTGGTTAAAGAATTTAAATATCTAGGAGCAACAATCACAAATGACAACAAATTAGAGTGAGAAGTTGAAACGAGAGTAATGGCAGAAAACATATCTTTCTTTGCAATGCAACATCTAATGAAGTCAAAACTTCTCAGTCAACCGTCAAAAAATCCAGATATTATATAAGACCATAATACGACCAGCAGTCGCGTATGGAAGCGAAACATGGACGCTAACAAAAAGGGAAGTAAATAAATTGGTGGTGTGGGAACGTAAAATCCTTCGAATGATATATGGCCCTTGCAGAGACGGCGTGACAAGCGAATGGAGACGCAGATACAGTAACGAGCTAGAGTCTCTATTCGGAAAAGAAAATCTAGTCAGATGTATGAAGGCGAATAGACTCAGATGGGCAGGGCATGTGATACGCAGTAACGACAATCGCCTTATAAATAATGTGTTCTGGAAAAGGCCAGATGGAAGAAGGTCTGTAGGACGGCCTAGAAAAAGGTGGAAAGATGCAGTCAAAGAAGATCTAGAGAAAATGGGAGTGCGACAATGGGAATTCTTGGCACAGGACCGACAAACATGGAAGGCAATAGTAAACGTGGCAAAGACTCGCGAAGAGTTGTAGCGCCATTGATGATGATGATTCTTGCTAACGCGCGTGTAATAATATTTCGTTTGTGCCATTTGGGCGACTTTACAATACTTTCGGTTGGAATCTAAAACCGAAAGTCCAAGGACAAATTTTTCACCTTTAATACCATCTTCGAGTTATATGCTGTCATTCGACACCTCATTTGTCATTCTGTTTTAATAACGAAGGAATTTTATTCGCGAACAGTTAGGCGAACATAATATAGACAGGCATGAAACCGGATATTTCTTCTCATCTTGCTAAAACGCATCGAATAATATATCTCTTGTACTATTTCGGCGACTTTAAAACAGTACTTCCGGTTGCAACTCTAAAACCGGAAGTCTTAGGTAAAATTTCTCACCTTTAATATCATACATATTATAAACTTTCATTCGATACTTCATTTCACATTGTGTCTGGTCTAATGAAGGAGGAGTTGTGTTTACAAAGTCTCTGGGACAGATATGGATATTTTAAGATTTTCACATTTTTTCCAAATGGGTGAAAACAATAAAAGATGACAGGCTGTAAATAAAGGTTAAAGTTTAAATTTTTCACAGATAATAATATTAGATATTTGATCAATTTGACATCACATTCATATTAAGAATCTTATTTGCTTGTTAATTTATAGTAAAGCAGATTTTTGCATGTCTTTCCCAATTGCAGGGATCACATCCATAAAATTTGTATTATGAAATAAGTGTAACATTTAGAACACGTGAGTCATAGATACGGTAAAAGGTAATTTTTCAATTGTTAAATGAATAGTGGTGCCCAAATCATAGAATTTATCTTAGTAAGTTTTGACGCCATCCTTAATCAGATAATGAGTACTTATCACTTAAAATTGACCAGGATGTAAACCATTACATGCAGAAAAGTAGAAAATACGTGTATTATTTAATCATACTAGTCATGCTTAAAGTTCCAAGATCTGCTTTTCTATTATTTTATTAAGGACATGATTCACTGTATACGTTAATTTAAAAAATACTGGTTTGAAACGCGGTTAGAATCGTTACATTAATATAATACAGATTGACTTTGCAGAAATTGTCAATCTTGGACCACATTTTATAAAAGATACGGTGAAACCTACCTTTGAGGAAAAGACAACAATAAAATTATTGAAAAAAGGTGTTTATCAAGGGATGCTTAGCAAACTCCAATGTTTAAAAATCTTCGAAGAAAATTCAAACAAACATAATTCTGAAAATCATTGTCTAATTAAAAAATATGGGTGTGAATAATGGGTATTGCCCCCTCTGGCCCTTAGTACTTGTTGGAGCCGCTTCACGATTTCTTTAATATCCTATTGCGGGATATTGTGCCACTCCTCTACCGCAGCCGTCTTGAGCTCACCGAAGGATGTAGGGGACGGTACTCTTGTTCTTACCCATTTTTTGAGGTTGCCCCATTCGAACTGATCGCTTCATTGTCAGCAACGTGTTCAGAAATCGCTTTTGCACTGTTCCTGAAGCTCGTACGCATCTTTTTGAAATGAGAAATGTTAGTGTGAGTGAAGTACCATTAGAAGAAGAAAGAAATGAGGGCTTTCCGTCCAGCTCGCGTCCCACAACTGCTCCCACAACACCGTAGAGCTAGACTTGGTGTTGCTCGAAAATATGCTGACTCGACTGTGGCGAAATGGAAGCACATACTGTTCTTAGGTGGCAGAATAGACCTAAAAGGTCCAGATGGACGTCAGCGTGTCTACAGGCGTCAAAATGAAGATCCTTCTTTTCCTTTGCTCCATGTACTATAACCGAAAAAGTAACTTACTAAGGAAGGTCAATAATAATTTGGAAAGGTATCTCTTATGAATCTCGTACTAATCTTGTTGTGTTCGATAGAGGCAGTGTGAATACTCAAAAATACGTGAGGGAAGTTCTCCAAAACCATGTCATGCCTTTCGCACCGTTCATTGGTGAAAACTTTAGATCAATGCATGACAATGCACGTTGTCATACTGCAAGATTCACCTGTGAGTACCTTAATGACGTCGGGATTCAAGTTTACCATGGGCGGCACGCAGTCCCTATCTTAACTCAATTTAACACATTTGGGACGACCTCAAAAAATGGGTAAGAGCAAGAGTATCAGCCCCTATATCCTTCGGAGAGCTCAAGACGACTGCGGTTCAGAAATGGCACAATAGCCATCAAACCAGAGGCGTACTGAGCATGGTTCCGCGGAACCAGGGCCCCAGCCCCGCAGGGGCCCGCTTTAACGTGCTTTTTGCTTCTTTTGTTTCCAATTTGTTTGGGGCATTTTGAACTACACAAGTACACACTACGAAATGTAACTGCTTAATAAATTTTAATTTTTGTGTAGGTATTTATAAATAAAAACAAAAAATACCTATTCATCCAAAAATTTGAAAACCAAATTTATTAAGTAACACAGAGAACGTTAATTATTGTAAGGTTCCTTCATTTTACCTGCTAAACAAAGCCCTTGTCTCAACACTTGTTTAAAGAATAACCACCGTTGTACTCCGGTCAACTTACGCATCCGAGGCTACAAAAATTACCATCAAGCTGAAAATTGGCAGGATTGTTAAAAATACCATCATAAATGAAATCTAAAAAGTCCTCATAAATCCGACCCCTGCTAAAAATTTTACGCGGGGCCAAAGGTCACCAAATATGGTTTTTAGCGATTTTCAGCGAAACGGTAAGTTTTATGGTAAAATTAGTGCTAACAAAAAATGTAGATTAGATAATTATCTATAAAAAATACCTTATTACTTTTTTTCCTGGGAGCCACCGTTTTTGAGATATAACGATTCAAAAAGTGGTAATCGTCATAATATGCGCACACGTTTCCACACCACCTTTGAGGTAGTGTACTTAGCGCGTTTTTTAACGTGGATTCCCCAGTAGGGCTATTCCACGGATCTGTTATGATTCTGTTTAATTTAAAGCTATTTAATAATTGATATTGGCAAGGGTTAAAAATGATTAAACTTTATATAAAGCGGTATAAATTAAAAAAAAAAAGGGAAAATTATCAAACTGGTTCATAATTTTCTAATACTTCTGCTTCCCTTGTTCTTCTCATTGTTCTTCTTCCTCTTCTTCATCTTCTAGTTCTTCTTCTTCTTCTTCTTGTTCTTCTTCTTCTTCTTCTTGTTCATCCTGGGTGCAAGTAAATTGTCCCAATAATGACACATCGCATGGCTCCTCGATAGAATCAAATGAATCCTCAATTGTTGGTGATTCAACATTGGAGCACGACCGGTTTTGACAATTAGTGCATGCTACCGAACAAAACAGTCCAACTTTTTTGCAACCACATTTAGAGCTACATCTCTTTTTACAGTTGCAAAAAATTGTGTTCAGGAGTTTTTCCGGCGCAGGCGGGAGTAAAGTTTGAATTGGTTCTAATGAACTGTCGACTAATTTCCATCCCCAGTCTTTTGGATCTAGCTGATAACCAAGCCACACTTGAACTTGGTAATATACCCGAAAAAGATGTTGATGAGCAGCAGCTGAGGTTGGAGGAAGAAAAGATAACTGCACTTGTTTTTTGTTTCGAGTACTTTTAAAAAAACATGCATATCGAAACTTATCTAAGCACGTAGTTTTCTTAGGCGCTCCATACATAGAGCGAAGAAAGCTAATTCCGTTGGAAATAACTTCTCGTGGAGTTGAATTAGTTTTTTTTAAAACACACATTCAAGTAAATCTTGTTTTTCAAACATTTTAAAAACAGCCGTTTTATCCCTCCTGAAAAATGCAGATGTCGTATCACAGCCAGTTATTGCGTGTAAAAATAGTATATGATTTTGACATTTTCCAAAGTAGATAAATTTTCGATGAATATATTTCCGATTGGTGTTGAGCTTTTCCAGGTTTTAAAAAAAAGATAGTTTTTTCGATTGGAGTTCTACCAGTGAGTAATACGAGCAAGTCTACATCTTCACCTACAACAATAGTTGTATTTGTTAAATTGAATTGCTCTATGGCTGTTTCAATTATCATTACGTCAAATAATACGCGCAAATACGCGCAAATAAAACAATATTCTGACATTTTTGTTATAACAATGAAAATAACACGAAATACACGATAAAAAAAATATAGGCTTAACACGTATTTTCACTCCGGAGTAGTACTCAAGACTAATTAATACCTCGAGGGTGTCATCTACCTGAAGGATTTCGCCACCCAGGAAAATTACGGTGTAATTTGCATAAGTATTTATTAGTACTTAGCAATAAACATTTTGAATAGAAAGTTGTCTTTCATTATTATGTTCAAACCCTTCGGAGAAGAGAATAGGTAGAGTGATTAGATTAGCTGACGAACGTGTTTATTCCGACAAAACCATCCTTGCAAATTAAAATAAGGCGCATAAATAAAAAGAATTATTATAAGTTAATACTTTGTCATTTGTTGTATTTTGTTGTGTATTTTTGTTGGGATTAAGCCGTAAAATTCAAACAATTCTTATTATTTTCGCGTTACATTCACTTTGTAAAGATTTTTTTGTTGGCACTGTAATATAATACAGCTTATGGATTGCATCCCTCGGTAGACCGCAAGCTGTATAGTAGAAACATTATCATATTTATAATCTTATATTATTATGTGTAATATAAGTTAAGTTGACCGTTTACTTATGTTTACTTGACTAGTTAAGTTGACGTTATGTTTACTTGTATTACAGCTTCAGTGATGTATATACCTGGTGTACTAATACATATATTATGACGATTAGAAGTCTTTCAACTCTTTGAATCGTTGTATCTCAAAAACAGTGCCTCTTAGGAAAAAAACTATTAAGATATTTTTTATAGATCATTATCTAATCTACATTTTTTGTTAGAACTAATTTTACGATAAAACTTACCGTTTCGCTGAAAATCGCTAAAAACCATATTTGGTGACCTTTGACCCCGCGTAAATTTTTTAGCAGGGGTCGGATTTATGAGGACTTTTTAGATTTCATTTATGATGGTATTTTGAACAATCCTGCCAATTTTCAGCTTGATGGTAATTATTGTAGCCTCACTCCTATTTTTGAGTTTAACTAGACCGGTCTATTGCCTGCGTAAACACGTGCTAACACAAACACTTTTGTACTATTTTTTATATTAGCACGAAGTTGTAAAACTGCCAAGTTGCAAATTCGGAAGCAGATATTCAATGCAAGTTTTATACCGTTTTATACCGTCATAAAAATAATTCCAAGACGCTCGATGCTCATTTTGTTTGTATTTATAGCACCCTCATCATAACACTGCATAAATATAGACAATAATTATAGTGGTAAGTGGTAAGGATAATAATAATAAAATATAGACACTAATTTATTTTTAAGAAAATCTCGTCGTTTGATTGATATCAACCTCATCGATCCAAGTTTTTTTTGATATTTGTTTATTTAAGGGTTTTATCTCCCTAGAGATTTGTATGTAATTATTTAACTTATTAATAAATGTATCATAATATGCAATTTGAAAATCTATTTTTTTGATATAAATTTCATTCCAATGTTCATTTTTTAAAAGCTGTAGTAGGTTTCCGATATTGGTTTTTAATTTATTATAGTCCTGTCGCCAGGGGGGGTACAACGGCCTCGTTAATTCAGATGGACTTACTCAAGTTTTTTTTATGTATTTTGACCCGTAGAATACGAATTTTTTGGGTAACAGTTGATCCGGATGTCGATAAGATTGTTATAGACCAAGAACTTGAGGAATCAAATAACAGCAGTTTTTGGCAAAACAAAACAATATTTTGTATTTTTTGGGCCATTTTAAGTAAAAAATATTTCTACAAGTTTTTTCGTAGGATGCACAGTTTTCGAGATAAACGCGGTTGAACTTTAAAAAAATCGAAAAATTGCAATTTTTGAACCCGAATAACTTTTGATTAAAAAATAAAATAGCAAGTCTGCTTACCGCATTTGAAAGTTTAAGTCAAATTATATCGGTTTTGATTATTTGCATTGGTAAAAATTTATTTTTTTATTGTTTAACAAAGCTATAAACACGTAGGGTTTCCCGTGCTTTTACATGCGTTTTAACGCATGTAACGTAGAAATAGTCTTGATTGCACTAGTACCTATTCTACCTACTCGTTCGATTTTAAATGAGAAATCATAGAAACATCACTCACGCACTAGTTGTTTGTAGCTTTGTTTAACAATAACACAATAAATTTTTAGCAATGCAAATAATCAAAACCGACATAATTTGACTTGAACTTTCAAAGGCGCTAAGCAGAATTGCTATTTTATTTTTTAATCAAAAGTTATTCGGGTTTAAAAATTGCAGTTTTTCGATTTTTTGAAAGTTCAACCGCGTTTATCTCGAAAACTGTGCATCCTACTAAAAAACTTGTAGAAATATTTTTTGCTTAAAATGACCCAAAAAATAGAAAATATTGTTTTGTTTTGCCAAAAATCGCTGTTATTTGATTCCTCAAGTTCTTGGTCTATAACAATCTTATCGACATCCGGATCAACTGTTACCCAAAAAATTCGTGTTCTACGGGTCAAAATACATAAAAAAAACTTGGGTAAGTCCATCTGAATTAACGAGGCCGTTGTACCCCCCCTGGCGACAGGACTATTATGACAGATTTAGATGTAGAAAATTTTGGAATTTTATTATTTATAAAAACGGCTGGCTTAAAGTGCTCAGTCACGTCAGTATGAAAAAGGATAGGATTAATATTAATTTACTGCTTTAATAGTCCATTCACTCACGGTAAAATATTGCAAAACTTTCAAACCAAAAAAATTTAAAGAACGGCTTGGATAGACATGTAATTTGGCATACACATAGCTAATAATGTCAAAGAAAAAACGAGATATTGTACCGATGTGTGCTTTTACCCAGGGGATGACTTTCGCCACTTCTCGGGGTGAAAAAATATACGTTCAAAATAAGTCCTGAATTGTATGAACTAACTAATTCTAATCAACGTTTTTTCTATATTGTTTTTTCACTAAGTCAATACTTTTCGAGTTAATTGCGAGTGAAAATGTTTATTTTTCTACAAAAAACACATTTTCAGGCGCTTTTTCGCAAATAACTCAAGAAGTATTTTATTAAAAAAATACTATTAGCAAAAATACAGCTGATAAAAAAGTGGAGTATATATAAAGTCTGTAGACCCGTATATAGCAGCAGAGTTATAGCTAATAAAAAGTAAGTTCTATCAAATAACCAAAAAATCAAGCAATTTTCGCGAGAAGACTGATTTTAACTTTTTTAAAATTATTTAAAAAAACTTTGCTTTTCTTTTTCAAAAAAGTTTCTAACATGAAAAGTAAGTAAGTTACGATCAAAATAATGTTGGTCGAAAAATTGAAAAATGCGAAATGAAATTAATCGTTAACGCTTCACAAATTACTTTACTTATGTATTTTTTATAAGATTATATATATAACCGGTTCTATAGCGTTCTACGCCTTCCGGTACCCAATCGCCAAGCCTGTCGATCTAGCCAGTCATTTTCTTGAAGATTTCTTTCGGCTTTTGTAATTCCTTGTTTCCAGGAGGTCGGTGGCCTTCCTCTTTTCCGTTTTTCTGGCGGTATCCATCTCATTGTAATTTTTGGTAATCTTTCATCTCCCATTCGTTGGACGTGTCCATACCAAGTAAGTTGGTTTCGTTGTACCTCGTCCACTATTGTTTTCTGCTTACCTACTTTTTCTCTGATCTGTTCATTTCGAACATGGTCCCATCTCGATATTCTGGCAGATCTTCTAAAAAAATCCATTTCAGTAGTAAGCAGCTTATTTTCGGATTTTTTTTGTCATTTGCCACACTTCGGAGCCATACGTTAAAATAGGTTTCAGAATAGCGTCGTACATCCTCATTTTTGTATTTAAATTTATGTTATGTTGCCATAAGACAGGTAGTCCAGGGCCCATCTGTTTTGAGATGGACGTTGAGAGGTGACTGAAATTTTTTTGCAGAAATTGCTTGAAAATAACTCAAATAATAATATTTGAGTTATCCTCCCTCTCAAAAAAGTCCGGAACATTGTTTAAATAATTAAAATGTCAAAAAATGAAGGGAAAATTCGATTTTTTTCTTCATTTTTTGATTATAACTTTAAAAGTATTCATTTCCCAGAAAAGATGTACTTACATAAAAATTGCGTAATTAAATTTCCTACGATATAGAATTAGTTAAAAGTTGAAAAAATAGTCACCCTTGTTGCAAAATAGCGATAATTGCGAAAAAAACCATACAAAATCAAGTATTCACATTTTACGTTTTTTAATCATTTATGCTACACTTATGACCTTCATGTTTCACCCAGAAAAACTTTATGATACAGTAAAACAATACTGTAAATTTCATTAAGATCGGTTTAATAGATTTTGCAAAATAAATTTTGCAATCCAGCTTTCGCAAAAACAATTCATTTTTTCAAAATGTTACAGGACTGAAAATAAAGCAGATAGCAAGTTTAAATTTTTTTTGCTTATAGAAGTGCACTGTACCTTTCATTTGCAATTTGCAAGATTAAAATCGATTAACTACCACGGCGTCAGGAATTTTTTTAAATAAACATTAATTATTGGTGCTACGCGCAGGACAGCGGTGTTCGATTCACATGAAGTTGATTTCCACCAAAATTTCTTCCAATCTTCATCTAATATATTATTTTCTTACTCTATATTTTGTTGTATTTTAATATTTTAATTCCACAAAAATCAAACTAATTTTATTATTGTTTGTGAAATATTGTTTAAACAATTGTATATGTTTAAAAATAATAAACTTTTATTCTCAAGTTAAAATATATGAACAAAGAAAGTTTTTGCTAAAAAAAGTGTTATTTCAAAGAATAGAGTATGTGTTTTTATTTTGCAATAAACAAATTTATCTATTTATATCGAAATGTAATAAAAATTAAAATGTATCAATAATTATCAAAGGTCATTGGAATGCCCAATCAGAGCAAACTATCCGGTGTCCTGCGCGCAACACAAATAATTAATGTTTATTTAAAAAAATTCCTGACGCCCTGGTAATTAATCGATTTTAGTTTTGCAAACTGCAAATGAAAGCTACAGTACACTTCTATAAGCAAACAAAATTTCAACTTGCTATCTGCTTTATTTTCAGTCCTGTAATAGTTTGAAAAAATGAATTTTTTTTGCGAAAGCTGGATTTCAAAATTTATTTTGCAAAATCTATTGAACCAATCTTAATAAAATTTAAAATATTGTTTAACTGTATCATATAGTTTTTTTGGGTGAAATTTGAAGGTCCTAAGTTTAGCATAAATGGTTGAAAAACGTAAAATGCGAATACTTGTTTTTGTATAGTTTTTTCCCAATTATTGCTATTTTGCAGCAAGGGTGACTATTTTTTAAATTTTTGACCAACTCTATATTGTAGGAAATTTAATTACACAACTTTTATGTCAATACAACTTTTCTCGGAAATGAATACTCTTAAAGTTATAATCAAAAAACGAAGAAAAAAAATCGAATTTTCCTTCATTTTTTGATATTTTAATTATTTAAACAATGTTCCGGACCTTTTTGAGAGGGAGGATAACTCAAATATTATTATGTGAGTTATTTTCAAGCAATTTCTGCAAAAAAATTTGAGTCACCTCTCAACGTCCAAATGTACTAATAGTTTTACAGATGCGCCCTGGTCTAAGGGTTTAGGGCTCTAGTAACCTTTCTAGCCTTCGTCACTCTATCATCTATACTGGGTTCCGTTCTTCCACTATTTGTTAATTTTTTATAAGATCTGTAAGATTCATTGGTTCATAGTGCTTATTTTTGAAAAGGCTGTAGTTAAATGGGCTAAACCAGTCACTAATCATACAAATTTTGAATAACCATACTTAATCAATTTTTGTCTTCAGGAAAACAAAAAGTCCAAATTATTTACAACAGCATATTTTTTTACTACTTAAGATTTTTGGTATCACCAATACTTTTTAAGTTATTTAAAATTTTTTTTTCTTAATTAAAAACAATTTTAACTCAACCAATTTTTTTCAAAAATGAGAACTTTGAACCGATAAAACTTACAGATTATAATATAAACAATATATGTATAGGTAAGTCAAGTAACTTGTGACGCTGTAACGATTAGTTTCATTTGAGATGCTAATTAGGTGGTGATTTTTACGATTTTTTCTTACCAATAAAAATGACCAACTTTGTTTTGAGCCTACCTTGTTTACTTTTGATGCTAGAAATTTTAAAGAAAAACAGAGATTCAGTTTTTTTAAACACTTTAAAAAATGTGTGATGAGTTAAAATATTTGATTTGGAATTTGACGAATAAGAACCTATTTTTCATTACCTACGACTCTGCTCCTACTGGGTCTACAGAGGCCTTTTTGAGTTAGTTCCGAAAAATCCTCTAGAAACGTAGTTTTTTTTGTTGAAAAATGAACATATTCACTCGCAAATAACTCAAAAAGTATTGACTTAGTGAAAACAATCTATGGAACTAAAGTTGCTTAGAATTAGTTAGTTTATCCAAATCCGGACTTATCTTGAACGTGTATTTTTTCACCCCCGAGAAGGGGTGTATCAAGGATGAAAGTGGAATACCTATCACCTTTTTTCTTTGACATGTTAGCTATGTTTATGCCAAATTTCATGTCAATCCAAACGGTTCTTTAAACTTTGGAGCAAAAACCGTGAGTAAAATGAACTATAAATTAGCTTGAGTTTTTATAAAAAATGTATGATAGATATGATAGAAATGTAATAGAAATAATACATGATAATGGGTGATACACAGCAAGACAATGAAGAGTTTATAAAAATACAAGGGGAGAAAGATTACATATACAGTTTTGACAGAGTCGAAGAGTTTACTTACCTTGGTGTGAAAGTAAAGGAAAATGGACATGAAGATAAAGAAATAGAATCCAGAATTACAAAAGGTAACCAGAAATACGGAATGCTGAGATCCTTAATGAAGTCGAAGTTTGTTTCAAGAAAAACAAAAGAAAGAATTTACAAGACAGTGATTAGAGCTACGGTTGTATATGGAGCTGAATTATGGGTTTTAAGAAAGGCAGATGAAGAAAGATTAGAAAGATGGGAGAGGAAAATTCTCCGATCAATTTACGGCGGCATAAATACACAAATGGGATGGAGAAGAAGGACAAATAAAGAGTTGGAAGAGCTGTATACGGAACCAAAAATCACCGCAATAATAAAGGCGCATAGAATAAGATGGCTGGGACATGTGCAAAGATTGGAAAACCAATCCCCCGTAAAAGATGGTTTGACAGCGTCCAAGCAGATTTACGAGAATTAAAAATAGATAACTGGAGAAACAAGGTATTAGACCGAAAAGAATGGAGAGGAGTGGTAAGAAGAGCGCAAGAGAAATTGTAACAGAAGAATGTGCCATGAATTGTAAAACGAGAGCTATATACAGTGCTAGTCAAAAGTCCGTACCCCCCCTCGTAACTTTTGACCGGTTATACTTATAATAGTGAAATTTGGAGGAAGGAAATGAACGGACGTAGGCTTCTTAACTAGTCATGACAGGTGACGTAAAAGTGACAGATGACTTTACAGCGCCACTGTGACAGATAATTTTAAATGATACCCCATGGTAAGCGATACCTCGTTTGATAGGTATTGAAAATACCCATTCAGCTATACTAATTTTGTTTGAGTTTAAGCTCATTTGGATGAATAAATGAAATAATAAAAAATTGTAGTTTCGCATTTAATTAATAAAAATTCAAACCTCCGCCTATGGTTACTTGTCAAAAAGGTTGACGATGACGTAAAAACTACTAGAGAGCTGAAAAATGTCAACTTTTTTGACAAAATAACCATGGGCGGACATTTGAATTTTTAATAATTAAATGCGAAATTACAAAGTTATATTTATTTCATTTATTCACCAAAATCAAAATTAACTTAAACCCAAAAAAATTAATACGATTGAATAGATATTTTCAATACCTTTCAAATGAGGTGTCACTTGCCATAAGGTCCCATTTAAAATTATCTGTCACAGTGGCGCTGTAAAGCCATCTGTCACTATTACGTCACCTGTCATGACTAGTTAAAAAGCGTACGTCCGTTTATTTCCTCCCTCCAAATTTCACTATTATATGTATAACCGTTCAAAAGATACGAGGGGGGGTACGGACTTTTGACTAGCACTGTATGTATATATTTATATGATGTATTTTTTAAATAGACAAATTAATATTGTATATTTTAGATATGTATAGTAAAAAAAATGTAATTGTGTTTTTCACGCCCAGGGCCTACATGGCCTGTTGAGCAAAATAAATAAATGATAGATTTTATGATACATATATGATGATTTATATTCAATGTTTATTAAAAACTTTTGATATACAATGTGTGGTTTTATTGGGCAGGCGGGCCCGCATCCCAACTGGAACCAGGGCCCGCTGATCTATCAGTACGCCACTGCACCAATCGGATATCAAGGATATGATGAATGGATTGCCAAACCAGCTCCAAGAAGTCCTAAGGACCAGAGGCGGTAACACCGATTATCATTACTCATTTGTTTAATTAGAACACGATTTCCAAAATTATGTTATGTATTTTAAATTTTCTTCGAAAATTTTTAAACATTGGATTTTTGCTAAGCATCCCTTGAAAAACCCTTGGATCAAAATGGATGTTTGGAATTGTTATGGAATTGGCTGATCCTTTCCTAAAGTTTAAGATGGAATTTGGCCTATTTTTATTCAGTCAGGTTGCCCGAAAACTATGAGTATAATATTATATATGTTACAGTTCAAGTTGATTATCCAGTTGGAGTTGACTCCAACTAGTTGGAGTCAACTCTAACGGCTGGTTTCAGTAAAAGTTGATTATAAATATAAAATGAAGATTTATATTCAACATTTACTAGTAAAAGTAGACTCCAACTAGGAAAAGTATACTCTTCCCAATGCCATTTAGTAAAAGTTGATCCTGATTCACACAAACAGCCGATTCTAGAAATTAAATGTTACTGAATATGTTCAAATTAGTCTAGCCTGTATCGTCGCCCCCGTTAGGTAAATTACTAAGATTCGAATTTTTTGCACAAACTTACTCAAAAAGAGGTCCTTATAACAAATCTACTGGGTGCCAGGCAGTACCTTGATCGATAAATTGTTTTTTAAACAATTTTTTTAGACAAATTCACAAAAATAATTTTTTCACTTCGAACAATTTTTTTTTAGATCATTTGGGTTATTCTGAGCAAAAAAAGGTATTTTGTGATTTTTCTCTAAAATTGATTGTTGTCGAGTTATACGCGATTTAAAATTTGAAAAATGCGATTCATTAATAACTCGGTTAAAATCCATTATTATGAAAGTCAGAAAGTGACCAAATCAAAGTTTATAGCCCCCTCTACAAGATCCAGCAGAATTTTTTGTCACTATTTTATTACTAAGCTTTATCTTTAATTAATAACAATGAGCGCTAAGTGCGCATTAGGCGGCCGTCAATGGTGAGTGCTAAAGAGATGCACCATTCCAGCCATCCAATGGTGAATCTCACTCGCACTCACATTGACGGCGCCTCAATACACGGTTAGCGCTCATTGTTGATAATTAAAAATAATATCTTATTAATGAAATAATGACAAAAATTTCTTCAGGATCTTATAAAGGTAGCTTTAATCTTTGATTTTTTTAGTTTCTGACTTTCATAATATATAATATCGTATGGCATTTTTTCCTTTCGGACAGTTCCGGCGCCAATTACATCTTTAACGCTGTTTCAAGTAACTAGTGTCGATGTACACTAGCCCAGGGGGACCGACTGCTTAACGTGCTCTCCGAGGCACGGTGAGACGGCTCATGTCATTATTGAAAATGAAAATGGTTTGTCTTTAGCAGGGCTCGAACCCACGTGCGCTAGCGTATGAGGCCAGCGATTATGCCGTTACTCCACGGCCGCTCGCTCGACTTTCACAATAATTATCTTTAACCGAGTTATTAAACCTTGAAAATGGTTATTTTGGCGTTTTTCAAATTTTAAGTCGCTAATAACTCGACAACAGTCAATTTTAGAGAAAAAAGGCCCAACGGATCTAAAAAAAAATTGTACAAAGTGAAAAAACTATGTATTTTTGCGAATTTGTTTAAAATCATTGTTTATCGCCAAACTTCACTAAAATCATTCATTATTGTACTCATTTGCCCTCATTTTCGGCAGTAAAGTAACACTTTGTTGTATTGAAAGAAGAATGTTACTTTACCTGCCGCGATAATTAATCCAATTAACCGAGATTGAATGTAAGTGGTCAATGGCAGCAATCGATTATTTATTTGAGTGAAATTAAAATTTATTTACTTTAATTATTAAAAATATTGTACAAAATTTATCGTATTATTAATAAAATTTATGTCAAAAAGTAAAATTCTGTAGTGTTTCGCAATTATATTCATACAAAATAAATCAAAACTTTACAGATTTAGTAATTAGGTAAGTATACAATATTGATAACTATCGATGAAACATCAAAACCGGCCATCATGCAAAAGTCATCTGTCATTAATTCGTCTAAAATTAAAATGTTAAAATTAATGTTAATCGTCTAAAATTAAAAAAAATTCCTCAAAGTTGTAAGTAAGTGTTAATGTTTTTTATGATTAACGATACAATTTTGTACGCACCACCTCAATACTCTTTATCGAACGCGTCTGTTCCTCTGCTCGTAATATCAGACTCGTTCGATAAAGAGTCACTTTACTGACTGACTTTACTGAAATTGGTTAAACAATTTTTCGACCGCGGTACCGCGTGACACCCTGTGTATTTGTTGTAAGGAGTGTTATACGGATGTATTTCTTTGAGTAAGTTTGTGCAAAAAATCGATTCAGAATAATTTACCTAACGGGGGCGACGTTACAGACTATACTAATAAGTAGTTGAAACGGTCAAAACAAAGAAACGCACACTCATCCAAAATGCACTTGAGATTCTCGTATAATCAACATTTACTGAATCGATCCAGGAAGAGTCAACTCCAACTAGTAAAAATTGATTTAAATTTTTAAAATCAACTTTTACTGCTCGTTTCAGTTGGAGTTGACTCCAACTAGTTGGAGTCAACTCTAACTGAGAATCAACTTGAACTGTAACATATACATATTATATACTATGGAATGTAGGCAGCTGTGCACCACAACGAGAACTGACGTTCGCTGGAATAATTTATAATTCAAGTTTTTTATGTTTATCTAGTCTGTTAGCCTAATCTGTTGACTTTTCTATACTCATCTTCTTTATCTTTTTGAATACCCGTGATCTACTTTAACAGGGATTATAAGATTCGCCCTTACACATTCTATAATGATACTGTAAAAAAATAAAAGTAGGTAATAAATAATATAGCCAGGGAGGTAGTGTCAAATTTGACCGGAGCATTTTAGCATGGCTGGCTTCTTATTATTTAGGTAGGTGCTCCAAAGCTTATTAACAAATGATGTGTCAGCTGGCCCAAAACCGGGGATTTTAGTCAAGAAAAGGTAAAACATGAAAGTTGATGGACCAACGCTACAGCTTATATGTCAAATATTTATATTCGTTACTCAGAACATTTAATGGACTTGCTTACTTGGCGCCTACATTTCACTCAGGAGATCGGGGTTCACATCCTGGCGCGGAAAATTCTTTTTGTTTTTTAAATTGACATTTTATTTTGAAAAATATTTGTTTTTCTAATACCACGTTTTTATTATTTATACGAGACAATATAAAAAAATCTGTATGTCTTTTATAGAATTATGCATAGAACTTATGAAATAGCATAATATATACATTTGATCATAAATATTATGATTCACCTTAATAAGAAAAATTACTGTACATGAACCCCTGAAGCTTCCTGAGTTAGTACGACCAATCTAAGTGAAAAAGGGGGTTGGCCTCCCCACCCCACCCCCTCCTGACATTTTTTATCTTTTTAGACAAACTGTTTTTTGCATAATTTTATGTGATGTAAAACCAAAAAATACATACAACCCTAATTTTTCACTTTTCTATCACCAACCCCCATTTTTAATAGCAATCTAATTATTTCCCTGTTCTCTATAATATATAAAAATGAATTTTTGTCTGTATGTCCCTTATAGAATCGTAAACTATGCATTTAATCATATAATGACCTCAAGCACAGTTTTTGTACTTACATGAACCCAGGAAGGAGTTAATACGACCAACCTAAGTAATCATTATTTTGTGATGTCTGCGTAAATAAATTATTTGTCTGCGTAAATAAATTATTTACGCAGACACCACAAAACAATAAGTATGTATTGTTTATTAGAAAAAAGTAGACGCAATATTTTTGAGTATTTTTTGGCTTTCTGGTAATTTTTAGGTATTTAACTTTTAAACATTATTTGGTTCTAAGGCGGTACGAAGTTTGCCTGGTCAGCTACGTAATACTAAAAAAATATTCTTGGACTAGTTTGGCAAAGACTAAAAAGTATAAATCAATAATTTATGAATTTTAGATTGTAAGAAAAAAGCGTCCACATGGAACAAGTGAAAGAAGGTCTGAAAACACTTGAGATTACCAATTGGAGGAACAAATCAAGGAACAGAACAGAATGGCGGAAAATCTTAGAACAAGCCAGGAGCCAAAAAGGGTTGTCGAGCTACTGATGATGATGATGAAGAAAAAATCGTCAGCTGCATTATGTAGGTACATGGCAAAAAATGTTAGCTGGCCAAGTGAACGTGACAGAAAAATACGGAAATCCCGTATCATTTTTTCTTCATCATCATCATCAGTAGCTCGACAACCCTTTTTGGCTTCTGGCTTGTTCTAAGATTTTCCGCCATTCTGTTCTGTTCCTTGCTTTGTTCCTCCAATTGGTAATCTCAAGTGTTTTCAGACCTTCTTCCACTTGTTCCATGTGGATGCTTTTTTCTTTCAATCTAAAATTCATAAATTAATGATTTATACTTTTTAGTCTTTGCCAAACTAGTCCAAGAATATTTTTTTAGTATTACCTAGCTGACCAGGCAAACTTCGTACCGCCTTAGAACCAAATAATGTTTAAAAATTAAATACCTAAAAATTACCAGAAAGCCAAAAAATACTCAAAGATATTGCGTCTACTTTTTTCTAATAAACAATACATACTTATTGTTTTGTGGTGTCTGCGTAAATAATTTATTTACGCAGACATCACAAAATAATGATTACTTAGGTTGGTCGTATTAACTCCTTCCTGGGTTCATGTAAGTACAAAAACTTTGCTTGAGGTCATTATATGATTAGATGCATAGTTTACGATTCTATAAGGGACATACAGACAAAAATTCATTTTTATATATTATAGAGAACAGGGAAATAATTAGATTGCTATTAAAAATGGGGGTTGGTGATAGAAAAGTGAAAAATTAGAGTTGTATGTATTTTTTGGTTTTACATCACATAAAATTATGCAAAAAACAGTTTGTCTAAAAAGATAAAAAATGTCAGGAGGGGGTGGGGTGGGGAGGCCAACCCCCTTTTTCACTTAGATTGGTCGTACTAACTCAGGAAGCTTCAGGGGTTCATGTACAGTAATTTTGCTTATTAAGGTGAATCATAATATTTATGATCAAATGTATATATTATGCTATTTCATAAGTTCTATGCATAATTCTATAAAAGACACAGATTTTTTTATATTGTCTCGTATAAATAATAAAAACGTGGTATTAGAAAAATAAATATTTTTCAAAATAAAATGTCAATTTATAAAACAAAAAGAATTTTCCACGCCAGGATTTGAACCCCCATCTCCTGAGTGAAAGGTAGGCGCCAAGTAAGCAAGTCCATTAAATGTTCTGAGTAACGTATATAAATATTTGACATTTAAGCTGTAGCGTTGGTCCATCAACTTTCATGTTTTACCTTTTCTTGACTAAAATCCCCGGTTTTGGGCCAGCTGACACATCATTTGTTAATAAGCTTTGGAGCACCTACCTAAATAATAAGAAACCAGTCATGCTAAAATGCTCCGGTCAAATTTGACACTACCTCCCTGGCTAATATATGTAATGCAAATAGCAAAGGTAGTTTATAAATAATTAAAAAGCTAAGCTATAATTTGAAAGAAATAAATCCTTTTAGACATGACAAAAACAGGTAGAAAGTTTATCCTTGCATTGAAAAGAATTATCTGTCAACTACTATCTCTGACAAAATAAATATTTCGCAGTTTACTTTTCATCAATGGGTGCATTGTTAAAAGTTTTATAGTGTTTATTCTAATTCATAGTTATAATTCATGGTTCTTAACCTGTGGTGGTATTGTTGAGTTAATCCCTTTTTGTATGTAGCCGACTACCATTCATAAGTGGCTACCTCAAAGATATTTATTTAAATCGAAATGGGATGAAAAAGCTGAAACTAACCCGAGGCCGAATTTTTACAAATAACACACAGTATAAACTAAATTTCGTGTCATTTGAATACAATTGTTTAAACTTTAAAAATCATCTAAATTGACGAAAAATAAAAAAATAGACCTAAACTATTTATATTCACATTACTTAGTCTTCAAAAAATTGTTATCATTAATTCATTGATTTTTTTTTCTAAGCTTAACCTTAAATCTAAGTATCCTCCTAAAATTTAAACCTCCTAATACGCTAATTCTTGTTCTATGATTTTTTTTTTCGTTTATTCATAATGTAGTCTTTCCTTTGTTTTCACTTCACTCGAAGATTCTCTAGACAGGTTTTATTCATTGCGATTTTTAACGATTGTTTTTCGTTTTTTTACTTATATTTTTAAGAGTATAGGCACAAAATTTCGGGTAAATTCTTTTTAAATGCATTATTTTTTTTTCGAATACTGGGAAAACTAATAAATATTTTTGAAAAATTTAAACGCACAATGAAAGATTACATTATTGCCGAAGGACCGACAGTCCCTTAGTAGAATAAACAAAAATTTTCTTTTAAATGAGATATTGGAAATTAAAAATCACACTAAATCTTCTCTTTTTTTTCAACCATGTAACTTATTAAAATAAAAATTATAGCAGTTTTCAGGGACTTTTGGACTCTCCGTAATAATATAATCTTTCATTCTGCGTTTAAATTTTTTTTAAATTAAACTATTTATTAGTTTTCTCAAGATTCGAGAAAAATGAATGCATTTAAAAAGCAGTGACCCGAAAATTTTGAGCCTACGCCCTTAAAATAAAAGAATCTTTATATTACTGTGACGCCTCACAACCCGGCCTAATTATTCTCGATGTTACGAGTAAAGGCCAGACCTTCCACGGCGATTCGAGGCGACCGCTGTCAGAGTATTTAAGAACAGGAATTCGAGCACAGGCCAGTCAGTCAATGAACGAGCCGCGACGCGTGATATAATTGTATTCGATCGGATTTAGTGAAATGTATTTATTAGTTATCGTAGTTATTATGTTTAGTTAATTAAATCATAAATTTGAGTTGTAAATAAATTAGATGTGTTAGTTGGTGTTATTTGTAATTATTAAAATAAATAAGTGATGTAAATAAAATAATATAAATAAGTCTTCCTTTATTTAAATTAAACTTAGTGCCTAAAGATATAAATAAATAAAATAGTAGAGTCAATCGCGTAAAAAAAGACAATTACGCAACAACTGGTGATCAGAAGTGGATAAAAAATAAATAAGTAATATAAGCTCGGTTTAATACAGTGTGGAATCTTTAATAATAACTAAATATAAATCGTAATAAATAAAGTGTGTGATCATGCCTTCCTTGTGTAAGCTAACAATTGCAGACCTGAGACTTGAATTGGAAGAAAGGGACCTGAGTTCTACTGGCAAAAAGGCTGATCTAGTTGAACGTCTGAAAAACTCACTAAAAGAAGAGGGTCATGATCCAGAAACTTACGTGTTTGAAGACAAGCATGCTGCTTTAATTTCGTCAATAACATCGTTAGAGAGCAAAGTTTCTAGTGAAATCTCCCAAGTTTCGACAGACATTACATCGTTAGAGAACAAAGTTTCGACAGACATTACATCGTTAGAGAAAAAGGTTTCTAGTGAAATTTCCCAAGTTTCCTCGGATGTTTCGAAGGTTTCGACAGACATTACATCGTTAGAGAGCAAAGTTTCTAGTGAAATCTCCCAAGTTTCGACAGACATTACATCGCTGGAGAACAAAGTTTCAACAGAGATCACATCGTTAGAGAAAAAGGTTTCTAGTGAAATTTCCCAAGTTTCCTCGGATGTTTTGAAAGTTTCGACAGACATTGCATCGTTAGAGAAGAAAGTTTCGGGTGATATTTCATCCCTTGACAGCAAAATGACTAACGAGATCTCTAGGGTCACTTCGGATTTTGACGACAAGATATCGTCCATAAAATCTACTTTTGAAGAAAAGATCAAGGAAATAGAAAAGAAAATGCAGGAAACGGAAAAAGTAGACAAAGGTATGGAACCCATCTTAACAGACATTAAAAATGATGAAACCAAGTACAAATTGGAGCCACAGTCGATAGTTGAAGGGAGTGTGAGTCTTGCTCGTGTTAAGGTGCCAAATTTCGACGGAAAGTCATCATGGAACAACTACATGAAACAGTTCGAATCGGCGGCCAGAGCGAACGGATGGTCCGAAAAAGAAAAAGCTGTAAACCTCACTATTGCTCTTCGAGGCGACGCTTTGGATGTCCTCCAGACCATAGCCGTAGAGGAGACAGATGACTTCGAGCAGCTGAAAAAGAGACTGAATATGCGATACGGGCACGAACATTTAGAGCATGTCTATCAGTCGCAGTTTAAAAATCGAAGACAAAAGAAAGATGAAGCTCTTCAAGAATACGAGGTCGATATTGCCAGGTTGGTACGATATGCATATCCAACAGCTCCCGAAGACATGATGGAAAAGTTGGCTGTTCAAACATTCATTAATGGCCTTCGTGATCATGAAATGCAAAGAACACTGCGATTAGCTCGTCACAAGACGCTGGTTGATGTCTTGTCTGCCGCCCTCGAATACGAATCAGCTACCCAGGCCTCTGGCGGGTACAGTAAAGTTAGGACTGTGAAAGAGGAAGAGGATGAAGACAAACTGGGCCAGATTGTCAATATGATAAAGGGCATTTCATACAAGAAAACAAAGACCATAAGGTGCTGGAATTGTGGGGAAATGGGACACGTACGGAGTTCATGTAAGTACCCTAGGTACAATAACAGTCAAGAGACTCACCAGCAGGAAAACTAGAACGGGTCGGCCTTAGGGGGGCAGCTTCGACCCGCAACTTTTCCAAAGACCCTCTCATACTAATAGCTTCTTTGAAATGTCGTGAAGATAGTGTATATGTGGATGGAGAAATAAATGGTAAAAAGTATACATTGTTGGTGGATACCGGAGCGACCAGGACCATTATACGACCGTCAGTTATAAACAGTCATAAGAAGCTCTTACCAACGAGGCTGCGACTGCGGACTGCCACAGGTGAAAATGCCAACATCCACGGAGAAATCCAGATACAATTGGGGATCGGAGCAGAAAAGTTCGTCCATACTGTCATAGTTGCAGACATCGAAGAAGATGTTATATTAGGAATGGACGTAATGAATTTGCATGGATTTCAATTGGATTTTAAGAATAGGGTAATCAAAGTTGGCAACGAGGAGGTATTTCTTCATCCACATGATGACAGCACTGTGCTAGCAGCCATTAAAGAAGATACAGTTGTGCCTGCGAGGAGTGAAACGATCATCGTAGCGCGGCTACAGGGAACTGTAGAAGAAGGAACGCCTGTTATGATGGAGCCATGGAACCACGACGAGGAGGTTGGCCGAGGAATCATAATTGGAAAGGAATTGGTTACTTCTGCTAAAGAAATTCCCGTGAGATTGATTAATGTCAATGACTACCCAGTGACCATCAAGAAGGAGACAAAAGTAGGAACTTGTGTACCCGTGACGTCCATAATCCGTCAGACGACAACATCAGATAATTCCAACGACAAGTTCGACCAAATGGTTGCAGTTGCAGGCCAGTCTCTAAATCAAATGGAAAAAATAAAATTAATGGAATTTCTTAGGCAATATCGTGATATATTCGTACCGAAAGGAGGAAAGACAGGAAGAACGACAGTTGTCAAACATAAAATTGACACTGGTACCGCTAGGCCAATTCGTCAAACAGCTCGACGATTACCACAGGCAAAGAGAGAGGAAGCTGAAAGGATTGTTCAAGAAATGAAGAAAGACGGGGTGATAGAGTCTTCTACGAGCCCATGGGTCTCTCCGGTGGTCCTGGTCAAGAAGAAAGATGGAACTACGAGATTCTGTGTGGACTACCGTTTGTTGAACAATGTTACCAAGAAAGATAGTTATCCTCTGCCTCGGATCGACGACACGTTGGACACACTGGCTGGAAGTAAATTGTTTTCTACGTTGGACTTGAAGTCTGGATATTGGCAGGTAGAAATGGATCCAGTGGACAAGGAGAAGACGGCCTTTACGACAGGATCTGGATTATGGAAATTCAACGTTATGCCGTTCGAACTCTGTAATGCTCCTGCGACATTTGAGAGGCTTATGGAAAATGTGTTGAGAGGGTTATCTTGGAAGACGTGCCTGGTGTATTTAGACGACATAATCGTTTTGGGGGAGACGTTTGAAGACCACCTGAAGAATTTAGAAGACGTTTTTAATCGACTTCTGCCCAGTTAATGTTAAACCCCAAGAAATGCCAGCTATTTCAAAGTAAAGTCAATTATCTAGGCCATATAGTCAGCAAAGAAGGAGTGGCCGTGGACAAAGGAAAAATCGATTCCATTAAGGAATGGCCGGAACCAACTGATAAACATCAAGTGAGAAGTTTTCTGGGACTATGTACTTACTACCGGAGATTCATTAAGAAGTTTGCAGATATCGCTAAGCCATTAACGCGACTTACAGAGGAAGCAAGGGATTATTGCTGGGATGGAGACTGCCAAACGGCCTTTGAAACTTTGAAGAGGCATTTAATTACAGCGCCAATATTAGGGTATCCACTGCCAGAAGGAGAGTTCATCCTAGATACGGATGCAAGCAATGTGGGAATTGGAGGAGTGCTGTCGCAGATCCAAGGAGGACAGGAACGAGTCCTTAAATATTTTAGTAAAGTGCTTTCAAAACCTGAACGAAATTATTGCGTCACGAGAAGAGAACTTCTAGCAGTAGTAAAATCAGTGGAACACTTCTACCAATACCTCTACGGAAGGAAGTTTCTAATCCGAACCGACCATGCCGCCCTTAAATGGTTAATGCAGTTTAAGAATCCAGAGGGTCAGATAGCCAGATGGATTGAACGACTTCAAGAATATGATTTTAAGATCGAGCATCGGGCCGGAGTTAGCCACAGGAACGCTGATTCTCTATCTAGAAGACCGTGTCCAGCAGAATGTTCCCATTGCAACAAAACAGAGTCAAAGGAAGCAGCAGTACTGAGAACAACAGTGGTCAACGACGAGTGGACGCCTACCAAGATCAAGGAAGAACAAGAAAAAGATCCAGTTTTACAGAAGATTCGAAAATGGAAAGAAGAAAATCGTCGACCATCTTGGCAAGAAATATCAAGCCTAGGCTCAGTAGTTAAGACGTATTGGGCCCAGTGGGACTCATTTATCTTGGAAGACAGCTTGCTTAAACGAGTAATAGAAAATGATGATGGTTCGGTGAGGAGAACACAGTTGGTGATTCCAAAGAGCAGAGTAGCCGAAGTACTTCGTCAGTTACACGACAGTCCATCAGGAGGGCATTTTGGTGTAAAGAAGACCCTTCAGAGAATTCGGGAACGATTTTATTGGATGAATAGTTCCGACGATGTGAAGGACTGGTGTAAGAAATGTACTACCTGTGCTACAAGTAACGGGCCCTACCGGAAAAGAAAGGCTCCTATGAGACAGTACAATGTTGGAAGTCCGTTTGAAAGAATAGCTTTGGATATTGCCGGGCCATTTCCAGAAAGTGACAATGAATGCAAATACATGTTGGTGGTAATGGATTACTTCACGAAGTGGGTGGAGATCTACGCAATTCCAGACCAGAAGGCCGCCACTATTGCAGATGTGTTAATCAAAGACTGCATCAGCCGATTTGGAGTACCTCTGGAGATCCATAGTGACCAAGGAAGGAACTTTGAGAGCGATCTATTTCAAGGAATCTGTGATAAACTAGGCATGAAGAAGACAAGGACCACGGCCTATCACCCGCAATCGGATGGAATGGTGGAGCGTATGAATAGGACAGTCGGCAAGTATTTGACAAAGATGGTGTCCAATCATCAACGAGACTGGGACCAGTACCTTCCGTTCTTCGCAATGGCCTATAGATCTGCTGTTAATGAATCAACTGGGCAAACACCAACAAAAGTCCTATTTGGACGTGAGATGCGTCTACCCTGTGATCTAGAGTTTGGATGTCGACCTGGAGAAGATGTTGCTGGTGAGGATTACGTGAATGAATTACGAAGAAGAATGGACGATATACATGAGTTGGTCCGTTCTAATCTTCAGATCGCTAGCGACCGAATGAAGAAACGATACAAGCCGAGAAGGGATATTTCAAGGAGCACGACAAAGTCTGGCTTTATAATCCAAAGAAGCAAACAGGTTGTTCTCCCAAGTTGCAGCAGTTCTGGGAAGGTCCGTACCTCATTGTCAAGAAAATCAATGACGTTATCTACCGAATAAGCAAGATTCCTAGGGGAAAGCCGATGATAGTCCACCATAACCGGTTGGCGCCGTACGAGGGAGACCACGACGTAGATGAAGAAGTGGAAGTCAACCAAATTCGAGGAATACCTGACCTTACCTTTGAAGAAATCATGGGTGCCTACGGAGGTACCGGTAAAGCAAGACATGGTGTTACCACTGAAGAAAAGCGAGAT
The DNA here is from genome assembly GCF_917563875.1 of Diabrotica virgifera virgifera. Lineage (NCBI taxonomy): Eukaryota > Metazoa > Arthropoda > Insecta > Coleoptera > Chrysomelidae > Diabrotica > Diabrotica virgifera. The sequence goes on from NC_065443.1 coordinate 189,952,088, forward strand.
CTTCTCGCACTTCCCGATGACTATTCGCTGGCCCATACCATCCCGGCCAGTATCAAAGACGCACGAGGGTTGGCATCCGCCTTCCGAATGAAGTTTGGTCGAGTTGCAGAACTTCAATGCCAACTGCCAGCTCCTGGCAAAGCATTGAAACTCCAAGATGCATCACGTTACCTATTCTATCTGGTAACAAAAGACACTGTCCATGACCAACCTACCTACCAAGATGTATGGGATGCATTAGTTCAATTGAGAGAGCACGTGTTGGAGTCCGACGTGCAAAAGTTAGCCATGCCAAAGTTAGAATGCCGCCAATTAGACTGGAGAGTTATCCGAAATACGGTAGAAGAAATTTTTAAAGACACCGAGGTCCAGGTGTTAGTCTGTTGCAATCCGCATAGTTACTGGTGCGGAGAGAAGACCGTCCCCTGTCACTTTTATACAACTGGGAGTTGTAAAAGAGGGTCCAGTTGCAGATACCAGCATCCAGTTCCAGTCCCGACAAGGTTCCAGGAGGAACCATCTTTTAAGGAGGGGGCAATGTGACGCCTCACAACCCGGCCTAATTATTCTCGATGTTACGAGTAAAGGCCAGACCTTCCACGGCGATTCGAGGCGACCGCTGTCAGAGTATTTAAGAACAGGAATTCGAGCACAGGCCAGTCAGTCAATGAACGAGCCGCGACGCGTGATATAATTGTATTCGATCGGATTTAGTGAAATGTATTTAATAGTTATCGTAGTTATTATGTTTAGTTAATTAAATCATAAATTTGAGTTGTAAATAAATTAGATGTGTTAGTTGGTGTTATTTGTAATTATTAAAATAAATAAGTGATGTAAATAAAATAATATAATTAAGTCTTCCTTTATTTAAATTAAACTTAGTGCCTAAAGATATAAATAAATAAAATAGTAGAGTCAATCGCGTAAAAAAAGACAATTACGCAACATTACACTTTGTGTACGAGTAATAGCTAAAATATTTCCGATCTTGAATAAAATTCAATCAAGTTAATTACAAGGATGCTCCAAAAAGTTTCTCTTTAAGGATATTGGTACCTGACTTTTGGAATGATCTCATTCTTTACCCCATACCATATATAAATTCGGGTTCAAAACGTCCTCCGACGTTGTCCGATGCCTTGTTGCCAATATCTTCTATCATTGCAGTTTTCATCTTCTAACCCTCGTACACTCATTGATCGTCTTACTCCTTGTATTCATGTCGTTCTTGGCCTTCCTCTTTTCCTGTTTTCTGTAGGTATCGATTTCATAATTTTCTTTGGCAGTCTTTCCTCCCCCATTCTCTGAACATGTCCGTACCACGTTAATTGTTTCTTTTCAATGCATTCTACAACCGTTTCCTGTAAATTCATTCTTCGCTTTACTTCCTCATTTCTAACCCGGTCCAATCTCAATGTTCTACTTGCTCTTCTTAGGGCGTCCATCTCAGTAGCTTCTATTTTTCTTTTTTGGTGTTCCTTTATTCTCCATGTTCCGGATCCGTATACCAATGTGCTCTTAATCATGGTGTTGTATATTCTCATTCTTCTTTGTTTTCCTATCTCGGTACTCCACAAAACTCCTCTCAATGATTTAATTATCGTTATTGCTTTATTTATTCTGCTCTTATTTTCTGCATCGTCAGTACCTTCCTTGTTGAAATTAATTCCCAAATACTTATATTTACCACAGCTAGTTATTTTCTGATTATTTTCCAATATCATATCAGTTGAATCCTCACCTAGGCATAAATATTGTGTTTTTTCTACATTCATCTGCAGTCCCCATTTTTCGTATTCTTCCTTCAATTTGTGAGTCATATATTCCAAATCTTCTTTATCGTTTCCACATATTATCTGATCGTCTGCAAACTGAAGGGTGCACGGGCAGGTGTCGTCGTCAATTTGGATGCCCATTTTGATGGTATCCATTTCATAATTTTTTTTGGCAGCCTTTCCTCCCCCATTCTTTGAACATGTCCGTACCACCTTAATTGTTTCTTCTCAATGCATTCTACAACCGTTTCCTGTAAATTCATTCTTCGCTTTACTTCCTCATTTCTAACCCGGTCCAATCTCAATGTTCTACTTGCTCTTCTTAGGGCGTCCATCTCAGTAGCTTCTATTTTTCTTTTTTGGTGTTCTTTTATTCTCCATGTTTCGGATCCGTATACCAATGTGCAAGGGCGGATCCAGGGCCGATTTTCGGGAGGGGCCATGAACTTTTTTTGGAGAGGGGTACCGGGGATCTGGGGGCAACTTTTAAAAATTAGGGTTACAACGGTGAGTTTTAACTATTGCTTACCCATTAGGTTACCATATGGTACCCAATAGTGTGTTTACACACACTATTGGGTACCATAAATACATTCAAAACATATCGTTATTAAAGTATTATTAAACTGAGCAATTATTCCTACACATTTGTCTGAGCCAAGTGCAGTTCTTTCAACAAGTTTAATACTATTTTTCGCTATGCTTCTCCTGTCAGAACTTGTTCTTCCCCTCTCTCTTAATTTTCACTAATTATATTTATGTTCTCATAAGCGCCAATGAATTTGACAAAATCTTCACGAATGTTGTTATTCTGTATGTATCTCAAATTTAGAGAAAGCTGTTCCACCTGGGGTATGTCGGTCTTTTCGTCAAATATGAGAGAGTAATTTACAGAGTAAATTTAGACTTTGAACCTGATTTATTATATGTTCATTTATTTCTTCACCACAACATGTTATTAATTGATTTTACTGGTGCTACTAATGTATCTTGTTCAGGACGATGCTGTGGATAGGTGTTGTTTAAGAGTCTTATCTCCTGATGCGATTTTAAACCTTAACACTTTCCCTCATTGCTAGGTCCAGCATTTTCGTCCAGAAGCATAAGGCCATCATCACGGTGGCCTCTCAGAGGAATATTTTGTCGACCTAAGAACAGTGGACTCTACTATTGGTCGTAGTCTTTCTTTTTTTTTGTATCTGTTTAGACCATTGAGAGTCTATCTGGTTAATGACTAACTTTTGCGGGTTGCGATAACTTTGTAGAAAATTCAGCCCGTTGAACGCACTCGTTGTGGTATGATGTTTTTTCATGGGTTTGTATGGCTCCGCCTTTGCCCATCAGTTTGGCGAAAGATGTTAAAGGTTTCGGGACAAGGCTTTGGGCTGTCATCCCTTTATTGTGACCATATTTTTCATTAGAAAAGTAAAACGCAATATGTACTTGTAAAACAATCCCTATTGTCTGTGCGAAAGTACCCACTAACTCATTTGTTCTAAATGCTGGTGATCCAAGTAACGCTTTTTTTCTTTTTTATTCTTTGTGTGTACAGAATATGGAAATTGATACGATTTTGATGGCTGCCAAAGTCGTTCTAACAATTGGCACTTTGTAAAATTATCGACATTTTGATTTATAAAATATCCTATGTCATTCTTAAAGTTTCCATTACTGCTTTTGTTCAATTCTAGTCCAGAAAACATATTTATCCCCTGTTTTGTACATATATATGTGTTTGAAACTAAAAACATTTAAACTGCAAATATTTAAATTTATATTTTTTACATTCTCGGGAGGGGCCATGGCCCCCATGGCCCCCTCCCTGGATCCGCCCTTGCCAATGTGCTCTTAATCATGGTGTTGTATATTCTCATTCTTCTTTGTTTTCCTATCTCGGTACTCCACAAAACTCCTCTCAAAGATTTAATTATCGTTATTGCTTTATTTATTCTGCTCTTAATTTCTGCATCGTCAGTACCTTCCTTGTTGAAATTAATTCCCAAATACTTATATTTACCACAGCTAGTTATTTTCTGATTATTTTCCAATATCATATCAGTTGAATTCTCACCTAGGCATAAATATTGTGTTTTTTCTACATTCATCTGCAGTCCCCATTTTTCGTATTCTTCCTTCAATTTGTGAGTCATATATTCCAAATCTTCTTTATCGTTTGCACTTATTATCTGATCGTCTGCAAACTGAAGGGTGTACAGGCAGGTGTCGTCGTCGATTTGGATGCCCATTCCACTGCATTTTCTTTTCCATATTGTAAGGGCTTTGGCGACATAAATCTTAAACAGACTCGGTGATATGCAACATCCTTGTCGTAGGCCTTTGTTGACTGTAAACAAATCTGTTATTTTGTTTTGTGATTTTACTGCACATTTCATGTCACTGTATACATTTTGGACAGCTTTTATGAGAGTAAAGTTAATGTTGGAGTTTTGTAGTACTTCCTATAGTTTCGGTATCGGTATGTTGTCATATGCTTTTTGCAAATCTATACAAACTAGATGTATTGGCCTATTCCGTTCTAATTTTTTTTTGATGATTTGTTTTAACGAAAATACATTATCCGTACAGGACCTTCCAGCTCTAAACCCGCATTGTTCTTCTTGTTCGTATCCTGAGTATTCTTGTTCAATCAGTTCTCGTAAAATTTTTGTATATACTCTGCTTATTGTATTTGTTACTGATATTCCGCAATAATTGCTACATTTTAGTTTATTGCATTTTTATGAATCGATGATATATTCGCTATTTTCCAGTCATTGGGTACATTTTCGCCATTGATGTACTTTGTAAATACATATACCAATCAGACCAAATATTTTTTCCTTTTTGTTTTAATTTCTTATCCCATGATCGAATAACTAAATTAATCACTATTTTTTGAATTCTCTATATTATAATGTTTATTTTAATTTGTTATAGCCCGCTTCATGCTTCGGAATGTCTGTAGAAGTCAGTGCAAATTCTTTTGACGTCAGAACAGCCGTAAATATTTTGCAAACAGCTTATATATTCGAACAGGAGCGTTAGTCCTGTCGCCAGGGGGGGTACAACAGCCTCCTGTATTCAGATGAACTTACCTAAGTTTTTTTTATATATTTTGACCCGTAGAACACGAATTTTTTGGGTAACAGTTGATCCGGATGTCGATGTTATAGTCAAAGCCCGAATTTCAGGCACTCCTAGGTTTGACTAGGCAATCCTCAGGTCTGACTGACGGTCTTAGTCAAAGCCCGAAATAAATTACAGTTTCGGCCTTTGACTAGTCAAACCTAGGAGAGACTAAGTTGGTCAGGCAAAGGTCGAAGTTTAATTTTATGAAATCGGGGTTTGACTAGCCAAACCCCGATCAGCTATTAAAATGTCGTGATTTGTAAGATTAGGTTTAATAAAACGTCATTTTTTAATTTTAATGTTTATTATTTTATATTGTCGTAATTAAAATAAAAAAATTAGTGTTTATTCTCACACGTTGAGGCATTATGGCATATCGAGTTGCACAATACGTTAGACCTTTTACACTTACGTAATTTGAAAGAGCATTTCTTATTGTAGTAGCATTTTATAAATCCTTGTCCTCCAAATTTAGAATATTTTGTACTAATTATTTCTCTTAGAGACAAAGACAGCTTAACGTCTGGAACATCTTCGAAATTTGGAAATTTCTCTTTGCATTCTTTTATTTGGTTTCTAGAAAAAATTGTGTTTATTGTTCCGTGTTTCGTACCAACTCTATATAAACCGTCAATTGTTTTATCTTGTATGCTACTCAAAATATTTCGAGCATCCTCTTTGGTTCTATCAAAGCTCGGGATAGGTATTGTTACAGTTTTTCCAATCGAAATTTAAGGACATTTTTTTTCACTTAATTGTTTCATAGCATTATCCTGGGCATGAAGACCTTCAATCGCATTTCCTTTATTTATTTTAATCTTTTCTGTCTGTGCACAACGCATGCTCGAACGCGTGCCAAGGAGATGGTCGAAAGATTTTGGTTATCATACATCATACAAGATAAAACAATAATGTTGACGGTTTATATAGAGTTCGTAAGAAATACGCAACAATAAATACACTTTTTTCAAGAAATCAAATATGAGAATGCAAAGAGAGTTTTCCTAATTTCGAGGATGTTCCAGACGTTAAGCTGTCTCTAAGAGAAATTAGTACAAAATATTCTAAATTTGGAAAACCAGGATTTTTAAAATACCACTGCAATAAGAAGTGCTCTTCAAAACCATGTAAGTGTAAAAGGTCTAACTTATTGCGCCACTCTAAATGCCATAATGCCTCAAAATGCAAGAATAAACACTAATTTTTTTATTTTAATTACGACAATATCAAAATAATAAACATTACAATTAAAAAATGACGTTTTATTAAACCTATTTCGACATTTTAATAGCTGATCGGGGTTTGACTAGTCAAACCCCGATTTCATAAAATTAAATTTCGACTTTTGCCTGACCAACTTAGTCTCTCCTAGGTTTGACTAGTCAAAGGCCGAAACTGTAATTTATTTCGGGCTTTGACTAAGACCGTCAGTCAGACCTGAGGATTGCCTAGTCAAACCTAGGAGTGCCTGAAATTCGGGCTTTGACTATAACATAACAAGTTGAGGAATTACATAACAGCGATTTCTCGCAAAACAAAACATGTTTTTGTATTTTTTGGGCCATTCTAACCAAAAAGTGTTCCTACAAATTTTTTCGTAGGATGCATAGTTTTCGAGATAAACGCGGTGGAACTTTCAAAAAATCGAAAAATTGCAATTTTTGTACCCGAATAACTTTTGATTAAAAAATAAAATAGCAATTCTGCTTACCGAATTTGAAAGTTCAAGTCAAAGTATATCGGTTTTAGTTATTTGCATTGCTAGAAATTTATTATTTTATTGTTAAACAAAAGTATAAACACCTAGTGCTGGAGTGATGTTTTCAATGATTTCTCATTTAAAATCGAACGAGTAGGTAGAGTAGGTACAAGTGCAAGCGAGGCTATTTCTACGTAGCATGCATGTAAACGCATGTATTAGGCACGGGAAACACTATGTGTTTATAGCTTTTTTTAGCAATAAACACATAAATATTTAGCAATGTATATATTCGAAATCGATAGAATTTGACTTGAACTTTCAAATGCGGTAAGCAGAATTTCTATTTTATTTTTTAATCAAAAGTTATTCGGGTTCAAAAATTGCAATTTTTCGATTTTTTGAAAGTTCAACCGCGTTTATCTCGAAAAATATGCATCCTACGAAAAAACTTGTAGGAACATTTTGTGGTTATATTGGCCCAAAAAATACAAAAACATGTTTTGTTTTGCGAGAAATCGCTGTTATGTAATTCCTCAACTTCTTTGTTTATAACAATCTTATCGACATCCGGATCAACTGTTACCCAAAAAATTCGTATTCTACGGGCCAAAATACATAATAAAAACTTGGGTAAGTCCATCTGAATACAGGAGGCCGTTGTACCCCCCCTGGCGACAGGACTACGTAGCAAGGGCTGGCGTAATATTAGCAGTGTTCGCGCTGTACAAATCGAAAGTATTCAGAGTAAGTTCGGGATTAGTTTCCAATGCGCAGGCGTCAACGTAAACTTATCCTGGACATGCTCAGGATTTTTCGCTCCGCGAAACATTTTCGGATTCGTAATGTAATGACTGGTTGCATACATTAAGGTTAGAGAAGGAAGCCTTTTGTTCTCCCTTTCTTATTTCGAAATCAATGTCAAAAAAATGCAAATGCAACAAATTTATATGTCAACAAAGAGAAAGAGAATAAAAGTAACAGGCAAAGGGTTAACTTTCTATTCATCAATGCCTTTCTTAAAAGTTAGAAATTTGATTAGCGTCTTTCTTTATTATTTCCACATTATTTCGATAATTTGGTATTTCCACGCCGAAATCCGGCTTACATTTTTGTAGAGAGTAAAAGATTGTTATGTATCACTTGTAAATGGCAGCTTGATATTTAGATATAAAAATTACCTTTAACTTCCTGGGGGTTGAACATTATCTGAAGGAAGGAATAATTTAGTAAAGCAATCATTTCCAATTTTGATATTATATGTATTGAATTTGATAGGTTGTGGCATTGTGTTGTGGTTTATTAAACCACAAAAATAATGAAATATAACAAGACACAAGAAATAGTTTCAGAATAAGTTTGATGTGTTGTTTATGTTTCATTATATTCAATAAGATACTAATTTAACTCATAAATTAAACTGAAAAATAAACCACAAGAATATGTAGGTACTTATAAGCTCATCTAGATAGAAGAAATTAAGTAAAAACAGAGTACAATTTATTGTAATACATACTACCGTAATAGATAATTATCGAATATTGAATGAAAATAATATTAGAAAAGGTACCTACTTATTTATAAACATACTAATGGAAAACATTGACAAACACAACTAAATAAGCTTCAATATAAAAAATATTAAAATTTGTTTGAAGAATATTTAAATGATACAACATTTTACATAATTTTAAAACTTTAAAAACCAGAATCTACATCTACAAGTTGTTTAACAAAACAATATTTTAGGTTAAGAATTGGAAGGAGTAAGAACAGAATGTCAAGAAATTCTTCCCATATATTTTGTGCACCTGTGCGAACTTAAAATCCGAAACAAAATCCTCGAACGTCGAGAGCGTATCCCGGACACGTTCAGGATCTTTTTTCTGTACTGCGCGAACATCGAATTAAAAATCCGGACGGTGTTCAGAGGGAAAGATTTGAACTCCGCGAACGCTCGATTTTGTAATGCGCAGGCGTTCTCCCTCTGGGTATACCCAGGATGTACAGCGAGATCAAAGCTATTACCGGTTCCTTAGAGATGATTACCGTATCCAAATACTACCTGTGACAACCAATTAGACAGAGGTCCCAGTATACTGAAGTCGGAAGTCATAAAAGCAATGCAACAGCCAAAAACAATAAAGCCCCTGTACCAGATGAAATCCCCATTGAGCTACTTAAACTTTTAGATGAGGAAAACATTACCTACTTGACTACTTTCTTCAACAAAATTTACAACGAAGGAAAAATACCAGATGATTGGTTGGAGTCACTGTTTATAACATTACCAAAGAAAAGCAGGCCCATCAAATGTAACGATTTTAGACCAATCAGTTTGATGAGTCACACACTCAAGATACTTTTACGTATTATACAAAGCCGAGTATTCCTTCTGTGCGAAACTAGAATGGGTAATAAGCAATTTGGATTTAGAAATGGTCTAGGAACTAGAGAAGCACTATTTTGTATGCGCGTTCTCTTACAAAAAAGTTGTGAATTCCGAAAGAAGGTTTATGTTTATTTCATCGACTTCCAGAAGGCATTCGACCGACTACAACATGATGCACTTTTCGATTGCCTGCAGGCAGCAGGACTTGACCACTACGATATAAGACTACTGAAATACTTATATTACAATCAAGTAGCCTCTATCCAAATTGGAGACAGTCGTACTGAATAACTCCAACTACTACTAAACAAAACAAACAATTTCTGTGAAGAATATAGACTAAAAATGAATATAAAAAAGACCAAATACATGATAATAACTAAGAAAACAAACATACAAACAAGCATACATTTGGGAAATGTACCGATAGAAAGGGTTGATAAATACAAATACCTAGGAACCTGGATTTCAGAGAAAAATGATCAAACAACAGAAATAAGGACCAGGATAGAAATAGAAAGAAATGCGTTTGTAAAAATGAAAACAGTTCTCTGCAACAAAGACCTTAGCTTAGAACTGAGAGTAAGAGCTTTGAGATGCTACGTGTTCTCGATACTACAATATGGACTTAAAAGCTGGACATTAAAGCAAGAACACATAAATAAGCTACAGTCATTTGAAATGTGGTGTTACAAAAGGATGCTTAGAATAGCATGGACACAGAGGAAAACGAACACGGAAGTATTGCGAGAAATGGGTAAAGAATGCGAAATAATAAACACAATAAAAATAAGAAAGTTACAATATCTGGGACACGTAATGAGGGAACCGCGATATGAAATGCTAAGACTGATAATACAGGGAAATATAAGAGGCGGAAGGAGTATAGGAAGAAGGAGAGTGTCATGGTTAAAGAATTTAAGGGACTGGTTTAGATGCAGTTCTATAGAACTCTTTAGAGCAGCGGTGGATAGAGTAAAGATAGTGATGATGATATCCAACCTCCGATTAGGAGACGGCACTTGAAGAAGAAGAAGTACTGAAAAACTACCGATAAAACGTGGAGTACGACAAGGTTGTGTTTTATCACTCACCCTTTTTAATCTGTACTCTGAAGAAATCTTTAGGGAGGCTTTGGATGACAGACAAGAGGGAGTAAGGCTAGGCGGAGAAGTAATCAACAATATTAGATACGCTGACGATACAGCCATTTTTGCTGAAAATTTACAAGATCTTCAGACACTACTAAATCTAGTCAGTGAAGCAAGTTATCGCAGAGGCCTTAAAATCAACATTTAAAAAACAAAGTGGATGGTAGTTGGAAAGATTAATATAGATCAAAGTCAGCTTTCTCTTGATGGAGAGGAGTTAGAACGGGTGAATCATTTCAAGTACCTTGGCAGCTGGTTAAATGTAAATTGTGACTCTGATGAAGAGATAATAACTAGGATCGAAATATCACGGAAGGCTTTTATGACCTGAAAACCAGTTTTATGTAACAGAAACCTGTCGATGAATATTCGAAAAAAGGTCCTGAAATGTTATGTGTGGTCTATCCTATTGTAAGGTTGTGAGACATGGACGTTAAATATCACAATGCTAAACAAAATAGAAGCATTCGAATTGTGGTGCTATCGACGAATCCTAAAGATATCGTGGATTACGCACACTTCCAATGAAGATGTTCTTCAAATAATGAATTCAGAACGTCTGCTCATAAGCATCATAAAAAGGAGAAAAACAGAATACTTCGGCCATATAATTCGAGGACCTAAATACCATCTGCTTCGCCTTATAATACAAGGAAAAGTGGAGGGAAAGAGATGGATTGGTCGAAAGAAACTTTCATGGCTGCGTAATATTAGGCAATGGTGTGGCTGCACAGTGGAAGAATTATTTCGCTCAGCAGCTGATAGAGAGAGGTTTCAGAAAATTGTATACATGATGACGGCCAACGTCTGAATACAGACAAGGCACCTAAAGAAGAAGATATGATTATTTCTGGAACTTTCTCGGGACTGGAACTGGATGCTGGAACCTGCCACTGGACCCGCTTTTACAACTCTCAGTCATATCAAAATGGCAAGGCATGGTTTTCGCTATGCATCGGTAACCATGCGGATTGCAACAGACTAGTACTTGGACTTCGATGTCTTTAAAGATTTCCTCCACCATATTTCGGACAACCCTCCAATGTAATAGGCGACATTCTAGCTTTGGGATGGCTAATTTTTGCACATTGGTGACCAGCACGTGCTCCTGCAATTAAAGTAATGTTTGCCATACATCTTGGTAGGTGGGTTGGTCATGTATCGTGTTTTTTGTTACCAAATAGAAAAGATAACGTGATGATTTAAAGCTTTTCCGGGAGCTGCTAGTTGGCATGAAGTGAGAATTCTTCCTTCGAAAAATAGATGCCAATCCTTGTGCGTCTCTAATACGGGCTAGATCGGTATGGACCAGTAAGTACTAATCTTGAACTGCGAGTAGATCTTGCTTTTATTCAGTGATAACACTCACAATCCTTTCTTTACCGGTACCTCCATAGACCCCCATGAACTCCTCAAACGTGAGGTCAGGTACATCTTGGACTTGGTTTACTTCCACTTCTTCATGTACGTCGTGGTCTCATTCAACTGGTAATGGTGTACTATTATGGGCTTTCCCCTCGGAATCATGCGTATTCGGTAGAGGAAATCGTTAATATTTTCCTTAAAAAGGTATAGAACTGCTGCCACTTAAATGAACAATGCTTTCGCTTCTTTGGAGGATAGGCCAGACTTATGGTGGTACTTACATTGTTATAAGATCTTCCGTGATTTTTTGGAAATATAATGAAATTCTTTATTTAAAATAGAACACCTTGGAAGTTCTTAAGAAATACTGATTATTTTTCATGTAATGTTCGCTATACGTAAATGCCATAATTTCGGAGTTATTACTACATTTACTAGAGCTATTACTATATTATCTCTGACGAAGTTAAAATAATACATTTAGATGGCTATGACTGTTACAACTTTGACGTTTCTATAAATTAAAAATTCGATTAGTATAATTTATTGGTGTATCTTATCTGAACTGAGTGACATTGTAAAAGCAGGTATTGGTTTGGATATCAGTAATAAATAATACAATCTATTGGTCAGAAGTATTAGTGATTATTAGTAAATACCATGTCGAAATATTTTAAGCTGGTCAGTGTTATACTGTTTGTCAACGTGGTATCTATAAACAAGGTGCAACATGAAGCTAGGAATGATTAATACAGTAAATTGAAATTATTGTGCGAGTAAGGGAACTAAAGGCAACTTAACCGATCAAAAACCAGTTTCTTCAGCACACAAGTATTCTCGATTCCATATTAATGCAGAAATTTCAGTATTCGAAACTTTCAGTCAGAAAATAACAATATCCCAAACGACAATATTTGGCTGCAATAAAATGGTACTCCACCTTACTATGTGCTTGTGGTGAGACAACACCTAAATAATGTGTTTCCCAGAAGATGGATTTGAAGGCGTGGTTTTATCGAGTGGCCGCCGTGATCACCCGACATGAATCCTTTAGACTATTTCCTTCTAATATTCAGGAACTAAAAGATAGGATTACCACAGAGTTTAGAAGAATTGAGCAGTCGGGGTTGTTAAATTAGTACCAGCTATCTAAAACAGATTAATATTCAGCTCAGCGGGGTGCTATTTTTGGAGGTGTAGAACTCCATAAATAAGGAATTTACCTGTTTTATGAAATGATCCCTTGTTTATGTAATTTAAAACCTCCAACAATAGCACCCCGCTGAGCTGAATATTAATGATACTTTTAGATACCTCTTAAGGCCGATGTCAGATTATGCGTTTTGGCCGGATGCGTTTCCGCCGCATCCGGTCAAAACGCATAGTGTGACAGATCGCTCCGGTTGCGTTGGAAACGGATGCGTTTTCACCGCATCCGGTCAAAACGCATAATGTGGCATCGGCCTAAGTGTATACAAAATATATTTCAAAATTTTAAAAATTGCATGACTTGTATTGAAGTAAACGGACAACATTTTGAGAATCTACTGTAGTAGACCAGTAAGGATCTGCGAAAAAACGTATATTTTTGGATGTGAGAGGTGGCATTCGGATTTTTGCAGATAAAGTTAGGTGACACCTTCAGTAATAATAATTGACTTATGCTCCTTCTCAAATATGCCCGGAACATTAATAAAAAAATTAAAATATTTAAAAATTTCGAAAAACATCGATTTTTTTCTGCTTTCGTTGCTTATAACTTTAAAACGGTTCGTTTTGGAACAAAGTCGTAGAGAAGTAAAATAAAGATAATTGAATTTTGTATGATATACGACTGGTAAAAAATGTCTTAAGGTATTACCTTTTCTGCAATATAGCAATAAATACAAAATAAATGGCAAAATAAGTCTGTTGTTATTCAATATTTTTTAACCACTTTGGTGGTACTTAGAACCTTAGTAATTCGCTTAGGAAATTATTTGTAACATACTTAAATCGTGTACCAAATTTCATTACAATCGACCTAATAAATTTTGCATAATAAATTTGCAATTTAAATGTTTTTAAAAAAGTTCAATTTTTTTAAAATCTCTCTGAACAAAAAGTAGACCATTTAGAAGTTGGCTAATTTTTTTATATATAAGGAGGTGCTCTACCTATCTAATACACTTTACAGAATTAAAATCGGATTATTTAAGGGGCCCCAGCAATGTTTTAAATGTATAAACAATTTTTTGGCTTATAAACAAATAGCTTTGTTTAATAATAAAAAAATTTATTTTTAGCAATGCAAATAATTAAAACCGGTATAATTTGACTTAAACTTTCAAATTCTGTCAGCAGAATTGCTATTTTATTTTTTAATCAAACCTTATTCAAGTTCAAAAATTGCAATTTCTCGATTTTTTGAAAGTTCCACCGCGTTTATCTCCAAAATTATGCATCCTACAAAAAAACTTGTAAGAACATTTTTTGCTTAGAATTACCCAAGAAATACAAAAAAATGTTTTATTTTGCGAAAAATCGATTTTATGTAATTCCTCAAGTTCTTTGTTTATAACAATCTTATCGACATCCGAATCAACTGTTACCCAAAAAATTCGTGTTCTACGGGTCAAAATACATAAAAAACTTGGGTAAGTCCATCTAAATAAAGGAGCCCGTAGCACCCCCTCCTGGCCACAGCACTAATTTGTTTATAAGCCAAAAAATTGTTTATAACTTTAAAACATTGCTCAGGCTGCTTAAATAATCCGATTTCAATTCTGTAAAGTGCATTAAATAGGTGGAGTACTTCTTTATATGTCAAAAAATTGACAAATCTTTGTGTGTTCTACTTTTTGTTGCGCAAGATTTTAAAAAATTTAAATTTTTTAAAAAAAGTTTAGATTGCAAAATTATTTTGCAAAATCTAGTACGTCGATTTTAATGAAATTTGGTGTACGGTTTTAGCACATTACATAAATTTTCTAAGCGAATTAGGAAGGTTCCAAGTGTAACCTAAGTGATGGAAAATCATTGAATATAGACAGGCTTGTTTTGCTCCCTTATTTTATATTTATTGCTATTTTGAAGCAAGGGTAATAAATTAAGACATTTTTAACCAATCGCATCTGATAGAAAATTTAATTATCTTTGTTTTATTCCTATAGGACTTTGTTCTAAAATGAATAGTTTTTAAGTTATAAGCAAAAAAGGTAGAAAAAAAATTTTTTTTTGAAATTTTTAAATATTTTATTTTTTTTATTAATGTTCCGGGCATATTTGAGAAGGAGCATAAATCAATTATTATTAACGAAGTTATCACCTAACTTTATCCGTAAAAATCTGAATGCCACCTCTCACATCCACATAAAAACAGATCCTTACTGGTCTATAGTCGCCTTTACAGGTTTTCTGAAGTTTTGTACTACTCAGATATTGACTTATTAATTATAGCTAATTACCTCTAACATAAATTTATTTCAGCTGCTGTAAGTTTTGTGCGCTATGATTTGGATAAATCTTATACTGCACCAGTTTCGTTAAACTTTTTACTAATTTATTGGCAGCAGACCTCGTTATGATATTATTAGGATGTAAAATATTGAAGATTATTCAAATTCTTTTTCTTCTTCTTCTTCCTCTTTATAAGCAATTCTGCTTGTTCATTGGCGGATTGATACCGCTATGGAAGGCTGTCACTCCATCTTTTGCGCGGTCGGCCGATACTTCTACCGATTGGTGATTTATCTCTTGCTATTTTGACCACAATTGTCTCCCCCATTCTGGTTATGTGGTTATTCCATTCTTTTTTTTTTATTTAGTGTCTATTCGTTTATACACTGTACCTTACATTGTCTTCTAATGTTTTCACTCCTCTTTCGACCTCTCAGCGTATTTCGTGTAATTTTTCTCAATACTCGCATCTCTGCCATTTCCAGTAGTCTTTGTGTTGTGGCTGTATCGGGTCTTGTTTCTGATGCGTATGTCATTATTAGTCTTACACTATCTTTATAAGTTCTTGACTTTATCTCAGTGTTATGTCGGTTTCGCCTTATAGTGTTATTAAGGCATCCTGCCAGTATATTTGCTTTTTGTACTTGATTTCTCACTTCTTTGTCCAGGTCTCCATAACCGTAACTTGATAATGTAATTCCAAGGTTTTTTACTCCAATTACTTGTTGAATACTTATACCATCAATTTCTATTTTACATCTGATTGGTTCTTTACTGATTACTATTGTTTTAGTTTTCTGAGACGAAATTGTCATATTGAGTTCTTTTGCTCTTATGTTAAATCTGTGGACTAATCTTTACAGACTATCTTCATCTTGGGCTATCAATATTGCGTCGTCTGCGTAGCAGAGTATTTTTGCTTCTTTGTGTCTAATTCTATATCCTCTTCCTTTGTTGACGTTTTTGATAATTTCATCCATGACAAAATTGAAGAACATAGGACTCAATGAGTCTTATACAGGGTGTAACGAAAATACAGGTCATAAATTAAACCACCAAAAATAATTCGAATGAACCTAATTTACCTTAGTACAAATATGCACATAAAAAAGTTACAGCCCTTTGAAGTTACAAAATGAAAATCGATTTTTTCGAATATATCGAAAACTCTTAGAGATTTTTTATTGAAAATAGACATGTGGCATTCTTATGGCAGGAACATCTTAAAAAATAATTAATATGAAATTTGTGTACCCCATAAAAATTTTATGGGGGTTCTGTTCCCTTAAACCCCCCCAAACTTTTGTGAACGTTCCAATTAAATTATTATTGTGGTATCATTAGTTAAATTCAATATTTCTAAAACCTTTTTGCCTCTTAGTATTTTTTCGATAAGGCAGTTTTTATCGAGTTGTGGCTTCTTTTTTAATATGTTTACATAACAATTTTATGGGGGTTTTGTTCCTTTAAACCCCCCAAATGTTTGTGTATGTTACAATTAAACTTTTACTGCGGTACCAATAGTTAAACACAGTGTTTTTAAAACTTTTTTGCCTCTTTGTAAAAAGACAGAGAAAATTATCAAATACAACAATAATTTTACAAAAAAGTCAAAGCAGCAAAAAATAAGCCCAGCATTAAAACAAGAGGACTAAAAAAGCAAAAAAAAAGAAAGACCTTGTTTGAGGACAGACAGATAAGAAAAATATGGGAAGTATTACGAAAAAATGGTATTCACTCTGAAGGAAATAAACTGCGATGAAGAAGTAAGGCCGTACAAGATAACGACGAAGGAAAAATTTTCAAAGAAGATGAAATAACTGTGGAATAAAATACGGAGGAAGAGAATTACGTAAAAGAATAAACCAGCTAATACAACAAATATGAACAAAACAGACCACCAGCTGATTAGAACGCAGGTATTATAGTAAGTACCTATATATAAAAAAGGAGATCTAGAGGAGTGCGAGAATTACAAAGCAATAACTTTATTAAACAACACATATTATAACATTCTACAAAATATACTAAACATAAGACTTAAATCATGCACTGAACGAATATTAGGATAATACCAGAACAGGTTCAGACCGGGGGAGATCGACGATTAATTCCATACATACAGTGGAGAAAATAATTCAAAAATTGAGAGAATACAACAGAGAAATGCACCTAATATTCATGGATTTCAAAATCGCTTTTGATACAACCAATCGGACAAAAATGATGGAGCAACTAGAGAATGTTAGAATCCCAGAAAAATTAAGACATATCCTAACAGTGAGCCTAAAGAACACCAGAGCAAGGATCAGTTACAACGGAACAACTTCTAAGGAGATTAATGTACACAAAGGCGTGAAACAAGGTGACTCTATCTCTCCGACAGTATTTAATCTGATATTGACAATATCAGATATTTACATAATCTGTAATCATGAGGATGACAAACTTGCAAACAAAAACATTATTACAGATCAACTTCAAATAGTAACATATGCAGATGATTCAGTCATCACAGCGAAGACGAAGATAACACTTGCAGTTGGAAAATTACATAAGGAAGCGAAGAGAATAATAGGACTAGAGATAAACCAGCTCACAGCAAAATACATGGCGATAGGGAAAGATGACCGAACTCAGAAATATCTAATAACACAGAACCATAAATTTGAAACTGTATCCATCGTTAGCTACTTAGGAGTAAAAATAGGGAAAACCGGAAAAAGAGAGAACAGAGGAAAGAATTCTGAAGGACAGAAAAACATCTACACGGTAGAAATCTGCTAAGAAGCAAGACTCTCAAGTATAATATGAACCTATATAAGACCTTAATAAGACTTGGTGTTACATATGGGATGGAAACAACGACGATTAACAAGAAAGAGGAAGATAGCCTTCTGAAATTTGAATGAAAAATAATGAGAACAATACTGGGCCACAATGTAACAAAAGAGGGAGAAATAAGAATGAAAACAAATGCAGAAATTAAAGAGAAAAAATATAGTCAGATACAAAAGCTCAACCCAACGCAAATACGGGAGATTTAGGCGTCCCGAGATACTTTTTCGGGATTCCGGGACAAATCGTTAAAAAACGGGACAATCCCGTTTTTACGGGACGTTTGATCACCCTAACTTAGCCATATACAAATATGTGGTGGATTTGACAAATATTCAAAATATCTCGATAAAAACTGACTTTTCGAAAAAGTACTAAGAGGCAAAAAAGTTTTTAAAATATTGTGTTTAACTAATGGAACTACAATAATAATTAAATTGGAACGTACACAAAAGTTTGGGGGGTTTAAAGGAACAAAACCCCCATAAAATTTTTATGGTATGTCCAAATTTCACTATAATTTTTTCTTAAGATACTACTACCATAGGAATGCCACATGTCTATTTTCAATAAAAGATCTCCTAATAGTTTTCGATATATTGGAAAAAATCGATTTTCATTTTGTAACTTCAAAGGGCTGAAACTTTTTTTATGTGCACATTTGTACTAAGGTAAGTTAGGTTCAATCGAACTATTTTTGGTCCCAGAATATGTGATTAAATTTATGACCTGTATTTTTGTTACACCCTGTATATTATTCAAATTAAACGAAATTATTTATCTAAATGTATTATTATTTCAGCGACGATAATGTAAATATAGTAATAACTCCGAAACTATGTCATTTAGATATAGAGAATATTGTATGAAAAATAATCACTATTCTTTAAATAATTCAAAAGGTAAAAAATATACAGGCTGTTCCATTTGAAATAAGAAAGTTGATTAGATTTACAGAACAAAGGAAGACCAAACAGCAATATACATATCACCATAAAGTCCGCCGCATCGCAAGATGTTTAAACTCCAAAATCTATAAAAATCGTACAAGCCGTTAACGAGATAATTTAGTCGTTCCATATATAAAACTCACCCTGTAAATAGTTTAAAAAGTTTTAAATTTTTACACTGTAATTTTCAAAAACATTTTGTCCTAACTACATGAATATAATTTCTTCGAGGCAAGAATAGAATATGAAATCTCAAAAGAGACCATAACAATTTATCCTTCTCAAGAACTATTCAATTATGATACTAAAAGCATTAAGACCGTTTTGGAACTTCGATGCCGTCAACTAATGCGCATTACTTATTCGACATCACGTATAGCTACCCTTATTCGTGGTACTCCCCCAAAAATTAGTATTGTACTAATCGACCAGGTGAAATAAACTTTGGAATGATGTGACCATCGAAGAGTTATTTAGTACCTGTGGAATTTTTCTCGAAATTTCACCTTTTGGCAATAGATATTGGGCTATATATCACGTTCTGGCAGATTTTTATGGGTAAATTTGTTTGATTCTGTGGTAAAATAAAAAGAGACGTATTGACAGGTTTCTTGGATATATGAATTCTTTTCTTAAGTACTTACATAATTGAAGTAGTCCATTTTATTTATTTTTGTTAACTATTTAGAAAGAATAATATAGTACAATTTGATTAAATATTACAACCGAAATATTCAGTTGCTTTGTCATGATTTACATTTTGTTTATCATTGTTGAAAAATTAAAATACTTTTTTGTGTTATATAATATTATATTCAAATTATTTTTCAAACATAGACTATGTGAGTCTAAAAGTTAAAAAAATATTCTATTTACCTTATCTAGTTATAAAGTTGATTTCATGGATCAAATTAACTATCTTCTATTAAATTCCTCCCAGAAATGAATTTCATGAAAAATATTGGCAATATCGTTTTAAAATCAACTTTAAAATGTGACAATTATCAATATGAATGAGTCAGATAAAATTAAATTAGAAAATTTTTTGCCAACTACCTAACAAAAGTTTGTTTGATTTTAGTTAAGAATAAGCCACCATTTTACTTTAAATTTAAGTTTATTTGACGTTCGGATTTCAATTTCCGAAATCTTTACTTTTGTAAAAATTCGTGTTTTTGTATTTTGATAACGATTTACGAATAAAACGAATAAAATTAATTCTATTAATAGTCTAAGATACGATATAAGGTCGATCTGCACCGATCTGTTTAATGGATAAAAATGATTGGATATGTAATTTAGCATTAATAGCATCAATTAATAATTCCATCCATCCAATGGCACTACAGCCCAAATCGAGCCTTGGCCTCCTTCAATAAGCTTCTCCAATCATTTCGATTTACCGCTGTTCTTTTCCATGAACGCGTTCCCAGAAAGTTCCTGGCATCCTC
Source organism: Diabrotica virgifera virgifera (assembly GCF_917563875.1). Classification (NCBI taxonomy): domain Eukaryota; kingdom Metazoa; phylum Arthropoda; class Insecta; order Coleoptera; family Chrysomelidae; genus Diabrotica; species Diabrotica virgifera. The sequence goes on from NC_065443.1 coordinate 189,972,279, forward strand.
ATCGACTTCGTTTTCCCATCTCTTTTTAGGTCTTCCAACAGGTCTTCTTCCCTGCATTCTTGCATTCAGCAATTTTCTGGGGATTCTATTCTCATGCATGCGGACCACGTGCCCTGCCCACCGTAATCTCTGCAGTTTAGTGTGTTGTGCTAGAGTTGGTTCGCTATATTGCTCGTATATTTCTCTATTATACCTAATTCGCCAGTTGTTATTTTCACTTATTGGGCCCAGTATCCTACGTAATACTTTTCTTTCAAACACATCTAATGCATTGGCAGATTTCTGTGTCACCACCCATGTTTCGCAGCCATAACTTACTATGGGCCTGATTATTGTTTTATATACCCGGAGTTTTGTTTTCCGGTGTACGTCTCGCGATTTGAATATGTGGCCCATCGCGAAATAGGCTTTATTTGCCAGCACAAGCCTTCTATTTATTTCCGGTTCTTCTTCATTGCTTGCAACCAGATCCATTCCTAGGTACGTGAATCTATTCACATGTTCTATATCGTCAATAAAGTGTTGTCGTCAATTAATAATTATATTAGTATTAATTAATAATTAAAAAAATTACATTTTTTTATAAATAAAAAAAAATTCGACCCGGTCAGATATTATTTAAGATTTATTAGATAATTTAAACAAAAAAAGTCTTTTGTAATTTTTCTCTAAAGTTGATCGTTTTCTAGTAATAAACAATTTAAAACTGAAAAAATAACGAAAGATAACGATTTAAGGCTCAAAAACATAGTATAAAATATTACTTTTGAAATTACGAAGTACCTCAATTCAAGTTCAAACCTTATACTATCAGTTCTTGATAAGTCTTTTGGACTTATTTCACGAGGAAACATTGTTTTTTAGTTGTTCATGCCCGTCTCCCCTTAAGAAACCTTCCTCATTAACAATTAAAAAATATGTTTTAGAACAAAACATGGCTAAAATTCTTATCGAGATCTGTCAAAAAAGGTTTCAACTTGAATTTATGTACTTGATGATTACAAAAATGATATTTTTTAGTTTAGTCCAGCAAATGAAGCATTTTGACTCGCAATTTTTTCGCCCAGCATGGATTTACTTGAAATTTTCACAGAAGGTAGGGAATAGTCAAAGGATCATTTTCTATATCATGCCGCTGTACGCTAAAACCTTGGGGGTGGTTGCCACCCCATCTCAGGGGTGGGAATTTTTTATTACATTTTAACCCTTAAGTACTAACATCTTAAATCAATAGCGTAAACACTAATTAACCGCCTGACAGACGGGTTTAACATTTTAGTAGTAGTTTTTGTTTTTGTTAAATATTTTAATGCAAAAACATTTTTTTTTCGATGACTTACTGAAAGTGTTGATTATCTAAAAAACACAGTAATTATTCTAGTTCTTCTGTATTTATTAAAATAAAAAACATTATAACAAGAATGGAAGGATTGTTTGTGTACCTTTTTACTCTTGAAAAAAAGTGTAATAAAAATTAAACAAATTGAAGAATCTTAATAAAAATTTTTAATCGAGTTAAACAAAGAGTAAGAAAAATTAAAATAAGGTTTTTAAAAAATGTTTAAACAAAAAAAACTGACAGGTACTATAGTTAGTATAGTGTAGATAGCAATGGTAGTCAGTGGCAACATTTTCATCTCAAAATGATTCCACTTCGCTTATGTCGTCTTCTACCTCATCAAACCATTTCAAAATAGTTTCCTCAGGGTGTTTATTCCCTTATTTGATGTTTTCTACGAACTGAGGCACATTATGTGTAATGACGAACTGGGCACAAACACTAACACCCCGTCTATTAGACGGAAATCACACTTTGAGCCTAAATATCTTTCGAATAACAACCTGCAGCAAATTGCCGAATTCAATACTATTAAAGAACAACTTAACTTAAAAAGTCATAAGCGGGTGACGTTCAAAATTTTCTAGGAAGGAAAATATCCCACTTTCGACAAGCGATGCCGTCTGAGAGACGGGGTGTTAGTACTTAAGGGTTAACCATGTAAATCGATGTAAAAAGTAATTCTAAGAAAAAAATTTTTTCTACATTTTCTTCGCAAAACTAATAATTTTTGAGTTATTCGCGGTTGAAAGTAGCAGTTTTTCGACGAAAAAATCGACTTTTTTAGAGGGATTTTTGAGAATAACTCGAAAAATATGTATATAATCAAAAAAACTGTAGATATCAAAATTATATCTTTTAATAACACAAACCAAATTTTTTTTCTATAATACTTTTAGGACCAATACAAACCGAGATAGGGCATGTTAAAGGTTAGCTTTTTTCGTCAAATGCATAATTTGAAATATTCAAAGCCAAATATCGGTAAAACTTTGCATTTTTCAAGGAAAACTTAGATAATATTCTTTCAAGTATACAATTAGACCTTTAAAAAATAATAATAAAAAGTTTCTAGCATAAAAATTGAGCGACTTTTGAATGACCAAAAAAAGATCGGTACAGTAGACTCCCGTAAGTTCGGCCTCGGTTAGTTCGGTCTCCGCTTAGCCCGGCCGGCTCTCTGAGCATTAGTCACACACTTTGCACATCAAAAATCATTATAAAAGAAAATTCAGAAAAAAATTACTGACTTTTTTAAGTGTTTAAGAAGCCAAACCACCAATGTGCAATAATATTTTTAAATTTTATTAGGCCTAGAGTTCTGTAAGTATTGTTTTATAGTATTTTTGTAACGGTCTATCTTTTCATATAATATGTTAAATATACAGTGCTAGTCAAAAGTCCGTACCCCCCCTCGTATCTTTTGAACGGTTATACCTATAATAGTGAAATTTAGAGGGAGGAAATAAACGGACGTAAGCTTCTTAACTAGTCATGACAGGTGACGTAATAGTGACAGATGACGTTACAGAGCCACTGTGACCGATAATTTTAAATGGGACCTTATGGCAAGTGATACCTTGTTTGAAAGGTATTGAAAATACCTATTCAGTCATACTAATTTTGTTTGAGTTTAAGCTAATTTTGATGAACAAATAAAATGAATATAAAATTGTAGTTTCGCATTTAATTAATAAAAATTCAAAATTCCGCCTATGATTACTTGTCAAACAGGTTGACGTTGACGTAAAAACTACTAGAGAATTAAAAAACGTCAACTCTTTTGACAAAAAATGCATAAGCGGACATTTGAATTTTTATTAATTAAATTCGAAACTACAATATTATATTTATTTAATTTATTCACCAAAATCAAAATCAACCTAAACCCAAAAAAATTAGTATGAGTGAATAGGTATTTTAAATACCTTTCAAACGAGATATCACTTGCCATAAGGTCCTATTTAAAATTATCGGTCACAGTGGCTCTGTAACGTCATCTGTCACTATTACGTCACCTGTCATAACTAGTTAAGAAGCTTACGTCCGTTTATTTCCTCCCTCTAAATTTCACTATTGTAGGTATAACCGTTCAAAAGATACGAGGGGGGGGGGTACGGACTTTTGACTAGCACTGTATGTCAGAGTATTGTCTTCTACTTAATGTACAAGTGTTTTTGTTTTTGCTAGATCCATACAAACAATGAATGGGCATTTTTTAGATAAGCATCGGTTAGTTCGGCCACTTTTAAGTTCGGCCTAGGGTCCGGTCCCGAGGTGGCCGAACTTACGGGAGTCTACTGTACCTGCTTTTCTCTACGAAAAAATCAGTGAAAACAAACCCCTAATCAGTGGCGGCTGGTGGGGTAAAATTTTGGATAGGCCAAGCCAGCAAGTATGTGTAATACATAATATGCAAATACAAATTTATTTTTATGTATAAAAATACTTAGAAGGTAACTTTAACATATTTAGTAAAGCCTCAGAAAAACTCATTTTTATGTATCAATTATAAAACTATCGCACTATTCCAAGAAAAATTTTAAACAATTAACCGAGATCGGCCAAACCACTAGTAATAACAGTGAAAATCGAACAAATTTTTTTTCGCATTTTAGGAATTTTTTTGAACTCATTTGCGCAAACGTGCACTTGTTTACAATTGTGTTGTTTGTCTAAAAATATGTTACAATTATAGATTATGTTACATATTTTTTATCAAAATTTAAAAGAAAATTTATATTAGAATTCGATAATTATGTTTAAAGTGGCAACGAGGCTGGGCGAAGGCCAGTTCGATTCGGGCCTATACACCAAGCATAACACGACAAATAAAATCATTGCCCGGCAAGCTGCTTAACTTCAAACGCATTGTCGGCCTGGTGGGAGCGGGCCTATTAATGATTATTTTAAATACCTGAATACGATTCGATGCTTTCTGTGATAATATCATAACAAAGTTGTCTTAACGGACGCTGATGTATTGAGTGATTTAGTACATTTAAAAGTTATTTACATGCTTTAACATAATTTTTGAATATATCTTTTTCAATTTTAAAGCTCTTAAAATTATTGGGTAGGCCCGGCCTATCCTGCCTACCCCAAAAGCCGCCACTGCCCCTAACTACTCTCCTAATTAAAAATTGGTCGTTACCTTTCAGTAACTCTTTTTATATTTGTATTATCAATATACCCAAGAAGTTTGACCTATTTAAAAGGCCTAATTTTAGAAAAATTAGAGGTAAAATAAAATAGATTTTTTGCAATTTCGTATTTTTCACCTTTTTCTTCAAAATATCTCCGAAAATACTGGAGATACGAAAAAAATGACAGGTTACTAAATTGTATCTTTTTTAATAAATAAAATTCCCTTGTACATAGATTTTCATTACAGTAAATAGTTAGCGAGATATAGCTGTTTAAAATCTCTATTTACGAGCAAACACCCCCTTATTCGAGCCCTTTAAACCCACCCCAATTAAAAACTAAGGGATCATACGGAATTTAATTTACATAACCTTATAGATCTTCAAATATTCTACAAAATCATTTTTGAAAAAACTTTTTATCGCCAAAAATAAAGGAGCTATGTTTCAAAAACGATTTTTTTTTCGAAAAATTCGAATAGTCCCCTTATAGAGCATTATCCCGAATTAAATATTAAAAATTCGAATTGTCCCCTTATAGAGCAGAACCGGTTCGCATATTTACAAATATGTACTCCTATACTACGGCACCAGAGTGCTGAAATCGATTAGCCTTTGAAATTTACACTATTACGCTACAAACCCTCATTGATTTCGGCACCTATTAAATTATAAGACATCTATGGTGTCTTTGCTCTAAAGTTTTTGTTGCATTAATATTATTGTAAGTATTGTATATTTATATTTCAATTTATTGCTTGAAAAACAGGAATAGAAATGTCTTTTCTTTTCTGAAAGATGTCTTTGACAGAGCTAATTTATAGATACGTAAGTACATTTTGTTGCTTTACTTTTATTTTTTTTATAGAAATGTCGAAATTTTCAATAGAAATGTCTAAACAGCAATAAACCTAGCATACTTAAGAATGTGTTTTTTGACCCTAACCCGAGAAACAAATAAAACGAAAATTATAAAAAAACGCCATTGAATAAAAAAGAAATAAATATTTTTTATTTTTATTTATTAATATAGTACAGATATAATTACTCGTATACAGTGCGTCCATAAAGTATCGATAAATTCAATATTAGCTAAATAAACAACATTATTAGAAATTATCGAATCAGGTCGACTTTTGGTGTCCAAATTTTTTTTACATTAAATTAATTGACAGAAAAAGAAGAATGTGCGTAATTTATTTAGTTCAAAATACATTTTAGTGCTGTCATAAAACAGAAATAAAATTTTTATTTGACAAATAAACGTTGCTTTTCGCTTAAATTAAATGTTCAAACTGTCAAGAGGCAGGTGGGTAGCAGCTTAAATATTGAATTTAAACAAAAAGTAATGTTTATATTTAAAATAAAAAATTTTTTCTGTTTTCTGACAGCAGTAAAATATATTTTAAATTAAATAAACTACGCAAAGTCTTCTTTTTGTGTCAATTAATTTTATTAAAAAATTGTTTTTGGACACCCTGTCTAAATAATTATGTTAATGTTTATATTACTGAACAGAGAATTGAATTGCCTTTCAAATGAGCTATCACACAACCCCTATTTATATTGAAAAAATCATCGATGACATCATCACGTCCAGACGGATGACGTCACTAGTATGATATATATCCCAAAAAATCATAAGTTAAAATCAAAAATCGACCTGTTTCGATAATTTCTAATAATGTTGTTTATTTAGCTAATAATGAATTTATGCGTTACTTTATGGACGCACTGTATACGAGTAATTAAATTTGTACTTACATATAAATAAAAATACAAAATACTTATTTGTTTTTTATTCATTGGCGTTTTTTTTTAATTTTTGTTTTATTTGGTTCTCGAGTAAGGGTCAAAAAATACATTATTAAGTATGCTAGGTTTATTGCAGTTTCGACATTTCTATTTGAATACAATAAATTGAAATATACAATACTTACAATAATATTAATTCCAATAAAAACTTAGGCACCATAATTTAATAGATGTCTTATAATTTAATAGGTGCCGAAATCAATGAGGATTTGTAGCGTAATAGTGTATTTCAAAGGCTAACCGATTTCAGCACCCTCTTGCCGTAGTATAGGAGCATTTGTAAATATGCAACCGGTTCGTATACTGGAAGATAACTAAAAACTATTTGTATTTTCATTTGTACATATTTGTAAATTCGTATTTTTGGGTAAATAAATGTTTTTGTTCTTCTTTAATTCTACTTTTTTGCTGTAGATATAGATTTATTAAATTATCTACTTATAACAATAGCAATGTAATTAAGGGTGGATTATAAGAGTTGAAATATTATAATATGATAAAGTAAGTCATAAAGCATAAAACAATTACTATTTACCCAATCCAAACCAAATTTTACCCATATTAAAGTTTAAAATGTTTTTATATAATTTTTGACAATAAGGGATAGTTTACACCTCTGAAAATAATCAACGCCCTTGAGCATGACATACAATATGAAGTACAGGGTGAGATGCTCCTAATCCCAAATTTTTATGTAAATCGATGCAAGCCGAAATTATTCTTTTGGGATAAATAAATTTTGTATATGTATATAGCTCCAACAAGGGTGGTTTTAAGGGTTGAAATATTATGATATTATATCTTAAAGCATACCACATTCATTATGTAACTAATAATTGTTGTAAAGTAAAGTAACAACCAAATGTTGACAGTATTAAAGTTTAAAATGTTATTTTATAATTTTTTAGAATTAGGGGTAGTTTTCACCCTTTAAAAACCACAAATGTACAACGGCTCTATATAGAAAATGAATTAGAGGGTGAAATGAGCCTAATCCCAAAATTTGGTACAAATCGATGCTGGACAAAAAGATTGCGACGTTTTGCCATTTTTTCAGTTTCATTTCCTCGACTAAAATTGTCATCTTTCGTTCTTTTTTCAGTTTTAAATTGTTTATAACTAGAAAACGATCAACTTTAGAGAAAAATTACAAAAGACCTTTTTTGTTTACAATGATCCAAAAAATCTGAAATAATATCTGCCTGGGTCGATTTCTTTTTAATTTATAAAAAAATGTCATTTTTAATTATTTATTAATTATACACTCCTGGCCCGGACACCTTAAAATGGGCCATTTTTGATGTCTTGAATCTCCTAAACCTGTTGTTCGATTTTAGTAATTTTTTTAATATGTATGTTACAGCCTTATTTTTTAAGAATATCGATGTAGTAATAGTGTTGCTGAAAAGGTAAATGTCATTGTATAACGGGTGTAGCAATAATACTGTGTTTTTTCCTCAAAGTTCGGAATACCCTGTGGAATATTCTAGCATTTAGAAAAAATTGAAATTAAAACTCAATTGTAGCCTTAGCCTTTTTTAACATTCTGCTTTTTAATTCATTCACTTATGTTGGATAATAAAAAAGTTAGGTACGTTGACAATTAGCCATGTTCTTCATCAATACAGGATGTTTCTAAATAAGTGCGACAAACTTTAAGGGGTAATTCTGCATGAAAAAATAATGACAGTTTGATTTATAAACATCTATGCCTGCCAGAGGCGTGCGGTCCATGGAAGCGGGGGAAGCGCCGCTTCCCTATTTATTCGTCGATATAAGAAAATATATTATTAATTAATATTTAATAATAAAATTTTTTCCCTAATCCAAATTGTCTACATATTACCTAGCCAATAGGCATTGAAAAATATTAAAAACTAATCGCGTACGAACGTACTCAATATGCACACAATTCAACTATTTGGTCCACTCCTGGCAGAAGCGCATCTCAAAATCGCCGCTTGTCATGCAGTTGTCCCTTTTAAAATTGGTCAGGATTCAATGACCGCAGCCACTAGTCGCGCGAATTTTGGTATGCCATGGAAGCGCTCGTCGTATCGCCTTCCCGAAAGTGAGATGCTCCGACTGTTACTGCTGCTAAGGGGTGCTTAGGTATTACATACATTCGCTTAAAGAATATTTCGATTTAAATTTTTTGCAGAGATATTTCCTTTTACTGATCTTTTATTTGACATTTTACAGAAATCAAATGGTATTGCATTTTGTATAAGACAAATTGATGACTTTATTAATACGATAATTAAAAAAACGAGAGCAGTTTAAAAATATTTGGGATAAAACTGAACATATGGGGTTTGAACATGAAAGAAAAATAATGAAGATTGATAATTTCGGAGACAGAGAGACAGAGAAAACAGAGGAAACAAAGAGACCTTTTGATAATATTCTACAACAAATGAATTCTAGCTTTCAAAATTTTAACGATTTAAAATTTGTAGAATTATATATAATCTTCATATTTCTAATTATAATTCATCAAAATTTCCCACAGAGGAATTTATGTCATTACGATTAAATAATGAACATTTTTTGATATCCCAGCTTTGTATTCTCAGTTAAGTATCATTTATGAAACAACTGACATGAATGATAAAGAAATACCCAGAAATCTGGGATTTCTTTATAACTACTGGTTTAAACAAGTCGCTGTGTGAAGTGGTCAAGTTGTGTGAATTAGTACTACTAACTATCCCAGCCACAAGTGCATCAGTTGAACGAAGTTTTGCAGTATTAAGATGCATTAAAAGTTTCAAATTAAGAGTTTAAAAGAAATTCAACAAGCGAAGACAGACTTTGAAAGTTAGCCCTATTATCCATTAAAAAAGACTGCATTCAACAATTATCAGAAGTTGATAGGAGAATAGACCTCGAGTATAAATAAGTGTCATTTTAGTGAAAGTTGTGTGTTGTGGAAAATGCCTCGGAGTATATTTTTTTTGAAATATGATTCTTCTTTAGAAAACCAAGCCCGGCGCGAGGACTCAAGGCCCGAGCTAGCAATACAGATCAATGATAGGTCACTAGTCACTACAAATAACGGGAATAGAGTGCCTCACGCATTCACGCCTCACGGATTTAGTGTGTGAGTCCTTGTACGCAGGACGTCTCACATAATTAAGTGATTTGCTGATAGAGAGCCCCTGCGCATCAGAGTGTTATCAGGTGGAAAGTTGCTCGATCCTCGACCCTTAAGAAAATATTTTTATATCCTTATTGAATCGCTTCCCCTTTCGAAAAAGTCACCGCACGCCACTGATGTCTGCAAATGTTTCGTTTTTGAGATACAGGATGTTGAATTTTTTCTTACACATTGACGATTTATTTATTTCTCTAAAACCGGTTAGGATATGCAAATGAAATTTGGTGCATTTTAAGAGGTAGTTATTGCGCATTTTTTGACATACAATTATGTATTTTATATTCACGATTGGCGTGCATATGGGTAATATTACCCGGTCATATGCCATACGATAAATAAATAAAATAAATAAATAACCCGGTCATATTACCTGTATGCACGCCAATGGTGAATATAAAATTTTTAGTTGTATGTCAAAAAATGTGAAATAACTACCAACTTACCAAAACTCTTAAAACCTACCAAATTTCATTTGCATACCTCAGCCGGTTTTAGAGCAATAAATAAATCGTCATTTTGTAAGAAAAAATTCAACATCCCGTATCTCGGAAACGAAGTATTTGCGGACATATGTTTATAAAGCAAACTGTCATTATTTTTTCATGCAGAATTCATCCTTAAAGCTTGTGGCACTTATTTAGAAACACCCTGTATTGATGAAGAACATGGCTAGTTGTTAAAGTACCTACCTTTTTTATTATCCAGCATAAGTGATTGAGTCAAAAAGCAGAATGTTAAGAAAGCCTAAAGCTATAATTGAGTTTTAATTTCAATATTTTTTAAATGCTAGAATATTCCGCAGGGTGTTCCGAACTTTGAGGAAAAAACACAGTATTATTGTTACACCCGGTATATATTGACATTTACCTGTTCAGCAACAATATTACATCGAGATTCTAAAAGAATAAGGATATAACATACTGAAAAAATCACTAAAATCGGACAACAGGTTTAGGAGATTCGGGACATCAAAAATGACCAATTTTTAAGATGTCCGGATTTTTTTTGGCCAGGAGTGTAGTTAGAACAAGATTATATCGGTCAACCCTTGTTTTCTGTAATTGTTAACATACCAAATTATATATCTAATAATTTTTATCCATTAAACAGATCGGTGCAGATCGACCTTATATCGGATCCTCTACTATACGATGCCACACGAAAATAGCTTCAGAATATCAGTAATTTTAAAACCCTTGTCAATTAAAAGTTTAAAAGTATTAGTAGCAATAAGGACGCTAAAAGTATCGATTATGAACAGAATTAACGCATTGTAAATGTGGTCTCATAGACGGATGCTGAAGATAACTTGGACAGCAAGAAAATCTCATGAAGAAGTACTAAGGAGGGTTAACAAAGATAGAGAACTGCTAAAGACTGATTAAACACCTTAAAATGTCTTATCTGGAATATATAGTGAGGGGTAGATATAAAATATTACAACTGATGCTTAAAGGCAAAATAGAGAGCCGTAGGGGTGTAGGAATAAAACAAGTTTCTTGGTTAAAAAACATAAGTGAATGGACTCAGATATAAAATGCAGGACAATTATTCTATATTGCAGAAGATGGCGAAGCCTTCGTAATGGTGATCTACAACGTCGGCAATCTAATTCTGATATGGCAAGTTAAGAAGAAGTAGCGTCATTAATGTAATATAAAATTTTGGAAGTCATTATATGAAAAGGGCCTCCATTAAGGTCTGTTCTGGAAAATTGAGATTCGGGTGAAAGTTGTCCAAATTTAGTGTTGGGATTTCTTCTAGGATTTGGGTAATATCTTTTGAATGGATAGTATGATTTGGAGAATGGTTCTGATTATGAAGTAAGAGAAAATCCTGAAAATTTCCTGTACTGGGTGTATTATTCTGTATATTGTATATTGTACTGTTAATTTCCCCAAAAAAGACTCAATGCATGGTTATAACAGCAAATCTAATAAGATGTAAATTGGAGCTGGAGGGTCAGATAAGACTTAGAACAAGTCATGGAGTTTAAATAATCTAGGGATCACACTATCTAGCTACCGAAAGCTGGAAACCGAAGTGGAAGATCAGGTGAATAAAGCCAACAGAGCCGCAGGTTGCCTGAATGACACAATATGGAGAAATAAAAATATCGGAAAAGAAGAGAAAGGCAGAATTTACAAAACAGTCGTCAGACCAATAATGACATACACGGCAGAAACACGACCTGATACAGAAAGGACAAAAAGAATGTTAGAAACAGCAGAGATGAAGACACTTCGAAAAATCTATGGTAAGACAATATGGGATAGAGCTAGAAGTGCAGATATACGACAGAGATGCAAGGTGGACAACATTAATAACTGGGTGAAAAACAGAAGGGTAGAATGGAATGACCACATAAGCCGAATGGCAATAAATAGAGTAGTAAGGACGGGCGAGAGACGGTTCCCCAATAGGAAGACGATCAGTGAGAAGACCTCGAAAACGATGGAATGACAACTTACTGGAGGCACATTAAAAAACAGACAGTCATGTCTAAACAAAAAGATGATGAAAAAGAAGAGGGTGTATTATTGGTGTCGTTATGTCTTCTAACATCATTGCCATACATTGATTGCATTGCTCCTGTAGCAATTCCTTCCCAAGTTAACATACTCCCATTCTAACTTGGCTGTACCGTACTGATGACGACCAAATAGTCATAAATACGTATTTACGGTTTCCTTACATCATTATATACATATTTTGTTTTTTTCCTTGTGTGTGTGTGTGTGTGTGTGTGTGAAAAGATGGCTTGGATGCAGGTCCGTTAGCCACAGAACTTTTTTTCCTTGTTGCGAGATGTGTCAATACTTTCTGCCTTGATTTTACTACTAACTCGCGTTGACCTGTTAGAGCCCCCACAAACTGCAGACTTTTTATCGGCCGATAGTTTGGTCGGGTTGGGCTGTTAGTGCGCATACCGATCCAACTAAACAGTCGGGTTGGTGAAGGGGGCACAGACTAGCAACAACTGTCGGCCAACTATTCTCGAATGATTTACTGTTCGTATTTGACTGTTGAAGTGAGTGGTTGCATAATGAAAAAATTCTTCAGAAATGTGATTATTGCTCTCATTCAACGGAGGAGGAAAACCAAGAAAAGATTCCGAGAGTATTGGGTGCATCCAGTTCTCAGTGATAGATTATTGAGTGGAAAATTTTACACGATGCATACTAAATTACTTAATTACCCAAAAAGGTTTTTCGTCTTTTATCGGAGTTAGGCAGGGATGTATTACGTCTCCATGGCAAGCTCTGCTGAACAACTCCAATTACTACTAAATAAAACAAACAGTTTATGTGAAGAATCTTCTTCTTCACGTGCCATATTAGAATTATCCGACGTTGGCGATCACCATTGCGAAGGCTTCTCTATCTTCTGCAATATGGAATAGTTGTCCTGCATTTGATATCTGAGTCCATTCACGAATGTTTTTTAACCAAGAAACTTGTTTTCTTCCTACACCTCTACGGCTCTCTATTTTGCCTTTAAGGATCAGTTGTAATATTTTATATCGACTTCCCCTCACTATATGTTCCAGATAAGACATTTTTCGATGTTTAACAGTCTTTAGCAGTTCTCTATTTTTGTTGACCTTCCTTAGTACTTCTTCATTAGTTTTTCTTGCTGTCCAGGGTATCTTCAGCATCCGTCTATGAATCCACATTTCCAATGCTTCAATTCTGTTCATAATAGATACTTTTAGCGTCCACACTTCTGCACTCTACAAAAGTACGGACCAAACATAGCACTTGACCATTCTTTGTCTTAGTTCTAAACTGAGATGATTATTGCAAAGAAATGACTTCATTTTCGTAAAAGTGGTTTTAGTCATTGCCATTCTACGCTTTATTTCTATGTCTGGATCTAGTTGGTCCGTTATCACAGTTCCCAGATATGTCATTTTGTGAACTTTCTCAACTTGGACTCCGTTTAATTGAAGCTTTGCCTCGGGATGTGGGTCACGACTAAACACTAAAAATTTGGTTTTGTTTGAGTTTATTTTAATGCCCATTTTCTCTCCTACCTCGTGAATACGATCAAGCAGAATTTGGAGACCTTCAATATTATCTGACAGAATTACTGTATCGTCTGCATATCTTATCACATTAAGTAGTTCTCCGTTGATATTTATTCCATATGGAAGTGTCTCTCAAGTGCCTCTCAAGTGTCTCTCAAGTGCCTTTTTAAATAACTGGTCCGAGTAAACATTAAACAATGTTGGTGACCAAATGCAACCTTGTCTGACGCCTCGTTGTATGGAGATTTCATCGGTGTAGCAGTTTGCTCCGTGTCTCCGTAGCAGTTTGATTCCAGCACAAATTTTTAATGACACGAATATCTTTGTCATCTATTCCGATATTTTTCAGTATTTGCATTAATTTTACATGCTGTACTTTATCTAATGCCTTTTCGAAGTCCACGAGACATGCAAATACATCTTTTCTTTGATCACGGCATTTTTGTAATAGGATGTTAAGCGCAAAAAGTGCCTCACTGGTACCCATAGAATTTCTAAAACCAAATTGGGTATCTTCGAGATCTTCTTCGCATTTGCGTCTAATTCTGTTGTGAAGTATTCTTAGGAAAATCTTAAGAGTGTGGCTCATTAGGCTAATTAATCGATATTCTGAGCATTTTCTCGCATTGTGTTTTTTAGGTATTGCGACAAAGATGGATTTGAGCCAATCTGTGGGAATCACTCCGGTGTTATATATTGAATTAAAAAGTCTTACTACTACTTTTATGTTATCATCCTCTATTAGTTTCAGCAACTCAGTTGGTGTATCATCTGGACCACAATCTTTTCTAATTTTATCACTATTTATAGCGTGTTCTACTTCGCATTTCATAATTTCTGGGCCGTCAGTACAGTTTTGGTAGAATTCGGTAATATTATTTCTATCATCTTCAAACAACTCTGATATATACAGTTGCCATTCTTTTCTTATTTCGTGCTCATTTACAATAATTTTGTTATTATTGTCAACGAGCACAGAGGGAACTCGTTTTTTAAATATGTTACTTATTTCTTTTAGTTTTTTGTGCACATTAAACAAGTCGTGTCTAGATATCACATCCTCCATTTCGTCGCACCTTTCTCTCATCCATTTTTCTTTGGCTAATTTTATCTCCTTTTTTATTCTTCTCTGCAGGTGTCTATATTCTGTTTCATTAGATTTGATCAGTCGTCGTTGTTCCATCAATTTCAAGATGTCGTCTGTCTTCCATTTATTTTTCTTGATTAAGTTTTTTCTATAATCATTGTTTGTGGAGATTTCGTTAACTTGATTTTTAAATTCACTCCATATTTCTTCTGGATCTTCTAGTTGTTCTCCGATGTTTTTTATTCTATATGTGAAGAATATGGACTAAAAATGAATATAAAAAAGACCAAATACATGATAATAACTAAGAATAAAACAAACATACAAACAAGCATACATTTGGTAAATGGGCCGATAGAAAGGGTTAACAATACAAATACTTAGGAACCTGGATTTCAGAGAAAAATGATCAAACAACAGAAATAAGGACCAGGATAGGAATACCAAGAAATGCGTTTGTAAAAATGAAAACAATTGTCTACAACAAAGACTATACATTCGAACTGAGAGTAAGAGCTTTGAGATGCTACGTGTTCTCGATACTGCAATATGGACTTGAATGCTGGACATTAAAGCAAGAACACATTGTCATAAATAAGCTACAGCCATTTGAAATGTGGTGTCACAGACGGATTCTTAGAATAGCATTGACACAAAAGAAAATCAACACGGAAGTATTGCGAGAAATGGGCAAATAATGCGAAATAATAAACACAATAAAAATAAGAAAGTTACAATATCTGGGACACGTAATGAGGGGACAGCGATATGAAATGCTAAGACTGATAATACAGGGAAAGATAAGAGGCGGAAGGAGTATAGGAAGAAGGATAGTGTCATGGTTAAAGAATTTAAGGGACTGGTTTAAATGCAGTTCTATAGAACTCTTTAGAGAAGCGGTAGATAGAGTAAAGATAGTGATGATGCTATCCAACCTCTGATTAGGAGACGGCACTTAAAGAAAACGAAGGAACCAAATTCGGTAGACCTACCGAAATTTCGGTAGCCCTAAACCATATTTCTATTCTTTTCTCTACGACAGTTTAATGGGAATTTTGGCGTGGAATCGTGGAAATACCAAATTATATTGTCAAAGCAAAAGACGCTAATACGTTTTCTAAAGAAAGGCTATTTCTTATCCATTGCCTGCTATTCTCTTTGTTATTTCTATTCATATTGTTAACATAGTGATATACACAACAATAATGATATAATGTAATGGTAACATATTCCAACAATGGAATGGATATTAGGATATTTGCATTTTTGTTTACATTACTGTAGTTCTCTACTTCTCTGAAAGGATATCAAAATGCTACATTTCTGAATTGTCAAACATGACTGTATTCAAAAATTCAAACTGTCATATACATTCCGAATCCGACTACTGGCCGATAAAATAATCGTCGTGTGTGCGCACTTTATAGTTAGCCAATACTGATTAAAAAGTCGGCCGACAGTTGGACGACTTTTTAGTTTGAATGCAGTCGGGAAGCCCATCAAACTTTTTTGTCGGTCGAGACTGAATCGGTGTAATGTGCGCATCTGCATACCTTTCTGTACTGATTAAGAAGCCGACCAACCTATCGGCCGATAAAAAGTCTGCAGCAGTTTGCGGGGGCTTTTATTGTTGTTTGAAATGATCTAAACGTTTGACATTCCTTTACTCAAGTAGTTGTACGTGGTAGTTTCCTCCGTGGATGTGTTGGCGAAATCTCAGGGTCTTCTAACATTGCCACAAATTGGTTGCGTTGCTGCTGTAGTGATCCTTTTCCAAGTTGACATACACCTATTTTAAATTGACTATACATATTTTAAATACACTGCGCGTCAGAGAAAACGGGCACCCCAAAAATTGGGTAATTGTGATGTCTCGTATCTCCTAAATTTGTTGTCCGATTTAAGTAATTTTAAAAAAGATAAAGGCAGTTTTTGTTTATATTTGATTCAGAGTTGGACCACCACCATCTCCATATAGCTCTCCATCACCATATAGTAATTTTGTTTAGAAACTTACTTATTTAGAAACACCCTGTACTGATGAAGAACATCGCTAGTTGTTAAAGTACCCAACTTTTGTATTGTCCAGCATAAGCGAATGAATCAAAAAACAAAATGTTAAGAAAACCTGAGGCTATAGTTGGGTGTTAATTTTAGTACAGTGGAACCCCGATAAGTCGGCCCCCGATAACCCCGAACTCCGGCTAACCCGGACCGATTTTTATCAGACAAACATTTCAACAATAAAAATGTATGTAATATAATATTTGAGAGAAAATGGGTATTTGTGTAATTTGAACTACATATAACATAGTAAAAATGACTCATGGCACAACACATTTATTGTCGTGTTATCGAAAACAACAGGCACCTGTAGTATCCTTTATTTATTTGTACCTGTCTTAGCATTGTTTAGAAAAGACTATTAAAATTATTTTTTTAACAATGGTCTTAGTCATCACTGTTATTAAATAACATAACATCAGAGACGGTATTGTGTGTAGTAAAGTCGTATTGCTCGCTTCCGTTCTGTAATCGTTCGTAAATCTATTCAGATTTTGTGTTTGCGTGTTTTTTGTCTATAAGGGCAACAAAACGTAAAAATGTTATAGTGACAATGGAAAAGAAACTAGAAGCATTAAGTAGAATTGATAAAGGCGAATCTTGCAGCATTATATGGTGTCGGTACATCTACAGTATCGGATTGGAAGAAAAATAGAACTAAAATCGAAGAATTTTTTTTTTCAAAATGATAACAAAAGACAGTTTGGACAATCGGTGCAAAGCTAATAAAGCTAAGAATGAGACTCTTGACGACGGTTTGTATGTGTGGTTTTGTGTGGAATGCGAACGTGGTTTACCATTGTCTGTGTGACAATTATAACGGAATTTATCTGTAAGCATACCATATTTTATTAATTTTTACCATTTTCTCCGGCCAACCCGGATTTTCGATAACCCGGATCGGCCGCGGTCCCGATTAATCCGAGTTAACGGGGTTCCACTGTATTTTATAAATGCTAGAATATTCCACAGGGTGTTGCGAACTTTGAGAAAAAAACACAGTTTGATTCGTACACCCGGTATACAATGAAAATTTACCTGTTTATCAACAATATTACTACAGCGATTTTGTTAAAGAATAAGGCTATAACATTTTAAAAAAATTACCTAAATCGGGCAACAGGTTTAGGAGATACGAGATATCAAAAATGACCCATTTTTTGGGGTGCCCGTTTTATCTGACGCCCAGTGTATATGAGAACCTGTACATCAAATTATTTTTAGAATACCTACTGTGTTTTCACTTCCATACATATGTATGAATCTATTGTAATTTTTATCGCAAATATGGGTAAGTTTACGTCAATCTGTTAAAAAATTAATTAGTGAATTATGTTCTCACGAGATGGTAAACGTGAAATGGTAATAATGAATTAATTTAAAATTATGTAGATCATCTGAATTTAAACAATACAAAAAATAAATTTATTGAACATTTAAAACTTTTCATTAAAAATTATGGTGGATATGGAATATTTTATCAACTAATATTTGCAATGAGAACACAGCTTGTTCTGTCCTGTTTCTATTTTGTAGTTCATATAGATAAAGTCAGGGGCGTAGTGACATAAGTGACACCTGGGGTGGTAATCGATGGTGTCACCCCAAATCCTAAAAATAAAGATTGTTAAAATCAACGAAAATGCGATACACGTATGTTTTGAATAATAAAAAATGTTTAATATGTTTAATAAAAAAAAATATGAAAAACATTTTTTAAGAAACGCTTTTTTTAGTTACGATTGACTAAAATTAAAAATATTATAAAAAAAATCAACTAAAAAGCAAAAAATTAAAAAAATTAAACTCGAAGGATTATTCGCAAAAAACTGTTATGACAGATTAAATATACAAAATCTCACACATTCGTTAAAAAATTCAAAACATCTAACACATTCGTTAAAAAAACGCGTGGGGCGCAGTGGCGTAGCTGAAGATTGGTGGGCCCCGCTGATAATTTTTGTGGGCCCCGTATTATAAACATTTACTAAAATATGTGTACGTGACAATATTTAGCCTTTATTTAATAAGTCTTCATCGGTTCGTGTTACTTAATAGATTTTTTGGGACTTAATCCTATAAACCTAAACCTATTAGTAAGTTGTTGCAATATTATATCTAAATTTACATTGAAAACATTAGCTGCAAAACTTTTTTTGGTAGGTTATTTTTTCGTCGCAGCTGAGCTCATCGTAAATTTTTTATACGTTTTTTATTTCCCGTTTATTTTTAAATTTCGGTATAATCCCCACTATTCTGCTATTCCTACTGCTTCTGCTAAAATTTCAGTTAACAAATGTCTCAGTTATCGAAGATTATCACTAGTTTTTTCAAAAAGTTGAAGGACCGTTAACTCTGCCCTTTCAGATTGCAAAAGTTTTTATGTTAGTTGAATAAAGTTAAGTATTTTAGATTGAATAGTAATGTTAACGGCAAATTGAAAATTATTTATATGCTCTAATAATTCATTAGCTTTTAATTTTTCATAGCTTTTTGATAGCAATGAAATTTTCGTTAAAGATTTCATTACTTGTCGGAAAGCTCGACGCGAAGCCATAACAGCATCATGTCTGGATGACCACCGGGTTTCACATAACCTTTTTAAGTGTTGGCAAACGCGATGAATCCAAAGTGATAATAGTACATAGTGCATCCCATTTTTTAATCTTCTTCTTCTTTAAGTACCGTGTCCAAATTTTTAGGCGTGGGTAGCTTCCATAACAATTTGCCGATATCGTTCTCGATCTTGTGCGGCATGTAACAGTTGATCTTCTGATAAGCCAGTCCATTGACGAAGGTTTCGGAGCCATGAATATTTCTTCCGACCCATTCCTCTTTTTCCGTCGATCTTTCCATTGAGTATTAACTGCAGCATCCTGTATCTGCTACCTCTCATTATGTGCCCCAGATATTCAAGTTTTCTCTTTTTTATCATCTTGGTTAAATCACCTTCGAGTTGACCTACTCTGTTTAAGACTTCTCTGTTTGAAATGCGTTAAACCCAAGATATTCTGAGCATTCTACAATAAGAGCACATCTCAAAGGCTTCTAATTTGTTCATCATGTTAACCTTCATGATCCAGGTTTCCCATCCATATAGTAATACAGGATACAGGATACACATAGGTAACATTTTAGGAACTTGATTCTTAGTTGTAAGTTCAGCTGAGAGTTGCTCAGAATAGATCTAAGTTTTATAAATGCTCCTCTTGCAATTTCTATACGAGTTTGAATTTCTTCATCCGGATTTAGTGTCTCGTTTATCCAACATCCTAGTATTTAAAATGGTTAACTTTTGTTATTGGTTCATCACTGACAATTAGTTGCATAGGGCCGACGTCTTGTTTACTAACCACAAGTAACTTTGTCTTTGTTGCATTTATGTTAAGTCCGTTATTGGAGCATTCTCTAGTGACTCGATCTATAAGGAATTGAAGATCTTCGATATTTTCAGCCATGATCGCGGTGTCGTCTGCATATCTGATGTTGTTAATAGTTTCTCCCCCGATTCGAACTCCACATTGTCCTTCCAAGGCTTCATTAAAAATTGTTTCTGAGTATACGTTAAACAAAGTTGGGGATAACACACAACCCTGTCTGACACCTCTTTGAATGCAAATTTTGTCTTTTTCTTTGCCGCCTACCAGATTAGAAGCTTCTTTATTCCAATATAGATGTTGTAAGATCTTTATCATATATTCCAATCATTTCTAGATATTCAAACAACCTATCATGTTGAACTCTATCAAACGTCTTCTCAAAATCTATAAAGCAGACGTAAATTGGTTTCTGTACTTCCCATGATCGTTGTAGTAATGTTAACATTGAGAACAAAGCTTCCCTTGTTCCCAATCCTTCTCTGAAACCGAATTGTTTGTTTCCCATTGTCTCTTCACATTTCTGTTTGATTCTATTAAGAATTATCTAAAATTAGAATTAAGAATTATCTATGAATTATATAGAAGTAGCTTGAGAGAGTGGCTCATGAGACTAATTAGTCATGATGATGATGTATTAGGTTTTTTTGGGAGTGGAATAAATGTAGACTCTAACCATATCTGTGGCATCATTCCAGTCTCGTATATATACTAATACTTCTAATACTACTTAATACTTACACTAAAAGAAACATATAATCTCTTAATTATGTCGTAAAAAAACAACTCCTATACACCAGCAACGGCATCATTCAACACTAGGTTCAGATTATGGGATGCACATGAGCATACGAAACTGTTTTTTCAATGTCAGTTATGCGCCTTTGTACCCCTGAATATACACCACTAAAATTTCATTTACAGGACCTTCTGCACTTTGGTCTAATATGCGAATAATTCCCAAAAAAACTTTCAACAACTTCTGCTTTGGAAGGTAAATTATTTTCATCGCAAGATATTTTTACATACCGGAAAATAAAACTAAGCTAATCGTGTTTTGAAATATCTTGAGTATTGAGTGGTATAAAGGCAGGTTTACATGTATCCAGTAACTGGCGCCAGTCGCACTGGAACGACAGTGCTGGCATGGTAGTGGCATCATGTAAACGCTCTTTTGCTCCAGTCCAGCGCTGTCTGCCAGCGCTGTCTCGAATAGAAAGCTGGTCTATTTTTCATGCCAGTGGCCCACGTCCGCGTCCCCTTTAACCCCGTGCCAGTGGTTGTAGACATGTGTAAACACAGCGTTCCAGTCGCTGGCGCTGTCGTACCTGTGGTTTCAGTGGCAGTATTAGGATTTTTAATAAGAGTGCCAGTGAGATTGGCGCCAGTTACTGGATACGTGTAAACGAACCTATCCAGCGCTGTCTTAGTCAAGGACTCGCATTCCAGTGAGACTGGCGCCAGTTACTGGATACGTGTAAACGATACTTAATATTAAGAATTATTGAATAAAAACAACTTTCTTTAATTAAATTAATCAATTTGTTTTCAGTTTCTTGAGCCAGCAAATTTATAACTACGTTTTATATTTGGGGCTCAAGTAATTTGTTTAAGTTATTGTTTTTATCGATTAATTTAGCTAAAACAGGATCAGATTTAGCTTGTAAAAGAACCATCTACAAAAAATTACCTTTTTTGGGATTCACTTTCATCTAAACTACCAACATGTCCACGAAACGCTATTGTCAATTACCCGCTTCATTACTTTCTTCCATGTTTCCACCCCCCTTTTTGGTTTTTTTTTGCTTTTTATTGATTTCAGTATCTACCTATATATAATATATGTGCGTGCATAAGTATTATACGTGCGCATATTATTATCTTATTATATTTGGAATATTGTAGCAAACAGTAATTTAGTATCTATCGTGGCTGAATGGATCAAGTAATCCAAAGCCAATAAGGAAAGAAAAAAAAATACTTTCTTCCAAATTCTCTATTTTTATGCTTATTAGGAAAATAATATTTTGTTATACATATTATGTTTTGGTCCTCAATTTAAAGAAAGTAAAAGTATTAAGCTTGAAGGCTTTAAGGGGCCCCTCCTAACGTCGGGCCCCCCGCCTTACGGGCCCTGCGGGCCTGTCAGCTACGCCACTGGTGGGAAACCGTTTATTCGAAGAAGACGCACCCCACGTTAGTATGTTATAGCTTTATCCTTTAGCAATATCTCTGTAATGATATTGTTGCTAACCAGGTAAATTTTCAGTGTATACCGGGTGTACGAATCAAACTGTGTTTTTTTCTCAAAGTTCGCAACACCCTGTGGGATATTTTAGCATAATTTATAAAATACTGAAATTAAAACCTAACTATAGCCTCAGGTTTTCTCAACAATCTGTTTTTTGATTCATTCACTTATGTTTAATAATACAAAAGTTAGGTACTTTAACAATTAGCCATGTCCTTCTTCAGTAAATGGTGTTTCTAAATAAGTGCGACAAACTTTAAGGGGTAATTCTGCATGAAAAATAATGACCGTTTGCTTTACAAACATATGTCCGCAAATGCTTAGTTTCCGAGATACGGAATGTTGAATATTTTCTTATAAACTGACGATTTATTTATTGCCCTAAAACCGGTTGAGATATGCAAATGAAATTTGGTAGGTTTCAAGAGATAGTTATTCCGCATTTTTTGACATGCAATTCAGTGGCATAGTGACATAAGTGACACCTGGGGCGGTAATCGATGGTGTCACCCCAAATCCAAAAATAAAGCTTGTTAAAATCAACGAAAATGCGATACACGTATGTTTTGAATAACAAAAATTATGAAATATGTTTAATAAAAAAATATGAAAAAAATTTTTTTATGAAACGCTTTTCTTTAGTTACGAGTGACTAAAATTAAAAATATTATAAAAAAATCAACTAAAAAGCAAAAAAAAAAATTAAACCCGAAGGATTATTCGAAAAAAAAAAACTGATTAAATATACAAAAATCTCACACATTCGTTAAAAAATTTAAAACATCTAACACATTCGTTAAAGAAAAGCGTGGGGCGAGTGTGTGAGATTTTTGTATATTTAATCTGTCTAACAGTTTTTTTCGAATAATCCTTCGAGTTTATATTTTTTTTTATTTTTTGCTTTTTAGTTAATTTTTTTATAATATTTTTAATTTTAGTCACTCGTAACTAAAGAAAAGCGGTTCTTAAAATCTTTTTTTTTTTTTCATATTTTTTATTTTTTACTTTTTAGTCTTACACTTTCGAGATTGGAGTTCGAGATTGGCAGGCGAAGCGAGAAGTTGTGCGGCCGGTGTGTTGTCGATAAGGTAAATTCGGAATCGAAACCTATCACAATAAAAACACTAGTTTTTAAAATACCTATCGTTATCGATAATCGTTAAAGACAAAAAGTGTACTTGTGCGAAATAAAAAATAAACTTTAAAGTGTATATATAGTCCGTCCGCTATAACTCTTCCCATGCGGTACGATTCATTTTCAATCAAATTAAGTCAAAACAGAAAGTGAAACGTACGCCGATGTGTGTAGTATATAGTATACAGTATACAAAATGTATATACACATCGACGTTCGTTTCAATCTATGTTTTGACTTAATTTGATTGAAAATGAATCGTACTGCACGGGAAAAGTTCTAGCGGACGGACTATAATAATATTTATATTAGTGCTGAGGATAACATTTAACGTTTAATTTAAAATGGCCAGTGGCGAAACAATCCGAAAGGAAACCAATAGAAGGAATGAATATAGTAGCGACGAAGAACTAAGAATAAAAAATATAAAGGAGACGAATTGTATTTTGAAAAGAGTAACATGACGAGACGAACACCGAATAAAAGCAACGACACAAATGAAGAGATTATAAAAATGATACGGGAAGTTATGTGGAAAAATGATGAAATGATGACAGAAATAAGAACCATACGGAAAGACCAAAAGGAAACGATGGAATATATTAAGGAGCTAAAAGAAAAAAAAACGAAAAATTGGAAGAAGTTTTAAATGGCAAACAAAAGAATAGAACAATTGGAAAAAAATAGACGGAGAACTAATATAGTATTAAAGGGCCTAACACTGGATCCTAACGACAGAAAACCAGTAAAGGAGTCAGTAGAACACTTCATAGGAAGAAATCTGAAATTACAGGTCAAACAGAGGAGCGGTGAAGATCGGAGACCAAATTTTTGTAGCAGAAATGGAAAACCTATTAGGCCTGGATCCCGCGTATGAAAAAAAAGTTGATTAATAGCAAGCTGAAATTTTTTTAATAGCTTAAGGGTGTCTAGTCGAACAAACTTTGATATATGGGAACACTGGAAAAGGGGAAGTTTTAATTGTGGAACAGGTTAAAAATTTGGAACGGTCAGACCACGAAAACGGCACATGTATTTTGTCCGATAGAACAGACTTAAACTCTCCGAACAGATTAAAATTTCATGCAAAAATCAGACTGCTATTTATCACCAAATGGGCGTTTTAATGAGTAGAACATGTAGAATATGTCAAATGACAGGAATTATGACATATTGGTGATAAATATCAGTCTGATTTTTGCACGAGAGTTTAATCTGTGTTCGGAGAGTTTAAGTCTATTCTGTCGGACAAAATAAATGTGCCGTTTTCGTGGTCTGACCGTTCCACATTTTTAACCTGTTCCACAATTAAAACTGCCCCTGTTCCATTGTTCCCATATATCAAAGTTTATCCGACTAGACACCCTTAAGCTATTAACAAATTTTCAGCTTGCTATTAATCACCTTTTTTTATACGCGGGATCCAGACCTATAACGGATAAGCTAAGTGCACTAAAAAATAAAGAAAAACTGAAGAATCTACAGGGACAAAAGGTGTATATAGAATCAGATTTAACAAGAAAGTAAAGGGAAATACAAGCAAAAATTAGGAAAATGGCAAAAGAAGAAAAAGACAAAGGTAATACTACGAAGATAGGATATATGAAACTGGAGATTAATGAGAAGGAGTGGAAATGGGACCATAATAATTAGAAAATTATACAAATTCACAGAAATATCGGGGAAAGGACTCCAAAAAAGTAATAAAAAATAATGAGACCGGACACACAACAATGACTACCAAGGCAATGAATGGGAAAAGCGATAGGGAAAAAGATGATGCAAAGGTAAACAAGGATGAAAATAAGAAAAAGGGGAAAGCTAGATTGCAGAAAAAAGGAGAGATAAAATGGGAACATGGAATGTGAGAAAGGAGGAAGAACTGGTAGAAGAAATGCTAAAACAAAAAATAGAAATACTAGGAATAACGGAAACGAAGATGAAAGGAAAATATCTTAAGAAAATACACAAAGGATATTGGTTACTTTGGGTAGGAGCGGATACAAAAGAGAGAGCAAAAGAAGGAGTCGGGATAATAATTGCACCGAATAGAATACAACACGTTATAGAAGAAACATATGTTAACCAGAGAATATTATCGGTGAAAATGAAACTGATGGATGAAGAAATATGGACAATAATAACAGCCGACGGAGTAAATGAAGATGCAAGAAAGGAAGAGAAAGATAATTTTTTCGAGGAGCTCCAAATGCAAATTGATAATGGAGAAGAAAACATAATTGTAATGGGAGATCTAAACGGTAGAATCGGAAACAACAACAGCGGAATAGAGGAGTGCATAGGAAAAGAAGGAGAAGAAATACTAAACAGAAATGGTGAACGATTTTCATACAAAATTGGTTATAACATAACAAACCTTTATATTTTTGTGATGGAGAAGTTAATAGAATTTCGAATATAAAATAAAATACAGGGTGTTTTATTAAAAAAAAAGTTTGGTTTGCCACTATGTTATCGAACACTCTGTAACATTCTAATTCATTTTGAAATGTGAAGCTCAAAGTTGGCTACAATTTTTGTTATTAACTTTTATTGATATCTATTACTATAGCGAATCTATTAAGCTTTACTTACCCTGTATGTGCGGAAAAATATTCTGATTAAATTTTTTTTCACCATCTTGCTTGAAAAGGTTCCTTATTAACAAATTTGCATGTTGCCACAGTCAAAAATGGGTCAACAAATTTTTTAAACAATTTTTTTTAACTTCAAATGTTTTCCGATTATATCTACATGCATCGGCTGAAAATAGTACTGCGCCCGCTTGATTAGCAATTAAAAAACAAAGGGGTTTTTGATATTGTATTGCAAAAAGCTCTTCGGGATTTCATCAATCGATGCTCATAGAATATCTACGTACCTTGGTAACATTGAAATTTTCGGTTTTTCACTTAGTTTTTGAGGGTTAAAAATGGCCGATTTTGCAAACTCAAATGTTTTCCGATTACATCTACATGCATCGCTCGGTTGAAAATAGTATAGGACCCGCTTGATTAGCAATTAAAAAACAAAGGGGTTTTTGATATTGTATTGCAAAAAAACCTCTTCGGGATTTCATCTTACCTTGGCCACATTATAAGTTTCGGGTTTTCACATAGTTTTTGAGGGTTAAAAATGGCCGATTTTGCAATTTTTAAATTTTTAATCGCTTATATCTCGAAAATTGTCACATTTAGAGAAAAGCCACTTGAGGATTTTCTATTTGGAATGATCCAAAAAACCTAAAAAATATTTGTCCGATGCAAAAAAATTAGTTATAGGAAAAAAACAAAAAAAAAAAGAGTTACTCCAGCCACTCGAGCCCTGCGGGCTCTCGTGTCTATTGCCAGACAACAAATTTTCGAAAAACTGTCGCATTATTTTCAATTTATTCTCACTCTCTTGTGATATTATACCCAATAACTTTTGATAATTTCCCGTCGTCAAGTATATTACGTCAGATGCCCTTCGTTGCTACGAAAAAATACATTCAGTGACATTAATGACAATTAATGTTTTAAAAATTATAAAAGTGATGACTTTCAACCGTCAAATTAATATTTATAACAACTGTGTGTTTAATTGTACTAATTTGTACTTACATAAATAAATTACAATAAAATTTTGGTGTTGAACAGTTTTATTCATGAAATAATCGCAACAAATTGCACTTTAATATAGAATTTTTGCCCTCGTGACACTTTGACATAATTTCACCCGCCTTCGGCTCGTGAAATTAAAACTATCAAAGGGTCACTCGGGAAAAATTCAATAATTTTAGAGCTCTTGTGCAATTACTACTGATTATTTCATTCATAGGAGATTGTGACCAATAGAAAGCTACAGAAATCTAAATTAAATTGATAATTTTTGATAATTTCCCGTCGTCAAGTATATTACGTCAGATGCCCTTCGTTGCTACGAAAAAATACATTCAGTGACATTAATGACAATTAATGTTTTAAAAATTATAAAAGTGATGACTTTCAACCGTGAAATATTTATAACAACTGTGTGTTTAATTGTACTAATTTTGCACTTACATAAATAAATTACAACAAAATTTTGGTTTTGAACAGTTTTATTCATGAAATAATCGCAACAAATTGCACTCGATCTCTAAAATTAATATAGAATTTTAGAGCTCTTGTGCAATTACTACTGATAATTCGATGAAATAAAATTATTTTGACATAATATTTAAAAGTCAGATCGGTAGACAATTACAATGGTTTTGAATCGTCGTTATGGAAACCAATATCGTCGTCGTGGTAACCCAGTATATTGAAAGTTTGGTTTTGACAACCTTGTCAAAGAATTAATTTGTGTATTTTCATTTCTAAATAAAAATTGATATATGTAACTCTATTTTTTGTGGCTTTTTTCCAAACGTACGGCCCTAGAAAAAATATTGTTCCTAACTAATGAGGAAAGTGTCTTCCCCGCACTCGACGGCTTGCCCGAACTCCGCTATCGCGTAGTTCGGGTCAACGGCAGTATCGTGCGTGAAAGTATCACTTTCCGCACTAGTTAGGAAAATAACTATTCCAGGTGAATATGGAAATGTCAAATATAAAAGATAAATCTAAAATTTGCCATTAAAATATGGAGTCGGTAATATTTTTGTGCCCGGTTTCATTTTATACATTATTGTTTTGAGCTCTGTATTAACTGTTATAGTACACCATTTTCAGGGTTTATAGGCCGTGGTTTGGATTAATTATCTGTAATATTGTATCCTGCACTTCAGTTAACATTATCAAAATCCATGCAGGAACAACGGTCATACCTGTCTGTCGGTCACTGACAATTAACGATTTTATTTTAAAATCTGTATTAAAGGGCCTAGCCGGGTAAGATGATGAAAAGTGCCCCCAACTCGATTCGAATTCCATATAGGTTACAGTTTAGCATATATAGTAAAACTAACTTTCTGAAATTTTTAGCCCCCTAGGTGGCCATGTGACCCACCTAGAGCCTAATTAGGGTTTTTATGTTTTTATTTTTTATCTCAGCTGCATCGAGAACTAGCGAAAAACTTAAAAAAAAAGTTGTAAGCTTTAAAAAAAAGAGCTGCCCGAAAAATTTTTTTTTATTCTTGGCGGGAAATTTAAATTTTAAAATTTTAAATGAGTTTAAAAAATAACTAAGACATTCGTTTTCACGAAAAAATATATAACGTGTATTTTTGCATAATGTTTCACGCTGAATTTTTTCAAATTTTTAAAATTGGTGAAACGCACCTTTAAAAATAAAAAACCGCATTTTTTCGGTTTATTGATACAGTTTTATACATGTTTTTCAAAAAAGGTAACACCGTCACTGAAGTAGGTAAAAAACTGAAAAATAATTGGGGTTTGCTTAATAAAAATTTTTTGTAACGGCATCCATTTTCAAGATACAGGACGTTAAAGAAAACAAAATTTTACACATTTTTTACGATTTTGCCGAAACTACTGACAACATTGTAATAAAACTTGGCGGGTTTTAAAAGGTAGTTATTGTGCATGTTTTGACATACAATTAAGGATTTGATATTCATCATTGGCGCGCTTAGGGGTAATGGTCTGAACTTTTCAAAGAAAAAAGATAGTACGCCACTGACATATTTCAAATTAACAATCATTTTTGAATTCCTAGTTCAATTTGCGATAAAAAACTATCTTCTCATTTTTTCATACGAGGCGCCGTTTTGCTGCAAAAAATAAAATATCTTAACGCTTCCAAAGTATTCGAATTAGTTTTTTTTTTATAATGGATGTACGAGTTTATGTAGATGTAGAAACTGCTAATATAATTAGTAGTATTTTATTGCATAGAAGTTCGAATACTTTTCCCGCCATTACAAAAAAATTTTTATTAAGCAAACCCCAATTATTTTTCAGCTTTTTTACCTATTCTAATGACGGTGTTACCATTTTGAAAAATGTGTATAAAATTATATCAAAACACGAAAAAATACCGAAAAAATGCGGTTTTTTATTTTTAAAGGTGCGTTTCACCAATTTTAAAAACTTGAAAAAATTCAGAGTGAAACATTATGCAAAAATACACGTTATATATTTTTTTCGTGAAAACGAATGTCTTAGTTATTTTTTTATACTCATTTAAAATTTTAAAATAGTTTTAAAATTTATATTTCACGCCAAAAATAAAAAAAAAATTCGGACAGAACTTTTTAAAGCTTACAACTTTTTTATTTAAAGTTTTTCGCTAGTTCTCGATGCGGCTGAGATAAAAAATAAAAACATAAAAACCCTAATTAGGCTCCAGGTGGGTCACATGACCACCTAGGGGGCTAAAAATTTCAGAAAGTTAGTTTCACTTTATATCCTAAGCGGTGACCTATATGTAATTCGAATCGAGTTGGGGGCACTTTTCATCATCTTACCCGGCTAGGCCATTTAAAAATTTATAATTATTTAATTTATCATGTGCGATCTAAAAGAAAATTCGAAAGGTATCTCATAAGTGTGTATAAATTCGTTATTACCCCTCTACATCTTTCACAATTAGATCATCAAGGATCCGCAAAAAAGCCCCAGAGCACGTAATGGTGTGGGTGGTCCTGTACGTGCCCTTAATATACGGTGTCACTATTATGCGGTATATCCTATACCAGAAGACGCATCATCCGCGACGGGGCATCGGTTAGTGCTTGATGAGATCGAGATAGGGAGCACCTAAGTACTTCACTTTTAATTAGTTTTTAAAGGGAAAGCTTATAGCATTCTAGTAATGATTTTACTGTTATTAAGAGAATGGGTACGTATTTTCGGCTGCAATGCTATTCAAATGGGGATTCATTTTTTTTCGAATCCTGAGAAAACTAATAAGTATTTTTGAAAAATTTAAACGCAGAATGAAAGATTACGTTATTAGTGAGGGCCGAAAGTCCCTGAGAACTTCTAAAATGTTTATTTTAATAAGTTACAGAAGTAAAAAACTAAGAGAAAATTTAGTGTGATTCTTAATTTCAAATATCTCATTCAAACTAAACTTTTTATTTATTCTAAGGGACTTTCGGCCCTCGGTAATAATTAAGTCTTTCATTCTGCATTTAAATTTTTTATAAGTATATATTAATTTTTTCAGGATTCGAAAAAAAAATGGACACCATGTCCGTGGTAATATTTTCCAAATCTATCTTTGTCTTACAACGCACTCAGTCGAATACAATATTGTCAGCATATTGTCAGTCAGACATTGACAATCAGTGACAATTTTAAATATTTGACATGGCATCGGAAATATTTTGAGTTGTTGATTAAATAATATTGATATATAGTGTATTTGATAAATAATGGATTTAAGAGCAAACAGTAGCGATCAACAGGTAGCAACAAACGCGTTTCAAAATTGCGGCTCTAATTTTGAATATTTTGTCGAGGTATTTGGCACACATATTCGTAATATAATAAAGAATGGCGGTACAGAGCTAAATTTCAGAAATATGTTAGTATGTGGAAATTACTCCATAACTAAATAAAATATTGAAAAAAGGAGCATATACCGCCATTAAGAAAGGCCAAAAAGTACACTTTCTTCAAATAAACTTTTTATCCCGTGCCTAGATTTTGTGTCACATTGGAACTACTAAAAATCGATTTTTTTATAACAAGAAATCGAACGTCACTGACTTGGCAACATTTAGCGTCTATGTGTATAAAAATTATTGTCTTTGATAGTATAAACGTCACTGTCAGTATCGAAATACCGACGCACTTTTGCCTCACTTTTGAAAGTTAGCAGAACTTTCGCAATCTTGGACCGCGTTTGTTGCTACCTGTTGATCACTACTGTGTGCTCTTAAGACGTGAACTTATTAAAAAGTTATTTATTGTGTATTATTTGTGGAAGATCCAAGCAGAGAATACATCAGGATAATATATTCTGTGATCCAAATATTTTGTTGTTAAAGATGTTCAAAATTGTAAGCGTTCCATAGTAACAATATATTATTTAAAAATCACTTTAACACTTTTCCTCTTTTCTCGGTTGAGTATTAGTTTTTGTTGTACATATAAATTATTACAATCACTGAATACATAGCTAGTGAAAAAATTATCACATTTACTAACTGAATTAATAATTTGCAATTATACAAATAACAGTTATTCATGATCATTCAAAAGCCATCTCTTTAAGTTAATGATGACATTTTCAAGTAGAATGACATTCTAGTGTTGTTTACATATCCATACCAGTGTGAATTTTACTACACGTAATTTCCCGTGTAAAGACAGAAAAAGTAGGGATAGCCGTAAAATATTGGCGAATTATGTACCCATGGCCTCAAACTCACAAATTTAATCTGATTGAATGATTTTTTTTGTGTATTGTTTTTTGTAAGTTTGTTTGTGTAGTTTGTTTCGTAGATGTGATTGTTCAAAAAAATCATATTCAAAATTAAAATGCGGCAAATTCCAACAACAACTATTGAATAATCCACCTGAAAGTCTCATATACAATACATTATGCAACACACCTGAAAGGGATCATGTTTTAAATTTTTCATCAAACAGAATATTGTGATAATAAAGCTATTAAATAGATTATTGTTAAATTTAAAAATTTGATAATGGAATTTAGGTTTAAATTTGGATATGATTTTTTTTAACAATCACATCTACGACTAAACAGTACAACAAACTAACAAAAAACAATACACAAAAAAGTCAGCCCAGAAAAGGGGTGGCATCCACCCCCAGGGTAAAAGCGCAAGTTGGCATCATGTCACCTTTGTTTCTTCAGGTATCCTCTAACTGCTCACAAATTTTCATGAAAATCGATGGAGGTTCAACGAAATCAGAGGTGAAAACCTTCAGTGACTGAACTAATAAACATAATACTAAATTTAACGTACCACATGAAAATAGTTTTAGTATTTTTCAGTAGCTACAATTCTACTTTTACTGGGTCTATAGACGACGTACTAAACATAAACATAATACTAAATTTAACATGCCACATAAAAATAGTTTCAGTATTTTTCAGTAGCTACAACTCTACTTTTACTTGGTCTATAAACGTAATACTAAACATAAATATAATAAAAAATCAATGGGAAAATCCCAATAGTTGGCTGTATACCATAGTTTAAAAAACCAATACAGAAGTAAAAACTTCGAGATGTATTCTGGTATAAAATCGTTTATTTAAAACTATAAAATGTCATCGATTGCAGAACGTTTTCGTTCTAAACAGAACATCTTCAATGCATCCTGCCGAGTATTTTGAAACTAGCACACTGTAAATAGTGTTAACATCATCATATATGGTTTACATAATGTAATATGTTAAAATGTTATGACTACAAGTCGATGTTAATGGATAAAGTGGAACACATGCTAAAAGGGTGCCATGGTTCCCTGCTCGAAGATACTAGGTACTTGCCAATTCAATGGGCACAGACCAACTCAAAAGTTGGTCTGTGCCCATTGAATTGGCAAGTACCTAGTATCTTCGAGCAGGGAACCATGGCACCCTTTTAGCATGTGTTCCACTTTATCCATTAACATCGACTTGTAGTCATAACATTTTAACATATTACATTATGTAAACCATATATATGATGATGTTAACACTATTTACAGTGTGCTAGTTTCAAAATACTCGGCAGGATGCATTGAAGATGTTCTGTTTAGAACGAAAACGTTCTGCAATCGATGACATTTTATAGTTTTAAATAAACGATTTTATACCAGAATACATCTCGAAGTTTTTACTTCTGTATTGGTTTTTTATAAATATAATACTAAATTTAACATACCACATGAAAATAGTTTCAGTGTTTTTCAGTAGCTACAACTCTACTTTTACTGGGTCTATAGACGACATACTAAACCTAAACCTAATACTAAATTTAACATACCACATGAAAATAGATTCAGTATTTTTCAGTAGCTACAACTCTACTTTTATTGGGTCTATAGACATCATATATTATATAGTCTGGCCAACTATCTAAGGGAGCGTTCAAGTATTACGTAACGCATTTTTTGAAGATTTTTGACCCCCTCCCCCATGTAACGCACCGTAACGTTTTTATGTACCCCCTTCCCCTACCTAAACGTTACGTAACACCCAAGTAACCATTTGAGCCTAAATGGAAAACTAGGTTGCGAAAAGTACCGGAAACTCGGTAAAAGAAGTTTGTTATTATTTTAATCTCATTTGAGGTAATAATAAAAACTTACAATCATCATCCAGCCTCACATGTCCACTGCTGAACATAGGCCTCCTCCCCTCGTTTCCAGCCACGTCTATCCTCCGCCGCTCTCATCCAGTTTTATTTAGCTTTCTTACGTCGTCAATCCATCTTGTAGGCGGTCGACCAACGCTTCGCTTTTCTTCTCTTAAGCTCCATTCCAATAACCTTTCTGTCCATCGCCCATCTGTCATTCTGGTTATGTGTCCTGCCCATCTCCACTTCAACCTGGCTATCCTTTCGATGACGTCAGTCACCTTTGTTCTTCTCCTGATTTCTCCGTTTTTGATTTTGTCTTGCAGAGTTATCCCTAACATTGACCGCTCCATTCTTCTCTGCGTTACTCTTAGTTTGGTAGCCGAGGCTTTAGTTAAGGTAAGTGTTTCTGATCCGTACGTCAAGACTGGGAGGACGCACAAATCAAATACCTTTCTCTTTAGGCATGTGGACAACTCACTTTTAAAAGTTTCTCTCAGTTTTCCAAATACTGCCACCCAAGAACGATTCTTTTATTCAGTTCATGTGTCTGGTTATCACTGCTAATCGTAATTTCATGTTCCATGACATGAAATATGTCCAAAACTTAATAATAATAATAATCTTTTATTACTAATTTTACATTTATATTTTCCCTACTTGGCCCCATCCTAAAATACATTTTTGGCTTCATCCTTTATTGTTCTTCTCATGTATTTTTCTATTTTATCTTTTTTAATAAAAGCTTAAAATAAAATAACATATTTATTATTTCAACATTTTATTTTGCTTAGTAAAAATTTTTGTATAACGAATAATATACGATGTTGCCAGTAGTTTCGGAAAAATAGTGAAAAAAATGTGTAAAACTTTTTGTTCTTCAACGCCCTGTATCGTGAAAAAGCATGCCGTTACAAAAATTAATTAGTAAGCAAACCCCAATTATTTTTCAATTTTTCACCTATCCTAGAGATCGTGTTACCTTTTTCTGAAACACCCTGTATATATTTATAAGAAGGCACTTATGGAATAAAATTATTTCTGTCCTTGTTTGAAAAAGTTTTAAAAAACGCTGAGACCCGTAGATTTTCATAGGTATATCAAAATGTGTGCTTTTTAAACATAAATTTAAATGTACAGGGTGATTCACGCAAGCCTACCGTAGTCCATAAGCTTTATTTTTAATGGAACACCCTGTATAGTTTTATATTTTTAAAAGCTGCTTAACAATCTGATTTCATGGTCTTTATGAATAATACAGGGTGATCATTTAAAATTATAATGTATGGAAACCACTTATGGAATAAAATTGCTTATGTCATGTGTCATTATTTTAGAAAATTATAAAAACGCTAGGATACGTCAACTTTTAAATTCAACTATGGACTATTTAAACATAAATTTGAATATACAGGGTGATTCACTCAAGTCTAGCATAGTCCATTATCTTTAATTTTAATTAAACACCCTGTATATTTTTGTTTTTAGAAGCTGCTTAACAACCTCATCTCAAAAATGTGTATTATGTAGGGTCTATTATGAATAATGCAAGTGAAATTTTGAAATTATGTATAATTTTCGTCAAGACTTTTTTTATTGGCATGGACTTTATGTCAATCAGCCAGTCACAACATGACTACATAACAACACATAAAACTTTGAAATTAATAATTCAGGAATCACACCTTAAAATAAGGGTATTATTTTTTAAATATCTATCAATTTTCTAAACTAAGTATCAATATAGTGGGTTTTGTATTTAATGCTTTTTATTTAAAGACATTTTTAAATCATTTAACCGCATTTGCGGTAATAATAAAAACTTTTTAGACTTTTTGAGTGACTTTTTAATGATAAAAATGACATTTAATTAATTAAAGTATTAATTAATTCACTTTAACAACACTGACAAGAGCAATACATATTATGGGGAATTCTCACGACGAGGTCGAGACGCGTGTTGAAGCGAGCTTCAAGTGGGTCCTAATTTAAACGTCGGCAAAGAGAGATATAATATATATAATAGTGGAAAAGAAAGAGAACGCAGATATCCTACAAGACGGTAAAATTAGTAATATGTATTTACTTTGTGATAAGATGTCCCGAATATGTCCCGAAGAATACAGGCAACCAAAAAGTTGACCGCCCTCGGTGGTGGAGATAAAAATATTAGTTGGTTTTTTTAATTCTCACAATGATAAAAATTAGAACAAAACGTAGTTTGACCATAAAATTACCTCGCCACTGATCGTACCCTCGGCTGACGAGACATCCACACTATCCACAGTAGTGTTGCCCAAAATCGGTCTTGGTCTTGCAGTCTTGGTCTTGTTCTTGCATTTTCGCAAGACCAAGACCAAGACCAAGACCAAGACCGCCTAATTTTAGCAAGACCAAGACCAAGACTGACCGTGCAAGATTTGAGCAAGAACAAGACTGACCCTGCGAGACTCTTGCGTCTTGCAGTTAGGACCGAATGTCATTTATGGAGTATAGTAGTTCGGGTATATGCTTAGATGCATAGAGGCTCTATGAGACGCAAAAAAATATTTAACAAAAAATATAATAATACAGGGTGTTTCAAAAAGGTATGTCATAAATTAAATCACGCATTCAGGGGACAAAAATAAATTTATTGAATCCAACTTACCTTAGCACAAAAGCCTACACAAAAAAAGTTGCAGCCCTTTGAAGTTACAAAATGAAAATAGATTTTTTTTCAATCTATCGAAAACTATTGGAGATTTTTTATTGAAAATGGACATGTATGATTCTTGTGGAAGGAACATCTTAAAACAAAATTATAGTGAAATTTGTCCACCCCATAAAAATTTTATGGGGGTTTTGTTCCCTCAAACCCCCCCAAACTTTTGTGTAAGTTCCAATTAATTTATTATTGTGGTACCATTAGTTAAACACAACGTTTTTAAAACTTTTTTGCCTCGATAAGCCAATTTTTATCGAGATGCGGCTTCTTTTTTAATATGTTTACATAAAAATTCTATGGGGGTTCTGTTCCTTTAAACCCCCAAATGTCCGTGTACGTTCCAATTAAACTATTATTGTGGTACCATTAGGTAAACACAGTGTTTTTAAAACTTTTTTGCCTCTTAGTCTTTCTTTGATAAGTCACCTTTTATCGAGATGTGGCTTATTCTTCAAAATATACCTAAAAATGTAAATTATAAATAAATTTTCAGATTATTAACAGGTAGGTATATCGTAGGTACTTAACCATATACAAATATGTGGTGGATTCTACAAATATTAAAAATATCTCGATAAACAGTGGCTTATCGAAAAAGTACTAAGAGGAAAAAAAGTTTTAAAAACATTGTGTTTAACTAATGGTGCCACAATAAGAATTTAATTGGAACGTACACAAAAGTTTGGGGGTTTTAAGGGAGCAAAACCCCCATAAAATTTTTATGGGGTGCACAAATTTCACTTTAATTTTTTTTAAGATGTTGCTGCCATAAGAATGCCACATGTCCATTTTCAATGAAAAATCTCTAAGAGATTTCGATATATGAAAAAAAATCGATTGTCATTTTGTAACTTCAAAGGGCTGTAACTTTTTTGTGTACACTTTTGTACTGAGGTAAGTTGGATTCAATCAATTTATTTTTGTCTCCGGAATGCGTGATTTAATTTATGACATACTTTTTTGAAACACCCTGTATAATAAATCTTGTCGGCCCAAATTATAAAAACTAAACATCGTTTGTGCTGAGTGTGCGATATCGGTTACACAAACCAAAATTTACTGAAAAAGCGCGGCTAACTATCAAATAACAGTCTATTTCTATTACATTGAACATAATGAACAATAAGTTTCTTTGACATTGTTTATGACACCGACACATTGTCGCGTTGTTAATCAGGAAACAGATTATTTTACCTTTTCAAAATGTATATCTTTGATAAAGAAATTTAAACCCATAATTCGACACACACAACAATATCCTTCTTAGGGTATTGATAGTGTATAAAAGAATCTTTGTATTAATTCTTGGTTCTTGGTCAAAAAATTAATATAAAGATAAAGTCAAAGAAATTGCGTACTGTTCTGTAATTTAATTTGTATTGTATTTTACTTTTTAGTTAAATAAATGGCAAATTGTATAACTCTTTTATTCCATTTCATATAAGATGAGCGTCGATCAATCCTTTTATAGACAAATACCTATTGTTCTTTGAAATACAGTCAACTTTATGTCATTGTGATTAATTTGGTTTTTTGTATTTTAACCATGTTTTAGCATAATGTAAGCTTATTAAATGCAAACGTTTATTAAGAAACAGACTGTCTCCCGTGGGCCATGGTATATAGTTGTTACATAGTTAGGGTATAGGCACGGATCGCTTAGGCTTAGATGGTAGTTCATACCTTACCCAACGTCAGTTTAGACATTTCGTCAGTCAAGTGTTATAATGTTCTATCAGCACTTTTGGTGAAAATCGGGATATGTACAGAATTTGCTTAAGGGATGTCATATTGTTCTATTAAAATCGACTCCTGCATAAATATTTTATCGTATATTTAGATTTAGACAATATTAAACTGTTCTAAATGACAATAATGTTCTATCAGATGCGACCAATAGCAATCCGGTATTTCTGCTGTTAAAACATTATAATTTTGGGATTCGAATCAGGAATATTTTTAAATTTCGTTGAATGTGCAAAAGTCCTATGATTTGTATCCAGAATTGTGTAGTGAAAGAAATCTAGTAAAGCAGTTGAGATATTGTTCTCTCAGAATACATTATATCGAGCTGAAATACCAGCATGATGGACATGGACCCTTCACTGAAATTTCAATTCTATTCAAGCCTCCAGTAAGAAAAACAAACAGATCTTGTCTAACCACCACTTCAATATCTTTACCATCGATAAAAACTTGTTTTGAACCCAGGGAAATGCTTACTACTTTTAGATAAACTACTGCATTAAATTTTTTTTTAAATTTTTGCCACCTGTGGACTCCTAGTTCTATAACCTTTTTTAAGCAATATCAATGATGCAAAAGTTTTTGCAGCTCAAGTATCCAAACAAAAGAAAGGTCGTTTAACTAATGACAATTTAGACAATGAAATGCCCTCAACATCAAAATGCAACTCTTCCGACATTTCAAAACAATAGTAAATTTAGCCAAATTCTCGTAAAAAATGATTAAGAAACTTGTGTCTTTTGATTACTTTGAATTTTTTACTTATAAGTTTATTAGAATATTAAGTACACGACACGATGTTGTTAGAACAATTTCGTTACATTTTTGTAAAAGTTGATGTTTCCATAAAATCATAATGTTCTATCAACATTTTATAATTTTTTCAAAACACTTTTTGTTTGTTAAATAAATATTAAATAAATAAAATGTTATAAATAACTCTTTATTATTTCATTATACATATAAAAATTAAAAATTTCTATAACCAAAGCGCCTCAAAATGAAAATACAGTCAACATTTTTTAAATTGCTTTTCCTGCCAAACTGTAAAATATGCTAATACAACATTATAACCAACGGCGGATCCAGCAACCTTGCAAGGAGGGGGCAATGAAATAAAATTTTTCTTGTCACTCGCGTACGCAGGATTCTTTTTCAGTATGGGCTGTTACTTTATTTTTCTTCATGTACCATGTCCTTTCAGAACGTTGGTTACTATCATAGCTATCTTAATTTTATTCACTGCCACCCTAAATCAACCACGAAGTGCTTTTTCGTCCTGGACTGCGTTTGCCTTCTATTTTGAATTGCATAATATTTTGTAGCAACCTATATTTGAAACTTCTCATTACATGTCCAAAATACTCCACTTTTCTCTTCTTGATGCCTTCTACAATCTCAGTAGTCTTGCTGAGACGTTCTAGTATTGTGGAGTTTTGAATCTTCTTCACCCAAGATACTTTTAAAATTCTTCTGCCTTCATCTTCATCTACCACATGTCGAAAGCCTCAAGACGATTTAGGTAAGTAGATCGATTTTATTCTCAGTCCAAGACTCGAAACCATACAGTAAGACCGAGAACACGTACTTTGGAGAAGGAATTATGTTTTATTCCGTTATTCAGTTGTCAACAGGACACAAAACTCACTATTTATTTTCAATCGTAATTCTCTTTCTTAAAAAAAAGGCGACACCAGGCGAAGTCTCAAGGAGGGGGCAATTGACCCCATTGCCCCCCTTGGATCCGCGCCTGATTATAACACTCGACCGACGATTTATTAATTTTGTTGGTCATTACCATGGCTATGATAATTCAATATTAAAATGTACCTGCTCTGTTACAGTTAACATATTCTAAAGGTGCCGGTGGGGGATGGCGTCTATGCGCAGTATTATAGTCGGTGTAAAGAGAGAACGTATTCGAAATAATGAAATAACAAATAATATAAAATTTGTTATTTCATGATTTTGAATACTTTCTCTCTCATAGACCGACTATAATACTGCGAATAGACGGCGTCCGTCGTCCCCCACCGGCACCTTTAGAATCTGTGCACTGTACCTACGTTGTTCTAAGATCTAAAGTAACGCTTAAAGAATAGCAATAGACTAATTAATGTGTAACCGCGAGACTTGCAAGACTCTTGCTGCAAGACCAAGACCAAGACCAAGACCGAGAGCGCAATACCAAGACCAAGACCAAGACCAGGTGTATTGGCGCAAGACCAAGACCAAGACTGTCTAAGTCTCGTCTTGGTCTTGCATTTGGGCAACACTAATCCACAGGCTAATAAATTTTAGCATTTGGTGTTATTTTAAGGGTCATAAATACCAAATTTTGACAGAAATTTCTCTATCTCTTCTTGTGTTTAATCTTTTTTACGTTGGGTTGAATCCCGTCTTCAGTTTTTATTTTTTTCTGTTACATTTTTTTATTTCACTCATAATGTCGCAACACGCTCTGTCAGTTTTCCTCTTTATTCTCTGTATTACGTATTTACAGAAAGAAAACTAGACTGCATAATAAATATGGACTTCATAAAAGAATAGACAAACGATTTATGACTCTCTCTTAAAATTTTTTTGGTCTGAACCCATCTGTAACTGTATCTTTTCAGCTTTTGTTCTCCAAAAATGCAATTATTGCAAACATATGTTACTGTTCTTGATCTGGTGACAAATTTTAAGATTTTTCACTTGAATAGATAAAGATTGTCCTATTGTAGTTATAGAAGGGCCGGAACATGAGCGGATCATAAGTGGCAATATAATACAATCTAGGGGTTCTCTGTAAAATATAAACGAAAGTTGCAAAGTTGGGAGATTTTGATTCCGTAGTCTTTTTTATTTACATAAGTTTAAAAACAATGTTACGTAACGCGCTGTTCGGACCCCCCCCATGTAACGCACCGTAACGTTTTACAGGACCCCCAATCTGCGTTACGTAATACTTGAACGCTCCCTAAGAGAGTTATTAATATTCAGCTGAGCGGGGCGCTATTGTCAGAGTTGAGAAATTCTATAAACAATGGATCTACCTGTTTTATAAAATGAAGTCTTTGTTTATATAATTTCACAACTCGAACAATGGCACCTCGCTCAGCAGAACTATACATAAAAAGTCATTAATATTCAGCTGAGAGGGGTGCTATTCTTAGGTGTGAAATTTTATCAACAAAGGATCTACCTGTTTTATGGAATAATCCGTTGTTTATTTAAGGTGATACAGTAGCGATCAACAGGTAGCCAAAACGCATTCCAAGATTGCGGCTGTAATTTTGAATATTTTTTCGAGATATTTGGTACACGTATTCGTAATATAATAAAGAATGGCGGTACAGAGCCCAATTTGAAAAATATATTAATATGTAGAAATTACTCTGTAATTAAACACAATATTAAAAAAACGAGCCTGTACCGCCATTTAGAAGAACAAAAAAATACACTTTCTTCAAATAAACTTTTTTATCCGATGCCTAGATTTTGTGTCATTTTGGAACTACTAATGAAATAAAAAATTTTAGTAGTTCCAAAATGACACAAAATCTAGGCATCGGATAAAAAAGTTTATTTGAAGAAAGTGTTTTTTTTGCTCTTCTTAATGGCGGTACAGGCTCGTTTTTTTAATATTGTATTTAATTACAGAGTAATTTCCACATATTAATATATTTTTCAAATTGGGCTCTGTACCGCCATTCTTTATTATATTACGAATAAGTGTGCCAAATATCTCGGAAAAATATTCAAAATTACAGCCGCAATCTTGGAACGCGTTTTGGCTACCTGTTGATTGCTACTGTTTCTTCTTAAGTACAAAATTCCATCAATAGTATCCCGCCGAGCTGAATATTAATGACTCTCTTAGTTTGATAGCACAACTATATATGATATTTGATATAGTAGGTACATCATTTTTTTTATTTTTTATAACCTATATTTTTGCTAACAAAATTTTTTTCGACGAGATACTAGAGTTAATTGCAAAAAACCGTCTAAAAACGTGTTTTTTTGTTGAAAAATGAAAATATTCAATCGCAAATATGTAACTAAAATTGTTAGAAAAGAATAGGATCTACTTAGGGAAAAAATCTATAAAAAAAGTTTCTCAGAAAAAGTCATCGGCACAATATCACTTTTTTTCTTTGAAATGTTAGCTATGTGTATATCAAATTTCATGTCAATTCAAGCGGTTCTTTAAAATTCGAAGGTTGTGCAATATTTTACCGTGAGGGAATGGATTCAGTTTTTTATATTTAGATTTTCGTTAATATACAAGCCCACGCTTAAACGCAATTGATCCCTTTTCATATTGATTATACTATTTACCTACTTTTCCCACGATGAATATAGATAATTTTTTTATTAAAAAGTAGGATGTATACATATATTTTCTAACATTACATATTTTCTATGACAACCTTCGTTCCTTCTGTTGGGTTTCCTTTATTAAATCTTAACATTTTACAGCAAATAATAGGCTTACACAAATAATTATTATACATTTTCAAAATATTAAGCTAAAAATGAGGAAATATTGTAATAAAACCAGTTTTATATTTAGTTTTTCGTTAATATTTTAAACAACTCTACGTTTAAAAGCATTTGATCCCTCCTCATATTGATTATACTATTTACCTAATTTCCCGATAAATATAGAGAATTTTTTTTATCGCCAACCGTCACTAAAGTCATTCATTATTGTACTCATTTGCCCTCATTTGCGGCAGTAAAGTAATATTTCATTCTACTGAAAAAAGAATTTTACTTTACCTGCCGCGATTAATCGAGATTGAATTTAAGTGGTCGATAGCAGTAATCGATTATTTATTTGAGTTAACTTACAATTTATTTACTTTAGTAATTAAAAATTATTGTACACAATTTGCGATAATATCAATTCAATTTATGTCAAAAAGTGAAATTATTTAATAATTTGCAATTATATTCATATAAAATAAATTAAAACTTTACGGATTTAGTAATTATTCAATATTGATAACTATCGATTAAAAATTGAAAGCAGCCATCTTGCAAAAGTTATATGTCATCACTGTCATGAAATTATTATGACGTTTAAAATTTAAAAATTCCTAAATTGTAAATTGTAAGTAAGTGTTAAAACCAATACCAAATGCAATAAAATTTTGTATGCACCACGTCAGTAAAGATTCTTTATCGAACTCGTCTGTTATTCGCCTCGCTCGCTATGCTCGATCTGCTCATAATATCAGACTCGTTCGGTAAAGAGTAACTTTACTGACTTGGTACATAAATATTTATTATTAAAAAGTAGGTTGTAATATTTTCTAACGTTAGGTACATATTCTCCATAATGACAATTTCCGTTCCTTCTGTTGGGATTTCCTTTATTAAACCTTAACATTTTACATCAAATAATAGGCTTACACAAATAATTATTATACATAATAAGCTAAAAATATTAAATAGAATTAGAGCTACCAATATTATATTGGTAGCTCTATTATATTGGTAGCTCTATTATATTGGTAGCTCTCATTCTATTTTTCATTCAATAATCACTTCGTTGGTAGCCTATCAAGGTACATTTCCTAGAATTCCTTCAGTACATCCAAAACTACATAAAGTTCATTCAGACTTTATTGTCACATAGTTTATTTTATTATATTATTACATATTTCATTCCCACAATATTATATACAATCATATCCTTGACACTTATATATTTACATCACTAACTGTATTCTTTAGTTATTTAATTTTGTCCACAATTATTCTCCCACTTTTAACAGACATAATTAATCAGTACAATAGTATGCTAATAAATTTAACACATTAAAATAGTCGCTTTTTGCATATATACTGTTTCCTCGCAATATTCTACCCCTTACCTTCAACCTGTTGCCTGCTTGCCTTGTTAGGCAACCAACAGTAGGTACATCCCATAAAAATACTCTTAAATTCTGATTTTTGGTTTGTTTAGCTTCGTATTCTTCCACGCAAGTCCAATAATTGTTTATTATGTAGTGTATTTCATTGTATTTAACTAAATTTAACTTTCATCTCGTCATTTCACATTCGATGACGTCACAACTTAAACAATGAAATATATCTACATTAAATTTAAGAAATCTGTAAGTTATTCTGGAATAGAGAGTTGCTAATTTAGACTTTACAATAGATTTTAATATTCAAATAATTTAAATTGAATTATCATTAACAACCTTTACATTTTACTAAAAAATCCAA
Source organism: Diabrotica virgifera virgifera (assembly GCF_917563875.1). Lineage (NCBI taxonomy): Eukaryota > Metazoa > Arthropoda > Insecta > Coleoptera > Chrysomelidae > Diabrotica > Diabrotica virgifera. The sequence continues at coordinate 190,016,550 of NC_065443.1, forward strand.
AATCAAATTAAGCTTTAACCAAAAACTGGCTTTATCTTGTCATGTCATGTCACTCTTGTCAAATTGTATGTCCACTTCCTAATTTCTCAGTTGGTCTGTGCCCATTGAATTGGCAAGTACCTAGCATCTTCGAGCAGGGAAGCATGGTTTCCTTTTAGCATGTGTTCCATTATATGTACCTATCAACATCGACTTGTGGTCATCAAATTTTACTATTTTACTAAATTATATTATGTAAACCATATATTATGGGGTTACCACTATATACAGTGTGCTAGTTTCAAACTACTCGGCAGAATGTAAGTATTCCCACATGTTTTTTCATTCTAACCGTCACAATTTTAACTTTTTGCTTTAATCTAACGTGGAAATACTTCATTCTAGGCACTGAAGATGTTCTGTATTAGAACCAAAACGTTTTGCAATCCATGACATTAGTTTTTAAATAAACAACATATAGTTTTTAAATAAACGATTTTATACCAGAATACATCTCGAAGTTTTTATTTCTGTATGAGTTTTTTAAACTATGGTATACAGCCAACTATTGGGATTTTCCCATTGATTTTCTAAAAATATTAAGCTAAATTAGGAAATATTATAATAATACCAGTTTTTTATATTTAGTTTTTCGTTCATATTTTAAACAACCCCACGCTTAAAAGCAATTAATGCCTTTTCATATTGATTTTACTATTTACCTATTTTTCTCGATAAATATAGATACTTTTTTTTATTAAAAAGTAGGTTGTAATATTTTCTAACTTTACATATTTTCCATAATGACAACTTCCGTTCATTCTGTTGGGGTTTCCTATATTAAATCTTAACATTTTACAACAAATAATAAGCTTACGCAAATCTACATTTTCAAAATATTAAGCTAAAAATTAGGAAGTATCACAATAATACCAGTTTTCTTAAATTTAGTTTTTCGTTAATATTTTAAACAGCCCCACGCTTAACAGCAGTTGATCCCTTTTCATATTGATTTTACTATTTATCTACCTTTCCCAATAAATTTAGATAATTTTTTTATTAAAAAGTAGGTTGTAATATTTTCTAACGTTACATATTTTCCATATTGACAACTTCCGTTCCTTCTGTTGGGGTTTTCTTTATTAAATCTTAATATTTTACAGCAAATAATAGGCTTACGCAAATAATTATTATATATTTTCAAATTGAACTAAAAACTAGAAAATATTATAATAATACCAGTTTTTTATATTTAGTTTTTCGTTAATACTTAAAAAAACCCAACGCTTAAAAGCAATTGATCCCCTTTCATATTAAAAACTTCTTTAGGGACATTGTGCACTATTTGGATGGGGAAAAAGTATTAAATTAGCGACCGTCATCGCTTCGAAGAAATACATTTTTGAAGTGAAAACTTCTTAGGGACGTTGTGCACTTTTGGATGGGGTAAAAGTATTAAATTAGCGAATGTCATCGTTTCGACCAAATAAATTTTTAAAATGAAAACTCCTTTAGGGACGTTGTGCACTTTTTGGATGGGGAAAAAGTACTAAATTAGCGACCGTCATCACTTCGACGAAATAAATTTTTGAAGTGAAAACTTCTCCAGGGACGTTGTTCGCTTTTAGAATGGGGAAAAAGTATTAAATTAGCGACCGTCATCGCTACAACGAAATAAATTTTTAAAGTGAAAATTTCTTGAGGGACGTTGTGCACTTTCTGGATAGGGAAAAGTATTAAATTAGCGACCGTCATCGTTCCGGCGAAATAAATTTTTGAAGTGAAAACTTCTTTAGGGACGTTGTGCACTTTTTGGATGGGAAAGAAGTATTAAATTACCGAATGTAATCGTTCCGACGACATAAATTTTTGAAATGAAAACTTCTTTACGGACGTTGTGCACCTTTTGAATGGGGAATAAGTACTAAATTAGCGACCGTCATCGCTTTGACGAAATAAATTTTTGAAGTGAAAATTTCTTCAGGGACGTTGTGCACTTTTAGGATGGAGAAAAAGTATTAAATTAGCGACTGTTATCGCTTCGACGAAATAAATTTTTGAAGTTAAAACTTCTTTAGGGACTTTTGCAATTTTTGGACGGGGAAAAAGTATTAAATTTGCGACCGCCATCGCTTCGGCGAAATAAATTTTTGAAGTGAAAACTTCTTTATTGACGTTCTGCACTATTTTAATGGGGAAAAAGTATTAAACTATCGACCGTCATCGCGACCGTCATTGCTTGGAATAAATAAATTTTTGAAGTGATACCTTCTTTTGGGACCTTGTGCACTTTTTGGATGGGAAAAAGTATTAAATTAGCGACCGTCATCGCTTAGGCGAACTAAATTTTTGAAATGAAAACTTCTTTAGAGACCTTGTGCACTTATTGGATGGGAAAAAAGTATTAAATTAGCGACCGTCATCGCTTCGGCGAACTAAATTTTTGAAGTGAAAACTTCTTTATTGACGTTGTGCACTATTTTAATGGGGAAAAAGTATTAAACTATCGACCGTCATCGCGACCGTCATTGCTTGGAATAAATAAATTTTTGAAGTGATACCTTCTTTTGGGACCTTGTGCACTTTTTGGATGGGAAAAAGTATTAAATTAGCGACCGTCATCGCTTCGGCGAACTAAATTTTTGAAATGAAAACTCCTTTAGAGACCTTGTGCACTTATTGGATGGGAAAAAAGTATTAAATTAGCGACCGTTATCGCTTCGGCGAAATACATTTTTGAAGTGATAACTTCTTTAAAGACTTTGTTCACTTTTTAAATGGGGAAAAAATATTAAATTAGCGAATTAGTCCTGTCGCCAGGGGGGTAAAACGGCCTCCTTAATTCAGATGGACTTACCCAAGTCTTTTTATGGATTTTGACCCGTAGAACACGAATTTTTTGGGTAACACTTGATCCGGATGTCGATAACATTGTTATAAACAAAGAACTTGAGGAATTAAATAACAGCGATTTTTAGCAAAACAAAACATTTCTTTTTAGTTTTTGGGTGATTCTCAGCAAAAAATGTTCGTACAAGATTTTTCCTAAAAGCAATTGATCGCTCTTCATATTAGTTTTACTATTTACCTATTTTTTCCGATAAATATAGATCCTTTTTTTATTAAAAAGTAGGTTGTAATGTTTTCTAACGTTACATATTTTACATAATGACAACTTCCGTTCCTTCTGTTGGGGTTTCCTTTATTAAACCTTAACATTTTACATCAAATAATAGGCTTACACAAATAATTATTATACATAATAAGCTAAAAATATTAAGCTAAAAATTAGGAAATATTATAATAATACCAGTTTTTTATATTTAGTTTTTAGTTAATATTTTAAACACCCCCGCGCTTAAAAGCAATTGATGCCTTTTCATATTGATTTTACTATTTATCTACCTTTCCCAATAAATATAGATAATTTTTTTTATTAAAAAGTGGGTTGTAATATTTTCTAACGTTACATATTTTCCATATTGACAACTTCCGTTCCTTCTGTTGGGGTTTTCTTTATTAAATCTTAACATTTTACAGCAAATAATAGGCTTACGCAAATAATTATTATATATTTTCAAAAGATTGATCTAAAAATTAGAAAATATTATAATATTACCAGTTTTTTATATTTACTTTTTCGTTAATATTTAAAAAAACCCAACGCTTCAAAGCAATTGATCCCCTTTCATATTAAAAACTTCTTTAGGTACATTGTGCACTTTTTGGATGGGGAAAAAGTATTAAATTAGCGATCGTCAGCACTTCGACGAAATAAATTTTTAAAGTGAAAACTTCTTTAGGGACGTTGTGCACTATTTGGATGGGGAAAAATTATTAAATTAGCGACCGTCATCGCTTCGAAGAAATACACTTTTGTAGTGAAAACTTCTTAGGGACGTTGTGTACTTTTTGGATGGGAAAGAAGTATTAAATTAGCGAATGTGATCGTTTCGACCAAATAAATTTTTAAAATGAAAACTCCTTTGGGGACGTTGTGCACTTTTTGGATGGGAAAGAAGTATTAAATTAGCGAATGTCATCGCTTCGACGAAATAAATTCTTGAAGTGAAAACTTCTCCAGGGACGTTGTGCACTTTTTGGATGGGGAAAAGTATTAAATTAGCGACCATCATCGCTTTGGCGAAATAAATTTTTGACGTAAAAACTTCTTTAGGGACAAGATAAAAAAGATCAAGACAGGTTTTGTTTATATTTGATTCAGAGTTGGACCACCATCTCCATATAGCTATTTCAGCATCCTTATGCCTCATCGGTGAAGCTCAGAAGTCTCAACTCTGAAGGAAATACAAACAATTCTGTCAATTTAAGGCAAACCATCGCAATGCAATGAACCCACCTCTGAGACGCAATTCAGCGACATCTCTCATATTACGAGGAAAACAACGAAAAGCCCCAGATGCAAAGTTTACTACCTTTTAAACAATTCGAATAATTGAAATAAAAATATAATAAACAATATTTTAAATCCAAGACATTTCGTTAATAAACTGCTTTCTGGCTGCATCCCATATCTCCGGATTTTACAATATATAATCACAGGAGACGACTAAAGTAGGAGAAAGCAAATCGAGGACGCTTAGGCCACGCATTTACCTTCCCTTCGTCAAGGAAAAGGACCGAAAGACAGTTTCTAAATACTCAAACTGAGTAAAAATGAAAAAGATAAAAAAGATCAAAGCAGGTTTTGTTTATATTTGATTCAGAGTTGGACCACCATCTCCATATAGCTATTTCAGCATCCTTATGCCTCATCGGTGAAGCTCAGAAGTCTCAACTCTGAAGGAAATACAAACAATTCTGCCAATTTAAGGCAAACCATCGCAATGCAATGAACCCACCTCTGAGACGTAATTCAGCGACATCTCTCGTATTACGAGGAAAACAACGAAAAGCCCCAGATGCAAAGTTTACTTACTACCTTTTAAACAATTAGAATAATTGAAATAAAAATATAATAAACAATATTTTAAATCCAAGACTTTTCGTTAATAAACTGCTTTCTGGCTGCATCCCTTATCTCCGGATTTTACAATATATAATCACAAGAGACGACGAAAGCAGGAGAAAGCAAATAGAGGACGCTTAGGCCACGCATTTACCTTCCCTTCGTCAAGGAAAAGGATCGAAAGAGAGTTTCTAAATACTCAGTTTCTATATACTTCTTTAGGGACGTTGTGCACTTTTGGGATGGGAAAGAAGTATTAAATTAGCGAATGTAATCGTTTCGACAAAATAAATTTTTGAAATGAAAACTTCTTTACGGACGTTGTGCACCTTTTGAATGGGGAATAAGTACTAAATTAGTGACCGTCATCGCTTTGACGAAATAAATTTTTGAAGTGAAACTGCACTATTTTAATGGGGAAAAAGTATTAAATTAGCGAATTAGTCCTGTCGCCAGGGGGGTACAACGGCCTCCTTAATTCAGATGGACTTACCCAAGTCTTTTTATGGATTTTGACCCGTAGAACACGAATTTTTTGGGTAACACTTGATCCGGATGTCGATAACATTGTTATAAACAAAGAACTTGAGGAATTAAATAACAGCGATTTTTCGCAAAACAAAACATTTCTTTTTAGTTTTTGGGTGATTCTCAGCAAAAAATGTTCGTACAAGATTTTTCGTAAAAGCAATTGATTCCTCTTCATATTAGTTTTACTATTTACCTATTTTTCCCGATAAATATAGATACTTTTTTTTATTAAAAAGTAGGTTGTAATATTTTCTAACGTTACATATTTTACATAATGACAACTTCTGTTCCTTCTGTTGGGGTGTCCTTTATTAAACCTTAACATTTTACATCAAATAATAGGCTTACACAAATAATTATTATACATATTAAGCTAAAAATATTAAGCTAAAAATTAGGAAATATTATAATAAAACCAGTTTTTTATATTTAGTTTTTCGTTAATATTTTAAACACCCCCACGCTTAAAAGCAATTGATGCCTTTTCATATTGATTTTACTATTTACATCCCGATAAATATACCGTACATGCTGCCAATATGGCCATGCTAATACGTTTTATTTTTTTACATAATAATGTTTTTAGTTTTTCAAAACTTTTGATATGCTGTAGTATAAACTACATTATTAGACAGATATTCTAAGTAATTAAAAGTCAACCGTAAGAACCGTTACAAAAATATGAGTAATATAAGATATAATATGAGTTGGCCATATTGCCAACCGGGTGTATGACAATAAGGCCATACAAAATATTCATTATGTACAGAATTACAAAAAAATGTTATTCGGGAATAATTGAAATAAAAGGTCAAAATAATAACATAAGCTCAAAAATTAAGTTTTTATGACAGGTCAATATAGGGTAACTGCAAAAACAAATTTTTTATTCATAAAAATGAAATTTTTATCCACAATCTGGACACATGAAAATTTCTATGACATCGTCTTTAGTGAGTCCCATGCACTCCTCATGGACGTAAGCCTTGCATTTAACACATAAGCGCATATCTGTTTGTCTATCTTCCCTGCAGAGTTTACAATACCAAGACTCATTTAAAATTTTACATTGTGGTTTTGGTGCTCTAGATATTTTTGATTTTTTTTTTATATTCGTACTTCGATTCGATTTTAACTTGGGCTCTACTGTTCAGAGCAGGTTTTCTGGGTTTCTTAGCTTTGGTTAGTACCATATCTGGAGTTGGTAGCATCTCAGTAAATGAATTGTTCTCGTTCAAGGCAGGATCTTGTACAATTTCTTCGTCAGAATAAGAGTTACTAGATTCATCGTGTACACTAAAATAACTGTCTGAATCACTGCTGCTGTCATCATGGGTACAAGTTCTGGCTCTAGTACCGTTTTTCTTTTGTGATCCTACACCAGATATGGATGGACCAGCTTCTAAAGAAATTGAGAGATCGACATTATTTTCCTTATTCTCTAATAAACCAGATGTATTAGATGGAACTGTTTCTTGAGACATTTGCTGTTGCTGTTGAGGTTCTTGGTCCTGATTTTGACTTGCAGTGCTTGGAGCAAATGCAGTCTCTGGAATTGCTTCACGATTTAGAGGATATATCCCTGCTGCTCTGAAGCCTGCTTTAATATTTGACATTGTCATTGTTTTATCCCAAACAGCTGAAAATATGCCTCCAAAACGCATCTTACTAATTGAACGTTCGTCTGGATGCGTGGAAAAATATTTTACTACCTCATCGTCCCAGTAATACTCAAACGCCCTAAATACAGCCTTATCCATTGGCTGGAGTTCGTGAGTCGTATTACTAGGCAAACAATACAACGTTATATCAAATCTGTCAGCAGTTTCCAAAATACTGTAGTCCAAGTGATACTTGTTGTCCAAAAAATTCGTATTCTACGGGTCAAAATATATAAAAAAAACTTGGGTTAGTCCATCTGAATTACGGAGGCCGTTGTACCTCCACTGACGACAGTACTAAATGTCATCGTTTCGACAAAATAAATTTTTGAAATGAAAACTTCTTTAGGGACGTTGTGCACCTTTTGGAAGGGGAAAAAGTACTAAATTAGCGACCGTCATCGCTTCGATGAAATAAATTTTTGAAGTGAAAACTTCTTCAGGGACGTTGTGCACTTTTTGGATGGGGAAACTTCTTTAGGGACGTTGTGCACTTTTTATATGGGGAAAAATCATCATGGACCGTCATCACCTCGCCGAAATAAATTTTGTACGTATAGATTTATACTATGTGTATGTATACATTAATAGCATAGGACGTACGCAACGCGTATACAATATGTATAGGTATATCACTTCTTTTTGGATGGGGAAAAAGCATTGAGCTCGTAATTTATAAGAATTTTTCACTTCTGTCGGCACTCCCACGAGTGCCTTAAATTTTTTTGGACCCCCTTAACGAACTCCCCTGTGTTAAGAGCCAATATTATGGAGAGATACATCTGCAGGGTACCAGGTTTTTCCCCATATGATAATCTGACGCGCTCGAGTAACTGCAAAAATCCCTGCTTGGGCTCGCGTGCCATTAGGAAATATTATAATAATACCAGTTTTTTAATATATAGTTTTTCGTTAATATTTTAAACAACTCCACGCTTAAAAGCAATTGATCCCTTTTTATATTGATTATACTATTTACCTATTTTTCTCGGTAAATATAGATAATTTTTTTATTAAAAAGTAGCCTGTAATATTTTCAAACGTTACATATTTTCCATAATGACAACTTCCGTTCCTTCTGTTGTGGTTTCCTTTATTAAATCTTAACATTTTACAGCAAATAATAAGCTTACACAAATAATTATTATACATTTTCAGAATATTAAGCTAAAAATTAGGAAATATTATAATAATACCGGGTGTCCACTTATATTTTCCCCCATTTTAACTGCCTATAACTTCTAAACGGCTTAAGATAGAAATATGCGGTTTTCGCTGAAATGTTTTATTTCAGTAAAAGTTTTGTGTGAAAGGATTTAATTTTTTATATCGCTTTCAAATACGAAAATAAAAATGGCGGATTTTTGAAAAAAACGTTGTTGACTTTTTTTTAATGGAACACCCAGTATATTTTTTGTAAATTGAAAGAAATGTCATTCACCTATCCAGCGATATAAAGTTTTTCAAAATCGGTTGTCAAATCACTATATAATTAATTTTTAAAATGAGAGGTTCAACGTGGATATCACATACCTAAATACCATAACGAAGGTAATTGATATTATGTTATGTGATTTCCACATTGCATCTCTCATTTTAAAAATTAATTGCTCAGTCATTTGACCTCCGATTTTAAAAAAATTTATATCGCTGGATAGGTAAATGACCGTTTTTTTTTCAAGTTGCGAAAAAATATACTGAGTGTTTTAATAAAAAAAGTCAACAACGTTTTTTTAAATCCGCCATTTTTTATTTAAAAGCGATATAAAAAATGGTCATTTACCTAAAAACTTGAAAAACGGTCATTTACCTATCCAGCGATATAATCATTTTTAAAATCGGTTGTCAAATGACTAAGCAATTAATTTTTAAAATGAGAGATGCAATGTGGAAATCACAACATAATATCAATTTGCTTAGTTATGTTATTTAGGTATGTAATATCCACGTTGCACCTCTCATTTTAAAAATTAATTACTCAGTGATTTGACAACCGATTTTGAAAAACTTTACATCGCTGGATAGGTGAATGAATTTTATTTTAATTTGTAAAAAAATATACTGGGTGTTCCATTAAAAAAAAGTCAACAACGTTTTTTTCAAAAATCCGCCATTTTTATTTTCGTATTTAAAAGCGATATAAAAAATTCAATCCATTCAGACAAAACTTTTACTAAAATAAAACATTTCAGCGAAAACCGCATATTTCTATCTTAAGCAGTTTAGAAGTTATAGGCAGTTAAAATGGGGGAAATATAAGTGGACACCCGGTATATACCGTTTTTTTTTATATTTAGTTTTTCGTTAATATTTTAAACAACCCCACGCTTAAAAGCAATTGATCCCTTTTTGTATTGATTTTACTATTTACCTACTTTTCCCGATAAATATAGATAATTTTTTTTATTAAAAATAGGTTATATACATATTTTCTAACGTTACATATTTCATTTCAACTTCAGTTTCTTCCGTTGGAGCTTCCTTCATAAAATGTTAACACATTAGAGCAAAAGTAGAATCAAATGATTAATATACATTTTTAAAATATTAAGATAAAAGTTATGAAATATTGTAATATACCAGTTTTTATATTTAGTTTTTCGTGAATATTTTAAACAACGCCAAGCTTAAAAGCAATTGATTCCTTTACTTACTCCCTCATATAAATGATCTTCGAAATAAAACTCACACAGCTCAAACATTTCCCCTTCCAAACATAACTATTTTGCCGCAACAAGATCCCATTTCCTATCTCCCTAATTCAAGAAAGGTCTCATATTCATTCTTTATAAGACCAGTAGATAAATCTGAACTGATTCAAACAATCAATAGTATCAAAAGCAAATCATCCTGTAGTACTGATTACTGATGTTGTACTGAAAAGTTATTTATCAGCAATTTTATTGCTGGAATCGAATTATAAGATCCTATATATTAATAATACTGGTCTGCAAAGTCCGCAGATAGTGTGCTACTTTTTTTATAAACAAAATGGCGCCGACAAATCGTATTTTTTTCAATTATTGCTCTATAACTCCAAAGATTTTAAATTTACAACACAAACACCCAAATGAAAATTCACCGCAATTAAATTCTGCATAGAGTTATGTTTTTCCCGATTTGCTCCGACGAAAATTTTCCTCGTAAAATGCGGGTTTTTCCAACAAAATCTCTTATTTACAAATAAAGTTTTAGGTAAGTAATTATTAATCAATAATCAAGTATATTCAAATGGGAAATAAGCCACAATTTTACCTAAAAATGATTTTATTAATTTTATATTTTATAAATTTTATTATTCGTCCCAGGAACGCAACTCATCAATATTGGCAATATCATTTTTAAAGTCGTCTACTTTAAAATGTATAATACGTGTCTGAATTGCCGATATAAATGAGTCAGATTAAATAAATTATTAGAAGAATTTTTTACTAAGCAACAACATTTTTGTTTATTTAATATTATTTTGTATTTTGACAACGACACCCGACTTGGGCGTCGAAACGTTAATAAAATCATTTTTAGGTAAAATTGTGGCTTATTTCCCATTTGAATATACTTGATTATAAAAATGCCACAAGAAAATAGCTTCAGAACAATATTAATCAATAATTAAATAACTTAGTGACATCAAAGCTTCCTTGGTATAGATTGTAATTCCAGAAGCCGGTGAAAATTAAACGAATATTTTAGCAACAATTCAATTGTTAATCAACAATTTACGATCGCAAAAATAACCAAAATAATCATGATTATATTGTTATTATATTATTATTATTTAATCCCATTAGAAATAGTTAATCATGTTACATTGATCAAACTTATAAAGATTATAAAGATGAGATGCTTATTTAATATTTTTAAATCGATAAAATATAAATTTTTCATTTTTTTGCATAATCTCTAAATTTTGAAAAAAAAAAATAGTTATAATACGCTGGTCTAATTAGTAAAGTACAAAGAAAGGTTATTTATCAGCAATTTTATTGCTGGAATCGAATATTATGATCCTATATATTAATAATATAGGTATACAAAGTCCGCAGATAGTGTGCTACTTTTTTTATTAACGAAATGGCGCCCCCAAATCGTGTTTTTTTCAATTATTGGTCTATAACTCAGAAGATTTTAACTTTACATCAAAAATACTCAAATAAAAATTCACCCCAATTTAATTCTACATAGAGGCATGTTTTTCCCGATTTGCTCCGACGAAAATTTTCCTCGGAAAATGTGGGTTTTCCCAACAAAATCCCGAATTTTTAAATACATTTTTTGGGCAAGTAATTATTTATCAATAATTAAATAACTTGGTGAAATAAAAGTTTTCTTGGTATAGATTATAACTGCAGAAGCCGGTAAAAATAAACAAATATTTTAGCAACAATTCAATTGTTAATTAACAATTTACAGTCGCAATAACAACCAAAATAATCATGAGACATTGATCAAACTTAGAAAGGTTATAAAAATGTGATGCCTATTTAATCTTTTGTCGACAAACTATAAATTTTTCATTCTTTTGCATAATCTTTAAATGTTTAAAAAAATAGTTATAAACTTAACATTTCTCAGAAACTATTTATTATATTATAATTTTAAAAAATACTTAAAATGCGTATTTTAAAGGTCTTGAAAGTGAATGCTTTAAAAAATTTTCAAACCATTTGCAAAAAAGTTATGAAACAGAAAAGTAAACACACTATCACTCCGTTGTTTATAATTTGTTTGAATTGTTTCAAAGGTTAAAAGTGAGTTTATGTATTAGTCTACTTTCGCGCGTGTAAATTACAAAAAAGAATATTTATAATCTTTAATTAAAATATAACCATTAAACTAATAATCGATATTTTTTGTAAGTAATTAGCTTGTACTTTAAACTCACTTTTACGCTTTAAAAGAATTAAAAAAAGTATAAACAACGTAGTAATCGTATGTTTATTTTGCTGTTTCATAACTTTTTGCAAATGGCTGGAAAAAAGTTTTAAAGCATTCATTTTCAAGATCTCTGAAATACGCATTTTACCTATTTTTTAAAGTAAGAATAAAATAAAAACTTTCTGAGAAACGTTAATTTGTTTATAACTATTTTTTAACATTTAAAGATTATTCAAAAAATTAAAAATTTATATTTCAAAATATTAAATAGGCATCTCATCTTTATAAGATTTCAAAGTTTGATCAGTGTATCATAATTATTTTGGTTATTATTGCGACCGTAAATTATTAATTAACAATTGAATTGTTGCTAAAATATTCGTTTAATTTTCACCGGCTTCTGGAACTATAATCTAAACCAATAAAGCTTTTATGTCACCGAGTTATTTAATTATTGTTAGATAATTACTTATCTAAAACTTTATTTGAAATTTAAAGATTTTGTTGGAAAAACCCGCATTTTCCGAGGAAAATTTTCATCGGAGTAGATCGGGAAAACATGTCTTTATGCAGAATTTAATTTCGGTGAATTTTTATTAGGATGTTTTTGGTGTAAAGTTAAAATGTTCGGAGTTATGGAGCAAAAATTGAAAAACACGATTTGGGGGCGCCATTTTGTTAATAAAAAAAGTAGCACACTATCTGCGGACTTTGCATACCTATATTATTAATATATATAATCATAAGTTTCGATTCAAGCAATAAAATTGCTCGTAAATAACTTCTCCCAAAAATGACCTATTCTCCGATAAATCAGCCCAGACTAATAAAAATTTTCTCAAATCTCCCAGAAAATATGTTGGAACTCCTTGTCTCACTAATTAATCATTCCTTTGAAAAAGGTAAAGTTTCAAAGTGCCTAAAGACAGCCATTATTATTCTCCTTCATAAGGGTGGTGAAAAATCTAATGCTTGCAACTATAGACATATTGCTTTACTACCGGTTCTCTCCAAAATTATTGAGAGACTCGTAAAAACCCGACTTATATGTCGTTTCTCGTTGATAACAACATTTTATCACAAAATAAGTTCGGCTTTTTAACTAATAAATCATAAACATCACTGATGCCATGTTGTCTGTACATGAGGTGTACCAATCACTAAACAATAATCTTTAAACTGCCACTGTTATCTGTGATTATGTCAAAGTTTTTGATGTGTAAATCACGACATTTTGATGAAAAAACTAAATTTCTACGGAATTTGAGACATTTTCTTGAATCGGTTCCAATCTTACTGGATAGATAATAGGAAACAACTGGTTAGAGCCAATGATACTGACTCTAGTCTCAAAAACATTGTATGTGGAGTACCACAAGTTTCAATATTGGGTTCTCTACTTTTGCTTATCTTTATAAATGACATCACTAATTTAAAAAACGATAGAAAATTTTTTATTTTAGCTGATGATATCAGTATCATTTGGAGCAACTCAACTATTGCAACTCTTCATGCAACTATAACTTCTGATCTGCTTACGATAAAAACCTGGTCTGACTCTAATTTACTCTCTTTCAACGTGGATAAGAAAGCAGCATTATTCTATAAAGGTGCTCTTCAACCCTCATTTCTTAATAACAGCCAGATCAGTACCATTAATTCTGTAAAGTTTTTTGGTAATCTTTTAGACAGCAACCTTAAATGGTCCTTTCATATCGATAATTTGTTAAGTAAGCATGCTATGCTATAAGATCTGTTTCGAAGGAAATCATTCATTTAGCATGTTCTAAAATAACATATTTTTAAATGCCTTTACCTAATATATTTTTCTTTGTTCGAGTCTCATCGTCGATATGATCTTCCTTTTTGGGGTTCTAGTACAGCTGCTCAATCTGATGTTATTTTTAAATTACAAAAAAGAGCAATAAGGTATCTGTTTGTTAAGAGTAGTATGGAAAAGTATGTATAGTATAGAAAAGTATGGAGGGTTCATTCGTCAATATTCGCTTGATGCGCGCGCATATCCAGTAAGCACGCATAGCAAATAAGCCTATACGTCCAGTTGTCGGTTTTTACACACATCAAAGGACAAATATTTGGGCGCATACAGGTAGCCTCATAACACATAACGCAAAGCGAAGTGTGGTGCCGCCAAAAATGACCATATTATTCAGTAGAAGTGTTTCGCAATGAATAACTAATACCCCAGGCTGTGGGTGAAAAATAGGTCGATTTCAGGATATAATTCAGGAATTTTTGAAACCTATCAGGTGTTGTAAAGGACAATTTTTTTATTGCGATTTTCATTTGTTAAATTTGCAATTTTTAATGATTTTTAATTTTGCAGCTTAGGATATTGATTTTAGAGAAAAACTTTTTAATAAAAAGTTGTAGTAAATTAAAAAACCTACAATTTGAGGTATGGTAAGTTTAATTTGGTTAATTGGTTATTGCAAAACAGCCTGCGAAAAGTCCAAAATGGCCGTTTTTTACAATTGCAATATTTATTGTGCAAATAATTTATTTTTATTTTTTAAAGCTTTAAAATGAAGATCTTTCAATTCCAAACATAAAAAAAATTGTAAAGCCAGATTAACGAATTTGTTGCTTAGATCTTATAAATTGTTTATCCCAAGAGGACAAATGTCGAAGGCTATAACTTTTTGAAAAAAAAATCGTAGAGAGTTGGTGAAACATCTAATCTCCTTCTAAAGAGTTATATTTTCATATTCTGATGTAAATAAATGCGTAAAACATTTAAAACATTTTTAAACCTCTAATTTTTGGGTTTGAAAATAAGGGGGCAAATTTCGTTATAAACATTTAGAGCTGAAGCGGTCCTGTACATCCTATGAGTTTTAACTTACAGATTATTGTTTCTGAAGATGAAACGAAAATTTATAAAAAAATAAAAAATTTCTACGACCAACTGAAGCCGAGATAATTTTTGGGTTTGAAAATAAGGGGGCAAATTTCTTTATAATCATTTAGAGCTGAAGAGGCCCTGTACATCCTATGAGTTTCTAACTTACATATTATTGTTGCTGAAGACAAAACGAAGATTTATAAAAAAATAAAAATTTTCTACAACCAACTGAAGCCGAGATAATTGTATTTTTTTCTTAAGTCGTAGTGCCTTTATTTATAACAATTAAGAAATTATTTTACAGTCATTTACTAAAGAAAGACTTATATTATCTTAAAATAAAAATTATTATAAAATATAATTACATTTAATTATAAAAATTATTTTTAAAATCGGTGCTTTTGCGAGCGGCCGAATTTTGCAAATCGCCCGGCTCGCTTCAAATCCGCGCGGTCGGAGAATTTTTACGTAACTTTTTTTTTACGTATTAAATTTTGACAGAAAACAAATTAATAATATTACCATTATAATATACAGTCTATTTACCACTGTATTTGAGTAAAAGGACAGCAACAGTTCGGGCCCACTTTGACCCGTTTTTACATGTAAATCTCCATAAGAAAATCTAAGGTCCATTCTGGTCATTTTTGTCTCGTTTTGTAGTGGAGGCCCGACCTCACTTCGGATCGTGACGTGTGAGGACTTGTTGGAAAGGGGAGGGGATAACGATTACGATGAGATAAAAAATAAACATGACAACATTACCAAAAGAGCACTCTATCATAATTATCTTCGTTGCTAGTGGACCTATTTTAACGTGTAAGGTAATAAATTAATGGGGGATTAGATGTCATCTATTATAGTTCTTTGTCTCGTCAAACAAATCGCCTAATCATGCCCTCTACCGGCTACAACCTTTAACTGTGCCCAAGCCATCTAGCATCTATATGTCATCGTAAAAGAATCTTCAGCCTATTCGCGTATTCCATTCGAAATTCGCATCTAAAAGGGTATTCCATTCTTACAGTATGACCAAACCAACACACATCCTCGATATTATCTTCTCTGATTGAGTACATGGATCTCCCTTTAATCGTACATTGCTCTTTACAAAGAACATATACCATTCTTATAGCATGGCCAAACCAACAAACATCCTCGATATAATCTTCTGATTGAGTACTACTATACATGGATCTCCACTGAACGTAAATTATTATACACCGCTATTATTCTGTATACACGTATCATTTTTATGAAAATTACTGAATACAGATGTATTGTGAGTTGCATACAATATTTTTTCTACGGCAAGCGTGTAATATTATGTTTTTACACGTTGATATTGAACATCTTCGATAAGAAAGAGAATATATATGTTGGTCATAGACGGTTCTTCGATAGCCATCAGGCAACAATTTTCCCTGATCATGTTTATAAAACATACGGAATGCACTGTATATACTAACCCAAGCTGACAACATACTTTGCAGATATGGATCACGATCAGCTTTTAGGTTTATGTTCAATTCCCTTCGTAAAGGTACACAGGCGTGCATCCGCGCGGGATAAAAGTCGACCATCCTTTTTATACTCCAAAAAGGAGCACCATCAAATATTATAAGTAAGTAAGATGGAAAAAATTGAGTTGTTCAGAGGTCCAAACAAAGTCAGAAAAATTAAGCAGTTAAATTTAGATCACGTACTTATTGATTAATGGATGACAAACACAAAAGTTACCTGCTATATCCTATATGACAGCGGAGTAACAGCATCGTGTGTTCTACTATCAAAACGTGACTTTGATCCACTCGGACAATACGATGTAACAAGCGTATTAGATTACATAATAATATACACTTTACCTAACCAAGGAAGAAGAGGTTTGCTTTCAAACTTCTACATCACATAAAAAAAATAATGAATTCAAAATATTCTACGTCAAATGCCTCATAAATATGGCATTATACGTTAAATGTCACGTAAATGTCGCCTCCTGCGTTACACGACAATTTTAAAACATTGATTTGACAGACCAATACTTGATGGTAGCAGCAAAGAAGTTGACGTGACAAACGAAAAGAAGAAGAAGTGACGATGGCTCGACACAATGAAGAATTGACAAATCCAAAAGAAGAAGAAGAAAAAGAATAGACAGCAACAAGACAAACGAAAAGAAGAAGAATTGACAGAAACATGACAAACGAAAAGAAGAAGAAGGCTCAACACAATGAAGAAGAATTGACAAGTCGAAAAGAAGAAAAAGGATTGACAGATGAATAGAAGAAGAGGTGATGATGGCTAGACACAATGAAGAAGAATTGACAAGTCGAAAAGAAGAAGAAGAATTGACAGATGAAAAGAAGAAGAAGTGACGATGGCTAAACACAATGAAGTAGAATTGACAAACCGTAAAAAAGAAGAAGAATTGGCAGTTAATATTGAACGTTGACAGACCGCAAAGAAGAAGAAGTAAACGTGACAAACGAAAAAAAAAGAAGAAATGACAATGGCTCAGCACAATGAAGAAGTGGCAAATCGAAAAAAGAAGAAGAAGAATTGACAGAAACATGACAAACGAAAAGAAGAAGAAGGATTGACAAACGAAAAGAAGGCTCAACACAATGAAGAATAATTTAAAAATCGAAAAGAAGAAGAATTGACAACATGATAAACGAAAAGAAGAAAAAGAATTGACGGCAACATGACAAACGTAAAGAAGAAGAAGTGACAATAGCTCAACACAATGAAGAATAATTGACAAATCGAAAAGAAGAAGAAGAATTGATAACAACATAACAAACGAAAAGAAGAAGAAGAAGAAGAAGAACTGACAGACCGAAAAGAAGAAGAAGTGACAATGGCTCGACACAAAAAAAAGAAGAAGAAATTAAATACGATTTAATTAATTATAAAAAGTTACATTTCACATCTAATACTAGTATTAAATAGAATTTCATTAGTCACACAAAACGAATGTGTCAGCGGTCGTAAGGCACATTCCTCATCTCATATTACACCTGTAACATTATATTGCAATAGTAAGAATGTAGGGCAATGACCGCAAAAAAAGCAACGATTATATTTTTTGCAACATCGCCAGAAACACCTTGCAAATTTCAATAGCGGAAATTAAAACTGCAAATTCTAGAAATAATATTCACATGTCGTTTAATTTATGTCGCATTTAATCTGATGGTGCAAAATTAGCAAGAATGTATAATATGACAATGATGCATTAAAACCGCAAGTTCGAACAAAAAAGCATCGATTATATTTTTAGTATACGATTTTCATCATTATGACATAACATTGTAGACGAACGAAACGAATAGTGAAATCACTGTAGAGTGTGCACATCTTAAATAAGGTAAATTATTCTTATTTCTGCAATTCTTTTTTAGTAAATATGTAGTGACAAATATAATTTTATTTCTTTTAACATTTCCATTTAACATTTATTAAGATAATAGCATTTGATTTTTACGGTCTATTTCTAAATTCGGCGTTGCACCTATCCGCATATTGTTGATTGATTTTACGTTTTATTTAAAAAATAATAGCTTTAATGACACATTTCTAAAGTACTCCTTCTTTTATCGTTTCCTTGTTATGCAAATAAATGAGAGAGGTTGTTGCTATCCACAATAGGATAATAATATTTTATTTTACGGTTTATTTTTTGTTTCTAATTTAATCTAAATGGATTTTTTAGGTGTTGTTTTTTTTATAAATTGTATGTTGCATTTGTCCTTATATTTTTGATCGATTTTACGTTTTATTTAAAAAATAATAGCTTTTTATCCGTAATACTTCTTCTGTTTAGCAATATACTATCAATCACAGCTAATATTTATTTTTTAATAGTATGATAATAATAATGTTACATTTTATACACGTCCCTGCGTATTTTTATTTTATAAAAATATATTGGACAATCCTACTACTACATTGGGTTAGTAAATAACACTATGCGTTTTTTTTTATTATTTTTATTTAAATTATTTCATACGAGTACATTGTTAAAGGTAGTAATAATTAAAAAACTAGCCAATTTATTTTAATATTTTCACTCATGGATCTAACGGAATAACGGTTAAATGAAGGTGTCTCATATTCTATGTCTGTGCGCTATTTAAATTGTTGGCAGATTATTCATTACTATTACGACGTTTTTTCTAATTTTTCTATGCATTTTCAAAACGACTTCGACGACATGGTTGCTCATTTTTAAACAAAGATTTGATGGTTTTATTAAATTTATCCCGGAATGCTTGATATGTCGAACATCCTGGAGAAACTCTATGAATACCTGTGACCTCTTATATTTTTAATAGTTGAGGCTGTCCTTTGTCATAAAGTCTTGAGGATTCTTATAAAATAGTAAATTGTTTAGCCCACAAGTAGTTTTGTGCTTGTTATCGTTAATCAGTACATTTTTAGGAGCAAATTTGATGTTTTTTTGCCCATTATCCTTTTATCAGTTTTCCAAACACACTGAGGACCTTAAGCTCTATCAATATCAGGGAATAATAACAATATTTTTGAAGGTGTACATCTTCATTTGTGCTCTCTTCAACCTTCCATTTTTATATCTTCACCGCTTTTACGCATAGACATTCCTTTTTTCATCGTAAATTTTATTTAATGAGATAGAAGTTCTTCTTCATCAGCTTGCATTTTTCTGAGAACTTTGTACTTTTCTCTCACTATTGCCGCACGTTTGTTTACCTGAACCGCACTACTGAAGACATGTTAACAAATGAATTCTCACATGAATGACTTTGAACCTTTGTATATTTATACTTCTGTGCCCTTCTGTTAGCGTGTCTCTGATGACGTCTGAACCTCTCAGGTAATCTTTGTGGTCGTCTGTGCCTTTTGTTAGCGTGTCTCTGAAGACGTCTGTACGTCTCTGGTACCCTTCTATGGTCGTCTGTGCCTTCTGTTAGCGTGTCTCTGATCACGTCATATTTAACGCCAAATGTCATGTCCTGTGTCAAAAGACACGTCCTGCGTCGAATGTAACGTCATTCACGTCACGTCATTCACGTCACGTCTTTCACGTCATATTTCACGACAAATGTCACGTCATTCACGTCACGTCATTCACGTCACATCATTCACGTCACGTCACTCATGTCACGTCATTAACGTCACGTCATTCACGTCACGTCATTCACGTAACGTCACTCACGTCACGTCATTCACGTCACATCATTCACGTCACATCATTCACGTCACATCATTCACGTCACGCCAAATGTCACGTCCTGCGTCAAACGAAACGTCCTGCGTCGAATGTAACGTCATTTACGTCAAGTCATTCATGTCATATTTTATGCCAAATGTCACATATCTACGTCAAATGCCACGTTCTGAGTCGCATGTCAGGCCCGACGTCCTACGTCCATTGTCACGTTCTGCGTCGAAGAGACGCGCGGCCCATCGCTGATAACGTATCCGACATAATATAATCATTCTTTTGATATGTCCCTAGTATAGTATTCAACGAGCATGTAATGGCTATAACTCACGATGATGAATTACGACACTCGCCTACGGCTCTTGTCGCAAACTTCATCATCGTGAGTAATAGCCATTACATGCTCGTTGAATACTATACTAGGGACATATCAAAAGAATGATTATATTATGTCGGATACGTTATCAGCGATGGGCCGCGCGTCTCTTCGACGCAGAACGTGACAATGGACGTAGGACGTCGGGCGTGACATGCGACTCAGAACGTGGCATTTGACGTAGATATGTGACATTTGGTATAAAATATGACATGAATGACTTGACGTAAATGACGTTACATTCGACGCAGGACGTTTCGTTTGACGCAGGACGTGACATTTGGCGTGACGTGAAAGATGTGACGTGAATGATGTGACGTGAATGACGTGACGTGAGTGACGTTACGTGAATGACGTGACGTTAATGACGTGACATGAGTGACGTGACGTGAATGATGTGACGTGAATGACGTGACGTGAATGACGTGACTTGAGTGACGTGAATGATGTGACGTTTGTGACGTGACGTGAATGATGTGACGTGAATGACGTGACGTGAATGACGTGACATTTGTCGTGAAATATGACGTGAAAGACGTGACGTGAATGACGTGACGTTAATGACGTGACATGAGTGACGTGACGTGACGTGAATGACGTGAATGACGTGACGTGAGTGACGTGAATGATGTGACGTGTGTGACGTGACGTGAATGATGTGACGTGAATGACGTGACGTGAATGACGTGACATTTGTCGTGAAATATGACGTGAAAGACGTGACGTGAATGACGTGACGTGAATGACGTTACATTCGACGCAGGACGTGTCTTTTGACACAGGACATGACATTTGGCGGTAAATATGACGTGATCAGAGACACGCTAACAGAAGGCACAGACGACCATAGAAGGGTACCAGAGACGTACATACGTCTTCAGAGACACGCTAACAAAAGGCACAGACGCCCACAAAGATTACCTGAGAGGTTCAGACGTCATCAGAGACACGCTAACAGAAGGGCACAGAAGTATAAATATACAAAGGTTCAAAGTCATTCATGTGAGAATTCATTTGTTAACATGTCTTCAGTAGTGCGGTTGAGGTAAACAAACGTGCGGCAATAGTGAGAGAAAAGTACAAAGTTCTCAGAAAAATGCAAGCTGATGAAGAAGAACTTCTATCTCATTAAATAAAATTTACGATGAAAAAAGGAATGTTTATGCGTAAAAGCGGTGAAGATATAAAAATGGAAGGTTGAAGAGAGCACAAATGAAGATGTACACCTTCAAAAATATTGTTATTATTCCCTGATATTGATAGAGCTTAAGGTCCTCAGTGTGTTTGGAAAACTGACAAAAGGATAATGGGCAAAAAAACATCAAATTTGCTCCTAAAAATGTACTGATTAACGATAACAAGCACAAAACTACTTGTGGGCTAAACAATTTACTATTTTATAAGAATCCTCAAGACTTTATGACAAAGGACAGCCTCAACTATTAAAAATATAAGAGGTCACAGGTATTCATAGAGTTTCTCCAGGATGTTCGACATATCAAGCATTCCGGGATAAATTTAATAAAACCATCAAATCTTTGTTTAAAAATGAGCAACCACGTCGTCGAAGTCGTTTTGAAAATGCATAGAAAAATTAGAAAAAACGTCGTAATAGTAATGAATAATCTGCCAACAATTTAAATAGCGCACAGACATAGAATATGAGACACCTTCATTTAACCGTTATTCCGTTAGATCCATGAGTGAAAATATTAAAATAAATTGGCTAGTTTTTTAATTATTCCTAACTTTAACAATGTACTCGTATGAAATAATTTAAATAAAAATAATAAAAAAAAAACGCATAGTGTTATTTACTAACCCAATGTAGTAGTAGGATTGTCCAATATATTTTTATAAAATAAAAAATACGCAGGGACGTGTATAAAATGTAACATTATTATTATCATACTATTAAAAAATAAATATTAGCTGTGATTGATAGTATATTGCTAAACAGAAGAAGTATTACGGATAAAAAGCTATTATTTTTTAAATAAAACGTAAAATCGATCAAAAATATAAGGACAAATGCAACATACAATTTATAAAAAAAACAACACCTAAAAAATCCATTTAGATTAAATTAGAAACAAAAAATAAACCGTAAAATAAAATATTATTATCCTATTGTGGATAGCAACAACCTCTCTCATTTATTTGCATAACAAGGAAACGATAAAAGAAGGAGTACTTTAGAAATGTGTCATTAAAGCTATTATTTTTTAAATAAAACGTAAAATCAATCAACAATATGCGGATAGGTGCAACGCCGAATTTAGAAATAGACCGTAAAAATCAAATGCTATTATCTTAATAAATGTTAAATGGAAATGTTAAAAGAAATAAAATTATATTTGTCACTACATATTTACTAAAAAAGAATTGCAAATTTTGGATTTCGAAAAATGAAATCGGTTTTTAAAAAATATTTTTATTTCTAAACTACAATTTTAAATATGACTGAACTCGACAAGACCAAGAATAATAATGAATTTTACAATGCAAAAATAATGAAACAATCTAACAAACTTCTGGTGGAAACTGCAGAGTAAGCTGCAGGTGTTGGTTGGGATTCTGCCAGGTCCGGACTTTCGTACCATGTAACTCCTCCGTCCTTAAGAGGAAAAAATAACGGAGGTATTTTTGGATTCCAAATTTTGGGGACATCTTTCTTCCAATGGGATTTCGTCAGGAACCTTCTTATTTTTGTAATATTTTCGGCATCTAGTAATGACATAAATTGTAACGATTAGTATTAATATAGTTAGGATGACTGAACCAGTGCTGATAATGGGTGTAGTTGGAAAGCCAATTTCTTCTACAGGTGAAAGATTTCTGGTGATTCTGTTAATTTCGTATAGTCCTTCCACATCGATTTTGCTTAAATTGGTTACTTGATAATTTACCTTTTCAGTCGAAAAATGTTCTAATTTTGGTAATATAATGATTTTTCCAGATTGGATACGTGGGTTGTTTGAAAATTTTAAGGTTCCAACCTCTATTTCACATTTTGGTGGGATTTCTATTAACGAAGGTTCTTTTATTTCCAAAAACGAATTGGACACACATTTTGAGATGAATTTGACAGTACTGGACGGAATTATCAAGATTTGGTTATCCATAACGTGTTCAATAATGGGTTCTTGTAGATTTATTTCAGTGGCGTAGCATTTCTCTGGATTACGTCCATCAATCAATTTATAGGTGCAGGTATCTATTTGGGTGTAGTCCTGTTGACAGTAGTATCTGGTTTCGAGGATGGGACATTCTTCTTTTATCGATAGTGATTTTTCTCCTTTTGCCAAGTAGGGATATAAAGGAATATATGTTTGATGATTTTGTATTACGGGGTAAACATGGAAGAAGTCGTAATTTTCTGATTTGAATATAGGAACATGGATAGCGAATATAAGCTTGGATTCATAAAAGGTTACTTGGGTACTGAGAAAGAGATAGTATGTTAGCACATTGTTAAATTTTGCGATTTGTTCTTCTTTGTATATATGTGATAAATATGACATCATTTCTGAGATTTCTTGGGTAGATATTATTGAATTGTGAAGAGTATTTAATTTAGAGAAAACGATCGAATTTTCAATATTGTCAATAAATATTATTAAATTTTGGCAATCGAGATTAATTTGGTAAAGGATACTTTGATAAGTTATGTAGTTACCCAAAGTAATTATTTTGGTTTCTAATGAATATTTAAATTTTTCAATATTGTCTTGCAATTTTTGTTGATTTTGCCACAAGGTTGATAAAGACTGATTATAATGATTAACAAGCTTTTTGTACAAAGTTGACTGAAGGTTAAGTTCATGAATTACATTTTTCTGATTTAATTGTAAAATATTGATTGCTTTATCGTATCGTTCTCCATCGTCGGCATCTAAAGTTCCAAAAGCCCATTTATTAATTTTGCCTATTCCATCTATTAAACCTCTTTTAGAGCGAATATGCGGATTTAAATTTTCAAATTTTCTTTCAAGAATTTTTATTAAGAATTCGGTTCTTTTTGTCATTTGTTCAGCTAAGTTATGAAAAGATATAGGGTTAGAAGCATTACTTACTATTAGACTATTCTTAAGGCTATAAAAATGTTTAGTTAAACTAGTTATCTGTTTAGTTACTTCTCTTAAATCTAGATAGTGTATAAAAGTATGCTTAGTGTAAATAATTTTACAGGGTCCTAACAATATGGGTAACAAAGGGTTCGATATAGGAGTAATTTTTACATCTTCTCCTTCACATCTATGTTGAAGTGCCAGGAATATCAGGAGCAAACACGTTGTCCGGATTTTCATTTTCCTGAAAAGATATTTTTGGTTTTATTTTGGGTTTTCTGATTATATTTTTATGGTAATTTCCTTTATTAGTTTGTAATATAAGACCTGAATCTTGAACAATTTCAGTCTTTTTAAATTTGGGTGCCTTTTTATCGCGCAATTTTGTTTTGACGTATGCAACGTCTTGGTTAGAAAAATCTGGAGGGTCATTTCGATTTTCATTTAATTTATTAATTATTTTTTCTTTTGTTTCTTCGTTTCTAGTTTTTATTATTTCATATAACTGTTTACTTGCTTTTTTATGATTTTGTACATAGTAAGATAATATAAGGTTATCGTCCAAGTCAAAAGGATCTGGACTATTAATATGTCCTTTTATGATTTCAAATGGGGTAAATTTAGTGATGGAATGAATTGAATTATTATAACTTAGAATAGCATGTTTTATTAATTGATTAGGGGTTAATTCTTTATTTTCCTCTCTAAGACAGCGAAAGCATTCTATTAATGTAGAATGAAACCTTTCTACGGGAGAGTTGGAATTACTATTTTTAGAAGTTGTGAAATGTAGTTCTATATGGTGAAGTTTACAAAAATCTTTAAGGTCATTATTTTTGAATTCTGTGCCACAATCGGCGGTAATTTTATATGGTAAACCATGGTGGCTTACAAAGAGAAGTAAATTTTCCACTACAGAGGTGCCATTGACACTAGGTAAAGGGTATGCTTGGGCATATCTCGAAAATGAATCTATGATCGTTAAATATGATTGATTAGAAATTTTAAAGACATCTACATGAATATGTTCAAAGGGTTTTGATGCAGTGGGAGTTAAACTAAATTTTATAATTGGAGGATTTCTATCGTATTTATTTTTAAGACAGGTTTCGCAATTATTTATAAATTGTTCGATATCTTCTGCCATTTTTGGCCAATAGTAACGTGATCCTAAAGACATTTTTACTTCGTTTATACCACGATGTCCTTTTTTGTGTACATGATAATATTCTAATTTTTCTTTTTGTTCCTGCGTATTTATTATGTCAGTTAAAAATTTTGTGGAATGTACAAATTTAAAAGCAGAATTTTTAAAATAATTCTGAACTATTACTACAAATGTTTCTGGTAAAATATTTTCTCTAAAATACAATGCATAAATCTTTTTGGGGTCTATATATTCTTTTACAAATTTAAAAATACTTTCTTCAATATTTCTTTGGGGTAAAGTAACATAAAATCTATTATTATCAAATATTTTTTCATTTTTGCATTTTATTTTATTTATTTCTCCACCTATTATTATAATTTGATTTTTATAAGTATTTAAAGCTCTTTCGGTTATGGGTATACCTAGAATTGGATTTTCTAAAGAAGTATGACACGTTTCTAAATCTGAGTCTTCTGTTTCTGGATTTTCGAAAGGGGGTCGAACTTGTATGTCCGAAATAATATTTATTTTATTTGTTGATCCATCATTTAGTAAGGAGTCAAGGTCTCCTTCTGAAAGTTGCGGTAAATCGTCTAAGTTGCTTAGTTCATTATCTATTATTTCATTTATGTCGCCTAAATTAACATCCATCGATTCTGTCTCGATAGCATTCAAGTCGGAATCTATTTTATGTTTATTTTGTCTATTAGAAAATTCAAATTTATAACATTGATAAACATTAGAATTATATGGATAAGCGTATAGGGGTTTTAATAAAGTTATAGATAAATTTTTATTTGTTTCATTGACAAATTCTACTAAAGCTAAACCATTATTTGCTACAGTTAGCATTTCTGGTACATACATATCACCTAAAATTATCTTATCAATTAATATTTCACCGTTTGGTACGGTCACAGGCACTTCCTTTAAAATCTTTTCATAAGGGCCAACAGATATTTCAAACTTTATGTCTGATGGTTTTCTAAATTTAATAGGGATTATTGCGTTAGTGCTAACAAGACATTTATTATTAAGGTCAATATTAAACCTCATTGATAATAGGTCATTTATACCGACCACGCCGTCGAAAAATTCGTGGAAGTCGTATAATATGAAATTTAAGATATTGTCGCGGTTAAATTCTTGAAACGCTGGTATCGCAGCTTGGTATTTGATATTTTTCGTACCGAGAGACGTGGAAATTGAAACGTTGGAATGAAATATACAATCTGAATAAAATTGTTCAGCAATACTTGGTTTTAAGATTGACTTAGTACTACCGGTATCTACCAATAATTTTAATGGAGGATTAGAAATAGTAATATAAGGTAAAGGGTTATTAGAGGTTAAATTCAATTCGATTAAGTTATTTGGTTTTCTGAGGCGGCTTCCTGAAAATTCTGAGAAAAATAATCTAAATCTACTTGCTCACTGGAATGGATATCTGCGTCGACGTCGCTATGCGTCTGTTCGCATTCCTGTCCATCGTAATCATTATTATATAATTCTTCAGCTATTATATTTGGCTTTTGCCCATTATTTTGAAAATAGTTTCTCCTAAAATTATTTGTTCTTCTATTGAACGTTGACGGGAATCTAGAATTTGTAGACATATTCATCGGTTCCGGCTTCGGAAGGCGATGCTGGGGAATTTGATTTGGTCTGAAAATATTCGTATTTCGGGAAGGTCCGAAGACTTCTGAGTTCGTTGGGAGATTTTTAGGGGGTAACTGTTGAGGCTGTACGTTAATAGGTTGGCGAGGCCATGGGGGATTTTGAAAATAATTATTATTTGTATTAAAGTTTGGATTTGGGGGAATAGAAGAGTTTGGTTGAAAATATTGATTGCTCATAGGATTATAAAATTGCCTGTTTGGATTAGGGAAATTCTGCTTTCTGAAATTGTTTCTATTTTGGTGTGATTTATTGTCATTAATATCGGAATAGAGTTTTTCGAAGTTCTCGAATTCATTTACATAAGCTATGGCGTGTTCTAAAGAAGCTGGTGCTTTTAAATGCATATTATTTCTTAATGTGCCGGTACAACCCGCAATAAAAGTATTTAGTGCTGTATTTTCGCAAAATTGTATGAAAACAACTTTTTGATTTGCATCAAGATTAGTATCATTGCTAATTCTTTGTACTATACTACTTCTCAATAATTGTAATCTATTTCCAAATTCTATTAAATTTTCATTTCTTTGTGGCCTAGTTCTAGTCAGTTCTTGTGTTAAACATTCTAAGTTACGTTTATCAGAAAAACATTGTATAAGCGCGGCTTTTAAAAGTGTCCAATCATTTAATTCTACCCTATTTCCTACCATAAGCTCAGCCTTTCCTACAAGTTTATTTTGAATACATTCAAAAATGTGATTATTTAATTCTTGGTCATTATATGCTCTATATGTAATAACTAAATTATCGCAAAGAGAAATAAATTTGTTTAAGGTATTAGTATCGCCATCATAAGGTCTAATATTTGAAATTTTTGATTTAAACAATTCCCAATTAATAGGACGACGTTCAGCTTGACTAGTTGCCATTTTAATATTTTTCTTATCTTTACTCTTTTTACTTTTAAAGCTTACTTTTAAATTCTTAAGAGATTCTACCAAGGAATCTTCATCAATCATAAAAATTAAAATATCGTTTCATAAACAATGTCTTAACAAAACTATCTTCCGAATTTATGAAAAATAAATAAGGAAGGCAAGAAGGAAACTTGGCACTCACCTCGATAGTCTTTGCCAACTACTTCTCCAAATTCGTCTACCCAAATGAAGGTCTGCTGTCACTGAAGGGCTGCTTTCCACTGGGGCTGCTTTCCACAAAACGGAATGTTCGTTTGGATTTGCACTTAAGGTGTTAAAACGCCAAAGTCCCGAAAAGTTCTGTTTTCCGATAAATACGAAATTCACAGTTTCGCGACTCGCACAAATCCTACTGACTGCGCCAATTTTGGATTTCGAAAAATGAAATCGGTTTTTAAAAAATATTTTTATTTCTAAACTACAATTTTAAATATGACTGAACTCGACAAGACCAAGAATAATAATGAATTTTACAATGCAAAAATAATGAAACAATCTAACAAACTTCTGGTGGAAACTGCAGAGTAAGCTGCAGGTGTTGGTTGGGATTCTGCCAGGTCCGGACTTTCGTACCATGTAACTTGCAGAAATAAGAATAATTTACCTTATTTAAGATGTGCACACTCTACAGTGATTTCACTATTCGTTTCGTTCGTCTACAATGTTATGTCATAATGATGAAAATCGTATACTAAAAATATAATCGATGCTTTTTTGTTCGAACTTGCGGTTTTAATGCATCATTGTCATATTATACATTCTTGCTAATTTTGCACCATCAGATTAAATGCGACATAAATTAAACGACTTGTGAATATTATTTCTAGAATTTGCAGTTTTAATTTCCGCTATTGAAATTTGCAAGGTGTTTCTGGCGATGTTGCAAAAAATATAATCGTTGCTTTTTTTGCGGTCATTGCCCTACATTCTTACTATTGCAATATAATGTTACAGGTGTAATATGAGATGAGGAATGTGCCTTACGACCGCTGACACATTCGTTTTGTGTGACTAATGAAATTCTATTTAATACTAGTATTAGATGTGAAATGTAACTTTTTATAATCAATTAAATCGTATTTAATTTCTTCTTCTTTTTTTTGTGTCGAGCCATTGTCACTTCTTCTTCTTTTCGGTCTGTCAGTTCTTCTTCTTCTTCTTCTTTTCGTTTGTTATGTTGTTATCAATTCTTCTTCTTCTTTTCGATTTGTCAATTATTCTTCATTGTGTTGAGCTATTGTCACTTCTTCTTCTTTACGTTTGTCATGTTGCCGTCAATTCTTTTTCTTCTTTTCGTTTATCATGTTGTCAATTCTTCTTCTTTTCGATTTTTAAATTATTCTTCATTGTGTTGAGCCTTCTTTTCGTTTGTCAATCCTTCTTCTTCTTTTCGTTTGTCATGTTTCTGTCAATTCTTCTTCTTCTTTTTTCGATTTGCCACTTCTTCATTGTGCTGAGCCATTGTCATTTCTTCTTTTTTTTTCGTTTGTCACGTTTACTTCTTCTTCTTTGCGGTCTGTCAACGTTCAATATTAACTGCCAATTCTTCTTCTTTTTTACGGTTTGTCAATTCTTCTTCATTGTGTTTAGCCATCGTCACTTCTTCTTCTTTTCATCTGTCAATTCTTCTTCTTCTTTTCGACTTTTCAATTCTTCTTCATTGTGTCTAGCCATCATCACCTCTTCTTCTATTCATCTGTCAATCCTTTTTCTTCTTTTCGACTTGTCAATTCTTCTTCATTGTGTTGAGCCTTCTTCTTCTTTTCGTTTGTCATGTTTCTGTCAATTCTTCTTCTTTTCGTTTGTCTTGTTGCTGTCTATTTTTTTTCTTCTTCTTCTTTTGGATTTGTCAATTCTTCATTGTGTCGAGCCATCGTCACTTCTTCTTCTTTTCGTTTGTCACGTCAACTTCTTTGCTGCTACCATCAAGTATTGGTCTGTCAAATCAATGTTTTAAAATTGTCGTGTAACGCAGGACGTGACATTTACGTGACATTTAACGTATAATGCCATATTTATGAGGCATTTGACGTAGAATATTTTGAATTCATTATTTTTTTTATGTGATGTAGAAGTTTGAATGCAAACCTCTTCTTCCTTGGTTAGGTAAAGTGTATATTATTATGTAATCTAATACGCTTGTTACATCGTATTGTCCGAGTGGATCAAAGTCACGTTTTGATAGTAGAACACACGATGCTGTTACTCCGCTGTCATATAGGATATAGCAGGTAACTTTTGTGTTTGTCATCCATTAATCAATAAGTACGTGATCTAAATTTAACTGCTTAATTTTTCTGACTTTGTTTGGACCTCTGAACAACTCAATTTTTTCCATCTTACTTACTTATACTATTTGATGGTGCTCCTTTTTGGAGTATAAAAAGGATGGTCGACTTTTATCCCGCGCGGATGCACGCCTGTGTACCTTTACGAAGGGAATTGAACATAAACCTAAAAGCTGATCGTGATCCATATCTGCAAAGTATGTTGTCAGCTTGGGTTAGTATATACAGTGCATTCCGTATGTTTTATAAACATGATCAGGGAAAATTGTTGCCTGATGGCTATCGAAGAACCGTCTATGACCAACATATATATTCTCTTTCTTATCGAAGATGTTCAATATCAACGTGTAAAAACATAATATTACACGCTTGCCGTAGAAAAAATATTGTATGCAACTCACAATACATCTGTATTCAGTAATTTTCATAAAAATGATACGTGTATACAGAATAATAGCGGTGTATAATAATTTACGTTCAGTGGAGATCCATGTATAGTAGTACTCAATCAGAAGATTATATCGAGGATGTTTGTTGGTTTGGCCATGCTGTAAGAATGGTATATGTTCTTTGTAAAGAGCAATGTACGATTAAAGGGAGATCCATGTACTCAATCAGAGAAGATAATATCGAGGATGTGTGTTGGTTTGGTCATACTGTAAGAATGGAATACGCTTTTAGATGCGAATTTCGAATGGAATACGCGAATAGGCTGAAGATTCTTTTACGATGACATATAGATGCTAGATGGCTTGGGCACAGTTAAAGGTTGTAGCCGGTAGAGGGCATGATTAGGCGATTTGTTTGACGAGACAAAGAACTATAATAGATGACATCTAATCCCCCATTAATTTATTACCTTACACGTTAAAATAGGTCCACTAGCAACGAAGATAATTATGATAGAGTGCTCTTTTGGTAATGTTGTCATGTTTATTTTTTATCTCATCGTAATCGTTATCCCCTCCCCTTTCCAACAAGTCCTCACACGTCACGATCCGAAGTGAGGTCGCGCCTCCACCACAAAACGAGACAAAAATGACCAGAATGGACGTTAGATTTTCTTATGGAGATTTACATGTAAAAACGGGTCAAAGTGGGCCCGAACTGTTGCTGTCCTTTTACTTATTTGTTTTTCTTGGTAAACTTTTATATATGTGAAATTTCATTTCTGAAGAAATAATATTACAAAAATGATACATTTACAGGGTGGGGCATTAGTGTGACAAAGTCTAATTACTCGTTTGTCGTAAGAGATACGAAAAAAAGTTATTTAGCTAAAGGTTGGGGCACACATAGTACCATATTTTAAAAATATTTTCAAATATACAGGGGCATCCGTATTGACAGGATGACACAAACCTATGTTTTTTTAAATGTAACACCCTGTATATTTTTACATTTTTGAATTCTCCTCGATGTTTCCTTTCTTAAAATATATGGTTTTGTAATATTATACGAGGTAGTTTAAAAGTTAATTACGTTTCTTTGTTAATTTCGTAGCAAAATCTACACCCTGTAGAATTGTAGTGATTTGACATCATATTTTTTATCTACATTCAAACGATTTTTAGTATAGTCTGCTACTGTTATTCATTAATAGTATAGCGAAATGTTTAATTTTAGTATACAGGGTGGGTCGAAACTCGGAATGACTATTTTCTGAGTTTTCTTAAATGGGACACCCTGTATTTTAGTATTGTAATGAAATTATATTTTATGGTACTTTTTTATTTCTTAAGACTTCCCTATACCTAAGTGCTTTAATTTGTAAGTTATTCGTCATTCTTTAAGAAAACATTAATTGCAACAAAAATTACGTAAAATTTCATTAAGTAGCCGTGAAAATATCCAATCAAAAGTAATTTTTCGAAAAAAAATACATAGCAATCTAGCCTGATCCTTCATTTATTAATATTGGATGAGATATCCAAATACATTCGTAGTTAAGTTTGTTGGTGCTTAAAATATGAATCAAACATACAAAATTCTGCCTAGTTGGCTATGTCACAAAATTTGCTTAAACATTTGACATTATACTATTTATATAGTTCCAGTTGATTTGATACCATTACTAATATTAATTCTTCTTATGAGGAATGGATTAAAATGGCTTTGTGCTAGGGGAGTATAACAAAAATGAGCTACTTGCAATAAAAATTTATCATCAGCAATTTCCTGATAGACGACAACCAAAAAGAGAAACTTTTGAAAGTATACTAAAACGGTTTCAACAGACTAGATACTTAGATTGTAAGAACGATTGTACTAATATGCAGATCCTCAGTGACACTAAGGATTACATTTAATTGTTGTTTTCTTCACTTACAATAGTTTTTATTCGAGCAGATTTATCATAATCTAAGTGATCAGTCCGTTGAAACCGTTCTAGTATATTTTTAAACGTTTCTCTTCTTAGTTGTCGTCTATCAGGGAATTTCTGATGAAAAATTCTTATTGCTAGTAGCACATTTTTGTTATGTTCCACTAGCACCAAAATCTTATTATTCAGTTTCTCATAAGAAAAATGCATATTAGTAATGGTAACAAAGCACCTAGATCTATAAAAATAGTATAATGTCAAATTTTTAAGGAAATTTAATGTCATAGCCGACTAGGTAGAATATTGTATTTCTTTATTAATATTTTGCGCACCAACAAATTTAACTACGAATTTATTTGGATATTTCATCCAATAGTAATAAATTAAGGATCAGACCAGATTATGATGTATTTTATTTTCCAAAAATTATTTTTTATTAAATATTTTCACAGCCACTTAATAAAATTTCACGTAATTTTTCTTACAATTAATATTTGGCTTAAAGAATCACGAATAACTTACAAATTAAAGCGCTTAGGTATAGGGAATGCTTAAGAAATAAAAAAGTACCATAAAATATCATTTCATCACAATACTTAAATACAGGGTGTTCCATTTAAGAAAACTCAGAAAATACTCATTCCGAGTTTCGACCCACCCTGTATACTAAAATTACACATTTCGCTATACTGTTAATGTTTAACAATAGTAGACTATATTAGAAATCGTTTGAACATAAAATAAAAATTTGATGTCAAATCACTAAAATTCTACAGGGTGTAGATTTTGCTACGAAATTAACAAAAAAACGTAATTAACTTTTAAACTACCTCGTATAATATTACAAAACCATATATTTTAAGAAATGAAACATCGAGGAGAATCCAAAAATGTAAAAATATACAGGGTGTTCTATTAAAAAAAACATAATTTTGTGTCACCCTGTCAATACGGACGACCCTGTATATTTGAAAATATTTTTAAATTATGGTACTATGTGTGCCCCAACTTTTACCTAAATAACTTTTTTTCGTATCTCTTACGGCAAACGAGTAATTGGACTTTGTCACGCTAATGCCCCACCCTGTATATGAAATATATTACAATATTTTTAATTTTTTCATTGTTATATAAATATAATAATAATAATGTTACTTCTTACAATACAAAACTTTTTCTTCTTGTAGTGACTATTCTTTTTGGATTTCACATATTAAAACTTTATCAAGAAAAACAAATACACTGGTAAATAGACTGTATATTATAATGGTAATATTATTAAATTGTTTTCTGTCAAAATACAAGTTACGTAAAAATTTTCCGAGCGCGCGGATTTGAAGCGAGCCGGGCGATTTTCAAAATTCGGCCGCTTACAAAAGCACCGATTTAAAAAATAATTTTTAATAATTAAATGTAATTATATTTTATAATAATTTTTATTTTAAGATAATATAAGTCTTTCTTTAGTCAATGACTATAAAATAATTTCTTAATTGTTATAAATAAAGGCACCACGATTTAAGAAAAAAAAAAAAAAACAATTATCTCGGCTTCAGTTGGTTGTAGAAAATTTCAATTTTTTTATAAATCTTCGTTTCGTCTTCAGCAACAATAATCTGTAAGTTAGAAACTCATAGGATATACAGGGCCGCTTCAGCTCTAAATGTTTATAACGAAATTTGCCCCCTTATTTTCAATCCCAAAAATTATCTCGGCTTCAGTTGGTCGTAGAAATTTTTTATTTTTTTTATAAATCTTCGTTTCATCTTCAGCAACAATAATCTGTAAGTTAAAAACTCATAGGATGTACAGGGCCGCTTCAGCTCTAAATGTTTATAACGAGATTTGCGCCCTTATTTTCAAACCCAAAAATTAGAGGTTTAAAAATATTTTACGCATTTATTTACATCAGAATATGAAAATATAACTCTTTAGAAGGAGATTGGATGTTTCACCAACTCTCTACGATTTTTTTTTTCAAAAAGTTATAGCCTTCGACATTTGACCTCTTGGGATAAACAATTTATAATATCTAAGTAACAAATTCGTTAATCAGGCTTCACATTTTTTTTTTATGTTTGGAATTGAAAGATCTTCATTTTAAAGCTTTAAAAAATAAAAAAAATATTTGTAAAATAAATATTGCAATTGTAAAAAACGGCCATTTTGGACCTTTTGCAGGCTGTTTTGCAATAACCAATTAACCAAATTAAACTTACCATAGCTCAAATTGTAGGTTTTTTAATTTACTACAACTTTCTATTAAAAAGTTTTTCTCTAAAATCAATATCCTAAGCTACAAAATTAAAAATCATTAAAAATTGCAAATTTAACAAATGAAAATCGCAATAAAAAAAAAGCGCACAATATTTTTGGTTACATTTTAGTAGAAGTTATTCCTGGCATCGTCCTTTACAACACCTGATAGGTTTCAAAAATTTCTGAATTATATCACGTTTTTTCACCCAAAGCCTGGGGTATAAGAAATTACAGTATCTCTATGTACAAGTAACTTAAGTATATTTATTTTATATTTGGGTGTCATATGTAGGCCGCACATCAAAGAAACATGAAACGTGAAACAAGAAACAAATAAATTGTGAGAAAACATGTGATTTCATGTAATATACTAATCGAAGAAACAGAAATAAAATTTGCATAGTCGATAATGGAAAGTTATGATGAGGTCGTTGCTGTTGTGGCAACTCTTTTATTACTGTCTAAGGAAGGCCGCACATCAAAGAAACGTGAAACATAAAACATGAAACCTGAAACAAATAAATTGTGAAGAACGAAACTGTTTCATGTTATATACTAATCAAAGAAACATAAATAAAATTTGTATAGTCAACAATGGAAATTAATGATGACGAGGTTGTTGCCGTTGTGGCAACTTTTTTATTACTGTGCAAAATCATAACCATAGTACATATTTGGTTACAAACGAATTACATAATCATCTTGCCAAATTTAAATCATTTTATATAATGAGTATTCAAACATTTACATTGTTTTAAAGGGCCCTGGTTTAAAGAAAAACGATATTTTCTTGTTATTGTCTATTCGAGTACCTCTCTAGGTTATAATTATTGTACAACTCTTCGTTCTACTTCACCGCAGAACACAATGCAATATTAAATTCTTGTTCGGCATTCATTCTAAGCACGTCCAAATTGTCCAAAACAATGAAACTGAAACCGAAAAATAGAACATGATCTATTTCATGAAACATGTTTCAAGAAGATAAAAATGTTTCATTGGTATGAATCACACTCGTTTCATAGATGGGCGGTCGTCTATTTATTTAGCAGTGTTTTATTGCCATGAAACGTGTTTCATGCTTCACGTTTCATGTTTCTTTGGTGTGCAGCCTTCCGAAGATAAAAATGTTTCACAAGCATGAATCACACTCGTTTTATTGGTAGGCGGACTTTTATTTGTTTAGCCATGTTTTATTTTCATGAAACGTGTTTCACGTTTTATGTTTCATGTTTTACATTTCATGTTTTTTTGGTGTGCGGCTTCCCATAGGCAGCGCAGCTTAAACTTATTAGTCCCTATGGTTGTATTTTATTTGTTGTATGTTCAATTTGCAATTTGTATAAATTTTGCAGGAAACGTATGGAGCAACGTACAGGAAATAAAGTGCCGCATAGGAAAGGCAAGAACAGTTTTTCATAAAATAAGCGCCATCTTCAAAAGCCACAACATATCCCTAGATACAAAAATGAGATATTTGACATGTTATGTTTTCTCTATATTACTGTACCGAGCGGAGGCATGGACGCTTATAGAGGCCACTATTAAAAAACTTAAAGCGTTTGAGATGTGGCTCTATAAAATAATGCTGAGAATACCCCGGAGAGCAAGGATCACGAACAAGGAAGTTCTAGAAAGAATGGAGAAGGAATCGAAGATTGTGTTTATTATCAAACGCATAAAACTGCATTATCTGCGACACGTCATGAGAAATCAGCACCGTTACTCACTGCTGCAGTCCATATTGCAAGGTAAAGTCAAAGGTAAGCGGGGACCCGATAGAAGGAGAATACCATGGCCGCGGAATTTGAGAACATGGTTTAAGAAAACTTCAACGGAACTGTTTCGAGTCGCAGCGAGCAAGGTTATGATTGCCAATATGATTTCCAACATCCGAAACGGATAGGAACCAGAAGAAGAAGAAGAATAAATTTTGCAATATATTGTTTTTGTTTTTGCTTTACTTTAATTATCTTGTACTTTTTAATATTGACGATTTATCTAAGTTTAGTAAATTGTGATTTTATTGTTATTTTTTGACTCTATGTAAGCTTGGTCCATAAAATTGTAAAATTTTCAGTGACAATAAAGCATACATATTTCTTTTCATATTGATTTTACTACTTACCTATTTTTCCCGATGAATATAGATATATTTATTTATTAAAAAGTAGGTTGCAGAGATATACATTTTCTAACGTTATAGTCTGGTGAAGTATGTTACTATTAATGATAGTTGTACAATTTATCATTCTAAATCAACTATTAATGTCAAAAAAACGTCAAAAGTGAAAACCAATATTTTAAATTTCTCCGAAGAAAATATTAGTTTTTAGCGTTTTTTTTTTCATTAAAATTCTACTGTAGTTCACCTACGATTCAGACGTGTTTATCGGCAAGAGTAAAACCAATTAAACAATATCCGATTAAAATTGTGTCTTAAAATAGTTGTTCAAAGGTGGTATATAAGGAAGTTTGGATAGAGTGTTCAAAACCAATTAAATGGACCTGCAAGTCGGGGGGAAACCCCCTGACCCTGTACCCCCAGATATACCTCAAAAAAAGATAAGTTTAATTAAAGATGTAAGTATGGATATTTATCCAGTCGGACAGGTGACAACCTTTAATAAAAATAACATTTGCAATGAAAATAATCCGGTAAGTACTGATAATAATTTATTAATTAATCAAAATTCGTCAACAAATGATAAAATCGACAATATTATGTCAAAAGAAAGAGAGGAATTTTTGTATGTAAGTACTGATTTAGGGCCATACCATATTTATGTTGAAAATAATACAACTGAATTCAAAGGCAAATTAAATGCTCTCAAAATTGGAGATATAATTCTCTCTAACTTCCCGCAAATAGATAACAAAATTATTAGTATTGATTCTATAGGTCGGAATAGGATTAGAATCAAGTTAAAAGATTATAAATCAGCGAATTTTCTAATAACTCATAAAAACGATAACATTTTTGTTAAAAATAACTTTGTATTGTACATTCCAAAATTTATTCTTCATAGACAGGGCGTCATTAGAGATATTGAACAAGACTTTTCGGATGAGTATATAAAAGGTAAAATAAAACCATTTGATCAACATTGCAATTTTGAAGTTTCTAACGTCAAAAGAATAAACCGTAAAGTAGAAAAAATTACAGATGAAGGTAAGTCAATAGAATATGTAGCTACTAAGCCTTGCATTGTTACTTTTAAATCCCAAATTTTGCCAAAATATATTTCTATTAATAAGGTTATTAAGGAAGTAGAACCCTACAAACAAAAGGTACTATTATGTTATAACTGCCTCCGTTTCGGCCACCTAGGTAGTCAGTGTAGAAGTAGACCGAGATGTAGTAAATGTCAGGAATCCCACACCACAAAAGATTGTACTAGTACTGACTACCTACCACGTTGCTTTAGCTGTCAAGGAAATCACCTTACAACTAATTTATCTTCTTGTCCAGAATTTAAAAGGCAAAAAATTGTGAAGGAAACCATGAGCTCTTCCAATGTTAATTTCTTTGATGCAAATAAACAGGTCCCAAAAAATACATACGCCAACATAGTCGCTCTTAATACCTCTGCCATGGAAAATAGTGTAATTTCCTCGACAAATTATCCCCAACGGATTCAATCTGGACTTACCCCATCTAGCATAATACAGTCTCATTCTTCTCAACCCCAATTCTCGCAGACCCAGAATTTACAACCCAAATCGTATAAAAATAATTTTACTAATTACATGTTTTCTTCTCCTACATCTTCAAGCCCAAACAAAAGGCACAGGCCAATTAGCCCTAATCCCATTGAAATTTCAAGACAAGAAATTCTTTCTCAACCAAACTCATCTTTTGTCTCGGGAGGAATTTTTAATAGTCAACATTATTTAAAAAACTCAGTTGGAGTAAAATCACAATCAGAGGAATTAAATTCAACAATAAGTTTAGTTTTAGAAGTAGTTCTCAATATTATAAATAATATAAAACAAACAAACAATTTTAATGTATCAGAGTCAGAAATAGTTCAATTAATTAGTAATCATGTAAACCAACCCTTGTCTTCAAATTCGCAGACATCACAAATATGAATATGCTGCAATGGAATTGTCGTTCAGCAGTAGCTAATAAAGTAAATTTAGAATATCTGCTATATCAAAATCAAATTTCCATAGCATTACTCTCAGAAACCTGGTTTAAATCAAAATACTATTATAATTTTAAAGGTTATAATTGCTTTAGATCAGATCGTGCAGACGGGTATGGTGGAACTGCCATTTTATTAAAATCAAACATAAGATGTGAAGAAATAAATCTTAAAAATAGACACCCTTTCACTCATAAATGTATTTCAGTTCAAATTTTTCGAAACAAAAATCCTATTACTATTGTCTCAGTATACATTGAACCAAAAACCCAGATATCTGAAAGACAATGGTTGGAATTCTTTACAGATATTCCTAAGCCTTTTATTATTGGTGGCGATTTTAATGCCCACAGTATCGCATGGGGCTGTGAAATTGAAGACAATTATGGTAAAAAACTTTTAGAAAGTATTGATCATTGTAATTTGATATGTCTGAATGATGGGTCGCCCACATTAGCAACTAGTAACAGTCCATCTGCTATTGACTTAACATTTTGTACTCAAGATCTTTCAAATTTTTTAACGTGGAGTGTCTTACAAGATCCTCATGGATCCAATCATCTTCCGATTATCATAAACATGGAAACAGATAATACAACTTCATCTCCAACTGAAAACTTTCATAAGATCTGGAATCTTAACAAGGCCGATTGGGACTTATACACCTCTGTACTAGAAGCTGAAAATTCTCCCGGTAATTATCAACAGTTAATAGCAAACATCAATAAAGCAGCCAATTTAGCAATACCGAAGTTTTCATCTAACGTCATACATAAGAGACAAATTTCAAACCAATGGTGGTGCGAAAGTTGTAAAACTGCTGCTGATAACCGTAAAATTGCATACGGAAAATATAAACAAAATCCTACAAGGAATAATTTATTTGAATTTAAGAGACTTGATGCTGTCGCAAAAAAACTCTTCAAGCAAAAGAAAAAACAGAATTGGATAGAGTACTGCGAAAGCCTTAACTCCAAAACAAAAATCAGTGAAGTATGGAAGAAAGTAAACACCTTTAAAAACCGCAAACAGTCCAACAAGTTTCCAATAAATCCAAATTCAAGCTGGCTAGATGAATTTCATAATAAAATATCTCCTCAGTGGGTACCTTCCCAATATTTTCCAGAATACAGCGAAACAGTTTCAAGGGATAAGTTTGGCTTAGAACAACCATTTAAATTGTGGGAGTTAGATCGAGTACTTAGTCAACAAAATAGCAGTGCTCCAGGTAAAGACAATATTTCATATTCCATGATATACCATATACCACTTCAATATAAAATATCATTATTACATATTTTTAATGAAATTTGGAATGACACGTCACAAATTCCAGAGAGTTGGAAGGAATATATTCTAATACCTATTAAAAAACCTGGAAAACCAGAAAATTCTTATAGTTCATATAGACCAATATCCCTAGCTTCTTGCTTCCTAAAGACGTTAGAAAGATTAATAAAAAATAGAATTGAACACTGGTTAGAGCAAGAAGATATTTTCCCAAAATCTCAATATGGATTTCGAAAATCAAAATCAACTCAAGATGCGATAACTTCCTTAGTCTCATCTATACTAATAAACTTTACTGATAATGCGTATACTATGGCTGCTTTTCTAGATGTTTCTTCTGCATTCGATACCGTTAATTTGGACATTATGTATAAAAAACTAGTAGACATTGGTTTTCCCATCAACTTAGCTAGATTTCTGAGGA
Organism: Diabrotica virgifera virgifera; assembly: GCF_917563875.1. Classification (NCBI taxonomy): domain Eukaryota; kingdom Metazoa; phylum Arthropoda; class Insecta; order Coleoptera; family Chrysomelidae; genus Diabrotica; species Diabrotica virgifera. Next base: position 190,057,565 of record NC_065443.1, read on the forward strand.
CACTGTACACTAATAGATGGACGGTTTTAAAAATCAACAATTCCATCTCCACTCCACGTCTTACAAATATAGGACTACCACAGGGTAGCATATTAAGTCCAATGTTATATATTTTATATAATATTGATTTAGAAAATTGTATTAATAGCACAACAAAGATTATTCAATACGCTGATGATGTAGTAGTTTACACATCCCACAAATCATTGGATATATGTAAAAATAATTTTAATGTCTCAATTAGGGCTGTTCTTAATCACTATCAAAATATTGGTTTAGCAATATCAGAATCTAAAACAGAAATTTGCATTTTCTCCAGAAATCGTCAAATTCCACAAGGTCATTTGGCAGTAGGTCAAATTCAATATCCTATTAAAAATTGTATAAAATATCTCGGTACTTATTTGGATAGAAAACTTCTATGGAAGGATCACATGCATCATATCATAAAAAAGTCTGAAAATGCAATGAATATTCTACGAGCCTTTTGTAGAACTAATTGGGGTGCCGATCCAAATATAGCACTTTTATTTTACCGTACTATGATTCGTCCTATTTTCGATTACAGTTGTCATCTGTATGGAACTGCTGCAAACACACATTTGAATAAATTAGAAATACAAAAAAATAAATGTCTTCGACTTTGTCTTGGATATTTGAAGTCTACACCCGTTAATATAATGGAAGTTGAGGCGATAGAACCACCCCTGGAATTTCGACGACAGTTTTTAAGTGATAAATTTATTACTAGAACTATAGGAAAAAATACAAACTATCTGCAGGATATACATAAGTTATCAATTTTAGATCTAACTCATAAATATTGGACAAAGAAAAAATGTCCCCTTCTTGTAGATAGTTACTTGAAAATATCTCAATACCGAAGTACTTTCTATACTTATGAAAATCAAGTTTCACCTATGTATTCCCATGTATTAGAAGAAATTTTCTCAAAACAAATTAATACTTTTTTTATGGATATTAATTTAAATCCAGCCGTTTTTCAATCATTTATACTTCATAAATGGCCACATTATCAGTTTTACTATACAGATGGATCCAAAGTACAAAACAAAGTAGGATGTGCAATAATCAATATTCAAAGTGGATTTAAAAAATTATTCAAATTGCCTTGTGAATCATCGATATACACCGCTGAAATGATAGCGATACTTTTTGCTTTAAGACACATATTTAGTAACGAACCCTATAGCTGCATAATATTTACAGACAGTAAGAGTGTCGTTGATAGACTAACTAACGTACATAAGTACCAACAACTAAATCATATAGAACTGGAAATTATGACTCTTTATAATAAAATTGCAAATTTAGGAAAAAACATCATTATATCATGGATAAAGGGACACGCAGGCATTAGGGGTAACGAAATAGTAGACAGGCTAGCCAAATCCGCCCTAGAAATAGGTGAAGAACTTCCCATGAACTTACTACCCATTTCGGATATTGATATTATTAGTAGACGACACCAAAAAGAAAATTGGCAAAGGTATTATCGAAACACGAGAACTGGTAGTAATTACAAACAAATGCGACCTGAAATTCCCATTAAAAGATGGTTTCATTCTGTATCAAATCGCCATTTCATAAGAGTTATAAATAGATTGAGATGTAATCATGCTCTTACCCCCCTTCATATGTACAGTCTGGGTCTCACAGAGTCACCTAACTGTGAGTGTGGAAAAGAAGGTAATCTACTACATATTCTCCTCGAATGTTCACATCAATCAGTAAATATAAACAAATTTTATGATAATCTTAATATATTAAAAATTCCACTTCCCGTCTACCTGAACAATTTGATTTTTTCTGAAGAGATTAATATATTAAAAACAATTTACGAACATATCAAAAATTGTAAATATAGATTGTAGCAATAAAATTTACCCTGTATTTAAGAAATTTTGTTAAAACAAAGCAGGCATGTTTGTTAAAACAAAACAAACATGTTTGTTTTGTTGTTATTTTGTTTTAAATCCTGTAGATTTAAGTAATTATTGTATATTATAATTGAAAAAAGAAAAGAACAAAAAAAAAGAGAAAAAGAAAAAAAAAACAAAAAAAAAACAAAAAAAAACAAAAAAAAAATAAATAAATAAAAAATGCAAAAAAAAAAACAAAAAAATAAAAAATGCAAAAAAAAAACTAAGAAGATGTAAACCTCCGCGAGGATGAATCGGGTTTACGTCTTAGCGTAGTAAAAAAAAAAACAATTTATAAAAAATAACAATAAAAAAATTAATAAAAAAAAAACAAATTAACAATATAAAAAAAATGCAAAAAAAAATACAAAAAAAAAAATACAAAAAAAATACAAAAAAAAAATAAAAATTTACAAAAAAAATGAACAACCAAAACAGTATTATTTAGATAATAATTGTAGATAATAATGTTAGTTTGTTATGTATTTAGAGTTAGAAATACAGAAAAAATTCCTCTGATTGAAAAATCAAATTTGTTTGTTTTTAAAATAACAAAATGTCTGGCTAATTGGCTCGGCCAAGGCCATCAAATTCACTCAAAAAAAAAATCAACTATTAGTACAGTGTATGAAGTATGAAGATAAAAACCAAGTATTACTTCTGATTTCTGTGAACCTCCATCAATTTTCAGGAAAATTGGTAAGTGGTAAGAAGATACCTCAAGAAACAAAAGTGGCATGATTCCAACTCAACTTTGGTTGCCAATACTTAAAGAAAAAGTGAACAACAAAAACGTACCAATAATAGAGCACAGGGAAACGTAAAGCACTTATCACCATCATACACATATACACATATACAACATACAATACATAAAACTAACTTACTCCAAAAACTGATTACGAACACTTACAAACACAGAATTACATAACACCGAATTATTGCACAAATGCACAAAATAATTAGAATTTAATATATCACATAGCATAAAAACATTCACTCTCATATCTTTTCACTTCAACCCACAGTTGGATGTTGTCTACAACCATCATACTCAATAATAACAACAATGTAGCGGTTGTGGTTGCACACACCTTATTATTGTTCTAAATAACTTTTAACAACGATTTCCGGAGCCGAAATTGAAACGTTAAGTATTTTATGTAAAAATATGTAATTGTTGTTACAACGAAACTGTGGCTAATCCCATATAAACATAACATTTATATGTTGATGTATTGTGTATTGTATATGTATTTTGAAGAATTGTAGATGATACCTATGTCTCCGAGTTTCAATTAATCCGCTATTGTACCTACATTCTTGTTGCTTTCTTCGTCTTTTAGGGCCAATTTCTCATATCGAGTTCAACTCCAGTTTAACCTGAACTTCTAGTGAACGTCAGTTTAAAGTCAAAATCGTCTTTCTCAATTCGCACGTTCAACCGAAGGCAGTTTAAACTTGAACGATGCTTGAACGGTGGAATTCGGCCGTTCAAAGATTTCAGAACTCAGTTCAGATGATTTCATGGACTACGCATGCGTTGTATTAACACGAAACGCTGTCATAATATAAATATATCCTATTTTATTATATTAAGCCTAACGATAAACGATAATATTATTTTTGTTTTTATAATATTTATTTATAATTATTAAAATGACTATTTGACTATAAATACTTAAATTTAACTTTATTCAAAAACAGCATAAAAAAGGTAGTTCAAAATGGCGACAGTTTTTTACCTTTTGCCATCTATTGGCATTTCTCGAAAGCTGTAGAACGAGCACTGACATGAACGTGCAATGAGAAATGCATTCCAAACAAAACCGAAGATCACCGGTGATCCTCGTTCAACTGAACCATAGATTACCGCAGGTATGAGAAATCGACCCTTAGTATTGGTAACAAGAGCCTACTACATTCTACTGATGATGGTTTGCTACACGTTTTTCTTCATTAACTCGGCACCTGCCACGTGGCTTTACAAGGCGCCAACTGCCACGTGGGGTGCTCACAGCACCCCTTGACACTAAATAACCACTTCAAACACTAACACATATATGCTATACAATATTATAGAAAGCTACTATGACGCACAGCTCGGTTACCAAACTTGAAATACCAAATATTTGATAAAAATTTGTTATGGGGTGCTGGTAGCACCCCACGTGGCAGGTGCCGGGTTAAGTAGGATGAGCGCTACTTCTTTGATTTTTTTTATGTCTGTTTCTTTCATCTTTGCATCTTTCCATTGTAGGTACTATCTCTGCATTATTTTAGTTACGTTTGGATATTTGTCGATTTGTCGAAGTTTTTATTTTTTGATGTATGTTTTATGCTCGTTTAGTGGTCTACACACACAAAAATTGTAGTTTGTACATGCAGTTCTTTGATCTCTCTTGTGTGTTATTAGGTTTGGTTTTGGATATGATAGATATCAATATATTGGTTGTTTTGAATGTTCTGTTGTACTTATTTCCAATCATTTTAAAATTTTTTATGATAATCCCTTCACCTATGGTATTGTTATCATCTTTGAATCCCTTCTTGTGAATGTTTCTGGATTGCTTGTGGTGTTTTAGTTTTTCCATTCTTCAATCTTGTGAAATCCCTTATTTATAAATGACAATGAGTTAATCATTTTTTGTTAAAACTGTTGTAAGCAGTTTTTCTCTTCCTGAAGTGAAGGAGAAACAGCAGAAGCACAACAGAGGAAGAATCCAGCATCAGATGGAAAATATTTAAAGAAATTAGCCAAGAAATAAAAGAGCTGCTAAGGGAATGGTTCGATCTTTATTTGTCTCGCTAAAAAGATAAACGCAAGAGAATGCGCCAATTACCGCACCATTAGCTTGATGTCCCATGTGCTAAAGGTTGAGAAAGTCATCAATAGCCGAATATATCATAAACTACATATGGGCTATTCCACGAATATACGCCTGTCTTGGATTATCGCGACAACGAATATTTTAGTGTGCAACATAAGAAGTGCGTAAAGAAATGGCTCTAATAATTGTTCCAATAAACAACAATGTATTTTGCAATTTACTTTCGTTCTTCATAAATTGCACAGTAAAATATTCGTTGTCGCGATAATCCAAGACAGGCGTTTGTTCGTGGAACAGGGTATAGACATAGATATTAATGAACACAGTTTGGGTTTGACAAAGGCGTAGAAACGCGTGAAGCATATTCAGTACAATAATTCATAGATTATTCAGGAAAAAAATCAAGGAAAAATATTGAAAAATAAGCCAACGGTGGCAAATTTTTAAAGACACCTAAAAAACAATGAATTTTGCGGTGTACATCAGAACCCATCATTGGATCATGGTAAACAAAAAATTCAAAAAGATTTCATTAGCTTATTAGTTTCTCGAGGTAACGCTGTCGAGTTTTTTAGTTTTATCGACTTTTGACTTTTTGATATCACTCATAAGTCAAAACAAACTAATTTTTTTTGCAAGAAAGGGTGAAAGTCAACATATTATTGTTAAACAAAAAATATCTCGACACCGTTACCTCATGAAATGTCTAAAGAAAATATATACAAAATTCCAGGTCGGTCCGTCAAGTAGTTTTTGAGTTACATTGTCTACAGCCTTTGAAAAAAGCAGTTTTGAGAAAAACGCGTTTAAAGTATTGTCAACTTTTATTTTCAATTTCTTTTTTGTCTGTTAAATCGTAAAGTGATGCACACCGGACTATGTTTTCAAATCGCGGAGTAATTTACAATTTTACAAAAGAGAAAGAGAACAGCTGTGGACCGTTTCTCACTATGCTCAAGCGCGCTGGCGCGAACTTGCTGCAAAGCTAGTCGAAGGTAGGGAGTGTTGAATATCCCTACCTTCGACTCGCTTTGCAGTAAGTTCGCGCCAGCGCGTTTGAACGTAGTGAACAACGGTCAACAGCTGTTCTCATTTTCTTTTGTAAATTACTCCGCGATTCAAAAACATATTTCGGGGTGCATCACTTTACGATTTAACAGGCAAAAAAGAAATTGAAAATAAATGTTGACAATACTGTAAACGCGTTTTCTTCAAAACTGCTTTTTTCAAAGGCTGTAGACATTGTAACTCAAAAACCACTTGACCGACCCTCCTGGAATTTTGTATATATGTACTTTGTACATTCCTTGAGATTACGTTGTCGAGATATTATTATTTGTTTTATGCTTATTTTTTGTTTAACAATAATAAATATGTTGATTTTCACAATTTTTTGCAAAAAGAAATCGTTTTTTTGATTTCTAAGTCATATTAAAAAGTCAAAAGTCGATAAAACTAAAATAACTCGACAGCGTTACCTCGTGAAACTCATAAGCTAATAAAATCTTTTTAAATTTTTTGTTTACCATGCTCTAATAATGAGTTCTGGTGTCCACCGCAAAATTCATTGTTTTTTTAGGTGTCTTTAACAATTTGCCACCATTGGCTTATTTTTTAATATTTTTTCTTGAATAATCTATGAATTATACTAAATATGATTATTTAATTTAAAAATAAAATAATTCTACCATACTTTCAAAAAAAATGTGCTTGAAATATTGATTTCCCCCTACGCCACCCCTTAAGTATAGCTATGACACGATTTTGATAGGCAACCCATGCAAGTCGTATTTGTATAGGTAATTTAATAAAAAAAATCTTTCATCCGGAAAGCAGATGGGCGTAGGTCGACCTATATTCGGATCCCGTAGTATCAGATCGATGAAAAAAGCTGCTCTCATAGTGCCTTTTTATACAAAAATCATAGTTTTTCTTATGCATCATAATTATTATGGTTGTTACACACACATACCTAAATTCTTAATTTTTTTTTATTGTTGTAATATTTACAATCTGTCCTTAACTAAGAACAATAGGTAAATTCTTTGACAAAAATTGAAAATTTGACCTGTAGAGGGAGATCCAGTGATCACCCTCTTTACATAAATTAAATTAAAACAAGTTATAAGTTTAGTTATCACAGATTATTCGAATCTTCTTGCTAGGTCCACTACTTTGAATCTCTTCAGGCGTCGTACATCGTTGTGGTCATCAGTGAGGTTGCTGGCTAACTCGTTTGGATGAGATTCTAGTCGCTTGGAATATTTTTTGTAATATTCTAATATTACTGTTTTTATGGATGGCACATTGAGGTCTTGCTCTATCACATAGTTTGGCACGTACCAAGGAGCATTCAGCATTGTTCTAAGGACTTTGTTCTGGAATCTCTGCAGTATTTCTAGGTTAGTTTGACTGGCTGTCCCCCAAAGTTGGATACCATAGGTCCACACTGGTTTTAATATAGATTTATATATCAGCAGTTTGTTTTCAAGAGATAGTTGAGATTTACGACCGATGATCCAGTACATTTCTCGGAATTTTATTCCTAGTTGTTTTATTTTTGTAAAAATATGCTTTTGCCAAGTTAATCTCTTATCAAGATGGATTCCGAGGTACTTGACAGCATCGGTTTGTGGGAGTTGCGTTTCATTTAGTGTTACAGATGGACATGTTTGTCTTTTCATGGTGAATGTTACATGGATGGATTTACTCTCATTTGCCTTTATCTTCCGTTTTTTTAAGCCATCTTTGTATATTATTAAGGTCTTTCTGAAGGATTGCGGATGCTGTATTTGGATCATGGTGAGAGGCTAGTACAGCAGTGTCATCAGCAAAAGTTGCACACGTTGTTCTGTTACTTGTGGGTAGGTCAGCAGTGTAGAGCAAGTACAATATCGGTCCCAAGACACTTCCTTGTGGTACTCCGGCTTTTATTGGTCTTAGGCTTGTGTATTCATTATCCTGCTTGGCTAGGAAATGTCGGTTTATTTTTATTAAATTCTTAATTAACAATTTAATTGTTGCTAAACTGTTCATTCAATTTCTATCGGCTTCTGGAAATATACTCTATATCAAAAGAGCTTTTATATCACCAATTTATTTAATTATTAATAAATAAATTACTAACCTAAAATTTTAGTTAAAAATTAAAGATTTTGTTGGAAAACCCCGCATTTTGCGAGGAAACTTTTCGTCGAAATAAATCGGAAAAACATGTCTCTATGGAGAATTTAATTACGGTGAATTTTTATTTGAGTGTTTTTGGTGTAAAGTTAAAATCTTTGAAGTTATAGAGCAAAAATTGAAAAAAACACGATTTTCGGGCGCCATTTTGTTTATAAGAAAAGTAGCACACTATCTGCGGACTTTGCATACCTATATTATTAATATATAGGCAGTGGCGTAGCTAGGGTGGGGCGGAGGGGGCGGCCCGCCCCGGGTGTCACCCGTTCGGGGGTGACACCCGAGAGACTCGGTCACAAAAGAATAAATCGTTAATTTTTAACTTCATTCATTCACCTTACAATCAAAATACAATTCGATATTATTTTGTGAACACACGAAACCGAGTTTTTATCGGACAAATCAGGTGTGGACAAAAATTGGTGCCGTCGATTTGCGAATCCACTGGAGACATCCACTCGTTTAAATTGGAAAATACGAATCAGTGCGGTTTGCTTCCTTACCGTCTTCCTGACGCGACGTTGCATGTTTTATTTCGATTCATATCGATCAAATGTCTTAAGTGATTCGATATGTGAAAATTTATAATAGAAAAGTCGAGGTCAAAGAGACATTTCTAGTGTTGTTGCTGCAATTGAGGAATTATATCATCAACAAGAAAATTTAGACACCAGAGGTGCTGCACATAACCCTATGCCCGCTGTGTGTAATTTCACATTATTGTTTGCTATCTTTTCTTTTGGAATGATGTAGTAAGAGAAATAAATTTTCGTCAGATTGAATTACAAAATAAAGGCACCGTCTATGAATCATCCACCAAAATAGGGGATTCGTCTTTATATTGAAGAAAAACGAGGTCATATTACAGGATGAAGCAATGGATTTTGCCATTTTGCCACGAACAAATATGAGAACTATGACATTCCCACCGAAAGACGAATTCGACGTCAAAAACGAATGGATGGTGACATGGTGAGTTAGCTACTGATACAGGACCCACATTTAGAACCGAACTTCAAAGGGATATATTGAAATATTATAACCGATTCAATGTTGAACTCTAAAGCAGAACAAAGTCTATTCATGATGTGGCTTCATTTTTCGAGGTTGTGCAGACACACACTTGGCTTTCAGCGAACAATGAACTGTTGAAATTAACTGTTTCGACATTTTGTGACTTTATCATAAAGAGGTATCAGAAACAGACCTTCTGCTAGAAATACCAAGGCTCAGGAGACATTTACAAGCGGCCAATATGACAGCCCGTAAGTGATTAGCAGTAGACTTTTAAAATCCATTGTGGAATGGGATTTCATGGAATCTCTCCCAAACTTAATGGTCGCATTAAAATTGTTTTTGGCCATTTGTGTATTGGTTGCTTTAAGTGAGAGAAGTTTTGGTAAGATAAAATTAATCAAGAATTACTTGCGAGCAACAATGATGCAAACAAGACTCAATAACCTCGGTTTATTAACTATCGAACATGAAACAACACAAAACATAAATATGTATAGAAGATGAATGTGATTTCAGAGTTTGCCGCTATTTAGTGATGAGCAAAACAAGAACAAGACCAAGACCAGGCTAGTCTTGGTCTTGGTCTTGTTCTTGCAAGCTTGGTCTTGGTCTTGCAGCTAAAAGGCAGTTTTGGTCTTGGTCTTGGTCTTGCACTAGCCGGTCTTGTTCTTGGTCTTGGTCTTGCTGCAAGAGTCTTGCTGGTCTTGCTTTTTTGGTAGTAATAATTTGAACCAAACAATTTCGAATAAAATGTACATTGAAATAAATAAAGATGTGAAGAATGAAACTATATTTTTTGCTTTAAAATTTTAACAGAATGTAGAATGTAGTTTCAAACGGATACCAATTTTAACATTATACATTCACCTAATGACCTAATTAATTCTCTCTATATAAAGAGAGTAGAGTATATTTTTATAATGGTAATGTTTATCAGTATAAATAACCTGCATTTACAACCATTGTTGCAATTGCCGGCCTTCGGTTGTGTCACGTTGTGTTTTGCATGCTATCGATACCTGCCGCCTGCCTTCACCACGTCTTGAGTCTGGATTATTGTTTATTGCCCCTGTATTTTAATAAAATGTTAAAGAAAAAGAGCTTCTTAGAGGTGCCACAAATGGTCGGGGACCTTCAATTCACGGATTTTACGAAAAGGGATAAACGGTTTATAGTTGTTAACAGATAATGATCTGCTCCTTTCACTCGAACACTGTTGTATTTATCATACGAAAGTCAAATTTAAGAACATAAATTAAATTTTTTTAAGAGAACACAAAAATCAAATATTTTTTACTCTATTTAATCATTATTTAATATAATTAACTTTTTTTATAAACTAACTAAAACATACTTTTTAGTAAATACGTACATATTTACCATACCTATTTATAGACCTAATACTATAACATAATAACTAAACCTAATGGGGAGTTATAAACGCTTAATTCTGTAATTTGTTATCTACAGTTCTTTAATTTTATTTAAACTGCATTGCTCTCGTAACACGAGTTATTCGCACTTTTTATTTTCACATATTTTTGGATTGAATACCCATTATGACATTTAAAAAGTTGAAAATATTTGGATGTGGGTAGTAAAAACTAGAATTTAAAACACATTGAAATTATGCGCATGCATTTCAAGTGCGGCACATACTATTTGTACTACTGGCCCTTTCTGGGGAAAATCTAGATTCTTCCAAATAGTTTTCAACTATGAAATCAGTAAAATTCTTTACACGTTTGTCATCCGGGATTTTCACAAATAATTCAACTTCCAACTTTCGTTGATTGTAAAAAATTAATCCAAAAAATAATTTTAAAAATTTCCCAGTATCGGAATTTTTGTCATTAGATTCAGAAACTGAACCTAAGCTTTGGATTTTTATTCTTGGATTCATTCATGTCTGTTGGTAGCGACTAGACGTGTTTGCACTCCAGCTAAAGTGATTATCATTAAAGTATAGTTATTTGAAAAATCTGATCTATAATTACAGTGAGTAACTTATTTCTTCTATAAAAATGGTTTTTACAGAAAGACAAAAATCAGAATTAAAAAAACTATCTATAGATATTGTTAATGAGTTTCTGTCAGATAAGAGATTTTTAGATAATTGAAAAACTTACGGATATGTTCCAAGAGAAATTTAAAACTCGTTTTGATGATATCGATAAGAAAATTAGTTCAATGGAGGCCCAAATGTCTGATATACAAGCGGAAAACAAGGATTTAAAAAATTCCATCGACTTCTTGGAACAATCCCATAAAAATTATTCATTAAGAGTATTTGGTTTATCGGAAAGCACAAATGAAAACTTAAAAGACAATTTAAATAATATCTTTAACGAAAAAATGAATGTTTCCGATTGACAAATTGAAGCAGCATACCGTACTGGTTTTCGTAAAAAAGATGAAATGTCACAAAAAGTAAGACCGGTAATTCTAAAATTTTCGTCACTGGTGTCCAGAAATCATATTTATGCCAATAAAACGAAACTAAAAGGAACAGGTATCTCTATTGTTGAAGAGTTAACGAAACAACGTTATGAACTTCTAAGGGAAGTCAAAGACAAAGTGGGTAAAAAAAATGCTTGGTAAAGAGAGGGGAAGATTTTTGCTTTCTTTTCTGGAAAAAAACGCTTAATTAATGGTTCAGATGAGTTAGCCGATATTTAGCAGGAGTGAAGAAAGAAGTATACGAACACAGCAGGTGCGCAGTGAACAGCCTTGTTTTTTTTCTCTTCTTATTTAGTACATAGTTTTATTTACTTGTTATTATTTACAAATACTTTTTTATTTTTATAAAAACAAATAGGTGGTAAGATATGAAAAACTTATCAATTGCTTTTTTTAATGTACGATCATTAACTTTGCATTTTGTTGAATTTAAATCTATGTTATTGAATAGGCGTTTTGATATTGTAGGTCTTCAGGAAACTCGTTTATCTCCTGACCTATTGTCTGAAAATTTGTTGATTCGGGGATATAATTTTATTCGATGTGACAGAAATACAAATGGAGGAGGTGTAGCTTTTTATACAGGGTGTCCCGAAAAGATTGGTCATAAATTATACCACAGATTCTGGGGTCAAAAATAGGTTGATTGAACCTCACTTACCTATATACAATAGTGCACACAAAAAAAGTTACAGCCCTTTGAAGTTACAAAATGAAAATCGATTTTTTTTATATATCGAAAACTCCTAGAGGTTTTTTATTGAAAATGGACATGAGGAATTTTTATCGCACCAACATCTTAAAAAAAAATTATAGTGAAATTTGTGCACCCCATAAAAATTTTATGGGTGTTTTGTTCCCTTAAACCCCCCCAAACTTTTATGTACGTTCCAATTAAATTATTATTGTGGCACCATTAGTTAAACACAATATTTTTAAAACTTTCTTGCCTCTTATTACTTTTTTGATAAGCCAGTGTTTATCGAGATATTTTGAATATTTTTTGTATCCACCACATATTTGTATATGGTTAAGTATGATTATAGTGTTTATTATATTACTGTTAATAATCTGAAAATTTATTTATAACTTAAATTTTTTGGTATATTTTGAAAAAGAAGCCATATCTCGATAAAAGTTGACTTATCAAAAAAAGACTAAGAGGCAAAAAAGTTTTAAAAACACTGTGTTTAACTAATGGTACCACAATAATAGCTTAATTGGAACGTACACAAACATTTGGGGGGTTTGAAGGAACAAAACCCCCATAAATTTTTTATGTAAATATAGTAAAAAAGAAGCCGCATCTCGATAAAAACTGGCTTACTGAAAAAATACTAAGAGGCAAAAAAGTTTTAAAAACGTTGTGTTCAACTAATGGTACCACAATAATGAATTGATTGGAACGTACACAAAAGTTTGGGGGGGTTTAAGGGAACAAAATCCCCATAAATTTTTTATGGGATTTACAAATTTCACTATAATTTTGTTTTAAGGTGGTCCTGCCATAAGAATGATACATGCCCGTTTTCAATAAAAAATCTCTGAGAGTTTTCGATATATTGAAAAAAATCGATTTTCATTTTGTAACTTCGGAGGACTGTAACTTTTTTTATGAGCACATTTGTACTAAGGTAAGTTAAGTTTAACCGAACTATTTTTGACCCCAGAATGTGTGGTATAATTTATGACCATTCTTTTCGGGACACCCTGTATAAATTGTAACATTTCGTTTGTAGAATTATTTAAAAATATTTCAAATCACTTAGAACACATATGGATAACGATTAAAGTTAATAAAAGCAAGTTTTTAATTGGTAACTTTTATAGGCCGCCAAAGCAGAATTTTGTCGAATTTCTAACACGTTTGAAGACACTGTTTCTAGCTACATACCTGAATGTGATTATATGGTTATGGATGGAGATTTCAACATTGACATGTTGGATGTTAGTGAAAGAAAAACGGTTCTCTTTAGTGAGTCTATTGATTCATTTAATCTGAAACAATTAATAAATAAACCTACTCGCGTCACAAGAACAACATCTACTTTACTGGACTTGATTTTGGTTACAGATAATACTCCAACATTAGAAGCAGATACTATAGTTATTCCAGAAGAACAGTCTGATCATTTTATTGTTTTCTGTTCTCTTAAGGAATTTGTAAATAAATCTGAAATTCAAATGATATACAGAAGAAATTTAAAAGATATTGACCTTGAATATTTTCAAAATTTGTTACTTTACTCACCATTTTTTCATATTTTAAATATTCCTGATGTTAATGAAAAGGTATTGTTTTTTAACAGTATTTTAACAGATCTTTTTGATTTTGCAGCTCCTTCTAAATTAATTAAAATACAGAAAAATCGGCCACCTTGGCTCACAGACAATATTCAGTTAATTATTACACTTAGAAATAAAGCATTTACACGTTGTAAAAGGACTAAAAATTTAGCTCATTGGAATTATTATAAAACTTTAAGGAACCAAGCCAATATTATGTTACGCAATGAGAAGAAGTCTTATTTAGAAGTAAATTTCTTGGGGGGTAATTCAAGTAAAATAATGTGGAAAAAATTTAATCAGTTAAATATTAACAGTACAAAGAAAAACAATATTCTACCAGAATTTTTGAATAGGCCCAATGAAATAAATTCTCATTTCTTGTCTAATGCTCTAACAAATATACCACTTGATCTGAATCTTTTACACTTTTATAATAATAATGTTAGAAAAAATTTTTCACATTTGTTTAAGTTTGAGACTGTTGGGGAAATATTCGTCTATCAATTACTATTAGAAATAAAATCCAAATCTACAGGTTCTGACTTACTCACTATTGATATGATACTTATGTGTTGCCCACTCATTGTTCGTTATGTAACTGACATAATTAATACTTGTTTGGCAAATAATGTTTTTCCCGATGCTTGGAAAATTGCTAGAGTTCTACCAATTCCTAAAATAAAGGAAGTAAAAGAGCTTGGTGAATTAAGACCTATTAGTCTGTTACCTGTACTATCAAAAGTTTTAGAAAAAATTATGTATCTCCAAATCAAAAGTCACTTAGATAAATATAAAATACTTCCTTCCTTCCAGTCTGGCTTTCGCAGTGGCTATAGCTGTAGCACTGCTTTGCTAAATATTGTGGATGATATTCTAAAAGGAACAGACCTGAATAAATGTACTGTATTGATTCTTCTTGATTTTTCTAAGGCATTTGATACTATTTCTCATGAATTACTGTTTGGTATTGTACACTATGTCGGATTTTCGTTAGATGCGATTAAATTATTGAAAAGTTATTTTAGTAATCGGCACCAATATGTCGAAACTAACAGTGGAGCTTCTGATTTATTAAATATATCTAGAGGTGTTCCGCAAGGATCTATCCTTGGGCCACTTCTTTTTAGTATTTATATTTCTAATTTAACATCCAATTTAGATAATGTTAGTGTTCATTGTTATGCTGATGATACTCAAGTGTATTATACATTCTCTCCTACAGATTTGGCAAGTGCTTCAGAAAAGCTTAATAGTGATTTATCTAAACTCGTAATTGAATCTGAAAAACATCAACTAAAATTAAATCCTATTAAATCATCCGCTATGGTTTTCGGTAAAAACAAAGACAGTATTAGGAGAAATATTCAAATTTTGTTGCAAAATAATAAAATTAATTGCACTGATGTGTCCAAAAGCTTGGGTTTATTCCTAGATTATGATCTTACATTTAAAAAACATGTGTCGGCTTGTATTCAAAAAGCATACAGTTCATTAAAAATATTATTTCAGCACAGACATATTTTAAGCTCTATAGGCATAAAATATTACTAACGGAGTCTTTAGTCTTATCGCATTTCTTTAGTCTTATTGCATTTATTATGGAGATGTCGTGTATGGTCCTTGTCTTGACCAGTTTGATATAAATAGAATACAAAAAGTGCAGAAGTCATGCCTTAGATTTATTTACGGTATTAGGAAGTATAAGAGTGTCTCCTATAAGCTTAAGGATGCTAAATTAAAAAAAAAAACTCCATGCTCTTTGTCTCTATCATCGTATAATAGTAACAAAATGTCCGCCATATCTATATGACAGAATTAAGTTTAGGACAGACACGTTCACAATATTAATGTCAGATCCAAAGGTTTGATATCTCCACCCACGTACAAAACAACAACATTCCGTAAGTCATACTCTTACAATATTTACAACTTGTATAATAGTATCCCTGAATCAATGAAAAAACTACCTATTAACTCATTCAAAAGAAAAATGAAATTACATCTTCTTGAGTCAACACATAATACCCTATAAACATTATTTTTATGTCCTATCACCTGTATTGTTTCTTTTTTATTTTATTTCTATTATTTAAATTTAATCAACTGTTATATACTTGATTTATATATGCCAGCAGAAAATGTTATTTAATTTTTAAAAAAGGGCCAGAGCTTTGATC
This sequence comes from Diabrotica virgifera virgifera, assembly GCF_917563875.1. Lineage (NCBI taxonomy): Eukaryota > Metazoa > Arthropoda > Insecta > Coleoptera > Chrysomelidae > Diabrotica > Diabrotica virgifera. The sequence continues at coordinate 190,073,465 of NC_065443.1, forward strand.
AGCAGGCACAGCATTCGTATTGTACCATGTTGTTCTCTTGTCCCTTTTACAGAGATTTTTTTTTCCTATATTGTTATATTTGGTACTTGTACTTCTTTATTTTATAAAGAGTTATAAAGAGTAATAAAGAGTTTATTATTATTAATATTATTATTATTATTATTATTATTATTATACCAGGCTTGACACATTACAATCGACAACCAGTTATTTTTTATTCAGGTCACAATGCTTTCACATCATTGTGAATCCCTTTTCAAAATCTATTATGATATTTTTTGTATTCATTTTAAATTTAACGACCTACATTTTTCCTCGATTATGCGAAAAGAATTGAAATAAGTGTCAGTATTTTTATTAGACAAAAAAGCGAAAACTACTGGTACATAAAAACCGTTTTTAATTGCATTTTTTTTTAATGGATTACCCTATCTATAATTATATTTTTTTGTCTTACAAGTAATTTCAATTGTCCTTGAACTGTCGCCGTTTGAAACTTGCCTTCTGGACACTTTGAAGGTTGAGAAAATGCAAACCGTTTGACTTAATCAAAACGACTTAAAAATATAACCAAAATATTATGTATTTTAAAAATTCGATATTGTTTAAGGTTTCTTACAATGTCAGTATATATTATTGAACTAAAAAAATAAAGTTAAATAATAAAAACCAATTTTTCTCAAAAAAGTGCAAGAGTCTTGCAGGTTGGTCTTGGTCTTGCGTGGTCTTGCAAGGTTCGGTCTTGGTCTTGTTCTTGCAAGCTTGGTCTTGGTCTTGCAACCAAAAGGCGGTCTTGGTCTTGCTGCAAGACCAAGACCAAGACCGCAAGACCAAGACCAGTCTCGCTCATCACTACCGCTATTAAAGCAAGAAAAAAATATTTTAATTCATTCACATAATGGAAAACAAAAAATAAACAAACTGTTATATGTATACTATTTACTGAAATTTCATTAACTATAATTCTTAATTTTTTCATTATTCAAAGCATACGTTTATCGAATTTTCGTTAATTTTAACAATATTTGTTAGGATTTAGGGTGACACCATCGATTACCGCCCCGGGTGTCACCCATGCTGGCTACGCCACTGTATATAGGCTCATAAGATTTGATTCCAGCAATAAAATTGCTGGTAAATAACTTTTCCTTGTATTTTGCTAATTAGCCCAGAGCAATGGAAAATATGTGGCACATCTGCACAAATTAGGAATAGTTAATTCATCAGTTTGCTTTTGTGATAATGTTTGGATTAGAAGTTTGAATCATATTTTCTTTGAATTAACGAGAGATATATAGAACAATTATATTACAATATACGACAAACACAAGTTTATTTTCCAATTAGTACCTATATAATAATATCTACTAAGTTGTCATGAAATGGAAATAATTAAATTACTCATAAACTACTTGAAAGAAACAAATAGGTATGTCATTTAAATGAAATAGGTATAAGTAAAACAAAATTAATAGATTAAGGTAAAAATGAAATAAAAATCTGTGGCTCACGGACCTGCATCCAAGCCATCTTTTCACACACACACATTCCTATTTTGTATAAATAATTTAAAAAGTTTAATTGTATATTACTTACCCACTTTCAAACAGGTCCATATTACAAACACAATGTAACTAGAATCTTTACCACCGTGTCTGAAATAAAGAGAACGAAATAACTAGCCTTTAATAATAATGACAAAAAATAACAATGTAATAACAAAATAAAGGTTCCGATGGTTATACATAGGTTTCGGCTAATTAACTGCAGGTCTTTCGAGTTTGTGTCGTGTCATTTTTGAACGACCCTATAGTCAAAGATCCGAATATAGGTCAATCTGTACCCATCTGCTTGCCGGATGAAACATTGTTTTTATTAAATTTCATACACAAACAAATATTTCTAGCATGGGTTGCCTATCAAAATCGTGTCATAGCTATCCTTAAGGGGAGGCCGTAGAGGTTGAAATCAATATTTCAAGCACATTTTTTTAAGGTACAGTGGAACCCCGATAAGTCGGCCCCCGATAACCCGGAAGTCCGGCTAACCCGGACCGATTTTCATCAGATGAACATTTTGATTTTTAGTATTTTGTATTTTGACAACGACACCCGATTTGGGCGTCGAAACGTTAATAAAATTATTTTTCAATTTAATTGTGGCTTATTTCCCACCACAATATTAATTATCAGATGAACATTTCAACAATGAAAATGTATGTAATATAATATTTGAGAGATAATGTGTATTTGTGTAATTTGAACTATACGATAGTAAAAAATGACTCATGGCACACGCCGGTAGAAACAACAGGCACCTGTCTGTAGTATTCCTTTACATATTTATTTCAAACTGTCTTAGCATTGTTTAAAAAAGACTAAAAGACTATTAAAAAAATTATTTTTTAAACAATGGTCTTTAATTTTCACTGTTCTTAAATAACATAACATCCTTCCAATTTGTGGTGACTGTATTGTGTGTTCTACAGTCTTGTATTGCTCGCTTCCGTTTGCTTATGTTTGTGTTTGCGTGTTTTTAGTAATTTAGATGTGTAAGTACTGTGCATATTTATATACAGGGTGCAACGAAAATACAGGTCATAAATTAAAGCACATATTGTGAGACCAAAAATAGTTCGAATGAACCTAATTTACCTTAGTACAAATATGCACATAAAAAAAGTTACAGCCCTTTGAAGTTACAAAATGAAAATTGATTTTTTCGAATATATCGAAAACTATTAGAGATTTTTTATTGAAAATGGACATGTGGCATTCTTATCGCAGGAACATCTTAAAAAAGAATTATAGTGAAATTTGTGCACCCCATAAAAGTTTTATGGGGGTTTTGTTCCCTTAAACCCCTTCAAACTTTTGTGTACGTTCCAATTAAATTATTATTGTGGTACCATTAGTTAAATTCAATATTTATAAAACTTTTTTGCCTCTTAGTATTTTTTCGATAAGGCAGTTTTTATCGAGTTGCGGAACTTTTTTAATATGTTTTCATAAAAATTTTATGGGAGTTTTGCTCCTTTAAACCCCCGAAATGTTTGTGTATGTTCCAACTAAACTTTTACTGCGGTACCATTAGTTAAACACAGTGTTTTTAAAACTTTTTTGCCTCTTTGTATTTTTTCGAGAAGGCACTTTTTATCGAGATATTACTTCTTTTTTAACATGGTTCAAAATATACCTAAAAATGTAAATCATAAATAAATTTTCATATTATTACCAAGTCTCCATAATCGTACTTAGCCATATACAAATATGTGGTGGATTTGACAAATATTCAAAATATCTCGATAAAAGCTGACTTTTCGAAAAAGTACTTAAAGGCAAAAAAGTTTTTAAAATCTGTGTTTAACTAATGGTGCTTCAATAATTATTAAATTGGAACGTACACAAAAGTTTGGGGGGGGGGGGTTTAAAGGAACAAAACCCCAATAAAATTTTTATGGGGTATCCAAATTTCACTATAATTTTTTCTTAAGATACTACTACCATAATAATGCCACATGTTCATCTTCAATAAAAAAAATCTAAAATAGTTTTCGATATATTGGAAAAAATCAATTTTCATTTTGTATCAAAGGGCTGTAACTTTTTTATGTGCACATTTGTACTAAGGTAAATTCGGTTCAATCGAACTATTTTTGGTCCCAGAATATGTGGTTAAATTTATGACCTGTATTTTTGTTACACCCTGTATATTTCATGTTATTTCAATTCTAACGGAGTTTATCTATGTATAAGTATACCGTATTTGCGTATTTTATTAATTTTTACCATATTCTCCGGCTAACCCGAATTTTCGATAACCCGGATCGGCCGCGGTCCCGATTAATCCGAGTTATCGAGGTTCCACTGTATGGTAGGATAATTTTATTTTTAAATTAAATAGGCATATTCAGTACAATCCATAAATTATTCAAGAAAAAATTCAAGGAAAAAAATATTGAAAAATAAGCCAACGGTGGCCAAATAAGCCAAATTTTTGAGGTGACACCTCAAAATATAATGAATTTGGCGGTGGACATCAAAATTCATCATTGGATCATAGTAAACAAAAAATTCAAAAAGATTTTATTAACTTACGAGTTTTTCGAGGTAACGATGTCCAGTTTTTTAGTTTTATCGACTTTTGACTTTTTGATATCACTCAGAAGTCAAAACAACGAATTTTTTTTTGCAAAAATGGTGAAAATCAACATATTTATTATTCTTAAATCAAAAATAAGCATATAACAAAAAATATCTCGACTGCCTTACCTCAACGGATGTCTAAAGAAAGTATATACAAAATTCCAGGTGGGTCGGTTATGTAGTTTTTGAGTTACAATGTCTACAGCCTTTAAAAAAAAGCAGGTTTGAGGAAAAAGCGTTTAAAGTATTGTCAACTTTTATTTTCAATTTCTTTTTTGTCTGTCAAATCGTAAAAAAACGCACCGGAATATGTTTTTGAATCGCGAAGCAATTTACAAAAGAAAAAGGGAACAGCTGTTGACCGTTGTTCACTACGTTCAAGCGTGCTGGCAGAGTCGAAGGTAGGGACATTCAACACTATCTCTTTATTACCTCCCTACCTTCGACTCACTTTGCAGCAAGTTAGCGCCAGCGTGCTTGAGCGTAGCGAGAAACGGTCAACCGCTGTTCTCATTTTTTTTGTAAATTACTCCGTGATTCAAAAACATATTCCAGCGTTCATCACTCTACGATTTGACAGACAAAAAAGAAATTGAAAATAAAAGTTGACAATACTTTAAACACGTTTTTTTCAAAACTGCTTTTTTCAAAGGTTGTAGACATTGTAACTCAAAAACTACTTGACCGACCCACCTGGAATTTTGTATATATTTTGTTTAGACATTCCTTGAGGAACGCTGTTAAGATATTTTTTGTTTTATACTTATTTTTTGTCTAACAATAATAAATATGTTGATTTTCACCCTTTTTTACAAAAAAAATTCGTTGTTTTGACTTCTGAGAGATATCAAAAAGTCAAAAGACGATAAAACTAAAAATACTGGACAGCGTTACCTTGAAAAACTCAAAAGTTAATAAAATCTTTTTGAATTTTTTGTTTACTATGATCCAATGATGAGTTCTGATGTCCATTGCAAAATTCATTATATTTTGAGGTATCACCTCAAAGATTTGCCACCGTTGGTTTATTTTTCAATATTTTCCTTGAATTTTTCTTGAATAATATATGAATTGAACTGAATATGCCTATTTAATTTAAAAATAAAATAATTCTACCATACTTAAAAAAATGTGCTTGAAATATTGATTTCAACCTCTACGGCCCCCCTTAAGGATAGCTATGACACGATTTTGATAGGCTACCCATGCTAGAAATATTTGTCTATGTATGAAATTTAATAAAAACAATGTTTCATATGGCAAGCAGATGGGTATAGATCGACCTATATTCGGATCCGGTACTACTTTAGTTCAATCGCTTTCAAGATGAGTAACAACGCCAGTTTCAGACGCCTGATTCGTGGGTTTTTCGAGACATCGCAGTCGTTTACGTCGTTATTACGACGTGTTACGACGACACTCAAAACACACGAATCAGGCGTCTGAAACTGGCATTGTTACTCATCTTGAAAGGGAATGAACTATAGGATGATTTATCTTACGGCAGGACGTGGACGACACGGCTGTCTTACGGGTCACGTTGAATAATCACGTGATATGAAAAGCATTGGCTAGTTTATAGTATAACGGAACGGGGCGACAACGGGGTCGTGCGCCGTCTATTGTTCTACGTCCACGTCCCGTCGACTTTATGTGGGACCATCTCAAAGTCCCGCTATCTTTGTATATAGCTCTTCAGAAGCACCAGAAGCTGTTAGTCACGGTTTGGTCACGGTAACTGAAATATTCTAAGTACCAGAGACGAAAACCAACACGGAGATTCACGAACAGAAATTAAAAATATATTCATAGGGGTATGCCTTTAAAATTAGTACTACAAAAGAATCGAATCAACCGCCGAAATACTTAAATCTACTATTTTTATTGGGAATAAGCCACAATTTTGCTTTAAAATATTTTAATTTAGCCTTTTCGATTTCCACCTTTAAAATCGTTTTCAAAATACAAAACAAATGAATTAAACAAATTTTGTTTTTGTTATTTGGTAACAAAAATCGTCTAATTTAATTTTATCTAACTCATTCATATTGACAATTCAGACATATTATTATTTATGTGGTATATTGTACATTTTAAAGTAGATAACTTTAAAATTATATTGTCAATATTTTTGAGTTGTGTCTTTGGGGCGACTTTATTGGAAGATAGTTTATTCGATTACATGGAATTAACTTTAAAGTGAGAATATCTATCAAAAAAATATAGAATGTGAATCACATTATGTGATTTGTCTTTTAAAAGATAACCATATTATGCAATGATGACAGTAAAATTCTCCTATTAGTGATCTAATAATAAATCATGAGGGAAACACCATCTTAAGATACTATCGGACATGGAATGTTTGTGTATTATATTTAGTTTACCCTTAATATTAACACCAAACTCTAATTTTACATATTTGTAATTTTAAAAGATGAAGATGTATCCTCGATATGTTGTTTACTTGCTAATAGTCTTATTTTCTTTTTGTCATCTAAAATTGTATAACAGTTTAATTTCAATAAACATAATTAGAGTTGCTTCTTTGATTTTCTCTTTTTAGCATTCTTTCAAAACTGTACTGGAATCTTTCATATATAGTGTTTACATATTTAAGTTTTATAAAATTCTCTATTTTTGATATAAGACTGTTGTTCACTTATTATAACATTTAATGATTTTGAAGTTGCACTTAAATAAAAATGTTCGCATTCACAAAGTATTTTTAATAAATACAATTATTTCTTCTTTCGTATAAGGAGCCCTAACCTCGGCATGTGGCCCTAATGGGATTTAGGAAAGGTCTGGGAACACGGGACGCACTGTTTGCAGTAAGTGTTCTTTCGCAGAGATGCCTAGATATGAATCAGGAAGTATATGCCTGTTTCGTTGATTTTGAGAAGGCATTTGACAAAGTGCAGAATAATCGTCTCAAAGAAATTTTGTTAAATAAAAACATAGACAGTAGAGACATTATAATTATATGTAACCTCTATTGGAATCAAACAGCAAAAGTGAAAGTTGGAAATCACCATTGTTATTTAATTTATATAGTGAAGCCATCTCAGAATTAGCGTTGGCCGAAGTCAATGAGGGCCTAATAATAAACGGTGAGCCACTTAATAATATAAGATATGCTGACGATACCATACCTCTAGCGGGAACACTGGAAGAATTGCAACACCTTGCTCAACAACTAAATATACATTGCAACGATTATGGACTAAAAATAAATTTGAAGAAAACCAAGTTCATGGTATTTACAAAAGCACAAAACATCAGAGTTAGACTAGTACTGGATAATACAGAAATTGAGCAAATATCTTCGTTCAAATACCTTGGAGCATGGATCACAGAAGATACTGATCAGACAAAAGAAATAAGATGCCGCATTGAAATTGCACGATACATTTTTAACAGAATGAGGAAACTTTTCTGTAATCGCAATATCAATATAACGCTCCGGATAAGAATGCTTCGTTGTTATATTTTCTCCACCCTTTTGTATGGAGTTGAGGCATGGACACTAAAACAGTCCAACATTAAAAACCTGGAAGCATTCGAAATGTGGTGTTATAGACGTATTCTGAAAATATCATGGACAGATCGTAAAACAAACGCACAAGTGCTCGAACAACTAGGAAAACAATGCGAAGTTTTAAATTCCATAAAAATCAGGAAGTTGGAATACTTGGGACACATCATGAGAGGTGAAAAATACGAACTATTAAGGAATATAATGCAGGGCAAAATCAAAGGCAGAAGAAGCGTAGGAAGACGTAAAATCTCGTGGCTACGCAATCTCTGTGAATGGTTTGGATGCAGCTCAATTGAACTATTCCGGCGCGTAACCAACAAAATTATAATTGCCTGAATGATTTCCAATCTCCGATAGGAGCGGAACTTTAAGAATAAGAAGAACCTCGGCATATAGAACTAGCTGCCCTCTTGTACAGAGGACAGGCTGGTTCCGCTATTCCCTGGTGGACATTTTAGGTAGAGAGACAACGTAAACTGACTCGAGCTCTCTTCAATAGGGCCAAGAGGACTGGTAAGCCTGCTCACTGGGACTCCTTTAAGGAGGCTCAGAGGGAATACAAGTCTCTGATTAAGAGGTCAAAGAGGAGCTCTTGGAGAGACTACTGTGACAGCGTAGAACACATGCCCGCTGCAGCTAGGCCCCATCATGCCCTCCCCAAAGATCCCACTCCGGGAGTGGGTAATTTCCATATGCCTAGTGGAAGCCTATCTTCAACTGACGAGGAAGCCCCCAGGACTCTCCTGGACGCTCACTTCCTGAAGGGCATGGATGATGATACTGCCCTAGCCACGGCCAGGCTGCCGCGAATATGGGGACTTCGGATGGCGAAGGAGGAAGTACCGTATACGAAGGTGTGCTGGGCTGTTAGGAGTTTGGCTTCCTTCAAGTCACCAGATGAGGACGGAATCATACCGGCTCTGCTTCAGCAGGGTTTGGACCTTATTTCTCCCACACTGGTCAGGATATTTAGGGCCTGGCCTGTCTTGCGATAGGATATTTTCCTTTAGCCTGGAGGAGGACTAGGGTCGTATTTATTCCTAACTCGGGTAAAATTGATTTTACCCTAGCTAAATCGTTCCGGTCAATCAGTCTTTAATCCTTCCTTCTAAAGGATCTAGAGAGACCGGTGGACCGGTTCATACGTGATAGAGCACTTAAGGGCAGCCCTTTGCATGCATTTCAATACGCCTACCAGGCTGGAAAGTCTTGTGAGACGGCCCTGCATAACCTTATCTGCAGGGTGGAGCGGGTGCTAGATCGGAAGCGCCTTTAGCAGTGCTATTTTTGATTTCATGTGTGATACTGCTGAAAAGCATATTCTAAAAGGCCAAAATGAACAGCAACGGTGATAACGAGTCTCCTTGTCTAAGTTCTGATGTTATACTAAATGGTATCGATGATCTGGTTCCTATTCGACCTATACGTATAAGATTGTCACGCACATTTGAGTAAGCTCCACTATTTTTCTTGGTATTTCCATTTATAGCATTGCTAGCCATAGTCTGCTTCTTTTTATCGAATCATATGCTAGATGGAAATCTATGAAAATTTGGGAATCTCGTTTGTTCCTAATGTCGGTTCGTAAATATTTGATGTATTTTTGACCTTCCAGCACGAAAGCAGCATAGGAGCTTAGAATATCTTTCGCACACAGAGTGAGCCTCTTTCAAGATAATTGAAGAGAACTTTATATGCTGTGCTAATAAACGATATGTCTTTATAGTTTCAAAATCGTTCTTTATCTTCTTTCTTATGAATAGATATTATAACGCTTTTATTCCATTCCCTACTAGAAATTTGACTAAAAAATATTTTAGTTTAATATTATGTTTATTTCATTTCAATGACGATACAAAAGTTGTTTACACAATAGTTAGTGCCAGTTGATTGTAACATCAAGTTGTGCTTTGTTTTATGAGTGCCTAATCCGTCTTAATGTCATAAAAGAAGTTGTAAAACTAGTCCTGATATAGATTGTTACATTTGTGCTGATTTAATGATAGCAAAGTATGAAACCAAGTAACGATAACAAAGTATGAAAACAACAAAATGTATTAAGAAAGCTTATCACTGATGTACTTCGTTGCAAATCTTGGTGATCAGGACCAACATTCGGCTCCACACAAAGTATGCTTTCAGTGTGTCGAGCTACTGAAAAAATGGACAAAAGGTAAACGTAGCTCTTTACCATTCGACATTCCTATTGTTAGGTCTGGATCCCGCGTATGAAAAAAAAGTTGATTAATAGCAAGCTGAAAATTTGTTAATAGCTTAAGGGTGTCTAGTCGGATAAACTTTGATATATGGGAACACTGGAACAGGGGCAGTTCTAATTGTGGAACAGGTTAAAAATTTGGAACGGTCACACCACGAAAACGGCAAATTTATTTTGTCCGACAGAACAGACTTAAACTCTTCGAACAGAGATTAAACTCTCATGCAAAAATTAGACTGCTATTTATCACCAAATGGGCGTTTTAATGAGTGGAACATGTAGAATATGTCAAATGACAGGAATTATGACAGGTGATAAATAACAGTCTGATTTTTGCATGAGAGTTTAATCTCTGTTCGGAGAGTTTAAGTCTGTTCCACAATTAAAACTGCCCCTGTTCCAGTGTTCCCATATATCAAAGTTTATCCGACTAGACACCCTTAAGCTATTAACAAATTTTCAGCTTGCTATTAATCAACTTTTTTTTCATACGCGGGATCCAGACCTATGTATGGAGGAACCAAAAAAATCATGGAGACGACTGGTACTTTTGCTCCTGCGATGTTAAGGGTCTCAATTGGAAAAATAAACATACAATTCAGTATTCTGATTTACAGTCTGCTAAATGATCTGTACCACATAGATTAGGAATCCCCCGTTCCTCCACCTTTTCTTCACACCATTCAACAGTCAATCATCATATGCAAGTTCAAATAAAAAAACAACAAAGACGAATTTAATTCTGATGTAGTTCATCGACGCTGAACTAAATAACTTAGTGAGAGATATGGGCCTATTGAAAACCCGACGTACTGAAAATAAAAACTAAGTACAAATTCCAATTGTCAAATAAACGTCAAACTGAAAGTATCGATTAAAATCTGCTCCCAGTAAAATTAATTTTTCTGTGGATATTTACCGGCTCTTTCATTCAGTACGCGTCAATTTCGATTTATCTAACACCAATTTATCTATACACAAAAGTTTTGGAAAATTTATAAAGTGAATTGTTCAGTTCACTATAATGGGGAAAGAAGATCCCCATGATGAAGGGGGAAAACACGATATGGACTTGGAAAATAGTTTGGAGATGCAAAATATACCAAATAATGCTCAAGTTGAAAATAATGCTGTCGTTGATAGGGAGTCATACAAAAATTGTTTAATTTGCACAAAGCTCATCTCTATTCTAATAAAGTGTATATTTTCATTGAAAAAATCAAATAAGGAAGAGAATATGGGTAAAATTCACGCAATGAAGATAGGTCACACTCTCCATAAGGTTCTTGCTGTCAAAAACATAACAAGCATTGCTAGTGTAGGTAAGAATAGAGTAAGAGTTGAGTTAAAGTCAATAAAAGATGCTAATAAATTAATTATTGAAAAACGTTTACAAGACCATAATCTAAATGCTTTAATTCCTAATAATTTGTTGCAAAGAAAAGCCATTATTAGAAATGTTGATACAAGTTTTAATGATAAATATCTTTTTAAAAATATTATCTCTCCTATATCTATAACAGAGGTTAGTAGATTTAAAAGAAAAATAATCGTAGACGGAGAAAATACTTATATTCTTATATACCCAGAGAAATAACTTTATTGACTTTTGAAGGCAATGTACTATCTACTCATGTTTTTCTTAACAGTGTTTCATGCGCAGTCGAGTCATATATACATAAAGTTGTCCAGTGCTATAAGTGTCTTGAACATGGACTTGTAGCAAAACTTTGTCGCAGCACTAAAACTCTGCCTTAATTGTACAAAAGAAAAAGACGACAAACGTGAATGTAGAGATCCTCAAGATAGTTTCTGCAAACATTGTAAGACTGACCAGCATAAATCTATTTCTAAAAGTTGTCCTAGATTCATTAAGCAAAACAGAATTAAAAAAAATTATGGTGGAGCAAAATTTAACCTTTTTGGGAGCAAAAACTAATCTTCTAAATAACTAATTTTCGGCTTTAAATACAAATAATAGATTTGCAGTTTTGGATACACAAAGCATGGATAGTTTTCCTCCTCTTCCTCAAGTAAAAACAAATGCTTACAACTTCATTAATAAGCCTACAGTTCCCTCCACAAACCCAACTACTTCACAGCAGAACAAAACCACCACAGATCCTGTGTATCATTATTCACAAACTACAGAACCAAGAATCTCAGCTAAAAGAAAGAAATTGTCTGCTTCTGTAGAAACTCCAATGTTCCCTTTCACGTTTGGGCTCAGTAATCCTTTACCTTCAATTGATAAATTCATCATCATTCTCTTTGCCCTATCCCTATGCGGGGTCGGCTTGTCTAATTGCATTTCTCCACATAATTCTATCTTGGGTCATATCAATGTTAATCCCCTTTACCAACATGTCCTGCCTTATCGTCTCCCCCCAGGTCTTCTTTGGTCTTCCTCTTCTACTCCTTCCAGGAATCTGCACTTCAGCTATTCTTCGTATTGGGTGATTAACGTCTCGACGTTGAACATGACCACACCATCTTAACCTATGCTCTCTCATTTTGGCATCAATTGGTGCCACACCTAGACTTTCCCTAATATACTCATTTCTAATTTTATCCTTCTTTGTCACTCCACTCATCCATCTAAGCATTCTCATTTCCGCCACATGCATTCGTTGTTCCTCTTTCTTTTTCACTGCCCAACATTCAGTTCCGTACATCATAGCCGGTCTTATGGCTGTTTTATAGAATTTTCCCTTCAGCTTCATTGGAATTTTTCTGTCACACAACACACCACTCGCTTCTTTCCACTTCATCCATCCAGCCCTAATTCTACTGCATGCATCTCCATCTATTTCTCCATTACTCTGTAATATCGATCCCAGGTACTTAAAACTATTGCTTTGTACAATCAGTTCACCATCCAAAGATACCATTTTACTTGCAGTAACTCCATCTTTAAATGAACATTCCAAATACTCTGTTTTTGTCCTACTAAGTTTTAAACTTTTTTCCTCCAGAGCTTGCCTCCACTGTTCCAGTTTATGTTCTAAGTCTCTTTCACTATTTCCTACTAACACGACATCATCAGCATACATTAACCACCATGGAATGTTACCCTGCAGTTTCTCTGTTATTTGGTCCAAAGTTAATGAGAATAAATACGGACTAAGCACCGAGTCTTGGTGCAATCCTACTTTCACATGAAATTTATCAGTCTCTCCCACACCTATCCTAACACTAGTCGTTACTCCCTCAAACATATCACTCACAATCTTTACATATTCACCAGGGACTCCTTTCTTATTGAGTGGCCACCACAGAATCTCTCGAGGAACTATTGCATATGCTTACTCCTGTATTTTTCCATCAACTGCCTTATAATGAAAATTGCATCTGTTGTTGATCAGCCCTGCATAAAGCCAAATTTATTCTCGGATATTTCGGTCTCTTCACGTATCCGTTTATCAATTACTTTTTCCCATATTTTCATGGTGTGGCTAAGCAGTTTTATTGCCCTGGAGTTTGTACATTGTTGTATATCTCCCTTGTTTTTGTAAACAGGTACTAGTATACTGATTCTCCATTCGTCTGGCTTCTTCAATTGATAAATCTAACCTTGAAATTAATTCTAATGATTTTGTGTCCATGTTTCTTAACATTTTTCAAAGTGTTTTAGATGCTATTAATTCTTTTGATGAGCTTAAAAACATTGATACTGATCTTATTCGCAATAAAATAGGTCACTTTTATGGAAATGGCTAATAAAGGAAATAATAAATTAAAAATTTTGCAATGGAATGTTCAATCAGCAGTTTCTAATAAGATAAGTTTAGTGAAATGTTTAGAAGAACATCAAATTTATATAGCTTTATTATCCGAAACTTGGTTTAGGTCTGACTGACAGATTTCTTTTCGTGGTTACACTATTGTACGCAAAGATAGGGATGACGTTTACGCCGGTGTTGCAATTCTAATAAAAAAATCTTTTATTAACTATACTCTAGCTAAGGTTCGTCAAAATTTTTCTAATGAAATATTAATGTGTAGTATCCAGATCATAACTATGAATAAGGAAAATTTTAAATGTTTTTCCGTCTATTGCCCACCCAACATAAGGACAAGCCGCTCAGATTGGGAAAATGTATTAAACACACTAAATGGTACAGGTATTATAGGAGGCGACTTCAATGCACACCATGAGATGTGGGGCTCATATAAAATAAATCCCAAAGGAACTCAGGTATTAGACGTTTTTGAGAATACTGATCTAGTGCTTTTGAATACTGGAAAACCTACCAGATTTACAAGAAATAACATTAGATCTGTGGTTGACTTAACATTTTCGTCATCAGATCTTGCTATTGATTGTGAGTGGTATACACTTAAGGATGTGATGGGATCAGATCATTTTCCTGTTATTATCGAAATAAACAAACACCTACATCCAAATGAGACAACTTTCAACCCTAAGACTAAATGGAATCTACGCAAGGCAAACTGAGATATATACGAAGATACAGCGTGTACATTTTTTACCGAAAATTATCCTGAATTTTTTTCCTGATTAGCGCTGCGGCCTCAATAGCAATACCTATAAACAAGGCTCCTAGAAATGAATTCACAAAAGTTTTACCACCTTGGTGGGACAACGAATTTGAGGCAGCTATAAAAGAAAGAAAACACAAACTGCATATTTATAAAACAAATAGCACTCTAGAAAATTACATAATGTACAGAGAAGTTATAGCCAGAGTTAAGAAGCATCTCAAAGAAAAAGCTAAATATAACTGGCGTATGTGGTGTGCGAATTTAAACAAAAATATTCCAGCTACGGAGCTCTGGACCCAAGCAAAAAAATGCAAAGACATACTAAAACCACTAAGAAATCTGGTAACTCTAACTATCAAGATCATTTTTTCGATATAATAGCTCCGCCAATGGTTTGTAACAATATAAACCATGTAATGACCAAGCGAGAACAAAACAGGAAAATCATCGTATATTTTTAGAGCTTATAGATTTAGATGAAATTGACTTTGCATTAGATAATAGAAAAAATACCTCTCCTGGATATGATGAAATTCGATATCCTATGCTTTATCATTTATCAATTAATGATAAAATATTTTTAACCCAAATAATGAACGACATTTGGATACGCGGTGAATGTATCGAAGAGTGGAAAAAAGTTATTGTTGTGCCTATTCTGAAACCCGATAAAAACCCAGATGAAAGCGAATCATACAGACCCATTTCTTTGCTACCATGTATATTAAAAATGTTTGAAGGGATTGTCAAAAACAGATTGGAATGGTGGTTCAAGAATACAAATGCTTTTCCTGAAAGTCAGTACGGTTTTAAAATAAATTATGGCACTGGTGATGCTGTTGGTCAGCTGTGTCTTTCTCGAAACGACTACCAGGCTTCATTAATTCTTGATATAAAAGGAGCTTATGATAGTTTAGACTGGACTATACTACGAAATAAAATCATCAAGTTACAAGTTCCAGAAGTAGCAGATACCATACTTAAATTCTGCATAAATAGATCAGTAGCAATCAGAAAAGATAACGGCATCATTTCTGAATATTGTTTGGTAACAAAGCGTTTACCTCAAGGATCGGTTTTATCACCATTACTTTTCAATATATACACCTATGATTTATTTACACGATATTTCACCTACTGCAAATATTATTCAGTACGCTGATGATTTCCTCTTTTACACACATGCAAGAAGTTATGATAAAAGTTTACAAAGTGTGAATACAGCAGTTACACCTTTCTTCCAGAATATAAGTAATCTAGGTTTTGATTTATCACCGCACAAATCAAAAGTGGTCATTTTCACCCGACACAATATTCCAAATTGTAGGACCATACAGCTGAATGATATTAATTTTTCTTTAACCAACCAAATAAAATATCTCGGAATCACTCTAGATAAAAAATTAACCTTTAGAGCATACATTGAAGAAATTTTACAAAAATGAAGTAAGGGATTAAACTTCTTGAAATGTATTATGAGGACATAGTGGGGGGCGGAGCCCCAAACAGCTTTGACTTTTTATAAATCATATTTATATAAGGACCATTATAGATTATGGCAGCTTCCTATATGGCAGTGCTAATAATAACTTATTAAAAAAATTAGATACTTTACAAAACAAAGCCTTGCGACTCTGCATTGGAAACTGTGGAACCTCCGTTAGAGCTGAGAAGGCGATTATTGGCAGAAAAAATGATAATCAAGTGCAAAGTCAAAAATTCATCACTTACTCAAAAGATCTCCACCCTAAATATTCAGGACCTTACAGGATCATACTGGACTAATAGAAACTCACCTCCTTTATGTGCATGATTTAGAAACACAATAGACTTCACCCCTACAACAAGTCAACTTAGATGTTTTATTGTTGAACATTTAGGTAATTATACCTAGATATTCTGAATTAAGATATCTTAATAATGAAATAATCAATCAGATATTAAACAAATATCAAATGTATACTGCTATTTACACAGATGCATCAAAAGATCCTTATGGCAAAGGTGCGGCGTTTATTGTCCCACTGCAAGTACAACGCAGATTTAAATTGAGTAGAAAAACATGCATTTTTACAGCAGAAGCGTTTGCTATTTTAAAAGCTATAGAATTTATAATGGAAAACAACATTTACAAATCAACTCCGCATATAGTCATCCTTACATAGCCAAAATAAAAACTTTGCTCTCTCAAATGCAAAAAATTAGAAAACCTATTTTTGTGTGGGTAAAAGCACACACAGGTATCACATTCAATGAACAAGTTGATAAAGCGGCTAAAGAAAGCATACAGTTGGGAGAAGATGTTACACCCTTATTAACATTAGATGAGAGAATAAATATTGCTTAGGATAATTTATATAAAAAATGGTCTAAAAAATACAAACATTTCATTTTGACAAAGGGTACAAGATATACATTGCTGTAACCCTATATTCGAAAAAATTACGGCTATCCGAGAAGTTCCATAACAAGCATAATATCTCGGATGAAGTTTGGACATGAAGTTTATCCGGCACATTTATACAAAATAAAAATAATTGATAACAATCTTTGTGATATTTGCAATGAAACGGCAGGACTTAGATCATATATTTTTTAATAATTGTAAGAAGTACACACATCAATCGGACATTCTTACAAAAAAATTAAGAAGTTTAAACATTTACGGTCCTTATAATATTATGTATCTTTTGGACCTAAGTAATAAACGTATTTTTGATTTTATTTTGTTTTTCCTGTTTGACTGTAAAATTAAGTTATAGAATGACTAGATTAGGCTTGTAACCTTAAGGGCCGGTTGTTCGAACGCGAATCAACAATGATCACTATCAAATATTTAATTACTGTCACAACTGTCAATGTCAACATTGGTTGGGTTGCTGAAAACATAATTGATTATAATTATGAGATTAGTTAAT
Source organism: Diabrotica virgifera virgifera (assembly GCF_917563875.1). Taxonomy (NCBI): domain Eukaryota; kingdom Metazoa; phylum Arthropoda; class Insecta; order Coleoptera; family Chrysomelidae; genus Diabrotica; species Diabrotica virgifera. Next base: position 190,090,793 of record NC_065443.1, read on the forward strand.
CAATTAACATAACAATTATTAACATAATTGATTAACTAATTTCATAATTGTAAGCAATAATTTTGTTTTTAGCAACCCAATCAAAGTTGACATTGACAGTTGTGACAGTAATTAAATATTTGATAATGATCTTTTTTGATTAGCGTTCGAACAACCGGCCCTTATGTCTTGCCTTTTGATTGCCTACATGTCTGCCTTACCGTGTGGGATGGGTATATAGGTAATCAATAATTAATAAAATGCTAAGAAAAACCCTTGGATGAGAAAAGTGTGACCCTTTTCCTTATCCCAAAATGTTTATTAAGATTAATTTAACAAAATTCACTTTGAAAAAAAAAATGATTATTATATCTATTCTTAACAAAAAGGGCGGTCAGACTTAGATAATCTTTACTTATATTACTAATTAGATAATTTAGATAAGATATATTATGTTTATGTATATATTACTTACTTTGTTTCTGGCCGCATGGTCTAATCCTAAAGCCAATAAAAAAAGTACAAATTCGTGATTAGCATACCCCATTTACTATAGGGCACCTATTACTTGAAACACTTTTTCATGAAACAAAAGATGTGTGCTTGTGTAATGATTGAGACCAATTCTTAAAAACAATATTGATCTGGAAAGACCGTTAAAAATTCCAAAATAATTATACAGGGTGAGTCATGAGGAACTGTACATACTCCTACCTCGTATAGAGGCTCCCATGGGGAATAACAAATGACCATTAAAAAGTGTCTCCTCCCATTGTTTAATAATATACAGGGCGAGTTTCGCATTTTGACATAAATTTGTATTCGTCATAATTTTTGAACGGTCAGATCGATGTGTCTCTTATTTTGGCCAATCGTTACAATATTACCACCTAATCAACTGATTTATTCAAACTAGAAAAAAATCAGGTCCGGCTTTAAAAAATTAGTTCGTTTGTGTCTTAGAAAAAATTTCACCCTGTATATGCTTTTTGAAAACTCTAATATAAATTTTACAAATTAGACAAATAGGCAATTAAAATGGCATATTTATTTTTTTCCGCACACGATTCTTTAATTTTTTATAAAAAAATCAAATTTGACTATGAATTAAAAGTTTGGTAAAGTGAACCATATATTTAAAAAAATTAACTTTTATTCCAAAAATAATTTTTTTTTAACAAATATTTAATTTATGTTACCATCCAATCAACTGATTTATTCAAACTAGAAAAAAATCAGGCCCGGATTTAAAAAATTAGTTCGTTTTGGTCTTAGAAAAAATTTCACCCTGTATACGCTTTTTGAAAACTCTAATATGAATTTTACAAATTAGACAAATAGGCAATTAAAATGGCATCTTTATTTTTTTCCGCACACGATTACTTAATTTTTTATTAAAAAAACAAATTTGTCAAAATCGGAATTTTAACCTAAAAATGAAAAAAAAAAATGAAATCACGGTTTAACTCGCTACAACTCTGTTCCATTTTAATATTTTTTTTTTCTGAAATTTTTCCAGCACATATCTCTGACCATTGTGAAGACTATGAAAATTGTTGTAGACTTTCAGTCTTCTTCTCGTAAAAGTTATGAATTTTTAAAAATAAAAGGTGCAGATTTGTGAATTGCAAAGTTAAATCGCAAAAATTAAGTGAAAAAATTTAAAATTTATCTATTTGATCACGTCTATGAATGTTAAACTATAATGTCCAAAAGAAGTGTTATGGGGAGTTTTAGATCTAGACGTGTCATAGAAAAAAAAAATGTTAAAACTTTTAATTTTAAGAAAAACGTTGTTTTTGTAAATTAATTTTTGTAAAAAAATATTAATTTTTTTAAATCTATGCAAAAACTTTGCCAAACTTTTTATGCATAGTCAAATTTGATTTTTTAATAAAAAATTAAGTAATCGTGTGGGGAAAAAAGTATGCCATTTTAATTGTCTATTTGTCTTATTTGTAAAATTCATATTAGAGTTTCTAAAAAACGTATATAGGGTGAAATTTTTTCTAAGACACAAACGAACTATTTTTTTTAACTCCGGGCCTGATTTTTTTCAAGTTTGAATAAGCCAGTTGATTGGGTGGTAACATAAATTAAATATTTGTTAAAAAAAAATTCATTTTTGTAATAAAAGTAAGTTTTTTTAAATCTATGGTTCACTTTACCAAACTTTTGATTATTCATAGTCAAATTTGATTTTTTTAATAAAAAATTAAGTAATCGTGTGGGGAAAAAATAAATATGCCATTTTAATTGCCTATTTGTCTAATTTGTAAAATTCGTATTAGAGCTTTCAAAAAGCGTATACAGGGTGAAATTTTTTCTAAGACCAAAACGAACTTATTTTTTTAATCCGGGCCTGATTTTTTTCTAGTTTGAATAAATCAGTTGATTGGGTGGTAACATAAATTAAATATTTGTTCAAAAAAAATTAATTTTGGTAATAAAAGTTAATTTTGTTAAATCTATGGTTCACTTTACCAAACTTTTAATTCATAGTCAAAGGACATCGCACACATCTTATGGAAAATATAATGTCACTCAAATTCAATAAAATTTATACGAATAGATTCGTTTTAAATTAACGGTCAAATCTTATCATTGCGCCAACTCTATATTTTCAGCAGAAATTGATATAAATAAATCTGAAATCAAATGGGTACGTACATAAGTTAGAGAGAGAAAAAATATTTTAAAATACCCAAATTGTCGGTACTCCATAAATCAGCGGATTAGTTTCACTAATCCGCTTAGGCCCAGCGGGGTTTAAGCTCTTTTGAATAGCACCCAGAGCAATAGTGATTGTAACTGACACTTTTACTGACTCCAAAAATGTGATTTCGATAAACTTTAATTGCAATTTGCGCCGTAATTAATCATAATTAAGAGTTGGAGCAATGATAAGATTTGACCGTTAATTTAAAACGAATCTATTCGTATAAATTTTATTGAATTTGAGTGACATTATATTTTCCATAAGATCTGTGCGATGTCCTTTGATTTTTTTATAAAAAATTAAGCAATCGTGTGCGGAAAAAAATAAATATGCCATTTTAATTGCCTATTTGTCTTATTTGTAAAATTCATATTAGAGTTTTTAAAAAGCGTATACAGGGTGAAATTTGTTCTAAGGCCCAAACGAACTAATTTTTTTAAAGCCGGACCTGATTTTTTCTAGTTTGAATAAATCAGTTGATTAGGTGGTAATAGTGTAACGATTGACCAAAATAAGAGACACATCGATCTGACTGTTCAAAAATTATGACGAATACAAATTTCTGTCCAAATGCGAAACTCGCCCTGTATATTATTAAACAATGGGAGTAGACACTTTTTAATGATCATTTGTTATTCCCCATAGGGGCCTCCATCCGAGGTAGGAGTATGTACAGTTCCTCATGACTCACCCTGTATGATAGGTAAAGTTAAGATATTTGTTCAAAACTCACAGTAACCAAAGAAGAAAACACTCGTGCACTAAGACCTAAAGTTAAAGAAAAATATTTAAAATAACTAAAAAATCGGTAAGTGATGAAAAACATTCGAGAACAAAGTTACATTAAATAATGCTAGAGGTAAAACCAATTTGCAGTTAGCAAAAAACGAACTTAAATAATGAACTAATGAAATTTCTACCTGAGAAAGTTAACGTATGATTAAACACATAATGACTTTTTATGGGAATGCACAGATGTTAAAAACACCAATATAATCCACTGTTGCCACCTCAAACTACTACATAGTGAGACCGATTTGCAAAACATTCTGAAAATATAATTAAACTCAATGAAAACGTGTCAACGTAAACCAATTAATCCAAACGTGTCAAATAAACCAAAAAAGAATAGAAGAGAATAGAATGTGAAAGAATTACCAACTAAAACATTAATATAAAAAAATTATTATATATTTGTTTGAAGTTCTCTAATTTTATTATTTCTCTGAAACCGGAAAAAACCTCCAACGAAATGTAGTCATACTTTATATCAGAATATCATAATCTTTTCATGAAGCTGCTTTTAAGCCAAACATCAGTTCAAATCAGGAAACTGAAAATAATGTGTTGTATTTGTATACTTATAGTTATTATTTTATTAATTTACTATTCAAAGCCAAAAATTGAACGATTTACTACCAATCTAAATCTACATTACTTATATACAGTTGAGTTAAATCTTCTTTTTAAATTTTTTTTTAAATTAATTAACGTATGGGCGATTTAAATGCCAAGATTGCGAATATAGAGTTGACCGATACGTTGGTGGTAAAGTAGGGGAGTTACTAAAGCGTCATGGAAACCTATTGGGTTGTAAAAACTAGGTCCTAAAACCAAAAAAATTAAGTTAAGTTTTCAATTTTGGTGGGGATTTTCCATTTTTTAATTTAATTTTCCATTTTCAAAAATCGTGTTTTTCGATTATAATCCATTCTTTGACGGTTTTTGCGGTAAATTTTAAAGAACCGCTTGGATTGACTTGAAATTTGGCAAACATATAGATATTATGTCAAAGAAAAAAAGTGATATTGTGCCGATGTGTGCTTTTGCTCTGGGAGTGCGTACCACCCCTTCTCGGGGGTGGAAATATTTAACCTCAAAATAACCTCGGAAATTGATATTTCAATTCTGAGTAAAAAATCTTATATAGGACTTTTTCGGTAAATTGATATTTAGCAAGTTATTCACGATCGAAATTGATGATTTCCTACATGAAAAATGCATGTTTTTGAGTGGATTTTCAAAAATATCTCTAAAATTATGCGTTTTTACGAAAAAGTCATTATAATCAAAAAGAAACCTATTAAATTAGTGAATGGAGCGGTGTTCTTTAAATTATTATAGCAATAACACAACCTAAGTTACAGCCTACTTAAAATCGGGGTTTTTTCGAATTAACCTTAAATCAAACATTTTATCATTAAATAACGCAAGAAATAGAGATTTTTTAAAAAAAATTATGGAGACATCTTTTAAATATTTTACTGATACATTTAAAAGGTGCTATGATAAAAGTGATTTGGATAAAAAAATGGCTGATTTATTACAAAAACAAAACGATTAGGTACGTCGTTGAAAAATCAAAAGAATAATTACTTAAATTGGTGAATTTTCCACAAAAATAAAAATTAACATTATTCCATACACAATTAGGTTTATTTATAGCCTGACTACGCGTTCTGAGATTTTAAACAGTTTAAAGTAGGTTTGAAAAAAATTTCAATTTAGTATTAAATTATTTTTTGATATTTTATAACTGTTTTCCATTTTTCCAAAATTACTTGAAAACTAAAAGAAATCTGAAAAATACATATCAATAATAAAATGTATTTTTTATACTAAACCTTATTCAGTTTGTTCAATGTCTCTATGGTAAACACTGAGTGAAATATTTATATTTTAAGTTTGCACGTAAGTGTGAGAAGCAGTTTTCTAAGCTCTTTGAATCGCATGCTTTAAAAATCAAAGACCTCCAGAAAGTCGAGCTTCTGAATACTTTTAGCACTTACAATTCCCCACAAAATAAGCTTTGGAACAATGAACTATCTTGAAAATCACAGAAGTTATCGTTAAAAAACCATATAGACCAGGGGTGGGCAAAGTGCGGCCCTCGGGCCGCTTGCGGCCCTTTATACATTTTTTTGCGGCACGCGGAAAAAAGTTAATTATTTTCATTTAAAGATTTTTCAAAATTATTGTTAATATTAATAAATAAATATAGATAATGCAGCTATTAATTAACACTTTCGCAGCAGGTGATTTTTCCGCAAATTTTCAACATAATGCGGGCAATTATTTGGGCTTCCGGCACATAATTTTCCGGCTCCTTCAATGAAATCCATGAAATTTCTACAAATGGAAACGATATTTTTGAAATAAGTAATCACGAACTGTTTGTAGAGTTTTAAATTAACCCCTAACAACCTATAGTAAGTGTAACAACTGACGAAGCACCAAATTTAAGAGGAGCAAATATTGTAATGTTGAGAAAACTTAAAGATTACGTTCATGAACAATTTCCAGTACAGGTATTATGCAAAAATGTTTTGCAAGTAGACAAAGTTATTTCAATTATAACTAATATTGGTAATTTTATTCGTTCAAGAGGATTAATTCATCGTGCATTCATAGCATTTTTGGAAGGGTTATAAACAAAACATACTGATGTCTTATACCACAATCATATTCGATGGTTAAGTTGAGAAAAGGTTCTTAAAAGATGCTGTGAATTAGGGGAGGAAATTGTTTTATTTTAGAAATGAAGAACTGCTAGAAATTTGCTAAATTTACAAATTTTTAACCCAAAATGAGACTTTTAAAATGAAATTCAAACTATACTTACATATTATATTGATCATATAAAAAGAAAGAATTACAGTATAATTCAATAAGCGATGCAGGGCATATAAACAACGATAAATTTAGCAGATAATTGTTAAAGATGTTCCAAATGAGTCTACTCGTTCCGATAAGTAACAGTATAATTATGACACTTTATTAATTTTTTTCTTTTCCCAACTATTAATGTTTATTGCATAGTAAATAAATTATTGTTATCACTGAACACATAGGATGTGAAAAAATGATCCGATTTATAAAATTAATGAATATTTTATGCATACATGCAAGTAACAGTTCTTCAAAAATATATAAAAACTAACCGAAATGTCCATCTTTATTTCGTTACTGCCGACGTCATCGGCAGCTCATACAGGTTCGGACAAGATTTAAGTAGGTATAATTTCGGTATTAAAATTTTGTAATTTGAATCGATTTGTTAGTAAATTTTTAGTGGTCTTGATGATTAAACGACAATAAATTTTATTTATGCTGTTAATGTTGAATTAGCAATTATTTGTCGTGCAATTTAAAACTATTTAAGTATATATTTTTATTTGTATAACGACCCTATCTGTACGTGATTGTGATTACCGTAACAGTAGTAACCACGTATTATTTCAATAACAGATAACAGATATTGAAACCAAAAATGTCATCCACTGATTCTGCTGATGAATTGGTTGAAAATATATGGAATCCTCCTCGAAAACGCAGTAAAAGAAGCCCTCTTAGCGTTGAAGTTAAAGAAATAATTTTAAATGTTTTTAAATGTGAAAGACAAGAAAATCCCGGGATAGTGGTTGAAGATATGTATTGTGAAAAAAGTGGCCAATAAAGTTGAAGTTTGTGATAGAAGTGTTTACGCTGATCAAGGAATACAAAACGAATCATCAATTCGCTGAACCTTAGGGCTTGTTTATATGCAGGCGGTTTGCCAACGTCGACGTCGCGGTTTATCTGAAAAACCCAACCGCCGTGGTTCAAGTTAACATAGAAACAAATGCAACCGCTCAAAATCGTACATATGCAACCGCGAGTTTTACGCGGTTTACCAGCGTTTAAACAGGTTAATCGTGACGTTTACGTTGGCAAACCGCCCTATCTAAACAAGGAATTAAACCTATGACTTGCATGCCTCATTGCAGGACTTTACGTTTAGTTCTGATGACATTTACAGTAACATGCATTCCCCAAAATTTTCAAATTTAGATAAGTTAACAGTCACGAGTCACGACATATTAATAATTAATTATGAATATATAATATATAGGGTGTCCCAAAACTAGCGGAACGGTCGAATATTTTGCGAAATAAACATCGGATCGAAAACTGAAAAATACGTATTCAATAATTTTCAAAAATCTATCAAATGGCATCAAACACCAACCCCCACTACACCCCCTGGAGGTGGGGTAAGGGGTAACTTTAAAATCTCAAAGAGAAACCTCCAGTTTTTATTGCAGATTTGGATTCGTTACGTAAAAGTAAGCAACTTTTATTCAAAACATTTTTTCGAACTGTGGATAGATGGCGCTATAATTGGGAAAAACGATTTATCCTGATACCATAGGTAAATTATAGAAACGGTCTAATATCTCGAGAAATACACTTCCAAATGAGAATCCAAAAAACAGGTTTTTAATATTTTTCTAAAACTTATCGATAAACACCAAACATGACCCTTCAACCCGCCCCCTGGATGTGGGGTGGGGGGTTACTTTAAAATCTTAAATAGCAACCCCCACTTTTTATTGCAGATTCGCATTCGTCATGAAAAATTAAGCAACATTTATTCAAAACATTTTTTAAAATAGCATAGATGGCGCTAATAAATGGTATTTTTCCAATTAAAGCGCCATCTATCAACAATTCTAAAAATGTTACGAATAATATGTTGCTTAATTTTTCATGACGAATCCGAATCTGTAATAAAAAGTGGCGGTTGCTATTTAAAATTTTAAAGTTAACCCCCACCCCACCTCCAGGGGGTAAGTTGGAGGGTCATGTTTGGTGTTATTCGATAGGTTTTCGAAAAGTATTAAAAACCTTTTATGTTTGTTTTCTCATTTGGAAGTGTATTTCTCGAGATATTAGACCGTTTCTATAATTTACCTATGGTATCAGGATAAATCGTTTTTCTCAATTATAGCGCCATCTATCCACAGTTCGAAAAAATCTCTTGAATAAAAGTTACTTACTTTTACGTAACGAATCCAAATCTGCAAAAAAACTAGGGGTTTCCATTTGAGATTTTAAAGTTACTCCCCACCCCACCTCCAGGGGGTGTAATGGGGGTTTGATGTCATTGTATAGATTTTTGAAAATGATTGAACACGTATTTTTCAGTTTTTCGATCCAATGTTTAGTTCGCGAAATATTCGACCGTTCCGCTACTTTTGGGACACCTTGTATATTATTTCAACATAATTGAGTAATGAGTATTTTTTTGTTATTATTTTTATGAAACTTTTTGGAATTGTACCCACAACTAAGTATATCAAAAATTAAAAATAAAACTTATATTTTTTGTAGGCACTCTGTACATAAAATTGTTGGCAAAAAAATAAATTCTTGGGTTTTTCGCCCTGTATAAATGGTTCCTATTATCGGATATCAACTAAAACAATCAGGTTCTTTGTCGAGCACTTTTGCAAAATTAAAATATAAATTTCGTATTTTATACGATAATATATATATATTCTGACTAAACAAAAGATAATCCTAAATGCGGCCCTGTTGAGGCCTACACGTGGTAATATTTACATCGCCCTGCATCGCTTATTGAATTATACTTTAGTTCAATTATTTCCCTCATTAAAATCAGTAAATAATGTACCATAAAATAAGTTTAAAATTTATGAAGAAAAAATTTGTAATTTGCTGACGGAATTTGAAAACCGTTTCAAAAATTTTGAAGATATATCATTTTCCTTATCACTTCTAAGAAATCATTTTTCAGTTCAAATTGATTGCGTACCAGTTTACATTCAACTAGAAATTATGGATTAATTTGCATGTTTTTGAAATATTTTTGCATTTTGCAAATCTTTGCAAATGTCCGAAAGTACATAGCTAAATTTGTAGTTCGACATTTTTTTGCGAACAAAAATTTTGAATAATGAACTAAATAAAAATACATCCTACACCTGAAATAGAATGAATCATGAACGAGGACATAAAACTAAACTAAAACTTTATTAAAGCCATTAAGTTTCGTTTTTCATATTTTAATAAATATTATTGTTAAGTTTGTAGATGACAAATAGTGTGTTTCATAAATATTTTTCTTTTTCTTCTTCTTCTTCTTCTTCTTCTTCTTCTTCTTCTTCTTTTTGTATAGACATAACTCTGTCTGTTTTTTCAATGTGCCTCTAGTAAGTTGTCGTTCCATCGTTTTCGTGGTCTTCCCACTGATCGTCATCCTAGTGGGGAACCGTCTCTCGCTGTCCTGATTACTCTATTTGTTGACATTCGGCTTATGTGGTCATTCCATTCTATTCTTCTGTTTCTTACCCAGTTCTTAATGTTATCCACCTTGCATCTCCGTCGTATATCTTTACTTCTAGCACTGTCCCATAGAGTCTTACCATCTATTTTCGAGCATCGGTTTTCCATCGGTTTTCATCTCCGCTGTTTCGAGCAATCTTTTTGTCCTCTCTGTGTCGGGTCGTGTTTCTACCGCGTACCTATGTCATTTTTGGTCTGATGACTGTTTTGTAAATTCTGCCTTTTATTTCTTTTCCGATATTTTTATTTCTCCACATTGTTTCATGCATGTAATCTGCGGCTCTGTTTGCACTATTCCCATGATCTTCCACTTCTGTTTCGAGCCTTCCGTGGCTAGATAGTGTGATGCCTAGGTATTTAAACTCCATCACTTGTTCTATTATCTGACCTTCCAGCTCCAATTTACATCTTATTTTCTTTAGACGATTCTTGAAGTAACTCTTTCGAGATATTTTTTGTTTTGGGCTTGTTTTTTGTTTAATGATAATAAAGTTTTTGATATTCACCCTTTCTACAAAAAACGTCGTTATTTTCACTTATGGGTCATATAAAAAACTCAAAAATCGTTAAAACTAAAAAAACTCAGGAGCGTTACCTTAAGAAACTCAGGCTAATAAAATATTTTTGAATTTTTTATTTCATATTATCCAATTACAAGTTCTGATTACTGCAAAAATTTTTTTTTCGAGGTGTCTGTAAAATTTGCCACTCTTGGCTCATTTTTCAATATTTTGCCTTGATTTTTTTGAGTATTTTTTGAATTGGGGTAAATAGGTTTATTTAATTTAAAAATAAAATAATTCTAGCGGAGTTTCAAACAAAATTCAAAAAGGTTTTTTAAATGTTGATTCCCACACCCCTTAAACAAAATTAGTAAAAAGTTCAAAATTCGAACATGTTAAGGTAACAAATTTTGCGGCCCTCGACAATAGACCAAAAACATTTTGTGGCCCTTTCTAAAAAAAGTTTGCCCGCCCCTGATATAGACCAATCAAGTTAGTAAAAAATAAGCCGTTTTTCGACATAATTGAAAAGACGAGGTTTGACAGTTGAAATTTGTAGTATGAGATATTACAAAAGGGCTACCATCTTGGGATTCATCAATTTTTTAGTGGAACAATTTTTAAATAAACAATCAAAACGTCAAACTTAGTTTTGTGCTCATAACTTAAAAACTTGTTTATTTAGAGATTTGACGTTTACAGGTAACTTTTTTAGAATAAAAAGATACATCGAATGAGATACGCTAAATGAAAATCGGTTAATAAACAAAAAAGTTATTGTAAAACAGAAGACAAAATCATTGTTTTTTAATATTGTTAATAACAATTTTATTGTTTATTAGAATATGTTTAAATATACCTAAACTTTAGGGCATTATCGTGTTTGAATGGTGTGCAAAAAATGGTCAAGATCTGTTTAATAGTTTTCGCAAAATTGAATTTGTTTATAAATTTTTTTGAAAAACGAGCTAATTTCTGAGGCTGGTCCAGTTAATATAGCTGAATGTATCTCAATAATCTGGAGCTCATTTTCTTCGTTAAGGTATACTAACAGCCTATGAAAAAAAAAAGTAAAAAAAATTACATATACGTACACAAAATTATTTGTTAATAAATAGCAGTTTTTAAGCTTATAAACAATTACAATAATTTCGTAGAAATTAGATCAAATTAAATGGCAATAAAAAATACGGAAAGCTGGTTAAAATACACAACTTCTAAAAAAAAATTTTAGGTCGTACGACCCTTGGGGTCTGAGATAGCCCCTTTTTTTTGAAAAAATCACTGTTGCGTTAATTAACAACACTAATACCTGAAATTACTTAATATTTTATAAGAAAAGTCAAAGTTTTTAGCAAGAAAAAATGTTAAAAATTGTTTAAACAGTAGTGTTATAAACAAAAAGTGTTTTGCGTTCCGACTAAAGTAAAAAATAGCGGGCGTAGTCGACTGACTGAATAGTGGGCGCGGTTGGCGACCGGCAGCAACTCCTAAAATTACGTTATACCGACCACAAAAATCAACTTTGAAGTGAATAACAAATTTTCATCATTCCTTATGTTTTCGAGGTCTCCGAATCCGAATATGGAGTTTATTTTTTTCTAGAATTAGTGGAACATGTTCAAAAATCAAATTTTATGCCAAAATGCGATAAATCAATTTTGATGATTTTTCAATTTTAACTCACTGTATTTTTGGTCGCTGTAAATATTTCCTTTTGAACATTTTACTGTGCTATCTTTGAAGCATTTAGATAACAATGTGATTTGTCCAAAATGATTAAACACATTAAAAGAGAATTTGTTAATTTTTAAACATTTTGTCGTCAGATTTCGTTAGTTTCATGCTTACTTAAAAAAATTGAGTGACAAACTTTTAAGTTTATAATTTTAACTAACACAGAAATAAAATATAATTCATGAAAAAGTTTTCCAAAAAAAAATTAATTTAAAATATGCAATAGGAAAAATGTTATGTGACTTTATAGACGAGCGGAACACTGGCACACCCCAAAAAAAGCTTATTTCTCGAGATACTTATACTAATTTTGGTAATACTTTATATTTTTGATGGTGCTGAAAACGAAAATTAAGGTTGTTTTGAAAAAATGCCCTTTTTTTTAAAAAATCACTGTTACGTTAATTAACAACACTAAGATCTGAAATTAACCAATATTTTATAAGAAAAGTCAAAGTTTTTAACAAAGTTTTTAGCAAGAAAAAATGTAAATTGTTAAAACGGTAGTGTTATAAACAAAAAGTATTTTGCGTTACGACTAAAGTAAAAAAAAATAATGGGCGTAGCCGAATGAGAATAAATTCGCGGACTACCATTCGCTAGCGCTAGACCGGAGCAGCCCATTTTTAACATTGACAGTATACCGGATTTAAAGCTTAATATTATATTTATATATTTTGGTAGAAACTTGCATTTTATAAATATTATTATTTTGCACATTTATTTAGTAAAATTATATTTTAAATAAATAAATTTAAAAAATGACAATAAAAAGACCACTTAAAAAAGGTTTATACATCCCATTAGCTGCTTTATTTTGGATAATTTTGCAATGAAAATAAGATAAACATTATTATTTTAATGTGGTACCATAGATAAAAAAGAATGTGTGTGTACTTTGTACGCACGTAAAAAGTTATACTTCTACTACATATTATGTGATTTTTAAGACAATACCAAAAATTTAAAAAAATAAAAGAATAAAACGCACAAAAACACATTGAAAAATGCCACAAAGAAAAAATGATTTCTGAACGATAATAATTGTTGGCAAAAATTTTAAATACGCATTTTCTGAAAAAAAAAAATTATATAACAAATATACTTACAATCATAAAATGCATAAAAAAATAAAAAATAAAAACTTGCATCGGGAATCGAACCCGTGAATTTCGGGACGATTTGATTCGTAATCGAAGCCTAGACTCACTCGTCCAATTCCACATTATTTGTCATGTGTAAAAATAGGGTAACTGAACGTTTTACTGTTTGACAGTTGTTTTGAATATAATTAAATTATGTAGTATAAATTTTGTGGAAGAAAATATTAAAATATAACAAAACAGTAAGAAAACAATATATTAGATGAAGATTGGTAGAACTTTTGTTGGTAATCAAATTAAGTATGTAAATCAAATCATTACATACCTACTAGATAAATAAATCTACGCCAAAAAATCATAATTTAAAAATAAAAATCGGACCTAATTTGGGATTTCTCTCTAAAATCCCCATTCTTGAGAAAATAAATGTACAGTAGAGCGTCGATTATCCGAACGTCGATCAACCGAACGACCGCTTATTCGAACTATCGACTCCCGCGTCCCGCACTTGAATACCGAGCAAGCGTTAGTAATTGACTCTTAAAATATCTTCAATTTTCTTCAATATTGTATCCAAAAATAATTATGTTGTTGCAAAGACTGCACTTTTTTGTTTAGTTGCTAGTTGTCATTATCAAGATATAAATAAATATGTAGGTATATAAATATGGCTTTTATTCACTTGTGGATAAATATGTATGACTATAAATATGTATCAATATATTGTAGTTCGATTATCCGAACAAATCGGTTTTCCGAACACCTATGTCCCCCAATTAGTTCGGATAATCGACGCTCTACTGTATTTCAACCTAATCCAAATGTATAATTACAATATAATTATAATAAAAACCACTTACCAAATTATAATGAGTTTTCCTTGTCCAAAATAGTTCAAAAATATAGGTATATGAAAACTATTTAAAAAGGCAGTATAACTATTAACTAACTTTGGTTTGTTGTTTCTTTTCACACAAATTTTAAAACGCAACAACCATAAATAATTTAACTACAGCTGTGCCACAGCCGCCATATTGAATAATTTTTGACATGTCATTTGAACATCCAATCAGAACAAAGTTATAATGCGCATGCGCCGGGATCATAGGTTTTAACACATAAAAATTCACCCTCATATCGCCGGTAAAGAAGTATAACTTCAAAAAAAATAGTAAACTTGGTAGAGTAGAACCCGATTGGTAGGTATAGGCCATTTTTTATTCTCTATTTTGAATCCGTGTGTAGTCCAGGCTGTATCGTCAACCCCGTTAGGTAAATTATTCCGATTCTTATTTTTTGCACAAACTTACTCAAAAAAAAGTTCCTTATAACAAATCCAAAGGGTACCAAGAGCTACCGCGGCCGGAAAATTGTTTAAACAATTTTTTCATTAGTTTTCTGTTAACTTATAAAAGTTGGGTGACAAACTGTTTAGTTTATAATTTTAATCAACGCAGCATTAAAACATAGGTCCTGAAGAAGTTTTCTGGAAAATTTCAAGTCAAAATATGCAACAGAAAAAAAGTTACGCGACCTTATAGACGAGTGGTACTCCCCAAAAAAACGCTCATTTCTCGAGATATCAACCACACTGTGGTGAATGGCTAATTTTGGTCTTACTTTATGTTTTTGATGGTGCTGAAAACGAAAATGAGTTTTATTTTGAATTTTAGATGGGGAAACATTGTCAAAATCGAAATTTTACCCTAAAAATAAAAAAAAATGAAATCACGTTTTTCTTAAAATTAAAAGGTACACCACCTTTTTTCTATAAAACATTTTGTTCTCTGTACTCTAGATTTTAACATAAAATTAATTGAACAGCTAAATTTCAAATTTTGTCACTCAACTTTTGCGATAAAACTTTGCAATTCAAGAATCTGCACCTTTTACTTCAAACAATTTATAACCTTCTTTATAGCAAGACAGAAATATTGAAGCAGGTCCCATTGTCTTCAGAATGGTGAGAAATATATACTATAAAAATTTCAGAAAAAAATATTACAATGGAACTGAGTTGTAGCAAGTTAAACGCAAAAAACGTGATTTTTATTTTTAGGGTAAAGTTGCGATTTGATAATGTTTCCCCACGTAAAATTCAAAACAACCCTAATTTTCGTTTTCAGCACCATCAAAAATATAAAGTACCTATTACCAAAATTAGTATCAGTATCTCGAGAAATAAGCTTTTTTTGGGGTGTGCCAGTGTGCCGCTCGTCTATAAAGTCACATAACATTTTTCCTATTGCATATTTAAAATTAAAATTTTTTGGAAAACTTGTTCATGAATTATATTTTATTTCTGTGTTAGTTAAAATTATAAACTAAAAAGTTTGTCACTCAACTTTTTTAAGTAAGCATGAAACTAACGAAATCTGACGACAAAATGTTTAAAAATTAACAACTTCTCTTTTAATGTGTTTAATCATTTTGGACAAATCTCATTGTTATCTAAATGCTTCAAAGATAACACAGTAAAATTTTCAAAAGGAAATATTTACAGCGACCAAAAATACAGTGAGTTAAAATTGAAAAATCATCAAAATTGATTTATCGCATTTTGGCATAAAATTTGATTTTTGAACATGTTCCATTAATTCTAGAAAAAAATAAACTCCATATTCGAATTCGGAGACCTCTAAAACATAAGGAATGATGAAAATTTGTTATTCACTTTAAAGTTGATTTTTGTGGTTGGTATAACGTAATTTTAGGAGTTGCTGCCGGTCGCCAACCGCGCCCACCATTCAGTCAGTCGACTACGCCCGCTATTTTTTACTTTAGTCGGAACGCAAAATACTTTGTGTTTATAACACTACTGTTTAAACAATTTTTAACATTTTTTCTTGCTAAAAACTTTGTTAAAAACTTTGACTTTTCTTATAAAATATTGGTTAATTTCAGATCTTAGTGTTGTTAATTAACGTAACAGTGATTTTTAAAAAAAAAGGGGCTATCTCAGACCCCAAGGGTCGTACGACCTAAAAATTTTTTTTACAAGTTGTGTATTTTAACCAGCTTTCCGTATTTTTTATTGCCATTTAATTTGGTCTAATTTCTACGAAATTATTGTAATTGTTTATAAGCTTAAAAGCTGCTATTTATTAACAAATAATTTTGTGTACGTATATGTATTTTTTTTTTACTTTTTTTTTCATACGCTGTTAGTATACATCTTAACGAAGGAAATGAGCCCCGGATTATTGAGATACATTCAGCCATATTAACTGGACCAGCCTCAGAAATTAGCTCGTTTTTCAAAAAATTTTATAAACAAATTCAATTTTGCAAAAACTCTTTAACAGATCTGGACCATTTTTTGCAAACCATTCAAACACCATAATGCCCTCAATTTTAGTTATATTAAAACATATTCTAATAAACAATAAAATTGTTATTAACAATATTCAAAAACAGTGATTTTGTCTTCCATATTGCAATAACTTTTTTGTTTATTAACCGATTTTCATTTAGCGTATCTCATTCGATGTATCTTTTTTTTCTGAAAAAGTTATCTGTGGACGTCAAATTTCTAAATAAACAAGTTTTTAAGTTATGAGCAAAAAACTAAGTTTGACGTTTTGATTGTTTATTTAAAAAATGTTCCACTAAAAAATTGATGAATCCCAAGATGGTAGTCTTTTTGTAATATCTCATACTACACATTTCAACTGTCAAACCTCGTCTTTTCCGTTATGTCTAGAAAAAACCTAACTTGATTGGCCTAATATTGAAACTTATGTCGAATACTTTTTAAGCGTTGATATAAATATTTTATTTTTTTTCATGAAAAAGGCGCATCGTATGAAAGAAAGGGAAGATATATTTTCTGTCATAAATTAAATAAGTAACTCAAAAATGCTTTTTAATTTGAAATACCTCAGTGGCGTACTATTTTTTTTGCGTAATAACTACCTCTTAAAACCCACCAAATTTCATTTGCATATCTCAACCGGTTTTAGAGCAATCAATAAATTTTCACTTTGTAAGAGAAATCTCAACACTTCGTATCTTGGAACTTCATTAGCTACGACTCTGGTTCTACTAGGTCTCCAAACTTCATACATACACAGATTTTTTCAGTTTTTCATAATCTATATTTCTGCTCGGAATATTTTTTCGATAAAATACTTACTTTTTGAGTTATTTGCGAAAAGCCGTCTAAGAACGTGGTTCTTTTGTTGAAAAATGAACATATTCACTCGCAAATAACTCGAAAAGTATTGACTTAGTGAAAAAACTTTATAGAACAAAAGTTGCTTATTTTGGACCTATATTTGTTCACCCCCGAGAAGGGGTGAAACTCATCCCCAGGGCAAAAGTACACATCGGTACTATATCACTTCTTTTCCTTAGCTTACTAGCTATGTGAATGCCAAATTTCATGTCAACCCAAGCGGTTGTTTAAAATTCACAGGTTTTGCAATATTTTACCGTGAGTGAATGATCTAATAAATCTATTTGTAGGGGTAATTTATAAGGGTTGAAAATATTAAATACTTAATAAACTAAATTGCAAACATAAAATAAAGTTTAGATCACTACAAAATATTATTATTATATATTACATCATTACCTAATTTAAAGTTACAAAATATTTTTTATACACATTCTTATTTAGAGGGTGGTTTTTAAGGGTTTAAAAATTGTTATAATCTATAAAATACATTTCAATATGAGAAACAATCAAATTCCTATATTTAATATACTATTTAACGTACCTACACATAAACATACGTTAGATTTAAATAACGCTTATATCGGCTCTTTTTAATTTTTGGTAAAAATGGGTAGTTTTCACCCCTTAAAAATAAAAAGCACACACTGTAGTCATATCAATTTTGAAGAGAAGGATAAGATGAGCTTATTTGCAAAATTTCTTCTAAATCTTCTTCTTTAGAATTTAGAGGTCTTGCAATATTTTACCGTTAACGAACGTACTAATTATGCCGCTTTCTGTCCATAATTCGAAAAAATATCTCGAATAAAAGTTATTTATTTTTACCTAAGGAATCCAAATCTACAATAAGAAACGGAGTTGATACTTAAGATTTTAAAGTAACCCCCACACCACCTCCGTGGGAGATCGTGTTTGGTGTCATTCGATAGATTTTTGAAAAATATTGAACACGTATTTTTCATTTTTTTTGATCTGATGTTCATGTGGCGACATATCCATATCGCCGGGTTTCTATTTAAAATTTTAAAGTTACCCACCACCCCCTCCGTGGGGTGTCATGTTTGGTATCATTCGATAGATTTTTAAAAAATATTAAACACGTATTTTTAGTTTTTCGATTTGATGTTAATTTCGCGAAATATTCGCTTCTTTTAAATATCGTCAGATTTTTAAAACATGCACTGTTCTTGATGCACTTTACTTACCTTGTCTTAACTCATTCGTTTTCCAGCAGTGGAAGCATACGGATGTATGTTTTGATTTGTTTTCTTGTGTTTACAAATTTTGTTATTTGTTTTGATTTATATGTTGTGAATACTAGCTGTAAGTGTTTCAATTTTTATTACCATCATCACATCGACCTAGTTAATTTTTACACATCTAACCTTGAAAATGACGTATACTTGTGAACATTATCTTACACAATATTCTGACTCGGATAAATACAACCAGTTAAGATGTAATGGAGATTGCCAAAGAAACTTCTGTATGAAATGTACAAAATTAAACAAGACCATCACTAAAACCCTATTGGACCAAAAGTCTTCTCATCTTAGATTCTTTTGTACCGTATGTGACTCTCCAAGTTTAAATTATTTAAATGACAAAATTACAAATTTATCAAAAAATAAAATACTTTTAGAGAACTTTGAGGCCTTAATTCAAGTTACTAAAAAACTAAGTGACAATTTGCCTGTTTTCATCGAGACTTATGACCTATTAACTAAAAATGACGGCAAACTGGACTATCTTACGAAAAAAATTGACGAGATCCACACACTAAACAACCTGCTGAATCCTGAAAAGGTTTTAAAATCTGTAAGGCAGATGGAATACGACATATTTAATATATCGTCAGTTTTTTTTGGCTCTCCTTCAGGTGAGACTATCAAGGTTGAAATCCAAGACACAAATTCAACTGAGATTAAGTTGGCATTAGAAAGGCTCTCTTCAAATATCGGTAAAATTTCAAATCAAATGAGCAGAATCTATCTACTATACCAACTAAAAAAGAGATATTGAAGAAAAATACATCTTATGCCACCGCAAGTACCCAAACTGAAGAGCCCCGACATCTCGAACCAAGTCCAGAGCAAAAGCCAAAAATTACAGAAGATAAATGTCACTTTGTAGTTATTAGTAACTTGACCCCAACGTACACCCCAAGTGTATACAAGTTGTTCACTATATCAAAGAGAAGCTAGGCATTAAGGAATATATTAGATGTTACGCACTCCTTAAAGATGCCGACACAACAACTGGCTCTTTGTTCAAAATAGGTATAAAATCTAGAACAGCTATTAACCTATTATTTAATAAGGAAATTTGGCCACCTGGTGTTAACATCAAATGGTCTATAGAATCTTCCAATTCTGAACCTACGTTTTCATCTGAGTCACATAAGAATCCGAAGAATCTCAGAAGTCCTGTCACCTTGGAAAATCCAATTACCAATTCTCGCAAGAACAAAGATGAAGTAGAAAACACAAGCATACGTACAGACAAGCAGGCCATCGAAGTTTGTAAATCTAAGAATCCGTTCCATTCACCTGTAAATTTCATTAAGAAGGATACTTTAGAACCTTCGATAAATCTGGATCCTTTGACCCCACCAAGAGTTAGATTAACCAATAACTCGAATAGTCGATATCTTCTAGCCAGATTAAGGGAACCGGATATCTTAAAAGCCATTAAACTTCATCTTGCTTATCTACACGACCAACCAGCTTCAGTGTTTTACGATGGATTTACCAATACAAGCGTTAAACTCTTTTTGGCTTCCGAGGGACTTCTCACTAAGACTGAAGATCTACGACGAATTCTGCTGGAATTTAACAATGCCTATGGGATTGGTCTAGATGAGGTGGAAGCTGATCTTGATGCTTACAGATCCTTTCTCACTTCTGAAAGAATTATACACCTGCAAAAATCAAGGGAATGTCACCGAAATTACTATTCCGCTGCCTCTCCAAAACGAAATTTTTAAACATCACGACGTGTTCTGAGGGACTAGAATCACCCATATTAAGCTGCACCCCCCACCATGGCGAATAAAGTTCGGACTAGGCAAAAAATTTAGTGCTATTTATGTGCTAATTAGTTGCTCTATTCCGAATTTTGTTGCTCAAACCGTTTACCAGGAAATCGCGTTGAAAGTGGGGGGGGGTGCAGGTTAATGTAAAGCTGCACCCACCCACACCGAAAAAAGCTCAAACTTCTTGATTTTTTTTGGTGATAAATTTAGTGCTATTTATGTGCTAATTAGTTGCTCTATTCCGAATTTTGTTGCTCAAACCGTTTACCAGGAAATCGCGTTGAAAGTGGGGGGGTGCAGGTTAATGTAAAGCTGCACCCACCCACACCGAAAAAAGCTCAAACTTCTTGATTTTTTTTGGTGATAAATTTAGTGCTATTTATGTGCTAATTAGTTGCTCTATTCCGAAATTTGTTGCTCAAACCGTTTACCAGGAAATCGCGTTGAAAGTGGGGGGGGTGCAGGTTAATGGAAAGCTGCACCCACCCACACCGAAAAAAGCTTAAACTTCTTGATTTTTTTGGTGATAAATTTAGTGCTATTTATGTGCTAATTAGTTGCTCTATTCCGAATTTTGTTGCTCAAACCGTTTACCAGGAAATCGCGTTGAAAGTGGGGGGGTGCAGGTTAATGTAAAGCTGCACCCACCCACAACGAAAAAAGCTCAAACTTCTTGATTTTTTTTGGTGATAAATTTAGTGCTATTTATGTGCTAATTGGTTGCTCTATTCCGAATGTTGTTGCTCAAACCGTTGACCAGGAAATCGCGTTCAAAGTGGGGGGTCCAACTTAATGGCAAGCTGCACCCACTCACACCGAAAAAAGCTCAAATTTCTTGATTTTTTTGATGAAAAATTTAGTGCTGTTTATGTGCTAATTAGTTGCTCTATTCCGAATTTTGTTGCTCAAACCGTTTACCAGGAAATCGCGTTCAAATTGGGGGGGTTAAGCTTAATGGCAAACTGCACCCACCCACACCGAAAAAACTTCAAACTTATTGATTTTTTTGGTGATAAATTTAGTGCTATTTATATGCTAATTAGCTGCTCTAATCCGAATTTTGTTGCTCAAACCGTTGACCAAGAAATCGCGTGGAAAGTGGAGGGTGCAAGTTAATGGCAAGTTGCACCCACCCACACCGAAAAAAGCTCAAACTTCTTGATTTTTTTGGTGAAAATTTAGTGCTATTTATGTGCTAATTAGTTGCTCTATTCCGAATTTTGTTGCTCAAACAGTTGACCAGGAAATCGCGTTGAAATTGGGGCGGTGCAAGTTAATGGCAACTTGCACCCACCCACACCGAAAAAAGCTCAAATTTCTTGACTTTTTTGGTGAAAAATTTAGTGCTATTTATGTGCTAATTACTTGCTCTATTTCGAATTTTGTTGCTCAAACCGTTTACCAGGATATCGCGTTCAAAGTGGGGGGTCCAGCTTAATGGCAAGCTGCACCCACTCACACCGAAAAAAGCTCAAACTTCTTGATTTTTTTGGTGAAAAATTTAGTGATTTAGTGCTATTTATTTGCTAATTAGTTGCTCTAATTCGAATTTTGTTGCTCAAACCGTTGACCAAGAAATCGCGTTGAAAGTGGGGGGGTGCAAGTTAATGGCAAGCTGCACTCACTCACACCGAAGAAAGCTCAAACTTCTTGATTTTTTTGGTGATAAATTTAGTGCTATTTATGTGCTAATTAGTTGCTCTATTCCGAAATTTGTTGCTCAAACCATTTACCAGGAAATCGCTTTGAAAGTGGGGGTGCAGGTTAATGGCAAGCTGCACCCACCCACACCGAAAAAAGCTCAAATTTCTTGATTTTTTTTTATGATAAATTTAGTGCAATTTATGTGTTAATTAGTTGCTCTATTCCAAATTTTGTTGCTCAAACCGTTGACCAGGAAATCGCGTTCAAAGTGGGGGGTCCAGCTTAATGGCAAGCTGCACCCACTCACACCGAAAAAAGCTCAAATTTCTTGATTTTTTTGATGAAAAATTTAGTGCTGTTTATGTGCTAATTAGTTGCTCTATTCCGAATTTTGTTGCTCAAACCGTTGACCAGGAAATCTCGGTCAAAATGGGGGCGTCCAGCTTAATGGCAAGCTGCACCCACCCACACCGAAAAAAGTTCAATCTTATTGATTATTTTGTGGTGATAAATGTAGTGTTATTTATGTGCTAATTAGTTGCTCTAATCCGAATTTTGTTGCTCAAACCGTTGACCAAGAAATCGCGTTAAAAGTGGGGGGTGCAGGTTAATGGCAAGCTGCACCCACCCAAACCGAAAAAAGCTCAAACTGCTTGATTTTTTTGGTGAAGAATTTAGTGTCATTTATGTGCTAATTAGCTAATTAGTAATAAAACTATGGTTTACAACAATTACGTTACGACTATTGCTGATAAATGTACTTACTTGAAAACGAATTAATTCAAAATTCATTCAAATTTTTTGCATATAAAGAATATATTTAGTCGGAATGAGCGAAGCGAATTCTGAAATTCACATGAGTGCCTTAAAAATGTACTTTTTAACACGTATATCATACAATATTTTTTCTACAAACGTTATAAATATATAAAATACAATATTTTTGTTAATTGCTGAAACCATGAAACCTATCACCCGTAAAAGATAGAACTGGTTGTCTACACTCGAGGGGAATATCTAAAAATTCTTAGCGAAAATATTATACCGTTATATAAACTTGTTTTTTCTACAAACGTGTTAAAAATGCAATAATAGGGTTTAAATTAAATTTTAAAAAACCTTCTAAACCACCGTTTTCAAATTGTGCAAGTTTTACTATTAATATTAATGTTAGTAAATGAAATATAAATATTTTGACTTTTCACAATTTGACAATTCACTTTTAACTGCAGTGCCTTAAAAATTTTAAAGCACTAGTGCTATAAAGTAGCATTTTTAACGCTCCAATGGAGTGCTAAAATAGTTATTAATGAAACAGTTCGTGAAGTATGCTTTTTGCGATCGCGCGCGATTTTTAGAGCACGAGCGACAACGGAGCGAGTTCGCAAAAAGTACTTCACGCACAGTTTCATACAATATTTTATCTACGATAAACAAATAAAAAAAGCTGTAACTCTTCTATTCTACAATTTTTAGAACTTTGAAATTTAAAAATTACAACTACTTTCAAACCACAAAACTGTCAAAACTCTTGTTATAATTCATTGCTCATATTGTCATCACCATGACAACGCGAAAATTAAGGATTGTCACCATGACAACTCGAAAGTTACAAACAGTGCGAAAAAGTAAATCCCATTTAAAATACATTGTTACTTAACGCCAGGGGCGTAGCTACCGTCGTATCAGCCGTATCAATTATACGGGGCCCCCGACATTCAAGGGCCCCATCGCGGCATGTCGAAACAAAATTCCATTTGCAAAGATTGAACTAAATATTCTACAGGTATTTCACTATTAAAACGCTTTGAAACAGTGTATGTTGTTTGGATATCAACATTTTGGTGTAGTGGATTCTTTATATATACCTATATAAATCATATTTACCTATTATCTATTCTCTGCCCCATAACAACAGAGCTTTATTGTTTTCAAGGTATCTCTCATTGTCAATTCCGTTGGCTGTGTGTGAGTTATTGTATAATGTATATTGAAGAATGCCGAATTGCAATTTTTGTAATCGCTTTATCTTTGAATATTTGAAACAGTATGTATTGTTCGAGTATATTATGTATGTTCGTATAATCTGTTCTTTATCTTTATTGTATTTATGTATATCTACATTTCTCCAAGAAATTAACGTATCACCTTAAAAATTGGTCATTTTTTATGTCTCATATTTCCTAAACCTGTTTTCGATATATTTTTGAACATTTTCGTTTAATAATGTTGTTGCTAGACAGGTAAATAGACGACCGGAGTGTGACGTCACAGCCAACTGCGGCTATATTCAGTGTTATGATGATCACTTGCAAACAAAGATTGTAAACACGTTGAAAAGTAAGGTTTTACCGAATCTCAAGACTTTTTAATTAGTATTCAATCTAAAAAAATAAAATAAAATATAAAATCTAAAATTTATAAAAAACAAATAAATTGTAACCTTACTTCACCGAGATATACATTTTATTGTTATTTATATAAAACGTCATGCTTTATTATTTACACAACCTTCTAAAATTGTTGTAGTAACTAATATAATACTTAAATATTGCAAAAAACGGAAATATTCTCTGTAAAAACTGAAAAAAACAATAAAAAATACAAATTTGCCACACTAAACAACGTTTGTTTGGAAAACTCTGACATGACATATGTCAATAAAAATGGACATTTCTACGTCATCACTCCGGCTGTCCATTGTTATTGTATACCGGGTGTACCAATCAAAAAGTAATTTTTTCTCAAAGTCACCACACCCTGTGGAATATTCTTGCATTTATAAAATACTGAAATTAAAACCCAACTATAGCCTCATGTGTTCTTAACATTCTGTTTTTCGATTCATTCGCTTATGTTGGATAGTAAAAAAGTTAGGTAATAATTTAACAACTTGCCTTATTTTTCATCGATACAAGGTGTTTTTAAATAAGTATATCAAACTTGCAAACTTTATTGCAGCTTCCAGCTTCTCTTGTACTACATTGCTACCTTGTAATGTCATATTTAAATTCTTGAAGAAGTCAAAAATATAACAAATATACGCTACCTTGATTAACCGATTGGCATCATGTAAACTGTCTTTAAATTGAAATATTGCATCCCTAGCCGTTGGTGGATGTTGTTCTAAGAATATTGAAATTTCTTCCTTGAATTATTCAATTAATTCAAAAAAAGTTTTCTTTAAACATTCCCTTTTGATAGTCAACGCATTTCGCAGTCTAAAAGAAGATGTTCATGTGAAACGGCGAGGCGAGGCGACCCGGCATTTTGCTTTCGTGGCCCGGTACCGGGTCGCGACCCACCATTTGGGAAACGCTGCTCTAGCGCGTAGTTTGATTTTACGCTCGTCGTCCGTAGCAACCGTACAACCATACAATACAATCACATTGAACATTCAAACTGAAAGATATAAAAGTTAATGTTATGACATTATAACGACAGATATAAAATAGTTACAATAAAGTTAGTGATTTAAAAATAGTTTCATTTTATTAAGTGATTGTAGAAAAAATGTTGTATGTATTACAAGCGCAAAGTGACATTATTTCTTTCGAGTAATTACCGCTCTCCGCTACGGTCGAGTGGTAACTCTTACTCTCAAGGAATAATGTATCACTTTTCGTTCTTAATACATAAATAACTATTCAATTTGAATTTTCAAATTGTACGAGTATTGTATGGTTGTACGGTTGCTACGGACGACGCGCGGTAATCAAACTTTAACGCGCTAGCGCTATTAAGTGACGGTACTCAGTAAACGTTAACTTTTCGTTGCCATTGACAAGCGAAAAAGTCTTCTTTATCAAGTGATTGTAGAAAAAATTTAATAGATTTGCTTGAGTTTTACCGCAAATAATTTGTGCTATATCAAAATGTATTTTATTTCTGTTAATATAATAATTAATAAATGTAAGATATTGTATTAGATTTTGTAATAAAAAATTTTAAAACTATATTAGTGATTTCTATAAAACACTCACCAGTGTACAGTCGGGCCAGATTCAGTGTGTATTTGAGATTTTAGATGTGCACTAATGTTTGGCGTTCGGGTTTTCCACATTTTCTGAATTTTATTTTGGTACCGTGCAGGTATTTTACTTGACGAGATGTTATCAAAATAAAAATCACAAAATTTGGAAAATCCGACAGTCAACAACAATGCGCATCCAAATCTCAAATAAAAAGTGAATCTGGTCGGACTGTAAGATACCTCACCGAAGAATGAAACTTCAGCCGCTTCAACACCACCTTTAAGACTAATATTCAATTGTTTTATTTTTAAAACATTCACAAGCCACAAAGATTTTGTATTTTTTTTAGAAATTTATAATTATTCACACTCGTATTCGTATCTTACATCAACATGATGGTTACCTATTTGGTGAAAGTGTTTATTACAAAATGTGGAAGTATGTATATAGTCCATATGGTGAGAGCGCTCCATATGGTGAGTCTGAAAACATTTCTGATTCGGTTTCTTTGTGGATTCCTATTAAAAAATGTTCCCTTTAAACAAATCTGAAGGGTACGGATTATCAGAAACAAATATTAAAATCAAACGGCAGAAATCAAAATAGAAGACCAGTTAACTGATAAAATTGCAATAGAACGAGGAGTACGACAGGGCTGTATTTTATCTCCACTACTATTCAATATTTACTCTGAATGGATATTTAAAGAAGCTTTAGACGGTTGTGCGAAGGGAGTATTAATAAATGGTGAATGGTTGAATAACATTAAATATGCAGATGACACCATAGTTTTCGACGATAATCTGAATGATTTACAGATATTAACAAATCGTATAACAGAAGTCAGCAACAGAAGAAGACCAAATTTATGACAATTAGTAAAAAACCAATATTAAACGCTCAACTTACAGTCAACCAACAGAATATCGAAAGAGTTGAGCAATATACATATCTGGGTACGAATTTAAATAGCCAATGGGACCACTCGACAGAAATTAAACAGCAAATAATAAAAGCGAAAGCAGCATACGTTAGAATGAGACCAATTTTCAACAGTCGAGACATATCATTAAAAACAAAATACCGTCTGTTGAAAAGCTACATATTCACAGTTCTGCTCTACGGAATGGAAGGTGGACACTAACTGTTGCATCTATGAATCGGATCGAAGCTTTCAAAATGTGGTGTTATAGGCGCATCTTACGTATATCCTGGGTTGAACGAATTAATAATGTAAAAGTGCTGCGTAGAATGGGGAAAGACTGTGAAATTCTCATAACCATCAAAACAAAAAAATTAGAATATCTAGGACATGTAATGAGAAATCAAGAACGTTACGGCCTTCTCCAACTGATTCTCCAAGGGAAGGTAAATGGTAAAAGAGGGCTGGGAAGAAGACGCATTTCCTGGCTTCAAAATTTACGAAAGTGGTATAACACCACTACCACTGAACTGTTCCGCGTTGCGGTAAACAAAGTCAAGATAGCCATGATGATCGCCAACATCCGAAACGGATAGGCACTTTAAGAAAAAGAAGAAGGATATATAGCGGAATTTTTGGGCAGAAATTGTTTAAACAATTTTTTTAAACAAATACAAAAGACCACCTTTTTTGCCCTGGAACATATATTTCTAGATTGTAAACTAGCCCTAAGAAAAGATAAGAATAAAAAATCTCCAGGCGAAGATTGTGTAATTACTGATGCAATAAACATCGGAGGCACTTGTCTTCTTAAGAAAATAAAAGACCTTTTTAATATGTGCCTTTTAGATAGCAATATACCCGACAAATGGCATAATGCTCAAGTAATTCTATTGTACAAAAAAGGAGATCCCATGAATTAGAAAACTACAGACCTATAAGTCTTCTTAGTCACGTATACAAACTCCTTACAAGAATAGTAACGAATCGTCTTAAGAAAAAACTTGATTTCTACCAGCCAATTTGGAACAAATGATCACCCACAGAGCATTAAAACGGTAATAGAAAAGACTATCGAATACAATCGACCACTCGTTTTGGCTTTTGTAGATTTCCATAAAGCCTTTGACACGGTAGAATGTGACAAAATTCTGGAAGTACTACAAGCATGCCGCATTGACTACCGATACACAAGGTTAATTTACAATACATAAAATAACGCAACTATGTCGGTGAAACTACATAAAAACACGGACCATATCCCAATCGACAGAGGAGTCCGACAGGACGATAACTTATCGCCTAAACTCTTTACCGCAGTACTAGAATATGCTTGTAAATAACTTAACTGGGAAGAGCGAGGCCTGAATATTGACGGTAGAAGATTAACAAATTTGAAATTCGCAGACGACATAGTTTTGTTCTCTGACAACCTCAAGAAGATATGTACCACGCTACATGAACTTTAGTTAGTGTACACCAGTGTAGGTGTCTCAAAATAAACATCTCCAAAACAAAATTCATGACAAACCTAGTACCTAGCGGAAATATCAATATTGGAGAAAACGAAGTAGAGCTAGTGGAAAAATACATATACCTTGGACACGAAATAAAGATCACAAGAGACAAACAAATATGCAAACTACGAAGAAGAATAAACCTACCGTAGGTAGCCTATGGAAAACTCAAAGACCTATTTAAAAGCGACATACTAATTTCTCTAAAACGTAAAACATTTGACCAATTTGTGTTGCCTATGATGACTTATGGTGCCGAAACTTTGACATTGACAGCCACAGCTTCTAAAATGCTGCAAAAAGCCCAGAGGAAAATGGAAAGGTCAATGCTGAGTATGTCGCTTCGTGACCGAGTTAGAAATGAAGACTTAAGGCGAAGAACAAGAGTTACCGATGTAATTTCCCGAATTGTCACCCTGAAATGGAACTTGGCCGGACACGTCGCCCGAATCAGTGATGGGGAGTGGACGAAGAGTGCAGGCCGAGATTAGACAAAAGAAGTAGAGGAAGACCATCTACTCGTTGGACTGATGAACTCAAGAAAATGTCAAGAAATTGGATGCAAAGTGCTCAAAATAGAGCACAATGGACAAAAATGAGGGAGGCCTATGTTCAGCGGTGAACGAAACGGGCTGTATGATGATGATAATGATACGTACTATCGAAATATATCGGTATCCGATTTTGTTGCTAACCGTAGAACTTGCAAATGCATTAGTTAATCCCACCCGACCTGGCTCCGCGCTATACATATGTGTCTCTGTTCTATGTTAAATAAATAAGTTACTCGTACATATTATTTGGTACTAAAATAATTTAGGGAACACGTACCATCAAATTATACTTCTATCTGATTTTATTTCTCATTGTTTTAGTGAACATACAAGTGTTTCGTTGTGCGTCTAATGAGAAGCTGGCACCGCCCCACTTTGAACGAGATTTCCTGGTCAACGGTTTGAGCAACAAAATTTAGATTAGAGCAACTAATTAGCACATAAATAGCACTAAATTTTTCACCAAAAAAATCAAGAAGTTTGAGCTTGTTTCGGTGTGGGTGGATGCAGGCTTGCCATTAACTTGCACCCCCCCCCATTTTCGACGCGATTTCCTAGTCAACGGTTTGAGCAACAAAATTCGGAATAGAGCAATTAATTAGCACATAAATAGCACTAAATTTTTCACCAAAAAAATCAAGAAGTTTGAGTTGAAGTTCTGGACCCCCCAATTTGAACGCGATTTCCTGGTCAACGGTTTGAGCAACAAAATTCGGATTAGAGCAACTAATTGGCACATAAATAGTACTAAATTTATCTCAAAAAAAAATCAATAAGTTTGGACTTTTTTCGGTGTGGGTGGGTGCAATTTGCCATTAAGTTGGACCTCCCCAATTTGAACGCGATTTCCTGGTCAACTGTTTGAGCAACAAAATTCGGAATAGAGCAATTAATTAGCACATAAACAGCACTAAATTTTTCACCAAAAAAAATCAAGAAGTTTGAGCTTGTTTCGGGGTGGGTGGATGCAGGCTTGCCATTAACCTGCACCCCCCACTTTCAACGCGATTTCCTAGTCAACGGTTTGAGCAACAAAATTCAGAATAGAGCAACTAATTAGCACATAAATGGCACTAAATTCTTCACCAAAAAAATCAAGAAGTTTGAGCTTTTTTCGGTTTGGGTGGGTGCAGCTTGCCATTAACCTGCACCCCCCCCCCCCACTTTCAACGCGATTTCTTGGTCAACGGTTTGAGCAACAAAATTCGGATTAGAGCAAATAATTAGCACATACACAGCACTAAATTTATCACCACAAAAAAATCAATAAGATTGAACTTTTTTCGGTGTGGGTGGGTGCAGCTTGCCATTAAGCTGGACGCCCCCATTTTGACCGAGATTTCCTGGTCAACGGTTTGAGCAACAAACAAAATTCGGAATAGAGAAACTAATTAGCACATAAATAGCACTAAATTTTTCACCAAAAAAATCAAGAAGTTTGAGCTTTTTTCGGTGTGGGTGGGTGCAACTTGCCATTAACTTGCACCCCCCCCCCCACCACTTTCAACGCGATTTCTTGGTCAACGGTTTAAGCAACAAAATTCGGATTAGAGCAACTAATTAGCACATAAATAGCACTAAATTTATCACCAAAAAAAATCAATAAGTTTGAACTTTTTTCGGTGTGGATGGCTGCAGTTTGCCATTAAGCTTGACCCACCCAATTTTAACGCGATTTCCTGGTAAACGTTTTGAGCAACAAAATTCGGAATAGAGCAACTAATTAGCACATAAATGGCACTAAATTTATCACCAAAAAAAATCAATAAGTTTGAGCTTTTTTCGGTGTGGGTGGGTGCAGCTTGCCATTAACCTGCACACCCCATTTTCAACGCGATTTCCTGGTAAAAATTTGAGCAACAAATTTCGGAATAGAGCATCTAATTAGTACATAAATAGCACTAAATTTACCACCAAAAAAATCAAGAAGTTTGAGCTTTTTTCGGTGTGAGAGGGTGCTGCTTGCCATTAACTTGCACCCCCCACTTTCAACGCGATTTCTTGGTCAACGGTTTGAGCAACAAAATTCGAATTGTAGCAACTAATTAGCACATAAATAGCACTAAATTTATCACAAAAAAAAATCAATAAGTTTGAACTTTTTTCGGTGTGAGCGGGTGCAGCTTGCTATTAAGAGCTGGACCCCCCCACTTTGAACGCGATTTCCTGGTCAACTGTTTGAGCAACAAAATTCGGAATAGAGCAACTAATTAGCACATAAATAGCACTAAATTTTTCACCAAAAAAATCAAGAAGTTTGAGCTTTTTTCGGTGTGGGTGGGTGCAACTTGCCATTAACTTGAACCCCCCACTTTCAACGCGATTTCTTGGTCAACGGTTTGAGCAACAAAATTCGGATTAGAGCAACTAATTAGCACATAAATAGCACTAAATTTATCACCAAAAAAAATCAAGAAGTTTGAGCTTTTTTCGTTGTGGGTGGGTGCAGCTTGCCATTAACCTGCACCCCCCCACTTTCAACGCGATTTCCTGGTAAACGGTTTGAGCAAAAAAATTCGGAATAGAGCAACTAATTAGCACATAAATAGCACTAAATTTATCACCAAAAAAAATCAAGAAGTTTGAGCTTTTTTCGGTGTGGGTGGGTGCAGCTTTACATTAACCTGCACCCCCCCACTTTCAACGCGATTTCCTGGTAAACGGTTTGAGCAACAAAATTCGGAATAGAGCAACTAATTAGCACATAAATAGCACTAAATGTTTTGCCTAGTCCGAACTTTATTCGCGATGGTGGGGGGTGCAGCTTAATATGGGTACTAGAATCCTCAAATTATTTTAGTGATAACAACTTTAGCACGGTTCTGATTAATATTCGTTCTATAAGATACAAAACTGATGAATTATTTTTGTTCCTAGAGGAATTAGGATTTCCCCCGGTAGTTGCGGTTACAGAGCACTGGCTTGAAGTCAACGAGCCTTTTTTTTGTAGAAAAATACATTACAATTGCTAGGTATGATCGTCCAAGCTCAGCTTACGGAGGCACCCTAATTCTATCTACGAGCAATGATTTTTCTTCTGTAACAAAATATGACTTTCTGCTAAGTGAAGCCTTCTTTGAGTTTTCGTTAATTTACAATAAGAATCTTAATCTTTATATTATTTGCATTTATAGACCACCTAACTCTTCCGTGGAACTATTTTTTCAGAACCTGCTAAATTTGTTAGATGACCTGCCCCATAAAAGTAGAAAAATTTTATGCGGGGACTTTAACATTGATTATGCTGCTGCTAGTGCTACACAAATATCCTTGGTCAACATATTTGAATCGTATGGTCTAACAATGCACGTTGATTCTCCTACAAGGATTACAAAAACTTCATCTACCGTAATTGATTATACTGTCTCAGATTTTTCACCCCTTGATGTCCACTCTACAATTATTAATTCTGGACTATCTGATCATGAAGCAGTTTATACGAAGTTTAATATCTTGAGCAAACCCTCCTCGAAAACCCGACGTTTAGGCAGGATTTTTTCCACCCGGAACTTTCGTAATTTCCAAAATTTATGCTTAACCTCTGAGTGGCGCTTTCCTGCTATGGACGTGGATAATAATTTCAGTTCTTTTTTGGATAAGCTTGTCTGTATCTTCAATAAAGCATTTCCCTTAATTGCAATTAAGCCAAAACATCGCAAACCCTGGACTATTAAAGGTATCCGAATATCTTCCAAGAATATGCGTTCTCTTCTCTATATCAGGAAATTTACTACCAACGTCTCTATCACTGAATATATCACCAAGTACAGGGCGACCTATCTTAAACTTATAAAATCAGCTAAAAAAGACTACTACCATAACCGCTTGGGAAGCTCAAAAAGTGTTGCAAAAGAAACTTGGTCCATAATAAACAATCTTCGAAATAAAACCCACACTGCTAAAACAATTTCCCTTCCAGACCCTAAAAATATAAATGAATACTTTGTTAATGTGAGTAAAAATATTACATCAACTATTTTGCCACAACAAGATCCCATTGCCTATCTCCCTAATTCAAGAAAGGTCTCAAATTCATTCTTTATAAAACCAATCGATAAATCTGAACTGATCCAAACAATCAATAGTATCAAAAGCAAATCCTCCTGTAGTACTGATGGTCTATCGATAAAATTTTTTTCTAATCTCCCAGAAAATGTGTTAGAAGTCCTCATCTCACTAATTAATGATTCCTTTGAGAAAGGTAAATTTCCAGAGTGCCTGAAGACAGCCATCATTATTCCGCTTCATAAGGGTGGTGAAATATCTAATACCTGCAATTATAGACCTATTGCACTACTACCGGTACTCTCCAAAATTATTGGGAGACTCATAAAAGCCCGACTTATGTCCTTTCTAGTTGAAAACAATATTTTATCACAAAATCAGTTCGGCTTTTTATATAATAAATGCACCACTGATGCCATCTTTTCTGTACTACATGAAGTTTATCAAGCACTGAACAATAATCTTCACACTGCCACCGTTTTTTGTGACTACGCCAAAGCTTTTGATTGTGTAAATCATAACATTTTGACAAGAAAACTAAATTTCTACGGAATTCGAGGTATTTCTTTAGATTGGTTCCAATCTTACTTGGATGATAGGAAACAACTGGTTAGAGCTAATGATACAGACTCTAGTCTCAAAAACATTGTATGTGGGGTACCTCAAGGTTCACTATTGGGTCCTCTACTTTTCCTTATCTTTATTAATGACATCACTAGTTTAAAAATCGATGGAAAAATCTTTCTTTTTGCTGATGATACCAGTATCACTTAGAGCAACTCAAATATTGCAACTCTTCATGCTACTATAACTGCTGATCTACTTACAATAAAAACCTGGTCTGACTCTAATTTACTCTCGTTTAACGTAGATAAAACAGTAGCATTGTCTTATAAAGGAGTCCTTCAACCCTTACCTCTTGATTCTGTACCGTTGATTCTGTAAAATTTCTTGGTATTTTTTTAGACAGCAACCTTAAATGGTCCCACCATATCGTTTTGTTAAGGAAGAAACTATCTACAGCTTGCTATGCTATAAGATCTGTTTCGAAAGAACTCAATTTAGCATCTTCCAAAATAACATATTTTTCTTTGTTCGAGTCACATCTTCGTTATGGTCTTCCTTTTTGGGGTTTTGGTACAGCTGCCCAACTCGATGTTATTTTCAAATTACAAAAAAGAGCAATTAGATATGTGTTTGGCCTCAGAAGAATAACACATTGCAGAAGTTACTTCAAAGATCACAGAACTGTTTGCTTAATTCGTAAACATCTACATGTCTTTCCACCAAGACCTAATCATGACTACTTCACGAGAAATTCTACGTTTGACGTCTATATGCCGACCCCGTCCTCTGAGTTAGTAAAGAAATCTATATTATATTCCGCAAAAAAACTTTACAACCATCTCCCTCTACAACTTAAATCTGCAGCATCTTTTCCCAAATTCCGTAAACTGACAAAAGCCTACCTATCTGAAAGACCATATTATTCAGTAGAAAATTTTCTTAATCAATAACTAAGAAATTACAGTACCCTTTGCACAAGTAGTATTTTTATTATCATTTTTTTGTCTATATTTGGGTGTCATATGCAGCAGCTTAACTTTTAAACTTATTAATTACTAGGTAGACTATGCATTTGCAATTTACTTAAATTTTGCAATTGATTACTTCTGTTTGACTTCATTATTATTGTTATTATTGGAAATATATTGACGATTTATGTAATTTTAGTAAATTTGATTGTTATTGTTTTGTTTTCTTCACTTTTTATAAGCTTTGTCGATAAAATTGTACAATTTTTCATGACAATAAAGCATATTTCTATTCTATTCTAAACGCCCAAGGGTGGGTAAAAAATGTCCACCTAATGCGTATTTCCTTGTAACATATTTATTACGTGTTTAAAATTTTTCCAAAACTTATTTATTGTTAAAAAGACAGCCTTTTATCGAATGTTAAATTGGATCTACCGATATTTTTGAAAATAAATATCTTGAGTTAAATATGGGTGGGCATAAAAAGTACACCCTTGGTAAAACTTGTTACTAAAGGTTTCTATATAATTTCTGGTTGGTAGGAATATAATCCATATAATTATCGACGTACAATTACATAATCGACATAATTCTCCACCAATGAGGAGGCTGAAAGGAAGAATGTTAAGAAAATCGACAAATCTGAATTAATGGCTTTTACTGGTATGTTAATTTTGATGTACATTGTAATTTTGTTGTAAGGTTTGTAAATTGTTTATATTAATATTTTAGAAAATGCTGTGTTTATTAAGCATAAGATTCTTAAGTTTATTCCATTTCCAACAACTCTCAATAAATATATTAGCTATTTTCGAGGTGGACATTTTTTACCCACCCTTGGGCGTACATGGAACCTAAAAAAGGTTGGGCGTTTAATTAATCTGCTGTATTCTGCCGAGTTTTTTTAACCCTCCGTTACACTCGCACACGGTGTATGAGACCGGGCCTCTAAATAACTGCCTGTAACTCTGATTGTAGTGCATATTTTCAATTGCTGCTGCATATACCTCTTCAGTCATCAGTCAAATGTGTGTGAAGTCCAAGTGCAGTGTAAAAAAGGGTATTGTACTTTTATTATTAGGCAAGACCTATTAATTAGTCAGGTAATTAAAAGTAGTAAGTTTTAATTAGTCAGCTAATTTAAGGTCTTTTTTTTACGCGCTCGAGTAACGCGCAAAATCGCCGTTTCGGCTCCCCTACCATAAACAAAAAAGGTATTTTGTAATCTTTCTCTTAACACGGGAGTAGTCGCGCTCACTTCTGTAACGTGAACAGTCGCGTGTTAGATTTCATCTCACAATACGAATATAAATACGAATTTACAACAAATTTTTATTTTATATTATTTTTATTTACTTGCTATGTTAGAAATATCATTTCTAACAATGATTAAAGCTAATTGGCTCTCCCCAAAGCCATAAATTCCACAGAAAGAATAAGAAAAAAAAAATACCTTCGCATTACTACACCCTAACTCGAGGCACTTAAGAAATTTTTTCAAAATTGCAAAATTTTTCATCAAGCTATCGCAAAAAGGGATAAAATGTGAGATTCTATCTAACGGCGCGACTACTCGCGGGTTAAGCTGATCGTTTGCGAGTTTTGGACAATTTAAAACAGAAAAAAGAACTACAGATGAGGCTTAAAGCAAGTCTTTCAATGTTCAAAAACATAAGCAAACAATATCATTTTTGAAATTACGAATTACCTAAATTCAAGTTCAGAACTTGTTCTATCAGCTCCATGTTTTATTCTGCCATGTATCATGAATGAAGCCATTGGTGAATGAAGCCATAGGTTTCGCAGTCAATATCCAAACTACACACACAAGTTTTATTCTAAAATATATTTTTTTAATTGTTAATGAGGAAGGTTCCTTATGTGAAGACGGGCAATCGGGCTGCATTGACAACTAAAATGCAATGTTTGAAAATGAACTAAGTCCAAAATATTTATCAAGAACTGATAGAATACGGTTTGAACTTGAATTTAGGTACTTCGTAATTTTAAAAATGGTATTTTTCACGTATGTTTTTAAGCCTTCAAAATTATTGTCATCTTTCGTTTTGTTTTTCAGTTTTAAATTGTTATAGCTGGATAGTATATCCCTTTTTTTATTATTAAAATATTTACAGCCGCTAGAGTCCATATATGGTAGAAGTACATTTACAGGACACAAGGTTTCTGTCCATTTGATTTTCTGACGCGCTCGGTTAACTGCAAAAATCCCCGCTTGGGCTCCCCTATCATAAGTTAGAGGAAACAAATATGCGAGGTGATCGTTTGATCCAGTTTTCCAAACTAAAGATTTAGTTATCGTAAACATCTTTTAAAAAATGTAGTAATGAAACACAGACTTACTCACAATCATTTAATTATACTATGACGACCGGTTTCGATCTCTACATTATTCAGATCATCTTTAGGTCGGCGTTACAAGTAGTTAAATGCTACAATTAAAGAAAACCAGAGTTAGAACATTGTCTGGTTGCACAGATGCTAATAGAAAGCCAAATTTGAAAATTTTTGAAATAAAGGTTTGGAACTGTTGACATTTCAGAAATTCGATACATACAAATGCACACCTATGAGAAACAGATACTCATAAGCATGTATAAATGGATGCATGCAGTTTATGACTATTTGTTGAGAAAAGGGTAAAACTATAAAATATTAAAAAACTAATAAAAAATATTAATCAAAATTAAATATGCTTCCAAAATTCAAAAAATAATAATAAATAGTAATATTGTTTTGATCCACTTACATGCCGATACAAGGGATGCGTTGCCAGTTCGTTGATAACATGTTTATACGTCCAACTTATGCTAATTGGTTAGCTGGGAGAGGTACAGGGGTAACAGACATGTTACGTAGGTCAAAACATAGTAAATTTTTTTTTTCAAAAAAAAATGGTCAAAAAATTTACTATGTTTTGACCTACGTAACATGTCTGTTTGCCCTGTACCTCTCCCAGCTAACCAATTAGCATAAGTTGGACGTATAAACATGTTATCAACGAACTGGCAACGCATCCCTTGTATCGGCATGTAAGTGGATCAAAACAATATTACTATTTATTATTATTTTTTGAATTTTGGAAGCATATGTAATTTTGATTAATATTTTTTATTAGTTTTTTTAATATTTTACAGTTTTACCCTTTTCTCAACAAATAGTCATAAACTGCATGCATCCATGTGCTTATACATGCTTATGAGTATCTGTTTCTCATAGGTGTGCATTTGTATGTATCGAATTTCTGAAATGTCAACAGTTGCAAACCTTTATTTCAAAAATTTTCAAATTTGGCTTTCTATTAGCATCTGTGCAACCAGACAATGTTCTAACTCTGGTTTTCTTTAATTGTAGCATTTAACTACTTGTAACGCCGACCTGAAGATGATCTGAATAATGTAGAGATCGAAACCGGTCGTCAAAGTATAATTAAATGATTGTGAGTAAGTCTGTGTTTCATTACTACATTTAATATGGACTCACATATGCAACCCATTCAATATCTTTTAAAAACTTCCTAAAAGGAGACTCTATATAATTATATACAAATAGACTACAATATAATTAAACAGAAATTCCTAAGTCGAATGAGAGCTTATAACCTAAATATGGTATTAGAAGTGAGAAATTTGACCTCTAACTTCCGGTTCCAAAGTTGCAACCTGAAGTACTATTTTAAAGTCGCCGAAATAGTACAAGCGACATATTATTCGATGTGCCTTAAGAAGATGTGAACAAATGTATACTTTTGGTTTTTATATAATTTTCGGTTAAAAAGTTCTAGCCGGAAGTACTACCACATTATAGTCGCAGTAATAGTAGGCACATGTGGCATATCACAAGACGTGTATTAAAAGTTGAGCTTAAATCTTTAGTTCCGGTTTTGATATCATTTCCGGTTAAAAAGTTATGACCGAAAGTTTGGCAAAAATGACTCGAAATTACTGAAATCAGTCGACGAAAAGTTCAAATATCGACTTCCGGTTTTACTTCTGGTCATGTTAGGTAAAAAACTAGGACTTACGAAGTCCAATTACTTGGTTTTATTTCTCTTTGTGACGGAAAAAAGTACTAATAGTACGTATTTCATTATTTGTACTTCAGAATTCTTTTAAAAGATCTCCATTCTCATTTCTGATATGCATTGTTTCCAAATACTGGAATTCTTTTTCATATTCAAAATTGTGTGAATCTATAGTTATATTTTGATCTATTCTGTGCTCTATTCTACCTGCTCTAAGAACATACATTTGCCCTCTCCTTACTGATGTTTAGCCCTACTTTATTCTTCCTATCGAGCTCGTTGTTCTTTATACAGTGCATTCATAAAGTGTGGAAACGGTCTATTATCTCATGACTTAATTATATTTAGAGTTAAAGCTCTGACAGGTCGACTTTTATTTTGGTTTTTTAACCTTTTTGAAAAAAAAAACTTTTACCCCACTAGCTTAGTAGATGTGACGACATCGATAATTTTTTTACAAAGAAAGGGCATACTTTTATCTAAAAAATTAAAAGTCCATATTTTGCTGAGTACCACCGTACCAAACTCATCACATTCAAACTTCAGTATACAGAGTTTAATGAAAACCAGTGCTCGTATTTCTTAAAATTTTATTCAAAATTTATTTTACAAAAAAAATTATTACATTAAAGACAAACAAACAACATAATTACAACAAATGCTCGAATTGAGCTCCTTGGTTTAATTGACAGTATCCAAGATGTGCAATGAATTTTTGGGTTATGCACATCACTGGTGTAATTTGTTGCATTTCAGTACGAATTCACTGTTTGACGTCTACCAAATTGGTAGGTCGGTTTACACTTTACATATACCTTACTTTTCAAATAACTCCAAATAGAAAAGTCCATGGGATTCAAATCTGGCGACCTAGCAGGTCATTCAATGTAACCGCGTCGTCCAATCCACCGATTGGGAAAAGTTGCATTTAGAAAATTTATAACCACTACAGCATAATGTGGACTTGCTCCATCCTGATGAAACCAAATGGTCGGATCTCTTTTGACCCGGATTATTGATATCTGGAAATGTACAACATATCTAAATACTTTTCACCCGTCGCAGTACCGTCAAAAAAAATACGGTCCTACAATGGTATTCCTAACAATTCCAGCCCATACATTTACTTTTTGGTGATATTGGGTATAAACTTCCATTGTCCAATTGGGATTTTCTATTGTCCAATAACGACAATTTTGCCTATTAACGGTACCATTTAAACAAAAAGTGGCCTTGTCGAAAAACAAGATATTATATTAAAAATCTATTATTTCGATTACACAATTCTTGCATATTTTCGCAAAACTCCATGCGTCTATCAAAGTCGTCTTCATTGAGTTTTCACGACAGATCTCATTGTTAGTTGATAAAGTTGTAATTGAAGAAGGAGTATTATCTTAATTTCAAGTAATACATTTAATTGATTGTCGTCGGAAACAGTAGGTCTGCCACTCTTGGGCTTATCTCTAACATTGCCAATATCAAATTTATACAATATTTTGCTTATTGTCGCTTTACATATTGGTACTTAATCAGAATATTTTTCATTAAACAATATCTCATACTTCCACCATACTTCTGTTACGATTGCCGTAACCTAAGATCATCAAAACTTCTATTCGTTGATTTTCTGACAGCATCATCGTAATTTCAGATAATTTCTATTAGCCCGACCGCACATCAAAGAAACATGAAACGTAAATTACGTTTCATGGAAATAAACCACTGCTAAACAAAATATATCCGGCCATTTATGAGACTCTCCGAAAATAAAAATGTGTCATGAGCATGAATCACACTCGTTTCATTAGTAGGCGGACTTTGAGATTTTTTTAGCAGTGTTTTCTTTTAATGAAACATGTTTTTCGTTAAATGTTTCATGTTTTTCGTTTCATGTTTCTTTGGTGTGCGGCTTGGCTTAGGGTAATATTTCTCAAAAAGATACTAATGCAGACTTCTAAATCGATGTGACACAACAAATCAATTTAATATTCACATATCCAATAAACTATTTTTAATGGGAAATAAGCCACAATTTTACCAAAAAAATGATTTTATTAACGTTTCGAAGCCCAAATCTGGTTTCGTTGTCAAAATACAAAATACTACTAAAACAAACAAAAATGTTGTTGCTAAGCAAAAAAATTCTTCTAATAATTTATTTAATCTGACTCATTTATATTGGCAATTCAGACGTATATTATACATTTTAAAGTAGAAGACTTTAAAATGATATCGCCAATATTTATGAGTTGCGTTCCTGGGACGACTTTACTAAAAGATAGTTCATTCGATTACATGAAATCAATCCCAACTCAATATTGTCTGAATTGCCAATATAAATGAGTCAGATTAAATAAATTATTAGAAGAATTTTTTTTACTTAGCAACAACATTTTTGTTTGTTTTAGTAGTATTTTGACAACGAAACCCGATTTGGGCTTCGAAACGTTAATAAAATCATTTTTTTTGGTAAAATTGTGGCTTATTTCCCTTTAAAAATAGTTTATTATAAAAATGCCACAAGGAAATAGCTTCAGAATAACACATATCCAATGGTAACTACGAACTTACTGTCTAGTTGCTAAGAAATTTGACATGTCTTCACAGCCTACCTGATTTTTGGCCATATACTGAGTACAGTCGGTACCACTTTATTTTATTGTATTGTTGATCTACAGCCCATTACAAAGCCAATATCATTTGCAGGGCCGCGCGGTGCTAGGATGCGGTGAGGCAGCCGCACCAGGCGGCATCACAAGAGGGGCGGCATAATCAGTAAAATCAAAATACAAATAATTGAGCAATTCAATAATTAAAAATATATATAGGACCGAGTGTCAACCGAAAAAATTTAACCGGTAGAAGGTATCTATAGAACTTATTTTGACAAATTTGGAAAAATTAGTTCTTGATTTAAAACGGCTCAGAGGACAAGGCTATGATAACGGGGTTAATATGAAAGGAATAAAAGGATGTGCAAAACAGAATATTTGAAAAATATCCGAGGGCGTTTTACGTGCCCTGTGCATGCCACCTTAGTCATAAATGACGCAGCATCTTCTTCTACATAAACAACAACCTCTTTTTGTATTATCGTTGATTGAAATATTAATAAATATTAGTATGTGCAACATGTTGCACAACTAACACTAAAACCGTTTAGTACTACTAGATGGTTAAGTCGAATAGATGCATTGAAACCTCTAAGATTTCAATTTTGTGAAATATATAATGCCTTATTCGAAATAGTAGAAGACGTCAACAATTATTCAGAAACTAAAGTCAAAGCACGAGGATTGGTAAAAAATATTAAAAATTATAAATTTATATGCAGTGCAGTTCTTTGGCATGATATTTTGTTTCATATAAATTCAGTCTCGAAGACGTTGCAATATGTAACTATAAATTTGTCAGATTGTGTAAAAATGTCGTCAGAAACTATGGAAAAAATGAAAATTTACTGACAATTTGGCTATGACCAAATGAAAATTACTGATAATGAAATTGCAGAAAATCTTGTAAATAAGTTCCGCATTTCCTGCTGAAAATGAATATTCAGGCAAGAGAAAAATGAGTCAATTTGATCTGTGGATCGGCTCTCAACAGAGGAAGATCAATTATTTAAAGTAAATTTTTTCATCTATATTTTAGATTTTCCTTTAATTCTTTGATTGATCGATTTTCGCTTTTAGAAACTCATAATAAAAATTTTAAATTTTTATATGATATTTTTAAATTGAGGTTTATAGGGGGTTGAGGG
This sequence comes from Diabrotica virgifera virgifera, assembly GCF_917563875.1. NCBI lineage: Eukaryota > Metazoa > Arthropoda > Insecta > Coleoptera > Chrysomelidae > Diabrotica > Diabrotica virgifera. The sequence continues at coordinate 190,133,135 of NC_065443.1, forward strand.
AAATATAAGAAAAGGGAAAAGGGAAAGATGATAAAATACTAGAAAATCTTCATTCAATACTTTTTATAAGTAATGATTTTCTAGAAGAATTATTGCATGCTTTATCCCAAATGATACCATACTCCATGAAACCTTTAGAGGTTTTGAACTATTTGTGCCAAAATAACCTAATTTCTTTATATCCAAATATAGTTGTATCACTAAGGGCCGGTATTATCTGTCCCGATTAAACCCCGGTTAGAGGAATTTTGTCATGCGAGGTGCAGAAAGTACCGGCCCTAAGAATTTTATTAACACTCTCTGTCTCGGTAGCTTGGGGAAAGAAGTTTTTCAAAACTAAAAATGATTAAAAACTATTTACGAAGCTCCATAAGACAAACAAAACTAAAAAAATTAGCACTTATTTCAATAGAGTCCTCACTAGCTGCAACTTTAGACTACACCAATCTGATTGACGAGTTTGCCAAAATTAAAATCAAAAGGATAAAATTGTAATTTTCATAAATGTTATTTAATGTTAATACATATTTCATTTAATTTTAAGTATGTTTTGTTTTTAAAATAAAAGTTTTCATTCATTTTGTGTATTTTCATTTAATAAAAATAAATAGTAGTATTAAGTTTCAATAATATTTAGGGGGCGGCATTTCGAAGACTTGCATCATATTGAAAAGATGGCTTAATCTAAAACACGGCTCTAATCTTTTGAATGGAATTGGTTATGTTTAATAGATAAACAATCTACCTTCTTTATCGTACAGCCATAGGCTACTCCATTCGAGCATTTGTTGTAATTATGTTATTTGTTTGTCTTTAATATGAAATGACTTCTTTAATAATTTTCTTTGTAAAATAAATTTTGAATTCAATTTTAAGAAATACGAGGACTGGTTTCCTTTACACTCTTAAAAACTGAAGTTTGAATGTGATGAGTTTGGTACCGTTGTAGAAAACTATGGGCTTTTAATGTTTTAAAATCAATGGGAAAGTCCCCGTAGCTGGCTGTATACCATAGTTAAAAAAACCATACAGAAGTAAAAACTTCTTTTGTATATTGGTATAAAAAGTTTTATTAAAAAACATAAAAGTCCTCCAAAAGGATTTGCAAAACGTTTTCAATCTGAATCAGATCATCCTCAGTGCCTAGAACGAAGTATTTCCACGTTAAAATGAATGCAAAAGGTTAAAATTGTGACTAGGTTAAAGAAAAATGTGGCAATAAATGTAAACCATTAATATCGATGTAACCTTTTTCAAAAAGTTGCTAGTTTCTTTTACGAAGCAGAACGTAAGTATTGCCACATTTTTCTTTAACCTAGTCACAATTTTAACCTTTTGCATTCATTTTAACGTGGAAATACTTCGTTCTAGGCACTGAGGATGATCTGATTCAGATTGAAAACGTTTTGCAAATCCTTTTGGAGGACTTTTATGTTTTTTAATAAAACTTTTTATACCAATATACAAAAAGAAGTTTTTACTTCTGTATGGTTTTTTTAATGTTTTAGATAAACCTTTCTATTTAAAAAATTATTGATGACGCCACATCTGCTAAGATAGTGGGGGTAAAAGTTTTTTTTCTCAAAAGGTTAAAAAATAAAAATAAAATCGACCTGTCATAGCTTTAACTCTAAAAATAATTAAGTCATGAGATAATAAACCATTTCCACACTTTATGCACACACTGTATATGAAATAATGAGTAGGTATCAGATTAGGATTTGTGATTTGTTTTATTCTGGAGATAACACCGAGATGACGATCTGTCATAACAGCTGCTTCAGCTCTACAACACCTGATTTTGCTTCTGTATGTCATTGTTAAAATCATGAAAAGACATGTAAATATTTAATCAGATGAAAATTGTAATTCTTGATATTCCAATATATGACAAGACAAGTCTAACAACCTATAACATACCTAATAGGAATTTTCAAGTCCAAGCGAAGTAAACTTAATAAAAAGGTAAAAGGATCAACTTTCGAAAAGTGGGCCAAAATGTTCGCGCTTTGATTACATTTGCCGCTAGTACCTTCGCCAATGCGGACTGTTTCGTTTAAGTACCTCGGCATCCATAATGAAAGGTGCACAACCACAGAAGAGATTAAATTTAAAGGGAACACATGTGTATCGTATTAGTTCACTTCTACAAAAGTTTAATGAGCAGGAAAAAATCATCATCATAAGGTAAGCGCGTGGTGGCCTTTATCTAATATTACAGCAAGTTAGGAGAAAACTGCAACCATAAAGAACAGGTCCGGTTAATAATATTTGAATCAATAAACAACAATCAATTAACCTAAGTAAAATAACTACTTATTTTATGACACATGTTTCAACCAAAAATGTAAGAAATTTTATTAAAAAAAATAACGAAATTTTATTAAGATTTAAACAGTAGTGGTCAATTTTACACACTGAGGTTAAAACTTGTCTTAAACACATATTATTGTTTATTTCTAGCTTTTCAGTCATTTACTGTGACGTAAATATTTCTCAGAACTTTTTTTTCAGTTTTTCTCGAATTGGGCAAACTTGTGAAATGTTTGACAGATTATCTTTATCAAAATATGATGAATACAATTTCCGATTCTTCCTTCCATAGTGACAAAAACCGAGACGTGGTCAAAATATAAAATCTTCATTCTGATGATGATTACATTTAGCTTCCACAAATTTTCCTCCAACTATAGAAACTTCCTAGAACTACCAAGAATAAGTGGACGGCAGAAGAAATATTGGATATGATGAAGCAATACAGGCAGTGTAAGATCAGAAAGGATCAAGTAGAGTACCGAAATATACACAGCAAAATTCGTAAAGAAATTATAGCGGCGAAGGGGATCTAGATGACTACACTTTTCAATGAAACTGAAAAACTACATTCGGCGACAGCTTCAAACTGCACTAGAAAATTAAGAAAATTGCTAGTTTAAAAAAAATCAAATCACTAAGTATACAAACATAATGACCAATACAGGGTGTCCCGAAAAGATTGGTCATAAAATTATACCACACATTCTGGGGTCAAATATGGTTCGATTGAACCTAACTTACCTTAGTACAAAAGTGCTCATAAAAAAAGTTACAGCCCTTTGAAGTTACAAAATTAAAATCGATTTTTTTCAATATATCGCAAACTACAAGAAATTTTTTATTGAAAATGGACATGGGGCATTCTTATGGCAGGAATATCTTAAAACAAAGTTATAGTGAAATTTGTCCACCTTATAAAAACTTTATGGGGGTTTTGTTCTCTTAAACCCCCCCAAAATTTTGTGTACGTTCCAATTAATTCATTATTGTGGTACCATTAGTTAAACACAACGTTTTTAAAACTTTTTTACCTCTTAGTATTTTTTCGATAGGCCAGTTTTTATCGGGATGCGGCTTCTGTTTTAACCTTTAACTACACGCGCTGGCGTATTTTGTACGCCAGATATAAGAATTCTACTGCAAATATATTTAAAAATTTAATTTTTGACCTTGTTTATCTCTCTAACCTATCACTGGAATGTGCTTTACAATTTGGTTTTAGTTTCGTTATAATCGGCGTTCTGGGAAGATCGTAATTTACAGTTTATTATTTGTTGTTTCCGGTGGTGGACAATATACGCCACGATTATATTAATAGAAGTAGTAATATAAGTACATATTTTAATTGTTTTTTAGTCATTATGGCACAAAATATATTTTTCTTTATAAACAATACTTTTTCTCCTCTAAAAATCACATTTTAAATTTTTTTTTTATTATTAATTTTATTTATCATGGAATCCAGTTATTCCATGATTACAGTTATAAATCCCAATTGGCTTACTGAGAAGGAACTCCAAGTATTCACTGATGCCGAATAAGGTTTATAACAAACAACTAGGTGTATTTTTTCAAAAAAAGAATAAACAAATCCGCTGTTTTTAAGTGTATTTTCTTGTGGCGTATAAAGTACGTCACGCGTGTAGTTATGTTATAACTTGATGCGCGGGTAGTTAAAGGTTAATATGTTTACATAAAAATGTTATGGAAGTTTTGTTCCTTTAAACCCCCCAAATGTTTGTGTACGTTCCAATTAAACTATTATTGTGGTACCATTAGGTAAACACAGTGTTTTTAAAACTTTCTTGCCTCCTAGTCTTTTTTTGATAAGTTACCTTTTATCGAGATGTGGCTACTTTTTCAAAATATACCTAATAATGTAAATTATAAATGAATTTTCGGATTATTAACAACTCTCTATAATCGTACTTAACCATATATACAAATAAGTGGTAGATTCGACAAATATTCAAAATATCTCGATAAACACTGGCTTATCGAAAAAGTACTAAGAGGCAAACAAGTTTTAAAAATATTGTGTTTATCTAATAGTGCAACAATATTAATTTAATTGGAACGTACACAAAAGTTTGGGGGTTTAAGGGAACAAAACCCCCATAAAATTTTTATGGGGTGCACAAATTTCATTTTAATTTTTCTTAAGATGTTGCTACTATAAGAATGCCACATGTCCATTTTCAATAAAAAATCTCTAAGAGTTTTCGATATATAAAAAAAAATTGATTTTCAGTTTGTAACTTCAAAGGGCTGTAACTTTTTTTGTGTGCACTATTGTATATACATAGGTAAGTGAGGTTCAATCAACCTATTTTTGACCTCAGAATCTGTGGTATAATTTATGACCAATCTTTTCGGGACACCCTGTATAAACTAACAATCGATCCTCGCGATATACTTATTACTTGGAAAATGTATACAGATAATTTGTTCAACAATAACATAACACAAAAGCCACCATAATGGGAGACCATTTGAATGGCCCAAATATTTGAAAAGCTGAGGTTGTACTCGCTATCAAAAAATAAAGAGTAACAATGTCCCAGGACCAGATGATGTGTGTGCAAAAATTATTAAGTTAGTTAATGAAGACAATTTAGACATTATTACGAAGTTCTTAAATGTTCTATGACAGATCTTAACAATAAAGATTGGCTTCATTTGGCACATTTACTATTCCCTCGCATTAACCTTTACTATTCGTTTTCAACGTCCTATACGTTTAACGTTCCCTTCCTCAGGTAGGTTTGTAGTTTCCTCCGCGGATTTATTAGTTGTTGCCCTGAAAACTCTTCTTCTTCTTCTTTAAGTGCCATCTCCGCGCCGGAGGTCGGTAATTATCATAGCTGTAGTATAGTTGGGAAAATCTATAGAAAATATGTTTTAAGTGGTAAATAACGTTATCAAAATATAATATAGGGTATTAGCCCGGCACGAAGACAATGACTCCTGACCGTGAATTATAAACGTGATGTTTACATATTATGTCGGGTATAAAAATGCAGTATAGGTGAATTTAAGGAGAGAGTTATTATTAGACACTTGATATGTACAAATGTAGTAGTATAGGTAATGAGTTGTATTTGTAAACAATTATGATTGAATCATCGTTTATACGATGTAAATATAATGTTAGTAGAACAACAGAGTTCTAATTAATATAGACCAGAAAGGCGTTATGGACCCTATTTATGACATAGCTATTCGGATTTTAGAGACGGCTGCTCTGAAAAGTTCATTTGATGTACATCCGTACCATTCTCTCAGGTTGCGCAGCCACGATATTCTGCGTCTCTCTATGCTTCTTTTTCCTTGAATCTTTCCCTACATAATCAATTGGAGCAAGTTGTATTTCTCTCCACGTGTAGTATGTCCGAGATATTCCAATTTTCTTGTTTTGATGGTATTTAAGATTTCCATTTCTTTATTCATCTTTCTCAGAACCTCTGTGTTTGTGACGTGTTCTGTTCACCATATTTTCAGGATTCTTCTGTACACCCACAGCTCGAATGATTCTAGTCTTTTCATTGATGCAGCATTCAAGGTCCAAGCTTCCATTCCATAAAACAAAGTCGAGAAAACGTAGCACCTGGCAACCTAACTCTTAGCTCCAACTTCAAATCTCTTGTGCAGAGCACTTTTCTCATTTTGTTAAAATTTTCTCTGGCCTTTTATATTCTGATTTTGATTTTCTGTAAGTAATCTCCTGTGGAGTAATCTCTGTAAGTAATCTCATTATTCCAATGTATGCATATTGGTCGACTCGTTCGATATTGGATCCGTTTATGAACAGGCTCTCGTTATTTCTTTCAGTTTTCTATATTCTCATAAACTTTGTCTTCTTGACGTTCATTGTTAGACCGTATTCTTGTCCAAACTCTGCTATGCTGGTCGCCAGCCTCTGAATATTCCCAATATTTTCAGCTAAGATGACAGTGTCATCCGCCCGGGCCGATAGTGCCCTGAAAACTCAGGGTCTCCTAGCACTATTACCACAAATTGGTCGCATTGCTCTTGTAGTGATCATTTTCCCAAGTAAATGTTCTCCAATTCTAACTTGGCTGAACCGCTCTGATGACGACCAAATAGTAATATGTACCAACTGTGTTTATTTAAAAAGGACACCCTCATCATTTCAGAAATGCGACGTTCCCAGACAGTTTTATTTTTAAATTAAGTTTTACTTTAATTTTGGATAATAGTAACTATGATGACGTCATCTTGACAGCGTGAGGACGTCATCTATGTGTTCTTTAAATGGAAACCTATATTTTTTAAAAAATCTTAAAGAGGACACAGAAGAAATAAGAAAACAACAAAAAGAACAAGATAAGAAAATGAAGGAGATTTCCGAGGAACTAAAAGGACTCAAAAAAGAACAGATTGAAAATAAAAACGAAATATCAGTAATGAAGAATAATAATGAAAAAATGTTAAAAGAAATTAATAATTTGCAGAAAGAAATAATGAGTTGCAACGAGAGAATTCAATACCTTGAAAGCGACAAAAGAAGGAAAAATATAGTTATACAAGGCATCCCGATAACTACAAATAATCCAAAGGTATTAAGAGATTCAGTAAAAAATTTTATCGACAAGGAAATTGGTATAGAAGTAAAAATAAATGAAGCAAGGAAATTAGGAGATAAAATATACTTAGTCGAACTGGATAGCAAATACGAAAAGATGGAAATAATGAAAAACATATATAAACTCAAAGAACTGCCGAACCGCATATACATAAATGATGATCTAACAAAACGTGAAAGAGAAATACAATCCAAAATTAGAGCAACTGCTAAAGAAGAGAAGGCCAAAGGGAAAATTGCTAAGGTGGGATATCAAAAGTTAACTTTGGATAATGAAGTATGGAAATGAAACAGAGAAAGAGAAAAGTTGGAAAGAGTAAATTATAACCGCTCAAAAAACTAATAAGCAATAACGGACAGAACAATACTATAAAGACGACACGGCAAAGAAAAAGGAGACAAGAGGGAAAAGACGAAACAAAAAAGAAAACAATAAAATCAAACGAAGTAATACGTATGGCGACATGGAATATAAGAGGAAGTCACAAAGAAGGAAAATTAAAACAAATGGTACTTGAACTTAAGAGATACAGTTTTCAGATCGTCGCATTACAAGAAACAAAGCAATTAGGGCAATACAGTCAGGAAATAGAAGATTACTTATTCTTTAATAGTGGAGGGCAAAATAGAATGCTGGGTACAGGCTTTTTAATACATAAAAACTTTAGAGCATCAATTGTAGAATTCAGAGCAATATCCGATAGACTTAGTGTTCTTAGAGTAAAGGGAAAATTCCAAAAAATTTCATTTGTAAATATTCATGCACCTTCAGAAGAAAAAGAAATAGAGGTAAAGGAAGAGTTTTATAACCTACTGGACCAAGTATATGAAAGCATCCCCAAATATGATCTCAAAATAGTCCTTGGAGATACCAATGCCAAAATAGGTAGGGAGGACATATTTAAGCCTACTATAGGAAAATACAGCTTGCATCCAACAACGAATCAAAATGGACACATGCTCATCGACTTTGCAAGAGAAAAAAACATTTTAATAAAAAGTACCTACTTCCAGAGAAAGCAAATACACAAGGGTACTTGGAGATCGCCGGACGGTCAAACGGTAAACCAAATAGACCATGTTTTAATAGAGAAGGATGTAGAAAAAAGCATAATGCATATACGTACATATAGAGGGCCAGATATAGATTCAGACCACTTTTTAGTGGGAATAAAAATGAACCAAATAATACCTATAAATAGAAACAGAAACAGAGAAAAACGCACGATGAACAAGCTAGTCAGGTTACAAACAGAAGAAGAAAAAAAGGTATACCAGCTGACACTTAACAAGAAACTGGAACTTATTACAGAAAATGACAATGTAGAACAAACATGGGACTTAATTAAAAATACTTTAAAAGCCGTAGCAGATGATACTGACAAGTCAATCAAGAAACAACAAAAGGCATGGTTCGACGATGAATGCAAACTAGAAATAGAGAAACGGAACAAGCTACGATTAGAAAGTCTAAGACTGAAATCAAAAACAGCGGAAACACTTTACATAGAGCAAAGAAGAAAAACCAGCGCAATTTTAAGAAATAAAAAGAGAAAATTTTACGAAGATAAGTTGAAAGACATTGAAGAGAATTACAAAAATAATCTTATTAGAAATTTATATCAAGGCATTAAAAATCAAAAAAGAGAATATAAACCACAGCCCATTTATTACAAAGATAAAGAAGGAAAAATGATATTTGATGACCAAGAAATATTAAAACGATGGAAACAATATTTTGATGAATTGTTAAACGGGGAGTACACAAATAATCACAATGAAGAAGACACAGATGATGGAAATGAAGAACACATAAATCACGATAATGAAGGATACACAGACGAAATAATGAATATGCAAAGAGACAGTACGGAAGATATAGCACCATCCCTAAATGAAGTTGAAATTATTATTAAGAATCTAAAAAACTATAAATGTCCTGGAAGTGATTCTATAACAGCGGAAATGTTAAAATATGGAGGAGCGCAGCTGACAGACAAAATACACAAATTACTAAAAAACATATGGGAAAAGGAAGAACTACCAATGGAGTGGAAGCAAGCAGTGATATGTCCTCTTTATAAAAAGGGGGACAAAGCAGAATGTCAAAATTATAGGGGCGTGGCACTATTAAATGTAATATATAAGATATTAGCAGTCCACATCAAAAACAAGCTAGCAAGAAGTCTTAACAATAGCATAGGTGAATACCAGTGTGGCTTTAGAAAAGGAAGAAGTACTATAGACAACATCTTTACTTTAAGAGAAATACAAGCTGAGAGCTATGAATATAATAAACCAACAATGGCACTCTTCTTAGATTTTAAGCAAGCTTTTGATAGAATAAAAAGAAAAGAAATATATAAAGCGTTAAAAAATCTAGAAGTTTCACCAAAAATAATAAGAATGATAAAGCTTACACTTACGAAAACAGAAAATAAAGTAAAAGTAAATAACAAACTAACAGAAAATTTCGAAGTGCAAGAAGGAGTACGACAAGGGGATCCGTTGTCATCACTGCTATTTAATGTAGTATTGGAAATAATAATAAAAGAGGCTAATATTAACAGATCAGGACATATATATCACAAAAAACATCAATGTTTGGCATTCGCGGATGATGTAGTAATTCTATCCAGAAGCAAGGAACAATTAAAAGAGGTAGTAGAACGACTAGAAAAGGCTGCTCGAGAAAAAGGACTTTATATAAATGAAACAAAAACTAAGTATATGGAATGGACCGACAAAAAATTTGAACAAGGGCAATATTTAATGATAACAACGAATGAAGGAACAATGTATAAATTTGAAAAGGTAGACAGATTTGAATATTTAGGGACCTTATTTTCTAGTAAACCAAACATCCGGGATGAAATACACAAAAGACTAATGTCAGGGAATCGTTGCATGTATGCACTCAATAGAATACTCAGAAGCAAAAATATATCCAAAGCAGCTAAATTAAGAACGTATAAAACTGTGATACGACCAATAGTTACGTATGCCTCAGAAACTTGGACTATGACAAAAACCGAGCAATCAATGTTACAAGTATGGGAAAGAAAAATACTTAGAAGGATATTTGGGGGAAAAATAATCAACAATCAGTGGACACGAAGAACAAACAAGGAATTAGAAGAATTGTATAAGGAGCCTAATATAATTGCAGTTGTAAGATCACAAAGACTTAGATGGTTAGGACATGTCCAAAGAATGGCCCAAGTTAGAATGCCTAAAATCATGTTAAGCGCTACAATAGGTGGTAAAAAGAGAAAAGGAAGACCTAGGACCAGATGGAGCCATGAAGTTAATGATGACCTGAAGTATCTCAATGCAACCAATTGGAAAGAAAAAGCGAAGAACAAGCAAGAATGGAGGAAGATTTGTAAACCAAGCCATGAGCCTGCTTGGCTCGAAGTGCTAATGTATATATATATATATTTTTTCGCCAAAATTAAACAGGAAATGAAATTCTCTGAATGGTAGGTAATATGATATGTATCACTACTGCTCAAAAGTTAGCAGTTTTTGATGTAAAAGTTAAATAGCAAATCCTGGAGACAAGATTTTGAAGAAAATGCTTTAAAACGTACTAGGACAAATGCTGAGTGTCTAGAATGTTCATTTAAATATTGAGTTTCACCACAAAATAAAAAAATATGAAAAACATTTTTTAAGAAACGCTTTTCTTTAGTTACGAGTGACTAAAATTAAAAATATTATAAAAAAATCAACTAAAAAGCAAAAAATAAAAAAAATTGAAAAAATCTAACACATTCGTCAAAGAAAAGCGTGGCGCGTCTTCATCTAATAAACGGTTTTCGCCCCACGCTTTTCTTTAACGAATGTGTTAGATTTTTTCAATTTTTTTTTATTTTTTGCTTTTTAGTTGATTTTTTTTATAATATTGTTAATTTTAGTCACTCGTAACTAAAGAAAAGCGTTTCTTAAAAATGTTTTTTTCATATTTTTTTATTTTTTTACTTTTTAGTCTACACTTTTCAAACATTAAAATATATCGTCATGTTTCTTAAAATATGTATAAAACATATATGATGTACTAACATGAAAAGTAGTCGGAATCGGCAAAAAATTTGAAACTTTATTGTTTATTTATGAAGCATATCGTAAACAATTAACGTAAAAAGTGAAATTATGTATAGTTCATATCATTAGCTACAATCCGTAAAAGTTTCAAGTTTTTTACATTGTAAAAAACAAGAGAATTTAAGCATTTTCTATTAAAATCGTTTTTTTATTTAAACAATTATTAATAAATATAAAAAAAATTTTTTATTGATTATTCGTGTATTGTTCCCGCGGATGCATATGTCTGCAAATTTTCATTCATTTGCATTGGAGAAAAGGCACTCAAATTAACGTCTAAAAATTTGACGCGAACTATGGAACTAAATAAAAGCGTTTAATAAGATGATAATTTTGGACGGTGAAATCGTTCTTAAAAGTAATAGTTTTAAGTACATTAGTACTTAATTATTATTCTTTATTAGTAAGTAATGAAGAAACATAGGAGGTACATGCAGTAGAGTTAGGATGAGATAGATGAAATGAAAGGAGATGAGTGGTGTATTATGTGATAAAAAGATTACAATAAAGTTTAAATAAGATCTGCTATGATGTACGGAACTGATTGTTATGCAAATACAAAGAAAGGGGAGGAGCAATGAATAGGTACATGAATGGCAATGAGAATGCTTAAATGAATGAGGAGTGGTAAAAAAAGGATACAATTAGGAATGTACTCTAGGAGTAGCCATAATTGATGTCAAAATGACAGCATAGGTCGAAATTTTAATTCCACAATACCATGAATTGCTGAGTTGTATAGAAAGACTACGAGATGAAGACCAAAGAACACCTGGCGAGAGATGCTTCGGCAGGATATTTTTGTAAATGGGTTGATATTTGCATGATCTAAGATAGAAACTTAGAGAAAGCAAAGAGAATGATGATTATAAAACGGTAAAAATAGTACGTTTTTAAAAATAATCGTTTTTATGTAAATATGAATGCTTACCTTATTCGGTTTTCTTCCGTTTTATTATAATTTAACCGATCTACCATTCTACCGAAGTCGATCCTGCACATTTCTTATTGTCTTGTTTATTTTACCATGGCGCACATGGTCTCTGCAAAACAGTTGCATATATAGTTACTCGCTCCCTTAAATATTCTCTTGATAAAATCGATTGAAAGTTATCGCCCGTTCATAATTTCTTGACCATCTGACGACGTCAAACAATTAAGTCTTTGGTCGAAAACTGCCCCGAATTAAACTGGACTATTACGTCGTATTTAATTTAAATTAATAATAAAACATTTATTATTAATCATAAGTTTTGATGAATAATCAAACTGAAATTATTAATAAAATTTGGGCATAATATGGACTTCCATCAAAACTAATAGTCTAAGAGGTAGTGTCAAATTTTTACGGTGATTTTAGCACAGATTCTATGAATTTATTTTGGTGGTTAGTACTTGTTTGATAACGAAAATGTCTGTCAGCTGGCGCGACTCCGGGGCTTTTAGGCATGAAAAGATAAAATATGAAACCCGTGTTGAGCTGGCCCCCCACTAGCAAAAATTAAAAAACAAATAGCGCTGATTTATGATCTATTTATAAGCTTTCACATTCCGCAAATTAAAAATTTTGAGCTCGTTACACTGAGCAGGAATTTAATATTTTAGTGATGGGGGGGGGGGGGGGGGGACTCAGCCCTGCCACTACTTAAAAATAGGGATATTAAATAATTGATATTTGCGGCAGAATTACGAGCTATTTATGAGCTCTTGATGAGCTCTTTCAAATTTTGAGCTCATCCCCTTCACCCCAAATAACCCTTTAATTAATTTAACTTAAGAGAAAGAGTTGTACATAAAATGCATTAAATTAATTATTTGGCAACTACATATCAATTAAAAATTTATGAGCTCCCAAAATACGCGCATTTTGATCATTAAATTGCAAGTCCGTTGGTATAGTGCAGTCACTGAAGGTAAAAATCAACTATTACCTTCAGTTTCGACGAACCTTCATCGATTTTCACGAAAGTTAGTGAGAGGTTAGATGATACCTCAAGAAACAAAGGTGACATGGTGCCGCCTTGCGTCTTTATCCTGAGGGTGGATACCGCCCCTTCTCGGGGGTGAAAGTTATTTTATTAAAAATAACTTCTCAAATCGATAGAGGGACAAATTATCAGCAAAATTTATAAAGTTATTAAAATAAGTCAATACTTTTTGAGTTATTAAAGATCAAAAATTTGATTATTCGTGAAAAAAATGCATGTTTTAAAGCGGTTTTTTGTAAATCACTGAAAAACTGTAAGTTTTTACAAAAGAGTTAATAGTAGTTTAGCTTATAGCGTATTTTAGCGTGTTTTAGCGTATAACTTATATTCTAAGAATAAACTCTTCAATCACGCGCATTTCGATTATTAACCTACAACCCCTTCGCAAGAAAATCCTTCCCGGCTTAAGAGAGTTGTACTTAAAATTATTTAAATTAATTATTTGGCGACTACATATCGTTTAATAATTTATGAGCTCGCAAAATACACGCATTTCAATTATTGAATTGCAATGGAAATCGATGTAGGTTCAAAGAAATCGGAGGTGAAAACCTTCAGTGAGTGCACTATAATAGCTTAACGGTGTCTAGTCGGACAAATTTTGATGTACGGGAACACTGGAACAGTGGAAGTTTTAATTGTGGAACAGGTTACAGGTTTCGAACGTCAGACTACGAAAACGTCCCATGTATTTTGTCGGACAGAACTTCAAATTGATTTGTTAGCCTTTGATTAATAATGGAGTTACTGAGGGTGGATATGAGCTATTACTTTCGATTTCGTTTAACCTCCATCAATTTCCATGAAAATTGGTGAGAGGCTAGAGGATATCTCAAGGAACAAAGGTGACATGGTGCCAACTTGCGCTTTTACCCTAGGGGTGGATGCCACCCCTTCTTGGAGGTGAAAATTATTTTATTAAAAATAACCACATAGTTCGATAGAGGCACAAATTCTGAGCAAACTTTGTTATATAAAGTTATTAAAATAGATCAAAACTTTTTAGTCTAGGCGCCAAATAGAGGTCACCGTGTCCTTTTCAATTCTGATGGACAAACTCAACGGTTTCTTATGGATTTTTGGCTGCAAATTTCGCATGATTACGAATGATTACGAATTTCGAGGGTGGATTTTGATCCGAGTGGTCAAAAAATTGTTATAAACAATTTAATTGTTTATAAGTTGTTTATAAGGCTTTGGCTCATAAACTAAAAGAGATAAAAAAGAATGTTTCAAATAAAATTTGTTCGTTAATAAAAAACGAAGAAAAAAAGCGTTTACTAAACTTCAATCGAACAATTAGAACTCAAGATATTGTAAAATTAGTGCACAATGCAAATTGCAAAAGAAGTATTTTTCGAAGATTTATCGATCGTAACTCGGCTTCTACGCATGCAAATGAGCCTTATAAGGTCTCATTTTAAAGATTCATTAATATGCTTCCAAAAAGAGTTTGTTAAATTACTTAATCTTCATTTGTTTTAAAGTTATACCCATTTGAAGTTATAATTTTTTTTAATTGTACATTAATTTGTTTATAAGGGTTTCAAGCAAATTTAAGCTATAAACATTTATACTTTAATTAACAATAATGATAGAAGAACTCAAAAGGAACATTTTTTAATGTTAATTTCAAGGGCCATTAAACCACATTAAATTTAATCTTTTAAACCTCTTAATTTTTTAAACGTAATAGGTTAAATGGCCCCGGTTATTGTACGTGGTTCTCGCAGCAAAATTTAAGCTTTAAACGTTTCAATCTCGGTTATTTTTTATCCTACAGAAATAGTAAAACAAGTAAAATATTTGATGCAGGAAAAACTAAAATTTGGGTATATATCATTTTTACGTATATTGAGTATTTTTGGAGTAAATATCAAAAGAAAATGAAAATTACGATAATATTAAAAATTCTGATTTTTTCAAATTATATTTTTTTTCCAAAAATATGCATTCTAAACCAGTCAAAATTGTTGAAATCATTACTTATGCTAATATAAAGAAATTCTTGTAAGGATTACTATACATTTTAATTTTTGTGGAAATGACGTGTTTCATTTTTCACTTTTTCCTAAAAACTTCGAAAGGGTTCTCTAATTTTCATCATAACTTGCTTAATTTTAATGGTATTCACTTCTTTTGGAGCTCATTTGATAGGTATTCCACAGTATTTTAACAAGTGCTTAACAGGTATATTTTATAAAATGCATGGTTTTCCCGTTATATAAGTTTGAATAGATTAGATTTGAGTACTCGTCAAAAAAAATATACATTCAATTACTCATAACTCACTTTGAATTAACATTAGCTTAGTTGTTTAAGTGTATTTAATTTTTTTTATCTTCAATTTTGTTAATAATAACTTTTTTGTAAAAGCTTATATTTTTTAAGTTATACGTGAAAAACAGCTTTAAAACATGCATTTTTTACGAAAAAAATAAAATCTTTGGTCTTTAGTAACTCAAAAAATATTATTCAAAATATTGACTTATATTAATAACTTTATAGCAACAACACAGAAAAGTACAAATGGCCTTAACTGATTAAATAAATAAATAACTTTATATGACAAATTTTGCTTAGAATTTGTTCCTCTATAGAATTGTATTATTTTTAATAAAAGAATTTTCACCCCCGATAAGGGGTGGCATCCACCCCCAGCGTAAAAGCGCAAGTTGGCCTCATATCGCCTTTGTTCCTTGAAGTATACGCTAACTGCTCACCAATTTTCATGAAAATCGATGAAGGTCCAACGAAATCGGAAGTGAAAACCTTCAGTGCCTGCACTATCATGTAAAAATCAGACTGCTATTTACCGCCAATATAAATCCTGTTATTTGTTAAGGGTTAATATGCAAATACCCATCAACGAATACATAATTTTTTTTAAGTTTTATTTATTATAATCACGGATTTACGTTTTTTTCTGTTCCAACATCGTTTGTTGATTTCACTTCCAACTTACTTAGCGTTAGAGAGAAATCGATTATCTATGACGCACTGAAAGAAGGATTTGGTATAAACTTTTACATTCACAATTTATTGATTCATGAAGCATTACAATCCCTAGGGATTATAGCTAACGCCATGGCGTTTAAAATCCTATTCTTGGGTGAGGTGGATTACTCCTCTGTCATTTATAGCTTGCTATGCATCTTTGCTGTTCTCACTCTCTTTTCCATTTCTTCCTGTCCTTGCACTAAACTTTCCAGTCTTTCACATTCATTGCTCTTATGTCATCTTCTATATCATCCAGCCATCTTGTTCTGGGTCCTCCTCTACACCTGAGCAATAGTGGTGTCCAGTGAGTTATCCTTCTCAACATATCTGATTGTGGGCGTCTCTGTATGTATATATCCTATCCATTCTAAGCAAAGCGATTTTATGTATCTGACTATATTTTGTCCAGAATTTGGAATATATGATAGAATTTCAAATGCCGCTTCATCTTGTCCAATTAACTGAACTTACACTCACAGCAGCAGAGAGCATGGTAAAAATCCAAAACTATTTCTCAAGACCCTTCCATTGCAAAAATAGACTAAGACAGGGTTATGGACTATCGTGTCTCTTATTTAACCAGGCAGTAGAAAAAATAATTCGAGAGTCCCAGATTAATACGAATGGTAAAATACTGTCTTTAACAAATCAGTACAAATTGTCGAATACGCAGATGACATAAACATCATAGGTAGGTCCACAGAATCTCTGACTGAAGCATTTCGGTCGTTAAGAGCATCTGCACAGAGAATGAGACTAAATGAAGGGGTGGGTGCATTAACCATGTAGGTCCATATTTTAAAACTTGTGGGAAATCGAAAAAAACCTCCTAAAAATTCAAAATTAGTTTATTTTTGATTATTTTTTTCCTGCGGTGAAAGCATGTAAAGAGAAAGTTTTTTCGTAGTTTTTGTAAATATTATTAATATCATATGTACTTTAATAAAATAAAAAAAATTGGAGCTGCTTTGCCAAAAATATACAAAAAAAATAGTTTTAGGTTTATTTATATGTTATTTGGATACAAAAAGTAAAGAAACTAAATAAAATGTCCTTATTACATTATTATCAAAATACAAACTAATCAGTGGAATATGAAAACATAAAAAACAGGTAATATTCTTCTTAGGTTACTAGTGTTCATCTTCAGTTTCGGAAGTTTGGCATTCTTCTGGCTCTACAGAAACAAGTTGTTGGTAGTAGCACATTTCAGCCTCGCCAACATACTGTCTGGCCAATTCCATGACATTTAATAGCTTATCCCTTTTCAAAGGCAACGGGGCATTATAAACCGTATTGTGTACTTGTGGAAAAATCGGTACACAAGATTTCTTTAGAAGAACGAAATCCTCAGTCACAAAACCATTCGCTGTCTCTGAGCACATAACAGTCTCTCTATGCGTATCACTAAATTCGATAACTTTATATTTCGATATGGTAATTTTTGCACCAGAACTATTTTTAATATTGCTTTTCTTAAAAAATGGCTCCAGAACTTCTTTATAGTTTAGAATCATATCTCGTTTAACAGTTTTCACAATAAAATTCTTACTGGTATTTGCTATCATGCGACTCCATTCCTCTGCCAGATAAACTCTTTCTTTCTTTCTTTTTTCTTTTTCCACCAGATCAAACGACCTGTCACAGGGCAAAAAACTATGCCCAGGTTTGGGATAACGATGTCTTATTCTCTTGAATCTTCCATGCAATAGAAGAGATTGCCAAAAGTGAACAAGAACGGAGTTCTTGTTCTGCCCAGCACAGTTGTCACTAAAAACGTAAAGGGTTTTTACCTGCGGATCAATGTAGTTATTAATAAAATCGTGTAAGCAACTTATCACTTCATTTGGAGATTTCCGACCCGTTATTTCATCGAAAACATAAAAGTAACTCTTCGAAACGCTGCCCTTATGGATGGAAGAAACTAAACAAATACATGAAGATATCAAACTTATTTTTTATATTCCATGCATATTTTTATATCTTTTCTATATTTTCTATTATATTATTTTGCCCACAGTTAAGTGCAAGAACCAGGCAGCTCCAGGAACTGCCCGGTTCTTCCTACAAACCGAAAGCAAGGTAGCTCCAAATATCGTTGCCATTTATGTGCCGTTATTAAGAGATACACGATTGTTGCAGGGAACAATCGGCCGATTTTTTTAAGAGTAAGTCACTAAAAATCTCATTTTCGTAAAAAAGTGGAGTTGCCTGGTTATTGAACCCACCCCTTCAAATATAAATGTCCAAAAGACCAAAATATGTGTGTTGCACTAGGTCAAGCAACCCGACACCTACAAGAATAATAATAATTGATGACCTAGAACTGGAATGTGTCGACACCTTCATATATTTAGGCTCGTTGCTAACTAAAGATAACAATGTCAATGAGGAAATTAAAAGAAGAGTAGTGCTCGCCAATAAGTGTTACTATGGCTTAAGAAGACAGATGGCCTCAAAAATACCCAGAACAATTAAATTGACTGTCTACAAAACACTAATAAGACCAGTGCTAACATATGGTTTAGAAAATTGATCACTTACACAGAATGAGCAAGAACTGCTCAAACGATTTGAGCGAAAAATCCTAAGACGAATATATGGAGGCATAAAAGAACAAGGTTTGTGGCGCAGGCGTTACAACTTTGAGTTGTATAGAAGTTTTGGAGAACCTGACGTTGTAGCCTTAGATGGATATGTCATGTAATCAGATAAGAGGAAGATGCCATAGTCAGAAAAGTTTTTGACCGAAGAGGGCCGATAAGACAACGAGCAAGAGGAAGACCGAGACTTACTTACCAAAACAACCTAGAAAATGATTTGAACTCTATTGGAATTGGAACATGGAGAAGAGTTGCCAGAGACAGGGGCGAATGGAGGATTGTTCTGAAGAAGGCTTTGGCTCATAAAGAGATGTAACGCCACTGATGATGATGATGATGATGACTATATTTTCTCTCTTTAATTCTCCTTCAATTTCGGCATTTGTTTTCATTCGTATTTCTCCCTCTCTTGTTACATTGTAGCCCAGTATTGTTCTCATTATTTTTGTTTCAAATTTCAGAAGGCTATCTTCATCTTTCTTGTTCATTGTGGTTGTTTCCATTCCATATGAAGACCACAGGGAAAGAACTTGATAAGTCCACCTTTTAACAGTTTTTGTTTTTAATACCACTTGGTAGCTTTAATTACATAGTTTCTAAGAGTAACACAATACAGAGTATTCAAAGTTTGTATACAGAATATACAAAAGATATAAGCGTTTGAAAAAACCCTGTACAGGAAAAGAACTTGACATGCCCATTCCAAACAGAGGAAAACGTTGATAAGTCCAGGTACTCCTAGTAGTCTGCAACAATGACATGCGACATTAGGTAACCTGATTTCTACAGTTTCTGGGTTTTAATATTATTATTATTATTATTATGTATACAGGGTGCCCGAAAAAATATTTTGAGAATTAAATGAATTTACGCAAAAAGAAGAATGTATGTAATTTATTTAACTCAAAATACATTCTATTGCTGTCAGAAAATAGAAAAAAAAATGTTCAAACTGCCAAGAACTAAACATTTCTTTCAATTTTCTTACAACAGTACAATGTATGTGTTTTGAGTTAAATAAATTACATACATTCTTCTTTTTGAGTCAATTTATTTAATTCAAAAATTATGTTTTTGGTCACCCTGTATAAATAATTATATTAATGTTTATATTACTAAATGGAGAATTGAACACCCTTTAAAATGAGCTACCACACGACCCCTATTCCTATTTAAAAAAATCATCGATTAAGTCATCACGGTCAGATGGATGACGTCACTAGTATGAAATATATACCAAAAAATTGAAATATAAGAATAAAAATCGACCTGTTTCGGCATTTCTTTAATCTAATAACTACTGCCAAATATCGAGGGGGACTGTTTTCTTTGGCCCACCCTGTATTGTAAAATGTTTTTTTACGACAATGTTTCAGTTGATACTTTTTGCAGTAAAAATATATTTGCTCTATTTCTGTTTTATTTTTGACAAAAAGTAGATAGCCAATGATTTTATAGGAAAAGAAATTGGTAAGTCCTTCTTTAGGTACAGGGGAAAAACTTGTTAAGTCCATGTAGACGAATAAAAACCAATTAATACCATGAATATGCAATATAAATTAAAAAAAAAAAACTAAAACGTAAACCAACAACCAATATATCAATTTTTTTTCTTTTTATTACTAATTAATTGTAAGATGTATTTTAATATAATCACAGAGTTTTAAACTTTAAAAATGTTCTCCTGAACAAAACCAAAAATGTGACTTATCAAGTTATTTTCCTGTGGTCTTCATATGTAACAACAGGTCTAATTAAGGTCTTATATAGATTCATCGTGGTTCTCTTACTTAGGTTCTTGCTTCTTAGCAGATTTCTATTCATTCCATATGTTTTTTTGTCTTTCAGAATTCTTTCCTCTGTTCTCTCTTTTCCGTTTTTTCCTATTGTTACTCCCTAGTAGCTAAAGGTGGATACATTTTCAAATTTATGGTTCTGTGTTATTAGATTTTTCTGAGTTGTTGTGTCGTCCTTCAGTCCTTCCCTATCGTCATGTATTTTGTTTTGTGTTGGTTTATCTGTAGCCCTATTCTCTTAGCTTCCTTAAGTAATTTTTCAACTGCTTTTATACGTGTCATCTTCGTTTTCTCTATGAAGACATTCGCAATTATCAATAGCAATTATTTACCATATAAAAAATCTGTAGTATTTCGTTCTTCGAAAGTCACATTGTTTGTGCTTTTTTCCAAGAATTGTAGTTAATTTGCAGTTCGTGAATTATTATCTAAAATAATTACAAAATATATTGGAATCAGCCCTATTATTTCCTTAAAGTATTTCTCATAGAAACATCAAAATTCATATTTTCGTCGTAATCACCAGTGTCAAGTGACTTAAGTGTTAGTAAATATCATTCACAATATGTACCATCATTTACTATTGATATGCACAATCACCAGATGCATTTTCCCATAAATTGCGTATACAGGGTGGTCCTTAATTAATTGTACAAAAAGAATCAGTAGATTCTACACTCTAAAATATTACGATTTAACCCAACTTACTTTAATAAAATGTTAATATTAAGAAAGATACAGGGTGGTAAAGTTAAACTTTTTTTTTATTTATTATTGAATATTTCCTGACAGGTATGAGATAACAACATGAAATTTGGTATGTGGGGGTTTTTTGGGTCAAGAAAACTAAATTCCTTACCAAAAATTATGTATCGCCCAGAGGGCACCACATACGCATTTCAGAACTCATTTATTACGTTCAATTTTTTTTATCCCTCACTCTGTATAATTTTGACATTACAATTTTTACTCTCCTATTAGCTTTACTTAAAAAAGGTATACTTCTTTAATCTCCCTAAACTCAACTGTTTTCGAGATAAACGGATTTTAAATCTGCGAGACACCATCATTTTTAGCATAATATCATTGTATGTAGTTCCACCCGAAAAATAACTTAAAACCATAATAATTGTGCCAGTTCTCAAATTTATGTCATTGCATCGCAAATTCCATTTGAAGAAATTTGCGATACATTTTTGGATAATTTTATGGTTATAAGTTATTTTTCGGGTGTAACTACAATGATAATAATATGCTAAAAATGATGGTGTGTAGGGAGATGGTTGAGTTTAGAGAGATGAAAAAAATATACCTTTTTTAAGTAAAACTAATAGGAGAATAAAAATTTTAATGTCAAAATTATACAGAGTGAGGGATAAAAAAAATTGAACGTAATAAATGAGTGCTGAAAGGCGTATGTGGCGCCCTCTGGGCAATATATAATTTTTGGTAGGGAATTTAGTTTTCTCGACCCAAAAAACCCCACACACCAAATTTCATGTTGTTATCTCATACCTGTCAGGAAATATTCAATAATAAATAAAAAAAATTAACTTTACCACCCTGTATCTTTCTTAATATCAACATTTTATTAAAGTAAGTTGGGTTAAATCGTAATATTTTAGAGTGTAGAATCTACTGTTTCTTTTTGTACAATTACTTAAGGACCACCCTCTATAGCCTATCCAAAAACGCTTGGCAATCGTTTTTTGTATTTTTTTTTCAAATTAAAGATTTAGCTATATAACTATAACAAATTAAAGCAAAGTTTAATATATTTTTGGAATCACATAAAGGAAAATCCATTAAAACAAAATTAAGAACATTATCAAAGAAGGCATTTTATACTGTACTGTAGGTGTGGTTGTTTAAAAAAAATAAGTTTAAATCCTAATTCGACGTGTTTTTAACAGTAGTATTTATTATTTATTTAGTTGGGGTTCAAAAGGGGTGGTGATGCGCTTTATATGAGGCCGTATCCACTTTTCTTCTTCTTCTAATGGCGCTACAATTCTTTATGAGTCTTGGCCTGCTTAACAATGTTCTTCCATTCTGCCCTGTCGGATACTTTTCTTCTCCACTACCTGATGTTCATGGTTTTAAGATCCCCTTCTACGTTATATATCCATCTTTTACGGGGCCTTCCTCTTGTTATATTTCCTTGGGCTTCCATCTCTGGATTACTTTCACAGCTAGATTATCTGGCATTATTTAAGTGACCAAGTTAGCTTGGTCTTTAAGACTTTACAAATCTAACAATATCTGCGCTCTGCATTAGTTCATCCAGGTCGTGGTTCATTTTAATTCTCCACGAACCATCGCTGCAATGTGTTGGTCCAAATATCTTCCTTAGTATTTTGCGCTTTACACAGGCAAACAAGTAACGTTCGAGAGAAAAATCAAGGAGAAAGAGTGATAAAGGCACTTGCAGCCGCGTACCACGACAGCGGTAAACATATTGCCATTGACAAATATTTTACAACATTACCTCTTGCCAAACACTGAGGTTCATGGAAGTTAATTTTAGTTCGCACTTTGAAGAAAAATAAACCTTAGTACATTCCAAATGTGATGGTTCCAAATAAATCGAGATATGTATACTCTACTGTTTTTGGATTCTATGAAAAAGTATCGATGTGCTCCTACGTACCGAAGAAAAATAAAGCAGTTATACTATTATCAACGATGCATTCTGACATGGCTGTAAATGATGATCCTAAAAAGAGACCTCATATTATCACATAATATTATTATAGATATGATGCTGGCGTCGACACTATTGACCAAAAGATCAGTAGACATACTACACAACGTCTCACTTTGAGATGGCCAGAAGTCATGTTTTTTAATATCCTAGACGTTACCTCAATCGCTTCATACCTCATTTATTATGATGTTGCAAAAAACTAACCAGCGACGGCTATTTATACGTCAATTGAGCTAAGAACTTGCAACGCCGACGATTGAGAATCGATATCATAACATGCAAATATTGAGAAATTATTGCACCAAGATCGCTGTTGAAAGTGGGATCGGACGGCCAGTAAATCCTGTGGAGGTTGCTCCAGGTCCGTCAGTTCAACTAGATGCATCAAGAAAATAGAAAGTCATTTGTTTCTGCCATATTTTTTGTTACAAACAAACAATCAAGAAGAGAAGGAAAACACCAAAGGCTTGCTCCGAATGTGATAAATCTATCTGTGATAAACATGCAGTAACTTTTGCTGAGTGCGTAGAATACAATAAATAAATATTTTCTTTAGTCTTTACATACATTTTTATGTTTTCTATTATTACGCAATCCATCTCATATGAATCAATCAAATAAATTTTTCAAAATTGAATTTCTATATGGTAGGTACCCGGGTGTGTCCATGGCATATGTATCATTTGAACTCGATTATTTGTGTTTAAAAAAATTCTAAAAAATCTCAAAATGCACCATTGGCTTACAATTGAGTTAAATAACGACAATTGGGGCGTTCAAAGCGAAATTTTAATTTTTAATCCACTTACATGCAAAAATGTGTCGTGGTGGGGGGGGAGGGGGGGTATGCACGCAAGGGTTAATGTGTTTTATTCTTTTATTTTTTTAATTTTTGGTATTGTTTTAATAAAAATTTTTGGAAAGTAGTAAGTATTAAAGTTAGTTTAATATTTTAATAAAATATAAATAAAGTGTTTAAAGTATATTGATTTAAAAAAATACTAAGTTTTCACTCTAATGGCATATAAAACAACAAAATGCTATTCCACATCCCACCAGAATGAAAACAATGGGAACCTTCTCTGGTTACACCTCCGAGGCTTCTACAATTTGCAAGCCATACGGATGCTGAGACTAAGGAAGATGAGGGAATTCTACTCATCTTCTCTACTCATCTTCTACTACGGATTGTAGAATTCCCTCATCTTCCTTATTCTCAACATCCGTATGGCTTGCAAATTGTAGAAGCCTCGGAGGTGTAACCAGAGAAGGTTCCCATTGTTTTCATTCTGGTGGGATGTAGAATAGCATTATGTTGTTTTATATGCCATTAGAGTGAAAACTTAGTATTTTTGGTAGCAGCTGCCGCTAGGGCATCTATACCATTTCGTTCGTTGCAATCCGGGACTGCACGCTGGGGTTTGTTTTGGTTGGATCATAGAGAGCAGCATATGTGCCTCCTGATGAGAGACTAATAAGTTTCGAAACCGGTAGAGGTGCTTGCTGCACTCTCTGATTGGACTAGAATATGGTTCGGCGGTATTTTCGTTTTGCAACGAAATTGAAAATATTTATTCATTTTTTTTATATTGATTTTGTTGAAATCATATAATAGAAGTATAACTTCTTACGTGCGTAAAAAGTACACGCACATTCTTTGTTTCTCAAAGTTCGCCACACCCTGTGGAATATTCTAGCATTTATAAAATACTGAAATTAACTGAAGCCTATGTTGGATAATAAAAAAGTTATTTACTTTAACAACTAGCCATGTTTTTGTTTTGACATAATATCTTTTAATAAACACGTACAGCTTCCGGAGAGACCGTGGCCGATGAGAAACGCTGTCGTCGGTCGTACACTCACCTAAGCTCTATGCAGAGAGGATTTTTCTGATCGGCCATGGTTCGCTCCGCGAGCTGTAAGTCTCATGAACTGTTTCAGTTTTCTGATTAGGGTCTTCAGCAAGAGTATGAAGAGCAGATTTGAAGGCGTTGTCATCTTTAGACAAAGCTCTTGTTGCGTCAGCCCTTGCAGTCCATCTAGTGATGCTTGTTCTTTTAAGGAATGTTTAATATATTATAGTCAAAGCCCGAATTTCAGGCACTCCTAGGTTTGACTAGGCAATCCTCAGGACTGACTAATGGTCTTAGTCAAAGCCCGAAATAAATTGCAGTTTCGGCCTTTGACTAGTCAAACCTAGGAGAGACTAAGGTGGTCAGGCAAAGGTCGAAATTTAATTTTATGAAATCGGGGTTTGACTAGTCAAACCCCGATCAGCTATTAAACTGTCGTAATTTGTTAGATTAGGTTTAATAAAACGTAATTTTTTAATTTTAATGTTTATTATTTTTATATTGTCGTAATTAAAATAAAAAAAAATAGTGTTTATTCTCATATGTTGAGGCATTATGGCATTTATAGTTGCACAATACATTAGATATTTTACTCTTACATAATTTTGAAGAACATTTCTTATTGCAGTAGCATTTTATAAAGTCTTGTCCTCCAAATTTAGAATCTTTTGTACTAATTTCTCCTAGAGGACATCTGGACATCTTCGAAATTAAGAAAATTCCCTTTGCATTCTCCTATTTGATTTCTTGAAAAAAGTGTGTTTATTGTTCCGTATTTCGTAAAAACTCTATATAAACCGTCAATTGTTTTATCTTGTATTATACCCAAAATATTTCGAGCATCTCCTTTGGCTCTATCAAAGCTGGGTATAGATATTGTTACAGTTTTTCCGATCCAATTAGGAGGAATTTTTTATTTTCACTTAATTGTTTGATAGAATTAGCCTGGACATGAAGACCTTCAATCGCCTTCCCTTTATTTTAATCTTTTTCTAGTCTGAATCTGTCAAAATGCGTCTAAGTAGAGCGGACGGAGTTTGATTATTATTTACACGTAATTTGATTTGACTAAGTATATGAATTTTATTCTAGCACAAACAAATGGAATAGGAATGTCATCGTCAACTGTGAAAAAAGATACTGCAATCGGAGAAAAATCTTAGGATCATCATAATACTAACGAAGCCCCTGGACCGTCGTCACTAGGAGAGAAAGAAAATTGTCAAAAAATTCAGATTACTTCTTCAGATGTGGTTTGGTGTGTTTGCCAAAAGGGGAGCTCTGACGCACATACGTGCATAATTTGTAATCAGGTGGTACATGTTGTGTGCGCTGACAGCACACTAGGTGCATACTATGAAGGTTTTGAAAGAAAAGTTACATGCATGCATTGTACACAGACAGAAAAAATAAAAAAAAATAAAATAAAGGCGGTGGAAAGTCTTCATGCCCAGGCTAATGCTATGAAACAATTAAGTGAAAAAAATGTCCTCCAATTCCGATCGAAAAAACGGCAACAATATCTACCTCCAGATTTGATGGAGCCAAATGAGCTGCTCGAAAAAATTTTTGTATCATACAAGATAAAAAAATTAACGATTTATATAGAGTTGGTATGAAATACGAAACAATAAACACACTTTTTTCAAGAAATCAAATAAGAGAATGCAAAGAGAATTCTCTTAATTTCGAAGATGTTTCAGACGTTAAGCTGTCTATAAGAGAAATTAGTACAAAAGATTCTGAATTTGGAGGACAAGGCTTTATAAAATGCTATTGTCATAAGAAATGCTCTTCAAAATTATATAAGTGTAAAAAGTCTAACGTATTGTGCAACTCTAATTGCGATAATGCCTTAACAAGTGAAAATAAACACAAATTTTTTAATTTTAATTAGGACAAAATAAAAATAATAAACACTAAAATTAAAAAATGACGTTTTTTTAAACCTAATCTAACAAATTACGACATTTTAATAGCTGATCGAGGTTTGACTAGTCAAACCCCGATTTCATAAAATTAAATTTCGACCTTTGCCTGAACAACTTAGTCTCTCCTAGGTTTGACTAGTCAAAGGCCGAAACTGTAATTTATTTCGGGCTTTGACTAAGACCGTCAGTCAGACCTGAGGATTGCCTAGTCAAACCTAGGAGTGCCTGAAATTCGGGCTTTGACTATAACATAAATATATATATATATATATATATATATATATATATATATATATATATATTATATATATATATATATATATATATATATATAAGAATTAAAACGCCATAATGCATGGCATTGGAGCACAAATTCGTCAAAACTTTCGCGATTTAACTGGCACCAATAGACTGATATATCGATATTTCAAGGTCTCCCTCTCATCAGTCAGTCGAGCTGGTACTACAAATTAAATCACGGAAGTTTCTCTGAACGTCTCCAAAAATTTCGCCACTCTAGTGGCAGCTTACAGAGGCGCCATCTCTTTTGATGGCAGGGAACGAAGACGATTTAATAATACCGTCTTCCGATAGCTCAGAGGATAGGAGACGGTATTATTAAATCGTCTTCGTTCCCTGCCATCAAAAGAGATGGCGCCTCTGTAAGCTGCCACCAGAGTGGCGAAATTTTTGGAGACGTTCAGAGAAACTTCCGTGATTTAATTTGTAGTACAAGCTCGACTGACTGATGAGAGGGAGACCTTGAAATATCGATATATCAGTCTATTAGTGCCAGTTAAATCGCGGAAGTTTTGACGAATTTGTGCTCCAATGCCATGCATTATGGCGTTTTAATTCATAAAAGCAATAGCAAGCTTTGCTAGAAGCTTTATTCTTTTTGCATATATATATATATATATATATATATATATATATATATATATATATATATATATATATATATATATTGATGCACGTTAAGTTGTGACTTCCGGTATACAGAAGAGGCTGTCCGACTTCCACCTTTTCTACTAGGAATTATTTTTTAAAAATTGTGTATTTGGTAAAAGGGGGGCTTATAAAATGGGTCTACCTATTGAGGGGAAAGGATTTACCAAAATAAATTTTGTATATATATACGTATATACCGAAGCGTACAGCATACGTTATGGCTTCCATATATAGGGTAGTTCAAGGTGCGTTGTCACTTCCAGCGGTGTTGTCATATTTTGGAAGTCACAACGACTCGTCTGCTGATTTACCTTTTACTTTAAGCGTAATGTGTGATCTTTTGAAACTTTTACTGTGAATACAGTTGTGAATGCAGTTCTATGTTTTAAAGTTGTCTATTTAAATTAAAAGATTGATATTCTTTTGATTAAACAGGTTTACAAAAAAAATACATTTCGGAATATTTGACGAAACCATATGACTAGGGGGTTTTTGGGGTCGCTGGTCACGAATCCGGGGTCCGCTGACCTCTATCACGTCAGGTAATGGTAATCTCAAGGTCAAATCAAGATAAACCGACAGTCGCTCTGAAAAAGTATATTAGGGGGTTTTTGTGGTCGCTGATGACGAATTTGTGTCCGCTGACCTCTATCACGTCTAGCTCAAGGTCATTTCGAGGTCAAATCAAGATAAATGGACACGATCGCTCTGAAAAAGTATATTAGGGGGTTTTTGGGGTCGCTAATCACAAAACTGGGGTCCGTTGAGCTCAACCGCGACAGGTAAAGGTCATTTCAAGGTCAAATCAGTTTTGTGGACTTGTCCTGATTTGGCCTTGAAATGACCATTACCTTACGTGGTAGAGCTCAACGGACCGCAGTTTTCATGATCAGTGACTCCAAAACCCCTATATTTTCAGAGCGATTGTGTCGATTTATGTTGATTTGACCTTGAACTAGACGTGATAGAGGTCAGCGGACTAATGATTCGTCATCAGCGACACCAAAAACGCCCTAATATACTTTCTCAGAGCGACTGTCGATTTATCTTGATTTGACCTTGAAATGACCTTTACCTGGCGTGAAAGAGGTGAGCGGACCCCGGATTCGTGATCAGCCACCCCAAAAACTCCCTTGTAACATGGTTTCGTCAAATAGTCCGAAATTTAGTTTTTTTTTGTAAACCTGTATTATTTATGATATGATTGATATTTATTTTACAAATACTAATATTTTATTATTGCTGCAAAATGGATTTTTTGGAATTAATTAAAAAAGTGTTATTAGTAAGTAATTTATTTATGAAAATTATATCAAAAATTTTAATAAATAAATTTGAACTTATAGGAAATTTTAATATTTATTATTTTTCTTGATTAAATTTTGAATTTTAGATTTTATTACAGGCACCGTCCTTTTAATTTTTGATGTACCAATAATAATGTGTAAAAAGAAAATTAAATGGCTAAATACGCCAGGTGGGGTTGAGCTGCTAAAAAGCTATCTAGATCCATCTTTTTAGAGCAGATTAGTCCCAGTCTGCTACTCGATACTATTGACTGTGCTTCTCCAGTTCTTTCTATCCTCTGTCTTTTTCTGCTAGTCTCTAATTCCTGCCCTATATAAATTTTCCTTTACTTCCTGTAACCATTTATTCTAGTTCCTCCGCGTCTCCTTCTAACTCCGGGTTTCCATTGTAAAATTGAGTTTATAGTTGTTACGCTACCTGCTCTCCATATATGCCCCAACCGTCTAACACTGTGCTGAAATCTGAAAATCTGGAATAATATCTACCCCGGTCGAAACATTTTTTTTAATATATGAAAATAGTTATTTATGAAACAGTTCGTGAAGTATGCTTTTTACGAATGCACGTGATGTTTAGAGCACAAGCGAGAACGGAGCGAGTGCTATACATCGCTTAAGTTCGCAAAAAGTACTTCACGCACAGTTTCATACAATATTTTATCTACGATAAACAAATAAAAAAACTGTAACTCTTCATCACTGGAATTCATTCCTATTCTACAATTTTTAGAACTTATTTAAACATTCTAATTTCTTTCAAACCACAAAACTGTCAATTTTTTTTTTGTAATTTATTGCTCATTATGTCATCACCATGACAACGCGAAAGTTAAGGATATTTGATTATATGAAAGTGTGTCAAAAACAGTGCGAAAAAGTAAATCCCGTTTAAAATACATTGTTACTTCACGCACACGTTATCCATTAAATAGATCGATGCAGATCGGCCTTATATCGGATCCTCTACTATTAGTCCGTTCGCTGACGGTAAAATATTGCAAAACCCATAAATTTTAAAAAACCGCTTAGATCAGGGGTGGGCAATTACTTTTAAGCGCGGGCCAAAATGAAAGTTTCAAAATGTCTCTCGGGCCGGAGGACTATACCGGATATGTACGCTGTGCCCACGCGAATATTTTTGGTGTAGTTTATTCCCTGCCCAAGAAATAAATACTATAAGTATTATTTTAAAGCATTTGGACAAAGAAATTTGACTGTTAATAATTAGAAAATGGAAATAATAAATTGTCCTACTTGGGAATACATGCGAAAAACTTGTGCCCAGTAAAATATGTCACGTAATTGAAAAAAAAATGGTCATTATATTAAATCATAAGAAGATCCAGAAAAAGAACCAGATAAAAAATGAAGATATTGAGCAAGTGGACAAAATGAAATACTTACTTAGGAGTCTGGATTACGGAAGATTTAAATTCGAAATCATAAATTCGATCAAGAATAGAGCAATTGAGGGTAGACTTTTTGAAGATGAGGACATTTCTGAGTCACCAAAGACTCAATCTGCAAATCTGATATTAGTTGATAAAATGTTGTATATCCACTCTATTCTTTTTTATGGTGCCGAAGCTTAGATTGTTAATGCTGACTTAATGAGAAAGCCGGAAGCTTTTGAGATGTGGCTTTTTGGGAGAATTTAGAAAATACCATGGACCGATCATATACGAACAAAATGATGTTGCACGAAATGGAAAGAGACAGAGAACTTTTGACCTCCATTAAAAGGAGACAGACAGCATATTTACGGCACATGCTCAGAAATGATATGTACGAGTTGTTCGAAGGAAAAAGGGGTCCTGGTAGACGACAAATATTCTGACTGAAAACATTTGAGACTGGACCGGGTTAAACACACAGACGCTTTTAAGAAAAGCAGAAAATAGAGACGAATTTGCAATGGTGTTTTAGCCAACCTTCATTAGTGGAGTCGGCGTTAGAAGAATAATAATAAATTAATGGTAATTAAATAAATCAGTTATTGAAAGATTTTATTTTCTTATTTATTTATATCTTAACGATACAAATTAATTTATATTGATACATATTTTGTAAATATACCTAATATTAAATAAAATTATAAAAAAAAAGACAAACATTAAACGTTAAAATTAATAGAATACTCATTATAAGTATAACTTCTATAATAGTTAATGCGAACGTGAAATCGCGAATGTTCATGTGATATTATTTCTTCAAAGTTGGGATCCAAATCACTTGTAGCAATCCTTAATACCGAGTGTAGATTTTCGTCAGTAATTTGTGATCGATATTTATTTTTCGTGGAAACCATCAACGAAAAAGTTCTTTCACAAATATATGTCGAACCAAATAAAACATAGTTTAAAAAATGTTTAAAATGTTCTGTATTCAAAGCACCGTAGAAAGCACTCAATTCGTTTGATTGAACATTTTCTTTTAATAAATTATTTGCCTGTAAGTCAATTAATTCTAGCTGAATTTCAACAGGAGCTTCTTGCACATCGAAATTGAAAGGTTGACTAATTAATGACAAAGGTTTTTCAATAGCTTTGAAATCTTGAAATCTTCTTTGGAATTCAGTATGCAGGTCTTGTGTTACTGAACTATATTTACGAAAATCAGAATTTTTCAATAATTCTCGTCGTGTTTGTAATGATGGGAAGTGGTTTAATATTTTTTTATTAAAGTTCTCAGCAAATAAGTTTAGTTTTATCATAAATGCTTTGACATTTGAGTGCATATTGAAAGCGAACTGGTTTTTCCCTTGTAAATTTACATTAAGTTCATTTAAATATTTTACAATATCTACAGAAAACGACAAATCGTTTAGCCATGCCTCATTTTGCAATTCAGGAAAATCATGTAGTTTTTCTTTTATCGACAAGAAGGATACTATTTCATCAAGCAAATATTGAAATCTGTCCAAAACTTTACCGATGCTAAGCCATCTCACCTCAGTGTAGTAAGGAATTTCGTAAAAGTCACTTTCAATTTCTTTCAAAAATTCAAAAAACTGTCGATGATTTAAGGCACGTTCCCGGATAAAATTTACAACTTTTGTCACAACAGTAACGACGTGATTCAATTTTAAAACTTTTCTACATAACACTTCTTGATGAATAATGCAGTGTAAAAATAATATGTCTTGTTCTGGCTGCAACTGTTTTACTTTGTCGCTGATTCGTTTTAGTAAGCCCACATTTTTCCTTGTTAAACTAGGACAGCCATCCGTAGTGATGCTTACTATTTTGTTCCAAGGTAAATTTACTTTAACTAAACACTCTTCAACAGCGTTAAAGAAGTCTTCACCGGTAGTTGTATCTTTCATTGGATGCACACTAAGAAGTTCCTCGCGAATTTCACATTTTTTGTTAATGCCCCGAATAAATATTAATAATTGACTTGTGTCAGTAATATCGCAGGACTCATCCAACGCCAGAGAACAATATGTAAAATCAGCAATTATTGTTTTTAGCTGGTCGAGTAAATTTCCTGAAATATTTTCGATCCGTCGTACTATTGTTCTCCTTGACAGGCTTAAATTTTCAAAAATATGTTTTTTTTCAGGACAACATATCTCCGACACTTCTACCATGCACTGTTTAACAAATTCTGCTTCAGAAAAAGGTTTACATAACTTAGCAATTTTGTGTGCAATAACATAACTTGCTTGTGTGGTAGATTTCTCGATGTTACTTTGTTTGCTAAAAATATTTTGTTGTTTATTTAAGTTTTTTGCTAAGTTGTCTGCAGCATTTTTAAGTTCTTCTAAAGAAAACGATGCATATTTTGGATGTTTTGATGTAAAATGCCTCTTTAAATTATATTCCTTGAAAACAGCAATGGTTTAATGGCAAACTAAACAAATTGCTTTCTTACCAATGTTCGTAAAAAGGTATTTTTCTGTCCATGCTTCATTAAAATTTCTGCATTCCAAATCAACTTTTCTTTTTTTAGATTGTATCATTTTGCAAATGCTTACAAATAAATATTTTAATACAATAAAATAAAAACAATGTTTTCAAATTTTACTTACAAAATGTCCTCCACTTTTTCAATTTATTATATATTTGCAAAATAACACACACTGTATCAAAAGAAATATGAGGAGTAATAGGAAATACGGCCAGTGCTAAATCAAAATAAACTTATACGCGTCTTTCGAAGTAGTTGTAAAACTTCGGCAAAAATCGGTAACAATGAATTTTATGCTGAAGTAGGTATTCCAAACAACCATACTTAATTCAGATTTAATAAATAAAGAATCATATTATTGGGACCAAAGTGCTGAGGTATTTAGATCATAAACTGTCAGTGATATGGTTGAAATAGATACCCAAACACCGAGTGCTTGTCTTGAGACCTTGAGAGTTAAATACGATTATTAATACCGAATAAACAATTATGAATCTCCGGCGATTTCCTTATATTTTAAAAGAAATTTAAAGTAAATAGTTACAATTAATCAGTTTTTAAAAATATAGTTAGCTAAGGCTGTTCGTAATTATAATACTCTCTATTATTTATATATTTAATAATTTATGTGAACACTATGCAAACTATTACTGTTGATTTCAACAAAATCACATAAAAGGGATTAAAAAGATTAGGTACTTGCGGGGTTTTTCAACGGGCCGGACAAAGTAAGCGAAAGGGTCGGACCCGGCCCGCGGGCCGGCTTTTGCCCACCCCTGTGCTATAGCCTTATTCTTTAACTATATCGCTGTAATAACATTGTTTCTAGACAGGTAAATTATCATTGTATACTGGGCGTACCAATCAAACTGGTTTTTTTTTCAATTTTCACAACACCCTGTGGAATATTCTAGCCTTTATACAATATTGAAATTAAAACCCAACTATAGCCCCAGGTTTTCTTAACGTTCTGTTTGTTATTCATTCGCTTATGTTGGATAATAAAAAAGTTAGGGACTTTAACAACTAAACATGTTCTTTATCAATACATGGTATTTCTAAATAAGTGCGACAAACTTTAAGGGGTAATTCTGCATGAAAAAATAATGATCGTTTACTTGATAAAGCTATGTCCGCAAATGCTTGCAAATATAAAATTCTTTTGCCAAACGATCATTATTTTTTCATGCAGAAATTACCCCTTAAAGTTTGTCGCACTTATATTTAGAAACACCTGTATCGATAAAGAACATGGCTAGTTGTTAAAGTCCTTAACTTTTTATTATCCAACGTAAGCGAATGAATAAAAAAACAGAATGTTAATAAAACCTGGAGCTATAGTTAGGCTTTGATTTAAATATTTTATAAAGGCTAGAATATTCCACAGGGTGTTGTGAAAATTGAGAAAAAAAAACCCAGTTTGATTGGTACACCCGGTATACAATGAAAATTTACCTGTCTATCAACAATATTATCATAGCTATTTTGTTAAAGAATAAGGCTATAACATATTAAAAAAAATTACTTAAATCGGACAACAGGTTTGGGAGATACGAGACATCAAAAATTACCCATTTTTTTGGGGTGCCCGTTTTTCGTGCCGGTGAGTGTAGATTAAATTAGAAGTTCATTGTAAAAAAGGAAGTAAACAAAAACACGAGAAAAATGAATTTATATAAGTAAATAGGTAAGTAAATATTATAGATTAAAATAAGTACAGAAAATATATAATTATAGAGATATATAATCACTTATTGTACCTTCATTTAAGGCTAACTTTAAAAGTAAAGCAGATCTGCTATTATTCATGTTTAAAAACAAAAGGCACACAAAACACTAAGTACGATTAGGACCGCGAATCTACAACAGATAAATGTCTGGAAACCGTTACACAGGGTTGCCAAAAAACGGAAGTCATACCGAGCGGTGTGGTATACGGAAGACGCTACGCGTTGTGTACATAGCCTGTATAGTAGCACGGGAGCGACACTAGCGCTGGTGATATACCGTCGAACTAAAATCTGATCTTATGAGTATGTTAGATACGATATGACTTCCAGCGAAATTTTTAATATAAGCCTTCTGATACCATCTAGTAGCCAAATTCGTAAAAATATAGGCAAAACGTTGTGACTTCCGAAATCGGAAGTCATAACGGTATATATGAAGTAACAACGTATTACGAGAATCTACTTTGGAAGTCACATGGATACATGTATCAATATATATATATATATATATATATATATATATATATATATATATATATATATATATATATATATATATATATATTGTTGTGATCTTGATTATTGATATGAGATAATATTCTTATATGTCACTTAATTTAATCAATGTATTAATACTAATCTAATTAATTAACCAGATCACATATCAATATGTTTTCAATCTCAGGGCGAATTATAAATTAATTACTTACTTTCGTGGCTTCAAATATTTCTTAATGGTTCCTAATCGGGATAGAAAAGAAAAGAGTAAAAAAAATACACATATGGGTTACAATTATAATCAAAATATTTTTTATTTTATTTAAAAAGCAATCAATGCTTAATATTTGCTATTTCTTATTATTCTTAAACATAACATTTACAAATGGGAATCTTATTTCCTTTTGGTTTTCAATTGAAAGTTTTTATTAACATTTAACTATTGGGAGTTATTAGGAACAACTCTATTTAACTTTGATGAAGCTTTTCTGATATTATTGATTATGTTATTCAATTTTTTATGTGGAATTTAATACGAAAAACCCATACATTCATGTCCAAACAAATGAGACTGACCTTTTCCTGGTGAACTGAAAATGTCCTCACACAAGACCCGTTTCCTGCTATCCTTGGCTGCGATCAAACCTCGTCCTGGCTTCCAGTAATGTTCTCCTTTGAAAAACTAGCTCGAATAGCTCTCGTTCCTGCTTTTGTCGTGATGCTGTGTTCTACCTTTTTCGAAACTGCTATCAGCTACCGGGACACTCTTGGCTCAAGGAGGTTCTTTTACTCTCGACCTGGCCTACTTCTCGTTCCACGATAGATACTCCACACTCACGGAACTACCGGCTTTCTCACTCTCCGTACACTACCGTCTACTACTCGACTTCACTTCTCGACAGCTCAAAACATTCTGCTCTCTATTTGTCATTCATTCCCCTACTTTCTAAATATCGCTTCCAGATTCACAAATCAAACTTCCACCACCAACTCTCATTCGCAGTATTCCTCAAAACCAATTTTTAAACTTTCTAAATATGCTTAATGGATTTCAAAGAAAATAGTTAATTCCCATTCTAAAATTACTTTCTACTATATACAAATTTTAATGACCTATTCTCTATTTCCACTTAGTCTTATTTAGCATCGGCTAATGATCGATCCTTCCGCGAACAACGATAATTACCTATTATCGATTTCACTTGAGTCTTATTTAATCACTTCTTAAAATTAAATATAACAATTTGTTGTATACAGGTTGTTCTAAATTTATATGCCCGTGGTTGAGAAAATTGAAAATATTTTATGTTAAATTGAATTTTGTCTATAATTATCAAATTTTAATTTTCATATCAAATAGAAATATAACAAATCCCCGCCTTGTATTCGATAAAATTTATCTGCATTTTTAAATAAATTTTCTCGAGGCAAAACCAACTCCCTGTATATTTCCTTACTTTAGTCTACGTCTTATACCCCTTCTTCTTGTATTACTCTAATTAGTCCCACCTGTAGAGTAATTGTTTCCTTATTTTCAGTGTCCTCATCCTGTGTTAGAGTGTCGGCTATTATGTTGTTTTTCCCTTTTTCCCATATCAATCTTCTGTCTTTTTCCTCAGATTTTTCACATACTTTTACCGTGTATTC
Organism: Diabrotica virgifera virgifera; assembly: GCF_917563875.1. NCBI lineage: Eukaryota > Metazoa > Arthropoda > Insecta > Coleoptera > Chrysomelidae > Diabrotica > Diabrotica virgifera. Next base: position 190,170,090 of record NC_065443.1, read on the forward strand.
TGCATCCTCGTTTTCATATGCCTCCTCTTCAAATGCCACTGTTTCGATCATATCTTTTTCGCTTTCATTTGTTAGCTTTATTTCTTCTTCTCCTGAGCTCATCTCTTCTTTTGAGGAATCCCAGTTTTCTTTTGCTTTTGATACTCTCAATTTTTCTTCTTCTGGGCTCAACTCTTCTTTTGAGGAGCCACAGGTTTCATTTTCTTTTGTCTTTTTCTGACTTTTTCTCCCTTTTCTTCTTTGTCCTTGCTTCGTTGCCAAATTCATTTCCACTGTTTGTTCTTTACCTGATTCGTCCGTATTTTGTTTCTCCTGTTCCTTGTCCTGTTCTTCTTCTTTTTCTTCTGTTATATTCATCGTATTATTTTTAAAATCTATCACTACATGTTTTTCTGCCAATTCGTCAACTCCTACTATCATGTCATGTGACATGTTTGGCATTATTACACATTGTAGTGCATACATCTTCTTACCCAGTCGTACCATTACTCGTATGCCTTCATTTATAGTTTCCAATGTCCGTTTGTTTGCGCCCACTAAATTTACCCTAGGTATTTTGTAAATTAAATTTGTTAAGTTAACTTCTTCTATTAGTTTTCTGTTGACCAATGTTATTTCAGATCCAGTGTCTATCATAATTTTAATTGGTTTCTCGTTGATAAATCCATCCACAAATTTTAAATTAACTCCATTTTTCTTTTCGTTGTTTCTTGCCAATTTAATAAACTCCTTGGGGTTACAAAAGATTCCTGTTTGATTTTTGGTTTTTAGTGAGCGCCGTCGTGAAAAGACGCCGGTTGCTCATCGTTGTTTATATTTTCGTCATAATGTCTCTGTCCGTCATATTCATCTGTTTGGGTATTATTTACTTCTCTTCTATTTTCTCTTGGTCTGTCGGATCTGTTTTCTCGATATCCCTGTTCATTTTGTCTACCATTATTTCTGTTTTCTTGATTTGAGCGTGTGGTGTTTCTATTCTGGTATTCTCGATTTCTGTTCTCATTCCATTGCCTATTTCTTTGTTCATAATTTCCTCTTCCGTTGTCTCTATTTTCGTTTTCCCTTCTGGGATTAAAATCTCGTCTTGTATAGTCCCTCCTATTTTGATTTCTATCTCTGTAATCCTGTGTTTCTCGGGGCCTGTAATCTTCTCGCGACCTTCTTGATTTTCTTTCCCTTAAACGTGATTCTCTTATTTGTAGGAATTGGCATAAACTATCTATGTCTTTGTAGTTTTGCAATGTGATATGGTCTTCCAGCGTTTCTTCGAAATGTCTTGCAATCAGTTCGACTAATTGTTCCGATGAGTAATTATATTGTAAATGTTTTGCGTTATAGTAAATTTGTAATGCATATGTCCTTTCTGATATACCCATCCTATCATTATATTTCCCATTTTGCAATTCCTTGTTAATTTCCAATTGTTGGACTTTTCCCCAGAAATAATTCAAAAATTTTTGTTCAAATTGTTGCCAACTGTCAAATTCTTCTTCTTTGCAATCGAACCATAGGCTTGCTTCATATTTTAGATGATTTCTGATAGTTTCTTTTGCTGTTTCGAAATTTCCGATGTGTTGTATTTTCTTTTTCAGGCTATTTATGAACGGCACTGGGTGTAATCTTCTTACATCCCCGCCAAACCTTATCTTCACGTCATCTGTGCTATGTATAACCATTTCTCTTCTTTCTCCGACATTCTGTTGCGTCCTGTTTTCGGTGACTTGTTTTTCTATTTCTGTGATTCTTTTTTCCACTTCTTCTCTGTCTACTTGAATAGCATTTTCCAACTTATTTTCCAAATTTTCTAGTTCCTTTTTCTGGCCATTCGTTAACTCCTTTATTTTATTTTGAATTTTCATTTCTTGTTCTTTCATGTGATCCTTCAATCTCATTTCTTGTTCTTGCATGTGATCTTTAATTTTCATTTCATACTTTTCTATGCGTTCCTCCATTTTCTTGTTGTTCTCTTCTATGGCTTGTTTTGTTTCCTTCTGATTTTCTTGCATTATTCTTTTTGTTTCATCCATTTTCTTTGATGTTTCTTCCTGGTTTTTATCCAGTTTTTGTTGTGATTCTTCCATTTTTTGATCCACTTTATCCATTTTTTGTGACTGGAGTTGCATTAGTTGTAATAATTTATCTATTCCTGATAATTCTTGCTGTTCTGATGCCATGATTGTCGTGTCTAAAATATCTTCTTGGTCTGAATGTTCTTTTTGTTTTTTGTTGTCTTTTCTTTGGCTTCTTGTCACTGACATTTGTTTTCAAGAAGTACTGTCCCCGCCAAATATGAAATTTTACTAGTATGTTACCAAGACGACTTTTTCTCACCCAAATATTATAAATTGTCAATAAATATATCAAATGTAGATATCGTAAAAATAAAATATTAAATCAGTTATGTAAAATTTGTACCTAAAGAGATCTAAAATTTTATGTTATCAAATGTAAGTATCTCACTTTTTACCACAGGCATATAAATTTTCAAATACCGGCTTTACTCTTTCTATCCTTCAAATTTGCCACTAGAAATACTTTACAATGCCCTCCACGTTGGACGACAGTTGTTGTGATCTTGATTATTGATATGAGATAATATTCTTATATGTCACTTAATTTAATCAATGTATTAATACTAATCTAATTAATTAACCAGATCACATATCAATATGTTTTCAATCTCAGGGCGAATTATAAATTAATTACTTACTTTCGTGGCTTCAAATATTTCTTAATGGTTCCTAATCGGGATAGAAAAGAAAAGAGTAAAAAAAATACACATATGGGTTACAATTATAATCAAAATATTTTTTATTTTATTTAAAAAGCAATCAATGCTTAATATTTGCTATTTCTTATTATTCTTAAACATAACATTTACAAATGGGAATCTTATTTCCTTTTGGTTTTCAATTGAAAGTTTTTATTAACATTTAACTATTGGGAGTTATTAGGAACAACTCTATTTAACTTTGATGAAGCTTTTCTGATATTATTGATTATGTTATTCAATTTTTTATGTGGAATTTAATACGAAAAACCCATACATTCATGTCCAAACAAATGAGACTGACCTTTTCCTGGTGAACTGAAAATGTCCTCACACAAGACCCGTTTCCTGCTATCCTTGGCTGCGATCAAACCTCGTCCTGGCTTCCAGTAATGTTCTCCTTTGAAAAACTAGCTCGAATAGCTCTCGTTCCTGCTTTTGTCGTGATGCTGTGTTCTACCTTTTTCGAAACTGCTATCAGCTACCGGGACACTCTTGGCTCAAGGAGGTTCTTTTACTCTCGACCTGGCCTACTTCTCGTTCCACGATAGATACTCCACACTCACGGAACTACCGGCTTTCTCACTCTCCGTACACTACCGTCTACTACTCGACTTCACTTCTCGACAGCTCAAAACATTCTGCTCTCTATTTGTCATTCATTCCCCTACTTTCTAAATATCCCTTCCAGATTCACAAATCAAACTTCCACCACCAACTCTCATTCGCAGTATTCCTCAAAACCAATTTTTAAACTTTCTAAATATGCTTAATGGATTTCAAAGAAAATAGTTAATTCCCATTCTAAAATTACTTTCTACTATATACAAATTTTAATGACCTATTCTCTATTTCCACTTAGTCTTATTTAGCATCGGCTAATGATCGATCCTTCCGCGAACAACGATAATTACCTATTATCGATTTCACTTGAGTCTTATTTAATCACTTCTTAAAATTAAATATAACAATTTGTTGTATACAGGTTGTTCTAAATTTATATGCCCGTGGTTGAGAAAATTGAAAATATTTTATGTTAAATTGAATTTTGTCTATAATTATCAAATTTTAATTTTCATATCAAATAGAAATATAACAATATATATATATATATATATATATATATATATATATATATATATATATATATATATATATATATATATATATATATATATATATATATATATATATATATATATAATAATTAAGGGGATTTTTCCACATTCTCTATTTCATCTGTTTGATTTCGTACGAGTGGTCGTCAAACCATTAACCTTGGATCTTTTGATCACTGAGTGTGTTTCAAGGATCTACATCTCATGTTTTTTAAACATATATATATATATATATATATATATATATATATATATATATATATATATATATATATATATATATATATATATATATATACAGGGTGGTGAATCGGAAAACGGGCCATAGGAAACTCAATGTAAAATTTTAAACTGTTGAATTCCTGCTTCCCTAATTATGTTACATCAAAAGTCATGAGAAGTTATTTGTAGAGGATTGAAATCTGTATTAAAACAGAAGTTACAATCGTTCTACGATTTAAACACATTCCAAAATTTTGAAGAATATAATGTATTTACCGCAGTAGGTATGTGTGGGCATGTTAGGCCACACGTTACTATTTAACTGACAGTGAGCACATTATTGACTGAAGAAAATATCTTTATTATTAATAGTTTCTCCTCAACTGAGGGTATCTGATCAACTTTATTGTGTTTTAAACAATAAATGATAAAATAAATAAAGAAATTGACAGTTCAAATTGTTAAAATAATAAATTCATTGTCACCGAATGCAATCTTATACACATTATTGCACTGTGTGTGGCGTAACTTTGGCGTATTTCTCTGAAAATTGTATTATATTTTTACAAAATTTTGAATAATTATTGTTCGTAGAACAATATTAACAGTTGTTTTCAATACAGATTTCAATTCTCTACAAATAGTTTCTTATGACTTTTGATGTAAAATAATTAGGGAAGCAGGAATTCAACAGTTTAGATTTTTACATTGAGTTTCCTATGGCCCGTGTTCCAATTCACCACCCGGTATATATATATATATATATATATATATATATATATATATATATATATATATTGTTATATTTCTATTTGATATAAAAATTAAAATTTTATAATTATAAACAAAATTCACTTTAATATAAAATATTTTTAATTTTCTCAACCTCGGGCATATAAATTTAGAACAACCTGTATACAACAAATTGTTATATTTAATTTTAAGAAGTGATTAGAATAAGCGTACGAAACTCGGAACAATGTGCTTAGATAAACAAAGTGAATGACGAGTTCATTATCGTTTTTCGCGGAAGGTTTCGATCATTAGCCTATGCTAAATAAGACTCATTTGAAAGAGAGAATAGGTCATTAAAATTTGTAAATAGTTAGAAAGTATTTTAGAATGGGAATTAAATATTTTCTTTTGAAATCCATTAAGCATATTTAGAAAGATTAAAAATTGGTTTTGAGGAATATTACGAATGAGAGTTGGTGGTGGAAGATTGATTTGTGAATCTGGAAGGGATATTTAGAAAGTAGGGGAATGGATGACAAAGTGAGATTAGAATGTTTTGAGCTGTCGAGAAGTGAAGTCGAGTAGTAGACGGTAGTGTACGGAGAGTGAGAAAGCCGGTAGTTCCGTGAGTGTGGAGTATCTATCGTGGAACGAGAAGTAGGCCAGGTCGAGAGTAAAAGAACCTCCTTGAGCCAAGAGTGTCCCGGTAGCTGATAGCAGTTTCGAAAAAGGTAGAACACAGCATCACGACAAAAGCAGGAACGAGAGCTATTCGAGCTAGTTTTTCAAAGGAGAACATTACTGGAAGCCAGGACGAGGTTTGATCGCAGCCAAGGATAGCAGGAAACGGGTCTTGTGTGAGGACATTATCAGTTCACCAGGAAAAGGTCAGTCTCATTTGTTTGGACATGAATGTATGGGTTTTTCGTATTAAATTCCACATAAAAAATTGAATAACATAATCAATAATATCAGAAAAGCTTCATCAAAGTTAAATAGAGTTGTTCCTAATAACTCCTAATAGTTAAATGTTAATAAAAACTTTCAATTGAAAACCAAAAGGAAATAAGATTCCCATTTGTAAATGTTATGTTTAAGAATAATAAGAAATAGCAAATATTAAGCATTGATTGCCTTTTAAATAAAATAAAAAATATTTTGATTATAATTGTAACCCATATGTGTTATTATTTTACTCTTTTCTTTCCTATCCCGATTAGGAACCATTGAGAAATACTTAGAAGCCACGTGTGTAAGTAATTAATTTTATAAAAAGCCCTGAGATTGAAATCATATTGATATGTGATCTGGTAAATTAATTAGATTATTATTAATGCATTGATTAAATTAAATGACATATGAAAATATTATCTCATATCAATAATCAAGAACACATCAACTGTCGTCCAACGTGGAAAGCATTGTAAAGTATTTCTAGTGGCAAATTTGAAGGATAGAAAGAGTAAAGCCGGTATTTGAAAATTTATATGCCTGTGGTAAAAAGTGAGATACTTACATTTGATAACATAAAATTTTAGATCTCTTTAGGTACAAATTTTACATAACTGATTTAATATTTTATTTTTACGATATTTACATTTGATATATTTATTGACAATTTATAATATTTGGGTAAAAAAAAAGTCGTATTGGTAACATACTAGTAAAATTTCATATTTGGCGGGGATAATACTTCTTGAAAACAAATGTCTGTGACAAGAAGCCAAAGCAAGGATAACAAAAAACAAAAAGAACATTCAGACCAAGAAGATATTTTAGACACGACAATCATGGCATCAGAACAGCAAGAATTATCAGGAATAGATAAATTATTACAAATGATGCAACTCCAGTCACAAAGAATGGAACAGAAAATGGATAAAACACAACAAAAACTGGATGACAATCAAAGAGAAACAAAACAAACAATGGAGAAAAATCAGGAAGAAACATCAAAGAAAATGGATAAAGTGGATCAAAAAATGGAGGAAACACAACGAAAAATGGATGAAACACAACAAAAATTGGATCAAAAAATGGATGAAACAAAAAGAATAATGCAAGAAAATCAGAAGGAAACAAAACAAGCCATAGAAGAGAACAACAAGAAAATGGAGGAACGCATAGAAAAGTATGAAATGAAAATTCAAGATAAAATAAAGGAGTTAACGAATGGCCAGAAAAAGGAACTAGAAAATTTGGAAAATAAGTTGGAAAATGCTATTCAAGTAGACAGAGAAGAAGTGGAAAAAAGAATCACAGAAATAGAATAACAAGTCACCGAAAACCGGACGCAACAAAATGTCGGAGAAAGAAGAGAAATGGTTATACATAGCACAGATGACGTGAAGATAAGGTTTGGCGGGGATGTAAGAAGATTACACCCAGTGCCGTTCATAAATAGCCTGAAAAAGAAAATACAGCACATCGGAAATTTCGAAACAGCAAAAGAAACTATCAGAAACCATCTCAAAAATGAAGCAAGCCTATGGTTCGATTGCAAAGAAGAAGAATTTGACAGTTGGCAACAATTTGAACAAAAATTTTTGAATTATTTCTGGGGAAAAGTGCAACAATTGGAAATTAACAAGGAATTGCAAAATGGGAAATACAATGATAGGATGGGTATATCAGAAAGGACATATGCATTACAAATTTACTATAACGCAAAACATTTACAATATAATTACTCATCGGAACAATTAGTCGAACTGATTGCAAGACATTTCGAAGAAACGCTGGAAGACCATATCACATTGCAAAACTACAAAGACATAGATAGTTTATGCCAATTCCTACAAATAAGAGAATTACGTGTAAGAGAAACAAAATCAAGAAGGTCGCGAGAAGATTACAGGCCCCGAGAAACACAGGATTACAGAGATAGAAATCAAAATAGGAGGGACTATACAAGACGAGATTTTAATCCCAGAAGGGAAAACGAAAATAGAGACAACGGAAGAGGAAATTATGAACAAAGAAATAGGCAATGGAATGAGGACAGAAATCGAGAATACCAGAATAGAAACACCACACGCTCAAATCAATAAAACAGAAATAATGGTAGACAAAATGAACAGGGATATCAAGAAAACCGAAACAGATCCGACAGACCAAGAGAAAATAGAAGAGAAGTAAATAATACCCAGACAGATGGATATGACGGAGAGAGACATTATGACGAAAATATAAACAACGATGAGCAACCGGCGTTTTTTCACGACGGCGCTCACTAAAAACCAAAAATCAAACAGGAATCTTTTGTAACCCCAAGGAGTTTATTAAATTGGCAAGAAACAACGAAAAGAAAAATGGAGTTAATTTAAAATTTGTGGATGGATTTATCAACGAGAAACCAATTAAAATTATGATAGACACTGGATCTGAAATAACATTGGTCAACAGAAAACTAATAGAAGAAGTTAACTTAACAAATTTAATTTACAAAATACCTAGGGTAAATTTAGTGGGCGCAAACAAACGGACATTGGCAACTATAAATGAAGGCATACGAGTAATGGTACGACTGGGTAAGAAGATGTATGCACTACAATGTGTAATAATGCCAAACATGTCACATGACATGATAGTAGGAGTTGACGAATTGGCAGAAAAACATGTAGTGATAGATTTTAAAAATAATACGATGAATCTAACAGAAGAAAAAGAAGAAGAACAGGACAAGGAACAGGAGAAACAAAATACGGACGAATCAGGTAAAGAACAAACAGTGGAAATGAATTTGGCAACGAAGCAAGGACAAAGAAGAAAAGGGAGAAAAAGTCAGAAAAAGACAAAAGAAAATGAAACCTGTGGCTCCTCAAAAGAAGAGTTGAGCCCAGAAGAAGAAAATTTGAGAGTATCAGAAACAAAGGAAACCTGGGATTCCTCAAAAGAAGAGACGAGCTCAGGAGAAGAAGAAATAAAGCAAAAAAATGAAAGCGAAAAAGATATGATCGAAACAGTGGCATTTGAAAAGGAGGCATATGAAAACGAGGATGCAGAATACACGATAAAAGTATGTGAAAAATCTGAGGAAAAAGACAGAAGATTAATATGGGAAAAAGGGAAAGACAACATAATAGCCGACACTCTAACACAGGATGAGGACACTGAAAATAAGGAAACAATTACTCTACAGGTGGGACTAATTAGAGTAATACAAGAAGAAGGGGTATAAGACGTAGATTAAAGTAAGGAAATATACAGGGAGTTGGTTTTGCCTCGAGAAAATTTATTTAAAAATGCAGATAAATTTTATCGAATACAAGGCGGGGATTTGTTATATTTCTATTTGATATAAAAATTAAAATTTGATAATTATAAACAAAATTCACTTTAATATAAAATATTTTTAATTTTCTCAACCTCGGGCATATAAATTTAGAACAACCTGTATACAACAAATTGTTATATTTAATATTAAGAAGTGATTAGAATAAGCGTACGAAACTCGGAACAATGTGCTTAGATAAACAAAGTGAATGACGAGTTCATTATCGTTTTTCGCGGAAGGTTTCGATCATTAGCCTATGCTAAATAAGACTCATTTGAAAGAGAGAATAGGTCATTAAAATTTGTAAATAGTTAGAAAGTATTTTAGAATGGGAATTAAATATTTTCTTTTGAAATCCATTAAGCATATTTAGAAAGATTAAAAATTGGTTTTGAGGAATATTACGAATGAGAGTTGGTGGTGGAAGATTGATTTGTGAATCTGGAAGGGATATTTAGAAAGTAGGGGAATGGATGACAAAGTGAGATCAGAATGTTTTGAGCTGTCGAGAAGTGAAGTCGAGTAGTAGACGGTAGTGTACGGAGAGTGAGAAAGCCGGTAGTTCCGTGAGTGTGGAGTATCTATCGTGGAACGAGAAGTAGGCCAGGTCGAGAGTAAAAGAACCTCCTTGAGCCAAGAGTGTCCCGGTAGCTGATAGCAGTTTCGAAAAAGGTAGAACACAGCATCACGACAAAACCAGGAACGAGAGCTATTCGAGCTAGTTTTTCAAAGGAGAACATTACTGGAAGCCAGGACGAGGTTTGATCGCAGCCAAGGATAGCACGAAACGGGTCTTGTGTGAGGACATTATCAGTTCACCAGGAAAAGGTCAGTCTCATTTGTTTGGACATGAATGTATGGGTTTTTCGTATTAAATTCCACATAAAAAATTGAATAACATAATCAATAATATCAGAAAAGCTTCATCAAAGTTAAATAGAGTTGTTCCTAATAACTCCTAATAGTTAAATGTTAATAAAAACTTTCAATTGAAAACCAAAAGGAAATAAGATTCCCATTTGTAAATGTTATGTTTAAGAATAATAAGAAATAGCAAATATTAAGCATTGATTGCCTTTTAAATAAAATAAAAAATATTTTGATTATAATTGTAACCCATATGTGTTATTATTTTACTCTTTTCTTTCCTATCCCGATTAGGAACCATTGAGAAATACTTAGAAGCCACGTATGTAAGTAATTAATTTTATAAAAAGCCCTGAGATTGAAATCATATTGATATGTGATCTGGTAAATTAATTAGATTATTATTAATGCATTGATTAAATTAAATGACACATGAAAATATTATCTCATATCAATAATCAAGAACACATCAATATATATATATATATATATATATATATATATATATATATATATATATATATATATATATATATATATATATATATATATATATATATATATATATATATATTGTTGTGATCTTGATTTTTGATATGAGATAATATTCTTATATGTCACTTAATTTAATCAATGTATTAATACTAATCTAATTAATTAACCAGATCACATATCAATATGTTTTCAATCTCAGGGCGAATTATAAATTAATTACTTACTTTCGTGGCTTCTAAATATTTCTTAATGGTTCCTAATCGGGATAGAAAAGAAAAGAGTAAAAAAAATACACATATGGGTTACAATTATAATCAAAATATTTTTTATTTTATTTAAAAGGCAATCAATGCTTAATATTTGCTATTTCTTATTATTCTTAAACATAACATTTACAAATGGGAATCTTATTTCCTTTTGGTTTTCAATTGAAAGTTTTTATTAACATTTAACTATTAGGAGTTATTAGGAACAACTCTATTCAAGTTTGATGAAGCTTTTCTGATATAATTGATTATGTTATTCAATTTTTTATGTGGAATTTAATACGAAAAACCCATACATTCATGTCCAAACAAATGAGACTGACCTTTTCCTGGTGAACTGAAAATGTCCTCACACAAAACCCGTTCCTGCTATCCTTGGCTGCGATCAAACCTCGTCCTGGCTTCCAGTAATGTACTCCTTTGAAAAACTAGCTTGAATAGCTCTCGTTCCTGCTTCGGTCGTGATGCTGTGTTCTACCTTTTTCGAAACTGCTATCAGCTACCGGGACACTCTTGGCTCAAGGAGGTTCTTTTACTCTCGACCTGGCCTACTTCTCGTTCCACGATAGATACTCCACACTCACGGAACTACCGGCTTTCTCACTCTCCGTACACTACCGTCTACTACTCGACTTCACTTCTCCACAGCTCAACACATTCTGATCTCACTTTGTCATCCATTCCCCTACTTTCTAAATATCCCTTCCAGATTCACAAATCAATCTTCCACCACCAACTCTCATTCGTAATATTCCTCAAAACCAATTTTTAATCTTTCTAAATATGCTTAATGGATTTCAAAAGAAAATATTTAATTCCCATTCTAAAATACTTTCTAACTATTTACAAATTTTAATGACCTATTCTCTCTTTCAAATGAGTCTTATTTAGCATAGGCTAATGATCGAAACCTTCCGCGAAAAACGATAATGAACTATCATCTATTTCACTGAGTTTTATTTAGCATAGGCTAATGATCGACCTTCCGAGAAGAACGATAATGGTACGCGTCATTCACTTTGTTTATCTAAGCACATTGTTCCGAGTTTCGTACGCTTATTCTAATCACTTCTTAAAATTAAATATAACAATTTGTTGTATACAGGTTGTTTTAAATTTATATGCCCGTGGTTGAGAAAATTGAAAATATTTTATATTAAATTGAATTTTGTTTATAATTATCAAAATTTAATTTTCATATCAAATAGAAATATAACAAATCCCCGCCTTGTATTCGATAAAATTTATCTGCATTTTTAAATAAATTTTCTCGAGGCAAAACCAACTCCCTGTATATTTCCTTACTTTAATCTACGTCTTATACCCCTTCTTCTTGTATTACTCTAATTAGTCCCACCTGTAGAGTAATTGTTTACTTATTTTCAGTGTCCTCATCCTGTGTTAGAGTGTCGGCTATTATGTTGTCTTTCCCTTTTTCCCATATTAATCTTCTGTCTTTTTCCTCAGATTTTTCACATACTTTTACCGTGTATTCTGCATCCACGTTTTCATATGCCTCCTCTTCAAATGCCACTGTTTCGATCATATCTTTTTCGCTTTCATTTTTTTGCTTTATTTCTTCTTCTCCTAAGCTCGTCTCTTCTTTTGAGGAATCCCAGGTTTCCTTTGTTTCTGATACTCTCAAATTTTCTTCTTCTGGGCTCAACTCTTCTTTTGAGGAGCCACAGGTTTCATTTTCTTTTGTCTTTTTCTGACTTTTTCTCCCTTTTCTTCTTTGTCCTTGCTTCGTTGCCAAATTCATTTCCACTGTTTGTTCTTTACCTGATTCGTCCGTATTTTGTTTCTCCTGTTCCTTGTCCTGTTCTTCTTCTTTTTCTTCTGTTAGATTCATCGTATTATTTTTAAAATCTATCACTACATGTTTTTCTGCCAATTCGTCAACTCCTACTATCATGTCATGTGACATGTTTGGCATTATTACACATTGTAGTGCATACATCTTCTTACCCAGTCGTACCATTACTCGTATGCCTTCATTTATAGTTGCCAATGTCCGTTTGTTTGCGCCCACTAAATTTACCCTAGGTATTTTGTAAATTAAATTTGTTAAGTTAACTTCTTCTATTAGTTTTCTGTTGACCAATGTTATTTCAGATCCAGTGTCTATCATAATTTTAATTGGTTTCTCGTTGATAAATCCATCCACAAATTTTAAATTAACTCCATTTTTCTTTTCGTTGTTTCTTGCCAATTTAATAAACTCCTTGGGGTTACAAAAAATTCCTGTTTGATTTTTGGTTTTTAGTGAGCGCCGTCGTGAAAAAACGCCGGTTGCTCATCGTTGTTTATATTTTCGTCATAATGTCTCTCTCCGTCATATTCATCTGTCTGGGTATTATTTACTTCTCTTCTATTTTCTCTTGGTCTGTCGGATCTGTTTCGGTTTTCTCGATATCCCTGTTCATTTTGTCTACCATTATTTCTGTTTTCTTGATTTGAGCGTGTGGTGTTTCTATTCTGGTATTCTCGATTTCTGTCCTCATTCCATTGCCTATTTCTTTGTTCATAATTTCCTCTTCCGTTGTCTCTATTTTCGTTTTCCCTTCTGGGATTAAAATCTCGTCTTGTATCGTCCCTCGTATTTTCATTTCTATCTCTGTACTCCTGTGTTTCTCGGGGCCTGTAATCTTCTCGCGACCTTCTTGATTTTCTTTCTCTTAAACGCAATTCTCTTATTTGTAGGAATTGGCATAAACTATCCATGTCTTTGTAGTTTTGCAATGTGATATGGTCTTCCAGCGTTTCTTCGAAATGTCTTGCAATCAGTTCGACTAATTGTTCCGATGAGTAATTATATTGTAAATGTTTTGCGTTATAGTAAATTTGTAATGCATATGTCCTTTCTGATATACCCATCCTATCATTGTATTTCCCATTTTGCAATTCCTTGTTAATTTCCAATTGTTGGACTTTTCCCCAGAAATAATTCAAAAATTTTTGTTCAAATTCTTGCCAACTGTCAAATTCTTCTTCTTTGCAATCGAACCATAGGCTTGCTTCATTTTTGAGATGGTTTCTGATAGTTTCTTTTGCTGTTTCGAAATTTCCGATGTGCTGTATTTTCTTTTTCAGGCTATTTATGAACGGCACTGGGTGTAATCTTCTTACATCCCCGCCAAACCTTATCTTCACGTCATCTGTGCTATGTATAACCATTTCTCTTCTTTCTCCTCCATTTTGTTGAATATTAATTTCCGCAATCTTTCTTTCCATTTCTTCTCTGATTGCTTGAATAGCGTTTTCAAACTTGTTTTCCAAATTTTCTATTTCCTTTTTCTGGCAGTTCGTTATCTCCTTTATTTTATTTTGAATTTTCATTTCTTGTTCTTTCATCTCGTTTTTCATTGTTGTCAAACATCCTTTTATTTCCTTTTCATACTTTCCTATGCGTTCCTCCATTTTCTTGTTGTTCTCTTCTATTGCTTGTTTTGTTTCCTTCTGATTTTCTTGCATTATTCTTTTTGTTTCATCTATTGCTTGTTTTGTTTCTCTTTGATTGTCATCCAGTTTTTGTTGTGTTTCATCCATTTTTTGTGACTGGAGTTGCATCAGTTGTAATAGTTTATCTATTCCTGATAATTCTTGCTGTTCTGATGCCATGATTGTCGTGTCTAAAATATCTTCTTGGTCTGAATATTCTTTTTGTTTTTTGTTGTCCTTGCTTTGGCTTCTTGTCACAGACATTTGTTTTCAAGAAGTACTATCCCCGCCAAATGTGAAATTTTACTAGTATGTTACCAAAACGACTTTTTCTCACCCAAATATTATAAATTGTCAATAAATATCAAATGTAAATATCGTAAAAATAAAATATTAAATCAGTTATGTAAAATTTGTACCTAAAGAGATCTAAAATTCTATGTTATCAAATGTAAGTATCTCACTTTTTACCACAGGCATATAAATTTTCAAATACCGGCTTTACTCTTTCTATCCTTCAAATTTGCCACTAGAAATACTTTACAATGCTTTCCACGTTGGACGACAGTTGTTGTGATCTTGATTTTTGATATGAGATAATATTCTTATATGTCACTTAATTTAATCAATGTATTAATACTAATCTAATTAATTAACCAGATCACATATCAATATGTTTTCAATCTCAGGGCGAATTATAAATTAATTACTTACTTTCGTGGCTTCTAAATATTTCTTAATGGTTCCTAATCGGGATAGAAAAGAAAAGAGTAAAAAAAATACACATATGGGTTACAATTATAATCAAAATATTTTTTATTTTATTTAAAAGGCAATAAATGCTTAATATTTGCTATTTCTTATTATTCTTAAACATAACATTTACAAATGGGAATCTTATTTCCTTTTGGTTTTCAATTGAAAGTTTTTATTAACATTTAACTATTAGGAGTTATTAGGAACAACTCTATTCAAGTTTGATGAAGCTTTTCTGATATAATTGATTATGTTATTCAATTTTTTATGTGGAATTTAATACGAAAAACCCATACATTCATGTCCAAACAAATGAGACTGACCTTTTCCTGGTGAACTGAAAATGTCCTCACACAAAACCCGTTCCTGCTATCCTTGGCTGCGATCAAACCTCGTCCTGGCTTCCAGTAATGTACTCCTTTGAAAAACTAGCTCGAATAGCTCTCGTTCCTGCTTCGGTCGTGATGCTGTGTTCTACCTTTTTCGAAACTGCTATCAGCTACCGGGACACTCTTGGCTCAAGGAGGTTCTTTTACTCTCGACCTGGCCTACTTCTCGTTCCACGATAGATACTCCACACTCACGGAACTACCGGCTTTCTCACTCTCCGTACACTACCGTCTACTACTCGACTTCACTTCTCCACAGCTCAAAACATTCTGATCTCACTTTGTCATCCATTCCCCTACTTTCTAAATATCCCTTCCAGATTCACAAATCAATCTTCCACCACCAACTCTCATTCGTAATATTCCTCAAAACCAATTTTTAATCTTTCTAAATATGCTTAATGGATTTCAAAAGAAAATATTTAATTCCCATTCTAAAATACTTTCTAACTATTTACAAATTTTAATGACCTATTCTCTCTTTCAAATGAGTCTTATTTAGCATAGGCTAATGATCGAAACCTTCCGCGAAAAACGATAATGAACTATCATCTATTTCACTGAGTTTTATTTAGCATAGGCTAATGATCGACCTTCCGAGAAGAACGATAATGGTACGCGTCATTCACTTTGTTTATCTAAGCACATTGTTCCGAGTTTCGTACGCTTATTCTAATCACTTCTTAAAATTAAATATAACAATTTGTTGTATACAGGTTGTTTTAAATTTATATGCCCGTGGTTGAGAAAATTGAAAATATTTTATATTAAATTGAATTTTGTTTATAATTATCAAAATTTAATTTTCATATCAAATAGAAATATAACAATATATATACAGTGAGCACGTAAAGGTTGGAATAAATTCATTTTCTCGAGAATGGACAATTTTGGAAAAAAATCCCGAAACAGGTCAATTTTTATTTTTAAATTACGACTTTTTGGCATACATATCATACTAGTGACGTCATCCATTTGGGAGTGATGACGTCATCGATTATTTTTTAAATGGAAATAGGGGTCGTGTGATAGCTCATTTGAAAGGCTATTTAATTCTTTATTCAGTAATATAAACATTTACATAATTATTTGTACAGGGTGTCCAAGAAAACATTTTTTTTTATTTAATTTATTGACATAAAAAGAAGAATGCTTGTAATTTATGTAATCCAAAATACATTTTACTGCTCTTAGAAAACAGAAAAAATTGTTTATTTGAAATATATTCATTGCTTTTCGCTTAAACTAAATGTTTAAACTGTCCAGAGGAAGGTGGGTGACGGCTTTGATATTGAATTTAAGCAAAAAACAATATTTATTTGTCAAATAAACATTATTTCCTGTTTTCTGATAGCAGTAAAATGTATTGTGAGTTAAATAAATTACACACATTCTTCTTTTTATGTCAATAAATTTAATTCAAAAAAAATTTTTTTGGACACTCTGTATAAATAAATATGTTAATATTTATATTACTGAATAGAGAATTAAATTACCTTTCAAATGAGCTATCACGCGACCCCTATTTCTATTTAAAAAAATCATCGATGACGTCATCACGCCCAGATGGATGACGTCACTAGTATGATATGTATGCCAAAAAGTCGCAATTTAAAAATAAAAATCGACCTGTTTTTGGATTTTTTTCCAAAATTGTCCATTCTCGAGAAAATGAATTTATTCCAACCTTTACGTGCTCACTGTATATATGTATATAGCTGTGTAACAGCGTAGCAAGGGGCTGCGTGCTAGACATGACATGGCTAACTTCAAGCCAGTCAACATGGTTGTCACTTGTATGATTCTATGATTTATTGTGTATTAGATATTTTAATAAGTTTTATAAAAATATAAGTTTACTCAGTACTATGATTGTTTGACTTGTAACCCATTAAATAAAGTATTTTAAACATGGCGCAATCAAACGGCTAGTTGGGTTACAGTTTACAGTCGAAAAGCTAAATTTATAGCAACTTGTATTACAGGAGTACATAGGAGTACAGGAGTTATAGCAACTTGTATAACCTACAATGGCAATGATGGGAATAAGTGTAAAATTATCACCAGATTTTGACCTGCAGGATCAAAATGCTGCAAACTAATGGAAGTTATGGAAGACTAGTTTCGAAGATTATTTACTAGCAACGGGACAAGACCAGTCAGCAGATAAAATAAAAATGTAAATTTTAAGAAATATAATTGGGACTGAGTCTGCCAAAATTATGTCCACATTCGACATCCCAGAAGCCGAAAATAACAAGTATGGCTTGATGATGTCCCTAATCGACAAGTATATTAACCCAAGGATGAACGAATCGTTTGAAAGATACAATTTTATCATGAGGGTCCAGAAAGAAGGAGAGTCATTTGAGCAGTTTCTTACTAGTTGTAGACATTTGATTCGAACATGTAATTACAATGAAATTGATCCAGGACAAACAGCCGAAGATAAAGCTTTGAGAGACAAAATATTAATGGGCATCGGAGATCCAGGTACTAGAGAAGCTTTATTGAGAGTGGACAAACTTACCCTACAAAAAGCCATCCAATTTTGTAGAACTATTGAGAAAAATAAGAATCAAAATTTGAAATTTCTTACCGAAAGAAAAGATGTAGACATAGGAGAAGTTCGTAGAGATAAGTTTCAGGCCCATAGAAACTATAATAGCTCTAAAAGTAAAGCCAATACCAATGGAAAATTCAAGTGTAAACGATGTCAATCAACACATGGGGCCAGAGAATGTTTAGCGTATGGAAAAAAATGTGGATTTTTAAACCATTTTGCAAAGTCTTGAAGAGTCAAGAATATTGATGTCATAGATGAAGATAGCAGTGATGGATCAGCTGAGAGTTTTGTAGGAAATTTTAATAAAATATACCAAAATGTAAGTAGTCAAAATATTTGGAATGAAATTATAGAAATTGAAAATAAGAGAATCAAAGTAAAACTTGACACAGGTACAGATGTACCTAAGTATAATTCTATTAAATTTTTTTAAGAAAACTGATAAGCAATTTAAAATTAGGGATAATCATTATGTACTTAAGGGGTTTGAGGGTACTTAGGCTAAAACAATGGGTGTCGTAAATTTAGTTTGTAGATATAAAAATAAGTATGTTTACGAGAATTTCACAATTATTGATGGGGCAACTCGAGTTCTTTCAAGTGGTAAATTATGTATTAATTTGGGGTTAGTTAAACGAATCAACAATGTTGAGAGTTGTGGTACTTTAGAATTAGCAGAAAGGAATAAATTTATAAACCTTAATCCTGATGTTTTTAGGGGTCATAGTAAATTTTGTTGTAAACATAGGATCACTACGATAGACAATTTTGAGCCAGTAAGTTATCCACCTGCAATTAGAGATAGTTTAAGAGATGCATTAGATAAGTTGACAGAATGAGGGACAATTGTGAAGGTTAACGAAATTGACATGAGGGCAAGCATAAACCGCATGGTTATTGTGGAAAAGCAAAATGGTAAGTCAGTTTATGTTTAGATCCATTAGACTTAAACAAACAAATAGTCTGCAAACCAAGAGTAGTACATAAATTGGAAGTTGTTTATGCACCAATGATAGGTAAAAAGATATTTTCTGTATTTGGTCTATCTGAAGGGTATCATCATTTAGAACTTGATGAGGAATCATCATGGAAATACTGTTTTGCAACATCTTATGGAACTTTCAGATATAAAGTATTGCCATATGGATTATGAAATTCCCAAGATCTGTTTCAAGAAGTAGTAGAAGATAAATTTAAAGGTAGAGAGAATTTATTGATTTATTAGGATGATATGATTGGGAGTTGAGTGCCGACCGCAGACGTGAACACATGTATGTTGTTAAGTATGGTGCGTAAAGTCAAGAAATTTAACAGTTCTGTATTTAAAAGTGAAAAAAGGCCACTCAGTATGCTGCACTACAAACTGTAAGTTACACTTTTCTTACTACAAGTGAAAACCATTCGATTACCAAAAAGGAAACCTGGATTTAATTTAGCCAAATCAAAATTATTGACATTTTATACTGATATCAATCATTCATTGCCATTATTATCAATTCACGGTCAACCACAATGCCTCCCACTTGTTCTGTTTGCTCGAACTCGATTCTAACAGGCCCCGATGAAGTGTCATGTTCAGTATGTAAAAGCGTCGCCCACAGAAAGTGTACATCGCTTAGCGAAAATCCGTCAAATAAACTCGTACAGGAGCATATTTGCAATCATTGTAAAGTTGATTGTACACAATCACTCAATATATTCCATTTTAATGCACTTATGGGGAGACTTGATGATCTAAAAAATGGAATTTCGGAATGTAAACAAAATATTAGTGCTTGCCAACAATCTATCTCGAATCTAAATGAACAAATTGCAACACATGCCAGCCAAATTGCTTTATGTATCAATAATATATCTGAATTAAAAATCGAACACGATCATCTAGCTACAAAAGTTGAAAAAATAGCCAATAGTGGTTCTCCCGAGGGGTTTTCTCTGCCTGAAATGTATGCTGAAACTTGTGAAAGGATTAAGCGAGAAAACAACATAATAGTTTTCGGACTACCAGAGCTTAATGCAACTTCACATTCAGATATGGCTAACACTCTAGAAATTTTAAATTTGTTAAATATCGGCAAAGAAGTACAAATTTCATCAGTTAGTAGAATTCGAAAACCAGTGCATGGTAAAAATCGACCAATTCGAGCCGAAATGAGTAAAAAATATATTGTTAGGGACATACTACGCAATAAAAATAACCTCTGTCGTAAAACATACCCAGATATATCTATTAAAGCAGACCAAACACCTTTACAAATGCAGGAACTGAACAATTTAAGAAAAGAACTGGATTCTCTCAAGCGAGATGGAAAATCTGTTACCATACGCTACATTAACAATGTTCCAAAAATTGTCGCAGCCAATGAAAACGTTAACAGCTCCAAAAGAAGCAGGGACCAAGAGACCGAGGATCAAAATCATCAAAAAATACCACAACTTCACAGGAAAAATAGCAATCATTACAAATTGCTTTTTGGAATTCTACTGGATTTTCCCATATTGAAGATTTCGTGAATTCTAATTTTTCTAGGGACATCTCGGTTTTTTGCATACCTGAAACATGGTTGTTGTATCAGCCATCATCCATATTTTTGGACAATTACAATGTTTGTTTTTCTAACGCCGTTCGTGATAAATCTCGCGGCAGGGCCAGTGGAGGTTTAATAACTTTTGTGAAAAAACCTTTAAATGTGTGTGTTTTAGATAAGTCACTGTACTGGTTAACTTGTTTAATATCCTGTAACAGTTGGGAGATAATTATAAGCAATGTTTACTTTAAGCCTAACTTAGACATTGATAGCATTTTAGAACTTTTCAATTTTTCTTTGCAAGAAGTAAACAATGCGTATCCAAACACTCCTGTTTTGATAGGTGGAGACTTTAATTGCCGAATGGGGTCTTCTGGTGAAGTACCACTAGAACTAATTTCTTACAGTAATATTTTCGCTAATAGAATAAGTAGTGACGGTATTTTTAATCGCAAAGGTGAAATTCTTCTCAACTTTATGGACGAAAATTCATCCACTCTCTTGAATGGGAGAACTAAAGGTGACATACCGGGTCAATTTACTTACTGTGCTTCTGCAGGTAATAGTGTTGTCGACTTGCTATGGATGCAAAATATTCAAATTTCTTCAGTAGAAAGTCTCCAGGTTTTGGAATATTTTGCCTCCTCTGGAAGTCACTTCCCTTTAAGGCTGATATTAAATTTACCGTCAGCTATAAATAAAAAATGTACACAGCAGTCCAACAATCCAGAATACACATTAATTCCATCTTGGAATGAAAACTACGCATTAGCATTTTATCATACTTTAAAAAACTCACTAAACTGTATGCTTGAGCCAGACTTGGAAAACTCATACCAAAAGCTTGTTGAAACAATTACTAACACCTCTTTGCTTCTTGGCTTATCGAAAAAATTATTTAATACTCCAAAAAACTCCAGAAAAAATAATAAACCTTGGTTTGATCAGGAATGTTACAACTCAAAAAAATTTGTTCAGCAAAATTTGAAAATAGCAAAAATCAACAACTTTCTACCAAATTATAAAAATGCTTATTTGGTTAGTAAAAAGCAGTATAAGACAATGATTGATAACAAGAAAAAATCTTATACAAACAATTTTACGCAGGCTTTAAGTAACGTTCGCGATCAAAAAAACTTTTGGAAAACGCTCCAGTATTTTAAGGGAAATACAGTTAAAACTAATCTAGATATTCACACGTGGGAATTATTTTTAAATAATATTTCGCAAGAGAAAATTGTCGATAATACTCTTTTTTTTTTGACGTTAGTTGTCCTATTTTGGACGCCCCTATATCTCTTAAAGAAATTAGCAATACTCTAAAACAATGTAAAAATGGCAAAGCCCCCGGACTAGATACTATTACATTTGAGTTCTTGAAACACCTCCCAAATAATTGGCTATTATATTTAAATTGCTTGTACAATCGTATTCTAGATACCGAAACTATGCCTTCAGCCTGGTCTAATATTATATTAACAATGTTGCACAAGAAAGGTTCCCGTGAAGATCCAGAGAATTACAGAAGAATTGCTCTAGTAAACTGTTTAACTAAACTATTCACGCAGATATTATCTAATCGATTAACGATATGGCTGGACAATACTTCCGTTATTCCAGAATGTCAAAATGGGTTTCGTCAAGGCAGGGGATGTCTAGATAATATATTTTCCCTCACTTCAGCTGTTCAGCTACAACTGCGACTTAAGAAAAGAAAAGTCTTCGCTGCTTTTATAGACCTCCAAAGAGCATTTGACTCAGTCGAACATATCTTGTTATGGAACAAGCTTTTTCAGTGTGGCATTAACGCTAAATTTATTAGATTAATTAGATTCCTGTACGCATCGGCTACCTTCCAGGTTCGCTCAAATTCACAATTGTCACGACAATATAAAATAACGGAAGGTGTTCTTCAAGGAGAATGCTTAAGCCCGACTTTGTTCTCAATTTTTCTTTCAGATGTGGAGGCCTTTTTTAGGGAGGCAGGGGCAAAGGGAATTAATATTAATGGTAATACTGATATCCTTCTATTACTCTATGCCGACGATTTGATAATATTAGGAGAATCAGAAGTTGACATGACCCGCAAATTACGAATATTGGAAACCTACACCTCACAGAATAAACTGACTATAAACACTTCCAAAAGCAAAATCTTAGTCTTCTCGAGGGGTGGCCATTTCTCCAAAGAGCGAGGATTCCTACTAAATGGTCAAAAACTTGAAAGCGTTAATAAATTTAATTATCTGGGTGTAACGTTTAGTAGTTCCTCGTTATTTCGAGAGATGGCCGTTACTACGATTGCTAGAGCCAAGCAGTCTATAGGAGCAGTAATGAACCTCTTGTCTAATACAATAGTAAATTCATGGGAGACGAGAATTACATTATATAATTCCATTATTTTAAACTGTCTTTCTCAGTGTATATCTGTCTGGGGTCTGCGCTACTCAAATACTCTAGAACAAATTCAAACTAATTTCTTTAAGAGACTGCTGCATCTACCAAAAAATACCCCCAATACTTATGTTAGGCTAGAAGTTGGCCAAGTTCACTTAAAATACTTAATTTTTAAAATATCACTTAATTGGCTTGAGAGAATTTTACTTATGGACTCCTCTAGGTATCCAAGAATTTGTTATAACCGTCTTCGTCAGCTATGTAACAATAATGACAATAATGAGAATTATAACTGGGTAGTTCAGCTAAAAAATTATTTTTCTGAAATTGATGCAAAAGAAACTTGGGAAAATTTATCATGGGGGTTACTGAGGCATCAAAGAAACGGTTTGTTATTAAAAATGAAAGAAAAACTCTTCCAAGATGACTTATCAGCATTAACAAGTTCTCGCTATTCTTTGTACTATAAACATTTCTCACACCATAGGCAACCGCAAAGCTATTTACAAATAAAAACTCCCATATATATTACAAGACTTTATTCACAAATCAGACTTTGCTCTAAACTTTACATAACATTTTATTATAAAGGGATTTCGTATCACATCGACCAAATTGAAAATTGTTCAATATGTAATTTACACAAATTAGAGACTCTCTCCCACATTTTGTTGGAATGTCCATTATACTCGTGTTTTAGATCACCCCTTATTCGATCATTTGTAGAGAATACCGAGAGCTTTTTTCTGTTTTTAAATACAACCCATTCTCCCACTGAGATTAAGGAACTGTGTACATTTTTTTTAATGCACTCAGATTGCGTTCATTTATATTAAATGAATAATTGTAACTAAATCTCCATTAAGCGTCGACTATTTATGTGTAATAATTTGTACTCAACCTCTTGTTATATGATTTTTCATTAGAAACAATAAACATATCTATCTATCTATCTATCTATCTATCTATCTATCTATCTATCTATCTATCTATCTATATATCTATCTATCTATCTATTTATCTATCAGGATGATATGATTGTTATGGGAACAACAAAAGAAGAACATGATACTACTGTTAAAAAAAGTGTTAGAAAGGGCTAAAGAAGTAGGAGCAAAGTTTAATAGTAACAAATTTCAATATTGTCAAGAAGAGGTCAAATTTATGGGCCAAGTTTTTTCACATAAAGGGATGCAAATAGATCCTGATACAGTGGAATCACTTTTTAAACTTGAAAAACCAAATAGTAAAGTAGAATTACAAAGAATTTTGGGCGTATTTAATTATGTTAGACGGTACATTCCGAATATGGCTGAACATATTCAACCTCTTTGTCAATTACTTAAAAATAATGTCGAATGGGTGTGGCTCCCCTCACATCAAAAATGTTTTGATAATTTAAAGAACATAATTTGTAAATCACCAGCTTTAGTCCCTTTTGATCCTAATAAAAAAATTATTTTACAATGTGATGCATCTAAAAATGGTTTAGGTGTTTGTATGTTCCAGAAATATGATTCAACTTTAAAATTAGTAACTTGTGCATCACAAAATATGAATGATAGTGAGATAAATTATAGTCAGACTGAGAAGGAACTATTGGCAATTTATTATGCTACTCAAAAATTTCACAATTTTATTTATAATTTTGATGTTGATGTTCAATCAGATCACAAACCTATAATCTCCATTATGAAGAAGCCAATTTCCAAAATTGGATCAGTTAGACTCCAACGTTTAAGGCTTAAACTTCTGAAGTACAGATTAAATGTATATTTTGTTCCTGGGAAAGACATACATTTTGCTGATATGCTATCTAGGTCCAGTTTAAATATGTATTGAAATGGTCGACTCAGTGAGTAAACATTTACCTATGAGCCAGGAAAAGCAATCTGAGTTAAGACTAGCTACTAGCCAGGATGAGGCATTGGCAGTAATTTTTTATTTTTATTACAACGGGTGGCCAAAAGAAAAAAATGTTCCTCAAGTGTGTAAAAAGTACTATGGTATAAGAGATTCACTGTATTTTGAAGCTGGCATCGCATTCATTGATGACAAAATAATTATTCCGAGGAAACTTAGGCTTGACTTGATAAAATAGCTTCACAAAGGCCATATAGGAGTCAGCAAAACTATAAACAAAGCCAGGAGTATATATTATTGGCCAGGACTTAACGACGATGTGACAAACTATATAAAAAAATGCAGGATATGTGAGAAATACAGACCAAATAATTTTAAGGAACGAATGATGACTCATGACATTCCCGGACTAAGATTCAATAAAGTTGGTACAGACATTTTGGAGTATGGTTCAAAAGCATATTTAGTAATTGTAGACTATTTTTCACATTGGTTGGACATTTCAATATTAAAAGATAAAACCTCCAGTTTAGTAATCAACTCATTTCAAGATACTTCTAGTAGATTTGGATATCCAGAATTTTTAATTGCAGATAATCTACCATTTACTTCGGTAAAATATTAAAATTATTATAGAGAAAAAGACATTAAAATTATGACATGCACTCCACATTACCACCAGAGTAATGGACTTGCAGAAAAAGCAGTCAAGATAAGCAAGCAAATTTTAAAAAAGAGTAATGAGGAAAATAATGATTTTAGAGATTTGGTGTTGGAATATAATAATACCTGCATAATAAATCTTAATGCATCTCCAGCTCAAATTTTACAGAGCAGGATCCTGGGAGGACAATTATTAACTACAGCTAATAAATTAGAACTTACAATCCAGAAACAAGTACATAAGAAGTTATGCATAGAAAAAGAGAAATTACAAGTACGTTATGATAAGACAACACGAAGAAAACCTGTAGAGGTTAGAAAGAGAGATAGGGTAGTAATAAAAATTTCAAAAGATAATTATTGGCGTAAAGCAATTGTGTTAGAAAAGGCCAATGAACCTAGATCATATTGGGTGAAAAAAGAAGATAACAATAAAATTATTAGACGGAATTCACACCAAATGAAACATTCATATACCACAACACTTGAAAAAGAACTCATTTTAGAACCCGAGTTGTACCCTGATATTCAGTCATAAGGTGTTCATAAAGATACCACTCACATTAACGTAAATGATAGTGTTAATAAAACCATTAGTTGCCCAAGCCCAAATGTAAAATCAGTACCTACATTGAGCCATGACGTCAACCCAAATATTGTGACTTCTAACAGTTATAAGACCAGAGTTGGTTGTAATATAAAGACCCCTTATAGATATCGATCTTAGGGGGAAGGTGTTTAATATATATAGCTGTGTAACATCGTAGCAAGGGGCTGCGTGCTAGATATGACATGGCTAACTTCAAGCCAGTCAACATGGATGTCACTTGTATGATTCTATGATTTATTGTATGTTAGATATTTTAATAAGTTTTATAAAAATATAAGTTTACTCAGTACTATGATTGTTTGACTTGTATTGTAACCCATTAAATAAAGTATTTTAAACAAGGACAAGGTTTAGATCGTGGCGAATGGGATCGCTTAGTTGAGTTTCATTTAAGCATTTGATTGTAGCTTCGGAGGGGTGGAGGAAAAAACCTGGGGGTCAGATAGGTACCGCTCCGGAATGATATTCTTCGGGAGCGAGACCGGTTTGATCTTCGGACATGTGGGTCCCGCTGACTAGCAGTGGTACACACATGTTCCTAGAGGTTGGGTTGAACGCGTGTGTGTGTGTGTGTGTGTGTGTGTGTGTGTGTGTGTGTGTGTGTGTGCACGGTGGGTAGAGGCCAAAAAAAGTTGTACACGAACTGAACAAATCCAAAATACAATATTACTCCAACGGGTCCGCAACTTTTAGCAGCACTTACTCCAACTAAAGCGAGTGTGCGGCACAAAAAATGTAGATTGCAAGTTTGTTAATCTTAGATAAATGAGCATGGAGACCGTTGTACTTGCCTGACATGTAGCAAAAGATATGGGTAATGAAGGAGAGAGTAGCGAGGCGGCGCTGACTTATTTGTTGCTCTTGCTCTAACTACTTTTCTAAGAAACCGTGCAGACTGATAGGCATTACTGTTTCTTCTATCAAGTGACATTCATTAGCGACTTATTGTCACAACATAGGTAGGCTTTCTATGTAAATAAAAGTATGCATTGTACCATCACTTTTATGGTATTGCGTGATATTTGAATTTTTCAACATAATATGATTTATTATTTTTATTTAAATCTAATTATTATTTTTTCATTTTGGGTCCTGCCAGGCCCCCTTTGGAGCCGAGGCCCCTAGACAACTGCCTACTTTGCCTACTGGTTAATCCGGCACTGCTGATCTGCGCGTAGCACCAACAATTTTGATGAATTCGCGCACATTTACATTCACTGCCAATCGCGCCTAAAGAAGTATAAATCGGACAACAGGTTTACGAAATTCGAGACATCAAAAATGACCCAATTTTAAGGTGTACGGATCTTTTTGACCAGGAGTGTATATAATATGCTACTTACCTTTTCTCTCAGCACGTGGGTCTTTTACGTTTCCACCCTAATTATTAATTTATAGTATTGAAAATATGTAAACATCCTACCTGCTACCCTCGTATCACGACGTTCATGGTGGTTGAGTATTTTATATTGCGGGTGGTGGTAGATGTTGATGATTCTCCTTAACTCAACTTAGGTTCGCCGCCGACTTCATCATGTTTGAGCAGGTGTATTTTCGAGCGAGGCAGTGATCCGCGCGACCGCCAGCCAGCTGTCACCATCCTCAACATTTCGAAACCGTATCACTTTTTAAATGTTATCTTTGACTTCTCGTTTTGGTTTCGTCAGTAATATTTATTGTAATTCCGATTGCCACTATTTTTATGGCTTGGTAACAAAGTTACAGAAGTAATACGTTTTTTATAATTGTCTTAAATGTTGAGTATTACCACAGTATATACAGGGTGAGGCAAATAAAGGGCCTATTAGAAATATCTCGAGAACTAAAGGCAACAGAATCATGAAAATTGGAATAAAGGGGTTTTGAAGGATGATCTATTAAATGAAAATATTTTCATCTCTTTGCAACTTCTGGTTATACCGGAAGTTGCTTATAACTTCGTTTTTTAAATGGGACACCCTGTATATTTTTACATTTTTGGATTGTCTTCGATGTCTTCTTTCTTAAAATATGAGGTTTTGTAATATTATACAGGGTATTTTAAAAGATAATTACGTTTTTTATTAATTTCGTAGCAAAATTAACACCCTGTAGAATTGTAGTAGTTCGGCATCTAAAACTCTACTTACGTTCAAATGATTTTTAATATACTCTACTATTGTTAAGAATCATTAGTACAGCTAAATTTTTAATTTTAGTATACAGGGTTGGTCGAAACTCGGAATGAGTATTTTCTGAGTTTTCTTAAATGGAACACCCTGTATTTTAGTATTGTAATGAAATGATATTTTATGGTACTTTTCTATTTCTTAAGCATTCCCTATACCTAACTGCTTTAATTTGTGCTTAATTGTTAATCGCACCAACAATCTTAACTAAGTAGGTGTTTCGATAGCTAAACCATTATTGGTAATTTTAAGTACCAGTCTGGATTAATATGTATTTATTTCTGAAAAATTATTTGGGGTTGAGTATTTTCACGGCCAACCTAATAAAATTTTACGTATTTTTTGTTGCAATTAATGTTTAGCTTGAATCACCAATAACTCACAAATTAAAGCAGTTAGGTATAGGGAATGCTTAAGAAATAAAAAAGTACTACAAAATATCATTTCACTACAATACAAAAATACAGGGTGTTCCATTTAAGAAAACTCAGAAAATACTCATTCCGAGTATCGACCAACCCTGTATACTAAAATTAAAAATTTAGCTATACTAATGATTCTTAACAATAGTAGAGTATATTAAAAATCATTTGAACGTAAGTAGAGTTTTAGATGTCAAACTACTACAATTCTACAGGATGTGAATGTTGCTACGAAATTAATAAAAAAACGTAATTATCTTTTAAAATACCCTGTATAATATTACAAAACCTTATATTCTAAGGAAGAAGACATCGAAGAGAATCCAAAAATGTGAAAATATACAGGGTGTCCCATTTAAAAAAACGAAGTTATAAGCAACTTCCGGTATAACCGGAAGTTGCAAAGAGATGAAAATATTTTCATTTAATAGATCATCCTTCAAAACCCCTTTATTCCAATTTTCATGATTCTGTTGCCTTTAGTTCTCGAGATATTTCTAATAGGCCAGTTATCTGCGTCACCCTATAGAGGTTCCATCTATATACTGTGGTATTACCATATTGGCAATTATTTTGCAGTTATATCATAACAGAAACACAAACCGAGTAAAAATCATAATAAAAAACCAATATTTTTATACAAAATAAAAGTGTAAGTCCGAACGATAACATATGAATATTAGTTTAGTATGATTATTTGACGGTTTTTGCTGTAAATTTTAAAGAACCGTTTGGATTGACGTGAAATTTGGCAAACGCATAGCCAACATGTCAAAGTAAAAAAGTGATATTGTGCCAATGTGTGCTTTTTCCCTGGGGGTGAGTTTCACCCCTTCTCGAGGGTGAAAAATATGCGTTCAAAATAAGTCCGGAATTCGATAAACTGACTAATTCTAAGCAACTTTTATTCTATACAGTTTTTTTACTAAGTCAATACTGTTCGAGTTATTTGTGAGTGAATATGTTCATTTTTCAACAAAACAAACACGTTTTTAGACAATTTTTCGCAAATATTTCAAAAAGTAAGTATTTTATCGAAAAAATCATTCTTAGTAAAAATATAGCCTGTAAAAAAGTGAAAAAAATGGTGTATAATGAAGTGTCTAGACATAGTAGAAGCAGAATTATAGCTAAAGAAAAATAGGTTCATATTCGCCAAATTTCAAATAAATATATTTCAACGTGAAATAACCAAAAAATTGAGCACTTTTTGAAAAAAACTCATTAATACTTTTTTAAAGAATTTAAAAAGCTTTATTTCACTTTTTGCAAAAAAAGATTCTAGCATCAAACGTAAGCAAGTTACACTCAAAATACAGTTGGTCCTTTTTGATTTGGTAAAAAGAAAATCGGGAAAATCACCGCCTAATTAACAACTTAATTAAAATTAATCGTTACCGCTTCGCAAAATGCTTTATTTATGTTGTGTTTATATGATCAGTAAGTTTCACTGATTCAACGTTCTTATTTTTGAAAAAAATTGGTTTTAAAATAAAATTTTTACACTTTTTAATTAAAAGAAAAAAATGCTTTTTTTCAAAGTAAGTTAAAAATTATTAGTAATACCAAAAATATCAAAGAGTAATAAAATGTACGTTTCGCTTTTCTGAATATTTTGGATTTTTGTTTTTCTGCTAGACAAAAATTGGTTATGCTATGGCTGTTCAAAGTTTGCATACACTCGGGATTAGTGACTCGTTCAAGCCATTTTAACTACAGCATTTTCAAAAATAAGCACTTTGAACCGATGGAACTTACAGATCGTATAAAGAATAAATAAGAAAAGTAACTTGTGAAGCGGTAACGATTAATTTTATTTGGCATGCTAATGAGGGGGTGCTTTTCGCGATTCTTTTTACGAAAAAATAAAAGGGACCAACAATATTTTTAGCGTAACTCACTTACTTTTAATGTTAGAAGTTTTTTTTAAAAACAAAAATAAACCTTTTTTTAAACACTCTAAAAAAGTTGTAATGGGTGTTCCCCGAAAAGTGTTCCGTTTTTTGGTTATTTCTCGATGAAATATTCGATTTGGAATTTGACGAATAAGAACCTACTTTTCATTAGCTACAACTTTGCTCCTACTATATCCACAAACTTCATATATGCACCATTTTTTTTACTTTTTTATAACCTATAGTTTTATTAAGAATATTTTTTTCGACAAAATACTTACTTTTTGAGTTATTTGCGAAAAACCTCTAAGATCGTGGTTATTTTGTTGAAAAATGAACATATTCACTCGGAAATAACTCGAAAATTATTAACTTGGTGGAAAAACTTTATAGAACAAAAGTTGCTTAGAATTAGTCAGTTTATTGAATTCCAAACTTATTTTAGACATACATTTTTTCACCCCCGAGAAGGGGTCAAACTCACCCCCGAGAAGGGGTGAAACTCACCCCCAGGACAAAAGCACACATCGGCACAATATCACTTTTTTTCTTTAACTTATTAGCTATGTGTATACTAAATTTCATGACAATCCAATAGGTCTGGATCCCGCGTATGAAAAAAAAGTTGATTAATAGCAAGCTGAAAATTTGTTAATAGCTTAAGGGTGTCTAGTCGGATAAACTTTGATATATGGGAACACTGGAAAAGGGGCAGTTTTAATTGTGGAACAGGTTAAAAATTTGGAACGGTCAGACCACGAAAACGGCACATTTATTTTGTCCGACAGAACAGACTTAAACTCTCCGAACATAGATTAAACTCTCATGCAAAAATCAGACTGCTATTTATCACCAAATGGGAGTTTTAATGAGTGGAACATGTAGAATATGTCAAATGACAGGAATTATGACAGGTGATAAATGGCAGTCTGATTTTTGCGTGAGAGTTTAATATCTGTTCGGAGAGTTTAAGTCTATTCTGTCGGACAAAATAAATGTGCCGTTTTCGTGATCTGACCGTTCCAAATTTTTAACCTGTTCCACAATTAAAACTGCCCTTGTTCCAGTGTTCCCATATATCATAGTTTATCCGACTAGACACCCTTAAGCTATTAACAAATTTTCAGCTTGCTATTAATCAACTTTTTTTTCATACGCGGGATCCAGACCTACAAGCAGTTCTTTAAAATTTAGAGGTTTTGCAAAATTTTGCCGTTAAAGAACGTACTATATGGACAATTCAAAATTTATTATGTAGTTTGCAAATAAAAGATGAGAAAAAATATACAGTGTGGAAACCAAAACCACACACAGAATAAAATTGTCTCTATACTTATTTTAAAAAATTACAAAAAACGCCACGTTGGGACCCGTCAATTTTAAAATTTAAATTTGCGTTTTTTAAAGATAAATTGAAACGTACAGGGTGATTTACACAAGTGTAACACAGTTTATCATCTTTATTGTTAATGAAACACCCAGTATATTTTTGTTTTTAAAAGCTCCAACGTAGTGCAGCCACTGAAGGTGGATTTGAGCTATTACCTCCGATTTCGTTGAACCTGCATCGATTTTTATGAAAATTGGTGAGTGGTTAGAGGATGCTTTAGAGAACAAAGGTGGCATACTGCCAATTTAAGCTTTTTGCATTTTAGGGGTGAAGTCCACCCTTGTGTTAAAATTATTTTAAAATTATATTTCTGAAAGTACAGAAGCTTTTCACGTCCTTCATAAAAATTGGTGAGTAATTAGAGGATACCTCATGAAACAAAAGTTATACGGTGCCAACTTTTACTTTTTTGAATTTTAGGGGTGAAATTTACCTCTTTTTTTAAAAATGGTAAAAATGCATAATTAGGCATTCTGGCGTAATAGTGAAGGTGGATATGAGCTATTACATCCAATTTCGTTAAACCTTTATCGATTTGCATGAAAATTGTTGAGTGGTTAGAGGATATCTCAAGGAACAGAGGTGACATGGTGCCAACTTGCGCTTTTACCCTAGGGGTAGATGCCCCCCTTCTCGGGGGGTGAAAATTATTTTATTAAAATAATATCATAATTAGATAGGGGGACAAATTCTAAACAAAATATGTTATATAAAGTTATTAAAATAAATCAAAACTTTCTGAGTTATATCAAAGATTTTAATGTTTCGTGAGAAAAATGCATGTTTTAATTATTTTTAATTCCGATTTTTCGTAAAAACTATTTTTTACAAGAAAGTTGTTATTACCAAAATTAGAGTTAATAAAAAATAAAATAAACTACTTACTAAAAAACCTTTAATGTTAACTAAAAGTGAGTTGTAGGTAATTGAATGTATATTTTTTCAGCAAGTACGCAAATCTTCAAGTATTCAAGCTTAAATTACGGGAAAATGATGCATTTCATAACATAAACTTAAACAGCAGATATACGACGGAGATGCAAGGTGGACAACATTAAAGTGGGTAATACACAAGCGATAAAGTACGCGAACTTATGGCTCGCGACCTTTTTCGCGCGTGTATCACTGCAAGTACGCGTACTTTAAGTCCGCCGAGTAAGTACGCCGTCGATCCAACAAGTTTGAAATCTTACTCGTAACCCGTACGTGTATCACGGCCGCGAGCCACGAGCCTCGAGCCATCATGTTATTGCGTTTAAAATTACACTTATATTTTCACTAATTAAGCAAATTGCCTAAAAATAATGCAATCGTTGATTGTTGAAAGGAGACAGTTACATTTTATAAGTTTTGAGAAAACCGTAAAACACCATTTTAAGCTATACTAAATTATTTTTGATTATTTGTTTTTGAATAAATCTAATTATTTATAGGCTGTTTTATCCTCCTGATGAAAATATTACCATCTTATCTATGATATTTTGTTTGTTTATGCCTACCTTGTATTAAATTAAAATAGATCAAAAACAAGTGCTATACTTCACATCATGATTTTGACAGCTTACCACACTTATAAAAAATAAATTATTCTTCTATTTAACAAAACCTGATCAAAAAAATAATCAAACTCTACTAAAAAACATCATTCAGCAAAATTAGGTATACAGAAAATAAAAAATTAAACCACGAGGACAGTTTCTAAATTTTTTGCTAAACACACTTCTCACAGCAGGCTACGATATAGACGGAGAGCTAGAGACGAAAAATCATCGTCATAAGTAATATGGAGTTTTTCCTGTGAAATGTGTCCATTGTATATTGAAAATTATGACCCCTTTCAGGCTGACACCTCAGTGGATGCAGGAAGTAGCAATAAGGGATGAAAGGGGAAAGTTAGTGCAATCATTAAGGTTTTCACCTCTTATTTTGTTAAACCTCCATCGATTTGCATGAAAATTGGTGACTAGTTAGAGCATACCTCAAGAAATAAAACTGATTTGGTACCAACTTGCACTTTTACCCTCTTGGTGAATACCACCCCTTCCCGCGGGTGAAAACAATTTTATTAAAAATAACCCCACAAATCGATAGAGGGACACATTTTAAGTAAAATTTGTTATATCACGTTATTAAAATAAATCAATACTTTTTGAGTAATTAAAGATCAAAGATTTGTCTATTTAAGAGCATATGCGTGAAGTTACGGATGATAAATAGAACATATTAATTAATTGTATGTTAGTAAAATATTATTTTTATATTATTTCGATATTTATTTGAATTTTTTCTATCAATATAAACTGAATATGTCCAGAAACTGGGGGTGTCCAATAATGGGTACATTTGACATATTCGAATACACTTTTGCTAAATTTATAATATCGAAATAATATAAAAATAATATTTTAGTAACATACAATTAATTAATATGTTCTTTTTATCATCCGTAATTTCACGCATGTGCTCTTAAACAGACAAATATTTGATCTTTAATAACTCAAAAAGTATTGATTTATTTTGATAACATGATATGTAAATGTATATAACATGAAAATGTACCTAAAGGTTCATTTTTATGAAACGTTGGTACTGAAAATCTCGACAATATGGATTATTAGCCTGCCGTGTCGGCGACCGCGATCTTTAAAACCGCGTACTTTAAGTCTGCCGTGTATCACCGACGGCGAGCCGAGTAAGTCCGCGATCTTTAAACCCGCGTACTTAAAGATTACGTGTGTATCAGCCACTTAACAACTGGGCGAAAACAGACGAGTAGCATGGAATGACCACATAAGCCGAATGACAACAAATAGTAGTAAAGACAACGAGAGACGGTTCCCCAATAGGAAGACGATCAGTCGGAAGACCACGAAAAAGATGGAACGACAACTTACTGGAGGCACCTTGAAAAACAGACAGAGTCATGTGTACATAAAAAGAAGAAAAAGAAGAAGAAGAAGAAGAGGAAGAAGAACTTATTAAACATTTGTAAAAGTACTTAGAAATATTTATCAAATGAGATCCCTAACAAGTTGATAGCATTAAAATGTATGCTCCAAAAATTTTTCAAAGTTTATCTTCTAAAATTTTTTCCAAAAAATGTTACCTTTTTTTTAAATAACTGCGTTAATTTTTACGATATCAGGTTTACCTAAAAAGATTTGAAAGGAAATTCCAAAGGCTATTAAAACACTTTAAATTGAATCTTCCAAATCCCTCACTTTTTTAACAACCAAAGGTTAAATGTAAAGACTGAAAAAGTTTTTGTACTCACTTATGACTACTGAAAGACAGGGAGAAGCGTACTTTTGAAGTGTGTAAAATATATAATTCCTAGCTGAGCGCTTTCGGCTTATAAAGCCATCTTCAGAGCTATGGTAAAACATTTCAAAATACCACTATAAAGAGAGAGGGATCCCATGTAAGACATAAAAAACTTCTACTTCTTATGCAGTTTTTAATGGTAGAAAAAATCTTGTTTGGCAATTGGAAAAAACTGTCCAATGGTGTTGTCGGTTTGTAGTCGGAACATTAAAAAACATTAAATACGGGCATAAAGGACTCTCACACAAAACATTACATTACAAATTACAAAGATCTGATCATGGTAAGGTCAAAAAAACCTTACCATCTGAAGTGTACGTTGTCAGCATGCAGAATATAAGCATCGTTGCCTCCATTCTGCAAATGACTGTAAAAAGACGAGAGATGGTTTCCTGGAGAACAGGAATGGACCACTATACAGCCCACCTGCGAAACAGGAGGCCACCTCTCACAGAGTTTCAAGGAAAATACCAACCCTTTCAGTCACACACCTAGAAAGAGTCATCCAAAAATTATAAAATTTGGTAGACATGCTTGAGAGAGGTAACTTAAACAATACGCAACAAAACAATACTGCCCCTCCATATGTTTTTTTTGTTACGACGTGTACCTCACAAGGTACATGTTGCCGTTAAGGATGTTACAAAAAAAAAAGAAAATCAACGAATTAGTTTTTAATTTATTCTAATACTAAAAGTAAATTTATTATTATCATCTAACAAAATACAAAAAAAAGAATAGTTGTTAGAAAATTACTTAAGAGGCTATCTATTACGAAAATCGGCAAAACAATTCCTGCCATTTACTTCATATCTTCTATAACTTCTTGGTCGTTGTTTGGCTCTTCCTCCAAATCATCCTCTAGATCTTGAGAATTAGCTTACTCTTCATCTGAATGAGCAGTATCATTCAAAAATTGAACTATTTCACCATTAGTTTCCATTTGAGTATAATTCTTCTATCCATTATCTTCATCGTCAAGATCCGGAATATCTAAGTCATCGTCATTTTCAACATAATAGTAACTCCTCATTTGTAAATGGTTTTTTACTATATTTAGCCATATCTGAAAATAAATATTTCATGAAATAACATGTTTTACATGAAAATATACAGGGTGTCCCGAAAAGAATGGTCATAAATTATACCACATTCTGGGGTCAAAAATAGTTCGGTTGAACCTAACTCACCTTAGTACAAATGTGCTCATAAAAAAAGTTACAGCCCTTTGAAGTTACAAAATGAAAATCGATTTTTTTCAATATATCGAAAACTCTCAGAGATTTTTGATTGAAAACAGGCATGTATCATTCTTATGGCAGGACCACCTTAAAACAAAATTATAGTGAAATTTGTCCACCCCATAAAAAATTTATGGGGATTTTGTTCCCTTAAACCCCCCCAAACTTTTGTGTACGTTCCAATTAATTCATTATTGTGGTACCATTAGTTGAACACAACGTTTTTAAAAATTTTTTGCCTCTCAGTATTTTTTCGATAAGCCAGTTTTTATCGAGATGCGGCTTCCTTTTTACTATATTTACATAAAAAATTTATGGGGGTTTTGTTCCTTTAAACCCCCCAAATGTTTGTGTACGTTCCAATTAAACTATTATTGTGGTACCATTAGTTAAACGCAGTGTTTTTAAAACTTTTTTGCCTCTTAGTCTTTTTTTGATAAGTCAACTTTTATCGAGATGTGGCTTCTTTTTCAAAATGTAGCAAAAAATTTAAGTTATAAATAAATTTTCAGATTATTAACAGGTGTCTATAATCATACTGAACCATATACAAATAGGTGGTGGATTCGACAAATATTCAAAATATCTCGATAAACACTGGCTTATCAAAAAAGTACTAAGAGGCAAAAAAGTTTTAAAAATATTGTGTTTAACTAATGGTGCCACAATAATAATTTAATTGGAACGTACATAAAAGTTTGGGGGGGTTTAAGGGAACAAAACCTCCATAAAATTTTTATGGGGTGCACAAATTTCACTAAAATTTTTTTTTAAGATGTTGCTGTGATAAAAATTCCTCATGTCCATTTTCAATAAAAAACCTCTAGGAGTTTTCGATATATAAATAAAAATCGATTTTCATTTTGTAACTTCAAAGGGCTGTACCTTTTTTTGTGTGCACTATTGTATATGAGTCGCTCAGAAGCAGAGTGGCCTAAGTGTAAAATTGATGTTTTGAGATATCGGCAAATAAAGAATTGAGCTAAAAATGAAACCAGTTTTTTTTATTAAACAGTATTATTTTATTCACTTACACAAACATTTCTGGAACCTAATACATTATATGAGTCGAATGCGCAAAAAATTAACAAAAAAAATCTTTTTTTTCTATAAAAAAAAGTCAGTTGGGCCACTATGTCAAATATTAAGCTTTTACGAAAAAACATAAAACTTTCACTTGGGTCACCTATTCATCTGTTTCCGATCCAATATCATTATCTACTGCCTCCACGTTTGTCTTCAGGTTTATGTAAAATTCATGATAGACCGGCGGAATGTAAGGAAGAAGACTCTGAAGGTCTTTATACTTTAGTTGCTCTATGGGTCTTCCAGCAGGATAGAGGATGTCCAAGTAGAAGTCTTCTCTTTTTATCTGAAAGACGTCTGTTCTTTTTTTTGTGACGTCAACACAATTAAATAATACACTCTCGTTATTAGAGTACTTAAAATAAATTTTGAATGGCTCTTCTGATTTGAACATTAGCCACTGTATTTTAAGCCATTCTACTTTTATATCTTGCTCTCCTTTTTTTCGGTTTGTAAGTAACTTCTCTAGTTTTTCAGTAGACTTAAAATTTTCAGAGGTCATTTTAAATACCTGAAATTTGTTCTTCTTTTTGGAACTGGAAATAACTTTCACCCAATCGTCTGGCAAAAAAATGTCTTTAAAATATCGTTTTTGTTTTTCGATCACTCCAAAGTCTCTGTCACATGGCAAATAGGAGTGACCGGAAACTAGAAACTTGTGATGTATGACTGTGGGACTGAAAGTATTGGAGACACTCATGTATGTACAAATAGATGCCAGTTTAATATTTCGATTTTGACCTCCGCATTGGTCGCTGTACAAGATCAAAACTGGTGTGTTAACATATGTTTTTACGTAGTGTAAAATGCAAGAACCAATTTCTTGTGGGCCACGTGAGGCTATGCCTTCATGCCATACATACATGTGTATCTGTCCTGTCGTTAGATTGTGGATGCCAAAACAATACGTCCACAACTGTCTCTTGTAATAAGCCACTCCCGTAGAAATACTAGGAGTAGCTAAAGTTTTCATTAAATCAAATGCAATTACTGTTGTGGTATCTTTATTCTTGGCTGCATCTTCCTTCATTCCACTTCGAGCTGCTTCTGCCTTCCGCAGGTGTAACTCTTTCTCTATTTCTATTCTGCTTTTTTCTACACCTACACAGCTTTTTATTTTCATGCTATAAGCGTCACATCGTTTGCAAGTGTCAGTGAGAGGATAACGGAAATGAAGATTAAAATCTTCATTAACCTTCGGAGTACGAAGACTGGGTCAAGCGTGACCCGAAATTCAGTTATTTCTTAATATTTTATGAAATAATTTTTTTACAAATCCGATTGATCGTAAGTTCTCCTTATTTGTTTCAATCTATTTTTTCGTATATAATTCGTGAACATGCAAATTACAGTTTTTCCTCTACGTAACATCTATGATGTCGGGTCAGTCCTGACCCGGTCTTCGGATTTCGAAGAATATTTTCAATATGTTTGTAGGTACACGTAAATCGCAGCCGTCTCTGTTTACGGATATACGTACAGTGGAACCCCGATAAGTCGGCCTCCGATAACCGGAAGTCCGGCTAACCCGAACCGATTTTCATCAGACAAAACAAACATTTTTTCACTTTGACCAAGTTTTTTACCAAGAAATAAACAATACTGTATACAACTGTACTTAATTTAGATGTACATATTGTGCATATTGTATGTACTTCATGTTTTTGCAATTATAATGGAGTTTATCTGTAAGTATACCGTGTTTTATTAATTTTTACTATGTTCTCCGGTTAACTCGGATTTTCGATAACTCGGATCGGCCGCAGTCTCGATTAATCCGACTTATCGAGGTTCCACTGTATTCAAATATATGGCCGGAGCAAATTTACCTATGCCCGTTTTCTGTAAGGTATTAAAATCTGGCCGTCGGAGCGAACTAGAATATGCCCATGAGTAACCATCTTAAAAAATTTAAATACAATAATTTAGGATTTTTTTGTTTTTTGTTGAATTAAAGATACTGTTTAATAATACTGACTATTTAAAACATCCTTATAAATAAAATGAGAATGGGTCACGCTTGACCCATCTTCGTAATCTAAGTAAGTCAAATAATCTCCGTACTCCGAAGGTTAAATATTTTCCAAAAGATGAATTTGGATACCTTCACTTCTGGTTCTTCACCTTGCACATACAAATCAAAAAGTTTTGAGATATTTCAATCAGGTGACAGATACTCTCGATTAGGATTTTTGTTGCGGCTATAGTGTGATGTATATTTGGCAAATTTGTTAATGAAATCTTTTATATTTTGGATATCGGTTTCCCTTGTCTTAGGGGGGTGCTTGCCTCTTTTATCTAGTGGCGTAGTGATTAATTCGCCACCTATTGATTTGTTTATTAAAGCTCTGGTGAGCCTTCCATCTGAAACTTGTAGAGCTTTTTTGAAAAATGATTTACAAACAGTTACCATATCACCTGATTCTTTCGGTAATGTATAAATTCGTGTCTTAGAACGTTTATTATTGTTTTGAGCTGCTGTATGTCGACCTTTATTGACAACATTTACTTGTATATTAATGTAAGCAGTCTGTAAATTAAAATCAGATAAGTTGTAGAAACTTTGGAAAATATTTTTTCTTTCTTTAAGAGATAACAACAAATGACACTTTCGTGGACAGCTGCAAACTCCATGAAAAAATTGTTTCTTAGACACAATTCTACCACGAGAATTCAAATATGATTTTCCTGAATTTCTTTCCAACTTAGACTTAGATCTTTTCCAAACTGAATTATTTTTCTTACGTTTTTTACCCCTACTTGATCCAGGTTCCATAAGTCCATCTTCTGTGAAGCTTTCCCTACTTGTAGAAGACTCAGCATCAGAAGGTGGATGGAAGTCAGAGCCAGAATCTGTTTCAAATTCACTGGGTTCACGAGTACTGGATGTATCCGACAACGGCATTTCCAAACTATAACAAAAATATTCTCTATTAATTATTAATTCAAGTGATCAAATGTCTTTAAAAAAAACTTTTGAATAAAATCCTTTACAAATGTCTTTAAGTTAAAGACTAACCTATACTTTTGGCAACATCGCTTAGAAAACCATAAACATACCATAGATATTATGAAAATATGTCTAAGTAGAAAACTAGCCTGCTTTCTTCATTTTAAGGTTATAATTTTAAGGTTATAATCTTAAAAAATTTAGAATCCTAATTTAAATTTTGAGCCGAGATATTTACAATCACTATTAATTTACACTAAAATACAATAATTTACTCACCGTTGCTCAAGATTGCACAAACATAAACCGTATAAAAGGCTGATAGTACTTTAAAGAACGAATTAACGCTAGACGAGACTGATACAAACACACAAGGCAAGAATGACAATGTCTAAAATATCATACTGCACACTGGCCCAACTGTCACTTGGGCCACGTTTCCATAACTAGATCATGTGAAATGTTTACGTAGCCTAACTGTACAAGTCGCGTCATCTCTTGGTATACAACTAAATGTTAGTTGAGCCACTCTGAAATGAAAGATATAATAAAATGCCACCTATTGTACTACCTACCTGAATTATACAAAAAAATCAGTTGGGCCACTCTGCTTCTGAGCGACTCATATAGGTCAGTGAGGTTCAATCAACCTATTTTTGACCCCAGAATCTGTGGTATAATTTATGACCAATCTTTTCGGGACACCCTGTATATTATTCGTTTTGTCACAAAACATCCTTAAAAGCAGTTTGTACCTCATAAGGTACATCTAATTGAGGTGCCCAGATTACTACTTTGTATCATCTCTATTTTAGAAACTAATACATGCTGTGATAAATTATAGTCTTTACTTACCTATAAAACATATATCCGCGTTTATTCTCGAAAATAAACAGCAACAACATACACAAACGGACTGTCCTAATCTCTTGCAAATGTCACTCAAACGAACTAATTTCAAATCAGGTTATAACTGTCAAGCAAAAACAAAATCGCGCGCAGAATGCAGGCGTCTACAAATTAGACATGATAAATATTGACCTGCAAAATATTTTCTTGGATATAAGTCAATTCCCATTGATGTTTGAAATCATACATAATAAAAATGTACCTCTTGAGGTAAATGAAAGGGTTATGCACACCATTATTTCAATTTAATAAATTTTATTTATACACTCTATTTATTCAACTTAATTATTTAATTTTATTTATTTATCTATACAGGGTGTCCAGAAACTCTACCGACAAATGAAGACAGAAGATTCCTCAGATAATTCTAAGACAATTTAACCCAATTCACCTAGTTTGAAAATGCTTCCTAAGGGAGCTAGTAGAGCTCTTGGAAGATGGCGTCTGGTAATTAGTTTTACTCACACACCTCCAGTACGCTTCTATTTAGAAAAACGACATTTGGTAAGATTATTTACCTTCCAGGGATAAATCGATTCCATCCATTGCGAATTTCTAGTACAGGCCAGAGGCGTCCGTTTTGGGTAGGGCAACGGTTATTCTATCGCATAACTTTTTTGTCTTTAACGTTTAAACATTTTTGACTCTGCACTATTAAATTTTGAGGTATTCTAAAAAACTAAAAGGTACTCTTGCTTTAAGTCGGTAGGATACACTGTGTTCTAGAAAAATAGATTTAAAAATTTTTAGGTTCTTGAATTTGAAAAAAAGTGGAAAAAAAATTAAAAAAAACGGTGTATTTACCAACTGAAAGCAAGAGTAACTTTAAGTACCAGAATACCTCATAATTTATTAATTTAGTGTGAAAAATGCTTAAAAATTAAAAACAAAAAAGTTATGTTAAAATAACCGTTGACCTACCCAAAACGGACGCATATGATCGGTACTAGAAATTCGCAATTAAAGAAATCGATTCATCTCTGCAATATAAATAAACGTACCAGTTTTCGTTTTTCTAAATAGATTTTTTTTCTTTTTTTTTAAATTCAAAAAAACGAAAACATTACAAATCGATTTTTATAGAATACGGTGTATCCTATAGACTTAAAGCAAGAGTACCTTTTAGTACGAGAATACCTCACAATTTATTAATCCATAGTCAAAAATGCTTAAAAATTAAATACAAAAAAGTTATAATATCCGTTGCCCTACCCAAAACGGGCGCCTATGACCGGTACTAGAAATTCACAATGAATGGAATCGATTAATCTCTGGATGATAAATATGCGTACCAATTTTCGTTTTTCTAAATATGTAGAAGCATTCTGGGGGTATTTAAGAAAAACTAATTACAAGACACCATCTTCAAAAAGCTCTAGCTCCCTTAGGAAGCATTTTCGGACTAAGTGAATTGGGTTAAATTATCTTAAAATTGTCGGAGCAATCTTTATTTTCGTTTGTCGGTAGAGTTTCTGGACACCCTGTATATACTATTTATTGAAAATTTCTATTTATATATATATATTAATTTATATATATATATATATATAATATATTTATGTATATATATATATACATTTTATTCATTTTATCTATATACATTTTATTTCTTTTATTTATTTATTAATTTTATCTATACCTATTTATTCATTCATCTTAGTTTTAGACATTTTAACCTGATAATAGGATGCGAATCCGCTGCAGACGAAACCTCAGGGAACTGCGCCTAAACGGACCTCAAGGATCAACCTGGTATAAGGATACTGCAGGTGAACGTGGGCAGATCGTACGATCTTGTCCACGCAAAAGCCTGCAAGCTAGAAACAGATCTGCTCATAGTCCCCGAACCAATTAGAAAACTACATCGGCCGGCGGGTGGGTACAAGATAGCGAGCAAAACGTGGCGGTGCTCATTAGGAATACGGATGTGGGAGTGCGTGCCATTGTCAGGGGGGAAAATTACGTCCTCATCAGACTTAGGGACTTCACCCTCCTGGCATGCTACATGTCTCAGAACATCCCTGTACCTAGATACAAAGATATAGTAGATGAAATAATGAGTGCCGCCGCGAACAAAAAGGAAATTATGATCGCCGGGGACATCAATGCAAAATCTAGGTTGTGGGGTTCCTCCATAAACAACAAAAAGGGGAAACTCTGGAATGAGTGGATAGCCCAGACTGGCCTACAAGTGCTAAACAATAATAAACCTACGTTCGTAAGGGGGGCCAGTCAAACGCATATTGACTTTATTATTGCAAGCGAAGGGCTATCAAGAAGAGTCCACGATTGGGATGTCCTCGACGATCAGTTATTTACCTACCACCGATATATCTATCAAATGAGGAGTACAGGGGAAAAACAAGAAATATCACATTTTATGCATATTGAGGTAAACACCAATAAAGGTTTAATTTTTATGATATCTAAAAACTACTTAGGAGATTCTTAGCAGAATTCTAGCAAGTCTTACTATAATCTTAATCTAATATGAATTTATATTAACTTATTAATTTAATAATGCACCAAAAAACTGCTAACATTCCTTATTTTTGTTCAGTGGCGTGCGGAAAATCCTGATCCTTCGCCTGGATACAAATTTATATAGACAGATCTTTCTGTTTTTTGTCCTAAATCGATAGCCTAGTCGATAGTACTCAGTTTTTGCTACCACATTGCGAGAAAAACCAAAATTAATGAAAAGTGACATTTCTTGTTTTTCAACAAAATTATTTTAACAAAAATACCTATCGGAGGTCAGAAAGATAAATCAGGAAGAGGTTTCTGACCTTGGCCAACTGAGAAGCAAAGTTGGCCACCGTGAAAAGGAAAAACAACCAAAAAACCCCCTACTGGTGGACGGATGAAATTGAAGATCTACGGGAGAAATGCCTCAAAACTCGAAGGAATTACACAAGAAGCCAGGGCAACCTCGAGCCCAATGAAATATACAAAGAACAGAAGAAAAAATTAAACAAAACAATAAAACAAAGTAAA
Source organism: Diabrotica virgifera virgifera (assembly GCF_917563875.1). Classification (NCBI taxonomy): domain Eukaryota; kingdom Metazoa; phylum Arthropoda; class Insecta; order Coleoptera; family Chrysomelidae; genus Diabrotica; species Diabrotica virgifera. The sequence continues at coordinate 190,214,434 of NC_065443.1, forward strand.
AAAGAAAAGTGGCATGCCTTGATTAAAGCTTTAGATGAGGATATATGGGGCGACGCATATAAAATTACCATGAAGTCCTTGAAAATAATGCCTCCATATAAACTTGACGAGGACCAGCGGATGGAATCAGCTGAAGTCCTCTTCCCCACGAACACAGTCCAAAACTTTATCAAGATTGTTTCAACAATGCTAGAGGAGTTCAAGCAAGATGAAATAAAAACCGCTGGTCAGGAGATGAAGGCGGGGAAAGCTCCCGGCCTCGATGGGCTGCCCCCAAGAGGCAATCAAAATAATAGCAACAGAGAAACCAGGTTTGATCAGAAGAATATGTAATGACCTACTGCAGAAGCAAGAGTTTCCCAGGGACTAAAGGTAGCGAACTTAGTTCTATTCCTGAAGCCTGGGAAGCCCCCCGATTCAGCAGCCTCTTATGGGCCTCATTGTAGACAGTATAGTCGAATGTGGGGCTCCGGAATATGTGTCCAACATAATAAAGGACTACCTATCTGAAAGAACCGTATGCATATCAAAGAAAAAGAAGATGAAAATGACCGCGGGAGTACCCCAGGGGTCAGTACTGGGACACTCACTATCGAATATATTATATAACGGGGTACTAGAAGTAAACAAAGAGATAAAGGCGATTGCATAAGCGAACAATCTGGCCTTACTAGTCGATGGCGATTGAGGCATAATAGAAAAAATAAACCAAGCAATAAAGAGAACCGCAGAATGGATAGAAGAAAATGATTTAAAACTTGCAGTAGAGAAAACGGAAGCGATAATCTTGAGAGGACCGAGATACAGAAACAACAATATTATTCGAGTACAACGGCTCCGAAATAAGACCCCAAAAAACCGTGAAATACTTAAGAATTACGTTAGACGACAGACTGACATTTGGACAATACGTTCAAGAAGCTTGTTGAAAGGCTGAAAAAGGACCTCTATACTAAACTAGGGGTGTAAGGGATGTAAGGGATTGTGATGCGCAATATATAGCCTCTGCTATCAAAATGTCAACCTCACCTGCCCGTGTGATGATCTTGATCACAGATCACTTAACTCTCTTTAGATGTTTCACGCAGGTATCTCAAGGTCATACTAAACTAAATGTCATTTTTAGTAATGATACGTTTTGTCGCCATGCACCTGGAGTGAAGATTTCTTCTATATCACTGAGTCTGAGTGTCATTATAATTTGTCAATTGTCATCATTGTCAGTGTCAGTCGTCAGTATGCCTTTATCTTTTATCTTTATGTCAGTATGTAAAAATGTTTATCTGATTGTTAGCAATAATAAAAAATCCTGATTTAGATAAAATGGATTCAAATACAGTTTTTGAAACAAAACGAATGTGATTTGAAGATCCCTAGGAAGATCAAATTCCTAGCTTACATTTGCATGGTGAGTTCAACAAGTATTTGTTATTAGAGAACAAGTAACACAGTTAGTGGTGTAGGGAAGCAAACGAATGTAACACCAAGACCAAGTAAGTAACCCCTACAGAAAATATACAATTAATACAAATTATTTTACGTGAAATGAATATGGTTATTATCAAATCAATTATATTAATTTTTTGTTTTAGTTGAAAGTCCTCAACAAGTAGAGATGCACACATGTTGCAATCATTTGAGATACCCTTTTGTAGAAGTATTTGGAAGATAACTATTAATAATTTCATTTGTAAAGATACGATTTGTAAAAAAGTATATACAAAGTGGTTTTGCTGGTATTAAATAAATAAATAAAAATACGTTGTCATGTCTTATTTTTTCCCAAATGGTATTTTGTATATTTGAAATTAAAAATAATTTGCATATTTTAAAACCAAATTATTTTTTTTTCAACTATACAAATATTTTAACCTAACATTTTCTTCCCACCAAAATTACATTTTGAAATTCCCGCTTGAAATTAGTTCCGATACAAGCGGCATGGAGCGCTGTTTTTCATATTTAACCAAAGCGTTATCGTGAAACATCTAGAGGAGGTAGGTGATCTGTGATCTTGATACTAATCATCCGGTGCATACTGCTTGACAACAAACGAGGATCTGGCCATAGATAAATAATATAGTATATACGGATAGATAGGAAACTCACTGTAAAAATTTGGTTCCTTGCGCGCCACTTGCGACCGTAGTGATTACTAATCACTATTTGGCGGGAAATTCAAATGAACAAGCATTAACTTCATCCGTTCAGCGCGTCTTGCGGACTCTTTCGTTACCAATTAAAATATCTTATTATTTTACAAGAAATAATCTCACCTATATTATTAAAATAAAATACCAGAACTTACTAAGCTTGTTAAAGTATTTTATTTAAATAATATCTAAGTAATACTCATAAATTATTCGGAATTCTCAAGTTACAAAATATGTTATTATTTGTGCTGTCAAATTTAGTAAGGAAAAGGGATATAAAAAAGTTAGACAATTTTTTCTAAATATATGTGTATTTATTTGTTGTTTCAGATAAAACAGTTATAAACTAATTACTATTTACCTATTAGTCCGTTCTTTAACGGCAAAATATTGCAAAACCTCTAAATTTTAAACAACCGCTTGGATTGGTATGAAATTTGGCATACACATAGCTAACAAGTCAAAGAAAAAAAGTGATATTGTGCCGATATGTGCTTTTGCCCTGGGGGTGGTTTTTACCCCCTCTTCGGGGTGAAGAAATATTCGTCCAAAGTAAGTCCGGAAATGGATAAACTGACTAATTTTAAGTAACTTTTGTTCTATAGAGTTTTTTCACGAAGTCAATATTTTCGAGTTATTTGCCAGTAAATATGTTCATTTTTTCAACAAAATAACCACGTTTTTAGACGGTTTTTCGCAAATAACTCAAATAGTAAGTATTTTGTCGAAAAAACTTTCTTAGCAAAAATATAGCGTGTAAAAATTTTTAAAAAATGGTGCATATATTACGTCTTTATACCTAGTAGAAGCAGAGTTATAGCTAATGAAAAATAGGTTCATATTCGTCAAATTCCAAATGAAATACTTTAACGTGAAATAACCAAACATGAAGCACATTCCGGGGAAAACTTATTAAGACTTATTTAAAGTGTTTAAAAAAAGCTTAATTTTTGTCCTATAAAAAAAATTCTAGCATCAAAAGTAAACAAGTTACGCTCAAAATAAAGTTAGTCCCTTTTTTTTTGGTAAAAAAATCGGGAAAATCACCTCCTAATTAGTATCTCAAATGAACTTAATCTTTACGACTTCACAAGTTTTTTGATTCATGTATGTATTGTTTATATGATCTGTAAGTTTCATCGGTTCAAAGTCATTATTTTTGAAAGGGCTGTAGTTAAAAGGGGTTGAACGAGTCACTGATCACGAATGTAAGCAATTAGAAACACCAAATCTTAATCAATTTTTGTCTAACAGAAAAACAAAAAAAAACATGATATTCAGAAAAGCAATGCTGACTTTTTTTGTTTTTAGAGATTTTTGGTATCTCTAACAATTTTTAAGTTATTTTGAAAAAAGCATATTTTTCAAAATTAAAATTTTTAAAAATTATACTTTATAACCAATTTTTTTTTTAAATTAGCACTTTGAATCGATGAAACTTACAGATCATATAAATACAACATAAGTAAAAAAATCTGTGGAGCGGTAACGATTAATTTCATTTAAGTTGCTAATTAGGGGGTGGTCTTCCCGATTTTTTTTTGACAAAACAAAAGGGACCAACTTTATTTTGAGCGTAACTTGCTTAAATTTCATGCTAGAAACTTTTTATAAAAACAGAAATAAAGCTCTTTTTAAACACTTAAAAAAATTTATAATGAGTTTTCTACAAAAAGTGCTTAATTTTTTGGATATTTCATGTCGAAATATTCTATTTGAAATTTGGGGAATATGAATCTATTTTTCATTGGCTATAACTCTGGTTCTACAATGTCCAGAGACCTAACGCGTACACCATTTTTTTTTACTTTTTTACAAGCTATATTTTTGCTGAGAACGTTTTTTCGACAAAATACTTACTTTTTGAGTTATTTGCGAAAAACCGTCTAAAATGTGGTTATGTTGTTGAAAAATGAACATATTCACTAGCAAATAACTGGAAAAGTGTTGACTTGGCGAAAAAGCTCTATAAAACAAAAGTTACTTAAAATTAGTCAGTTTACCCATTTCCGGACTTATTTTGGACATATATTTTTTCACCCCCAAGAGGGGGTGAAATCATCCCCAGGGCAAAAGCACACATCGGCACAATATCACTTTTTTTCTTTGACATGTAAGCTATGCGTATGCCAAATTTAATGTCAATCCAAGCGGTTCTTTAAAATTTAGAGCAAAAACCGTGAAAGAATGTACTATATGCATTTTTCTAACTTTTCACAACACAAAAGTTCTTTCGTAACTAAAACAAAACAAAACTAAACTTTATAAACGAAGGATAAAGAACCAACTTAAATTGAAATTACTAAGAATAAATCGTTAAGATAATAAAATAAAAACTGTAAACTAATGGAACATTATTTCCACTAACTGTCATTACTTTTGACAGAAATGACATTGCCCCATTGCCGAGTTAAGCCTCGTTTGATTATTTTATTTGTGACATTCAGATATGGTGTTAACATAAATGATTGGTTAAAGTCTTCGTGAGCGAGATAGGCAGTCCTGGCTGCATCCTGTATCTCCGGCTTTTACAATATATAAGCACAAGAGACGACGGAGATACAGGATGCAGCCAGAAAGCAGTTTCTTAACGAAAAGTCTTGGATTTAAAATATTGTTTATTATTTTTATTTCAATGATTTTAATTGTATAAAAGTAGTAAACTTTGTATCTAGGGCTTTTCGTCTTTCTCGTATTACGAGAGATGTCGCTGTTTTGCGTCTCAAAAGGTGGAATCATGACATCGGGATGTTTTCCCTTAAATAGGCAGGGTTGTTGATATTTGTTTCAGAGTTGTGACTACATAGCTTCACTGAGGATGCATAGATGCTGAAATAGCTATATGGAGATGGTGATCCAACTCTGAATCAAATGAAAACAAAAACTGTCTTTATCTAAAAAAAAACATGTTTGTCTACCTACTCAATGAGCAGAAAACAAGAAAGGGATAAAAAATCACTTTCTAATTTAAAATTGTTTTATTTTTCAAATTAACCAGGGACTCTTACAGTATCTGAAAATATTAATGGTTTTTCACTAACAACTAAAAAATTAAAATAAAAATGATAGTATTCCATTTTTACCAACAGTCCTGGCTTATCCGAATGGTAAAATGCCAATTAATAAAAAAAAATGTAAGATATACGCAAGCTAATGGACTATATACAAGAAGAAAAAAGATAATTTTTTGAAGAGATTATGTAGTGGCCTACTACTGATGCAATTAATGATGATTAATGATTTTACTGGTGGACAAAACAATAATTTTTTTTAAAATTATTTTCTGAAGCAACATACATGAGACACTTGTCTAAAAATCCTAATAGGATTTAAGGAAAAAAAATTACAAAAAAATGTGTGATGCACGATTGTAAAATATTATTGTCAAAATTATTTTAAAGCATTTTTCATACCAGCGCATTACAATCAGTTTTTCTGTGATTAACTCCAATTTCTGACTCATGTTGTTTCTGAAATGAGTATCCCGAATGAAGTACGTGCCTCCTAGTGGCGGGATACGGGCAACAATACATTGGCTTATAGGGCAGTCCTTACAGTAGGGATCCTGGCCTATACAGAAAAATGCAGGCGGGTGTGGGGTAATACTGCACTTTGGTTGCATTGGTGGTGTATTGGCTAAACGTGCAGGACAGGGCAGGGTATGGTGCTGATAGAAAAGGCATTCAGGCATCAAATATCCAAAAATCTTTTCAGGCCATAATAATGAAAAGACCTTCTCCAAACGAAATAAAAACTTATACTGAAATGATGGCATCTCCTGAGGTAAAATGTTCCGGAAGTAAAATGAGCCTCCATTCGGATCTCCGGGTGAGGACTATCTCAGGGGGAACACCATTACAGGTTAGAAAAATCAGGATAGGGTCTTGGAATCTTGGTAGTCTTACAGGTAAGAGTCTGGAGTTAGTGGATGCGCTCAAACGAAGAAGAGTTCAAATTGCTTGTATTCAAGAAACTAGGTGGAAAGGACAAAGGGCGAAAGAACTAGGTGATGGATATAAATTGTGGTATGTAGGGAGTAGTAACACTAGAAATGGAGTTGGTATAATTGCTGATAGTGAAATGAAAGATAACGTAGTAGAAGTTGTAAGAACGAGTGATAGAATGATGTCAGTGAAATTTGTAATTGATAAAGAGGTATTGAATGTTGTGTGTGTGTATGCTCCTCAAACAGGTCTGGGTGAGAATGAAAGAAGAGCTTTCTATGATCAATTGGGAGACATACTGAGTAATATTCCAGCGGAGGAGAAAGTTATAATAGGAGGTGATTTCAATGCACATGTGGGCCAAGCCAAGACAGGATATGAAACAATACATGGGGGATTAGGCTTTGGAACTAGAAATGAAGCTGGAGATGACATGCTAGAATTAGCAACAGCATTGGATATGGCGATTGTTAACACATTCTTTAAAAAGAGAGAAACTCAACTTATTACCTACAAAAGTGGACAACATCAATCCCAAATAGACTACTTCATGATAAGGAAAGAAGACATACGTGAATGCAAGGACTGCAAGGTAATAGTTAGTGAGACAGTAAGCCAACAACATAAGCTGCTTGTTCTTGACATCGAAGTAAAAAGCGAAACTAAACAAAAATATCGGAGAGGACCACAAAAAATCAAGTGGTGGATGCTAAAAGATGAGAAGGAAGGTCTACTCAGGGAAAGAATAGTAGAAAAAATATGTTGGAACATGAAAGGAAGCCCTAACACAATTTGGAGAAAAATGGCCAATATTATTAGAGAGACGGCTATTGAAATACTTGGGAAAACGTCAGGAAAGAAGTTTGAAGATAAAGAGACTTGGTGGTGGTCAAATGAAGTACAAGGAAAAATAAAAGAGAAGAGAAAATTATATAAAAAGTGGCAAGAAACCAGATCGGACATAGATCTTCAAAACTATATGGTCGCCAAAAAGGAAGCGAAAGTAGCAGTAGCAAAAGCTAAAGCAGAAGCGTATTCAAACCTATACGATCAACTTGATACCAGGGAAGGCGAAACGAAGATATATAAAATAGCCAAACAGAGAGCGAAGAAAGCAAAAGATTTTAATCAGATTAGGTGTATCCGAGATGAAAATAATAAAATACTAGTTCACGAAAGGGATGTCAAAAAGAGATGGAGAAAGTACTTTGACAGCTTATTAAATGAAGAATTTGACAGACAGCCTGTAGAGTCAACGGAGACAGTAGCAGCAATGGTCACCAAAATAACCAACGAGGAAGTGGCTCAAGCGCTTCAAAAAATAAAGAAAGGAAAAGCGGTAGGACCAGATGATATTCCTGGGGAAGTATGGAGAGCATTGGGAGAGACAGGAACAAGGTGGCTAGCAGGTCTATTTAATAGAATTATGGAAGTTGGACAAATGCCAGACGAATGGAGAAGCAGTATACTGGTACCTGTTTACAAAAACAAGGGAGATATACAACAATGTACAAACTACAGGGCTATAAAACTGCTTAGCCACACCATGAAAATATGGGAAAGAGTAATTGATAGACGGATACGTGAAGAGACCGAAATATCCGAGAATCAATTTGGCTTTATGCAGGGTAGATCAACAACAGATGCAATTTTCATTATAAGGCAGTTGATGGAAAAATACAGGAGTAAAGAAACAAACGCTCATATGGTATTCATTGATCTTGAGAAAGCATATGATAGAGTTCCTCGAGAGATTCTGTGGTGGGCACTCAATAAGAAAGGAGTCCCTGGTGAATATGTAAAGATTGTGAGGGATATGTATGAGGGAGTAACGACTAGTGTTAGGACAGGTGTGGGAGAGACTGATAAATTTCATGTGAAAGTAGGATTGCATCAAGGTTCTGTGCTTAGTCCGTATTTATTCTCATTAGTTTTGGACCAGATTACAGCGAAAATACAGGGTAACATTCCATGGTGCTTAATGTATGCTGATGATGTCGTGTTAGTAGGAAATAGTGAAAGAGACTTAGAACAAAAACTGGAACAGTGGAGACAAGCTCTGGAGGAAAAAGGTTTAAAACTTAGTAGGACAAAAACAGAGTATTTGGAATGTTCATTTAAAGATGGAGCTACTACAAATAAAATGGTATCTTTGGATGGTGAAATGATTGTAAAAAGCAATAGTTTTAAGTACCTAGGATCGGTATTACAGAGTAATGGAGAAATAGATGGAGATGCATGCAGTAGAATTAGGGCTGGATGGATGAAGTGGAAAGAAGCGAGTGGTGTGTTGTGTGACAGAAAAATTCCAATGAAGCTGAAGGGAAAATTCTATAAAACAGCCATAAGACCAGCTATGATGTACGGAACTGAATGTTGGGCAGTGAAAAACAAAGAGGAACAGCGAATGCATGTGGCGGAAATGAGAATGCTTAGATGGATGAGTGGAGTGACAAAGAAGGATAAAATTAGAAATGAGTATATTAGGGGAAGTCTAGGTGTGGCACCAATTGATGCCAAAATGAGAGAGCATAGGTTAAGATGGTTTGGTCATGTTCAACGTCGAGACGTTAACCACCCAATACGAAGAATATCTGAAGTGCAGATTCCTGGAAGGAGTAGGAGAGGAAGACCAAAGAAGACCTGGGGGGAGACGATAAGGCAGGACATGTTGGTAAAGGGGATTAACATTGATATGGCCCAAGATAGAATTGTGTGGAGAAATGCAATTAGGGAAGCCGACCCCGCATAGGGATAAGGCAAAGAGAATGATGATGATGTTGTTTCTGAAATGACCGATTCAATTACAGATTTCTTTATAGTACATACATAATAATTAAGCTAGGTCTACCTCGAAGTACTTGAAGTTTATTTTAATGAATAATTTTAATTTATGGACGTCAAAACAATGTAATTTATGTATTTTATTATTTTTTTTATCTATTTTAATTTATATTATGCTTAATATAAATATGCTTAATTAATATATATATGCTTAATATAAATTATGATACTATTTTATATATTCTACAATTTTTACTACCTATGTCTAAATGAACTTGTTAACTAGTAGGGTTGATAGATGTTCTCACGCAGTCTTAAATGTTAATAGTGATAAATAATGTTAATATTGACAAAAACATTACGAATTTTTAAAGCTTGAAAAAGCAACTCAGCAAGAAATGGTCCTAGAAAAACTTCTTTTTTACCCTGTGGAAAATTGACAGGAAAGCGAATATCGAAACAGCATTTCAAAATTTTTGTGTCCCGGGACGTTATTAAAAAACAAGTTATGAACAAATTACCACAACTTTATAATCCCAGTTCGGGATGGGAGTTTAATTGAAATTTTGATTTCTCACTGAATTTATCGAAAATATAGATAAAAGTAAAAAAAATGAATTCTTATATAAATGAAAACATACTCTATCAGCAAAAACGCGTTTTTGCAATCGAACAAATAGTAACGTTTAAAAAACAAATCAAATATTTCATAAACAATTGAATATTTTTCAAGTATTTATTTTTGCTTTAAACTGGTAACATAACTCAACTTCTTCTGCAAAATAAAATATTTGATAATGCTTATTTATGCAAATAATATTTTTCTGCAAATTTTTTTTTCAAGCCTTATTTATAATTATTTAAGGGGGTTTATTTTAATTAAGTTACAGGGGTGACGGTTGAAACAAAAAGAGAAAATTTAGTGTGATTTTTAATTTTAAAAATCTAATTCAAAAGATACTTTTCGTTTATTCTAAAGAAATTTCGGCCCGCGACAATAATATATAATGTAATCTTTCATTGTGCGTTTAAATTTTTCAAAAATATTTATTAGTTTTCTCAGGATTCGAAGAAAATTACAGTGGAACCTCGATAACTCGGATTCGGGTTATCGAAAATCTGGGTTAGCCGGAGAATATGGTAAAAATTAATAAAATAAGATATACTTACAGATAAATTCCGTTATAATTGAAATAACATGAAATATATATGCACAGTACACATCTAAATTACGTATAGCTGTATAGAGTATAGAGTTTTGTTCATTTCTTGGTAAAAAAATCATGCGTAGACAAAAGAAAAAAGGCAAACACAAACCTATCTGAAGTACGATTACAGAACGGAAGCGAAAAATACGACTGTAATACTACACACAATACGGTTACAATCAGAACAATGTTATGTTATTTAAGAACAGTGGAGACTAAGACTATTGTTAAAAAAAAATTAATTACAATTAACAGAGGGGTTGTTTCGCACTTTAAGGGGCTGAACAAACGCTGCGAAGGGGTGGACAAACGGGTAGTTGTGATTCTGTATCCGAATTAACGTTTAAATGCCCATTTAAGGGAACGTGAAGCTAGCCCGAATAAAGAAATAAAAAAATAATTACAATTAACGAGGGGGTTGTTTCGCACTTTAAGTGGTTGGACAAACGCTGCGAAAGGGTGGACAAACGGGCAGTTGTGATTCTGCACCCGAATTAACGTTTAAATGCCCATTTAAGAGAACGTGAAGTTAGCCCGAGTAAAGAAATAAAAAAATAATTACAATTAACTAGGGGGTTGTTTCGCACTTTAAGGGGCTGGACAAACGCTGCGATGGGGTGGACAAACGGGTAGTTTTGATTCTTCACCCGAATTAACTTTAAAATACACGTTTAAATGGACGTGAAGTTAGCCGGAATTAAGAAATAAAAAAAAAATTAAAATTAACAGGGGGGTTGTTTCGCACTTTAAGGGGTTGGACAAACGCTGCAAAGGGGTGGACAGACGCTTAGTTGTGATTCTGCACCCGAATTAACGTTTAAATGCCCATTTAAGAGAACGTGAAGTTAGCCCGAATAAAGAAATAAAAAAATAATTACAATTGACGAGGGGGTTGTTTCGCACTTTAAGGGGTTGGACAAACGCTGCGAAGGAGTGGACAAACGGGTAGTTGTGATTCTGCACCCGAATTAACGTTTAAATACCTATTTAAGAGAACTTGAAGTTAGCCCGAATTAAGAATTAAAAAATAATTACAATTAACGAGGAGGTTGTTTCGCACTTTAACGGGCAGGACAAACGCTGCAAAGGGGTGGACAAACGCTTAGTTGTGATTCTGCACCCGAATTAACGTTTAAATGCCCATTTAAGAGAACGTGAAGTTAGCCCGAATTAAGAAATAAAAAAATAATTACAATTAACAGGGGGTTGTTTCAGAGGGTGGACAAAAAAAATTATGTGGTGGACAAACATGGACAAACGATGGACAAACAATATAGCAAGAGTTTTTTTAAATTTCCGAAAATTTGTGTTTATAAAAAAGAATTGATGGGTGGACTAACGAAATAAAATGGTGGACAAACGTGGACAATCAATGGACAAACGAATGGCATCAATCGCATTTTTTTTCCCGATTTTTTCGGGCTAAGTTCACGGACCTAAATTAAATTTAGTAAGTTTTAAATGGAAGCTGGTTCCTTCATCCTTGTAGGAAAAAATCGTAAAACCTTCAAAATAATAAATGACCGCATAGTAAATTGTATGCAAAATGATCAATTTTTTATTATTTAAACAATGATCCCCTAATATCAATTATATACTTTCGTGAACATTTTTTTTGTTTTCACCTATACTTTGATATATAGGTCTGGATCCCGCGTATGAAAAAAAAGTTGATTAATAGCAAGCTGAAAATTTGTTAATAGCTTAAGGGTGTCTAGTCGGATAAACTTTGATATATGGGAACACTGGAACAGGGGCAGTTTTAATTGTGGAACAGGTTAAAAATTTGGAACGGTCAGACCACGAAACCGGCACATTTATTTTGTCCGACAGAACAGACTTAAACTCTCCGAACAGATATTAAACTCTCATGCAAAAATCAGACTGCTATTTATCACCTGTCATAATTCCTGTCATTTGACAAATTCTACATGTTCCACTCATTAAAACGCCCATTTGGTGATAAATAGCAGTCTGATTTTTGCATGAGTGTTTAATCTCTGCTCGGAGAGTTTAAGTCTGTTCTGTCGGACAAAATACATGTGCCGTTTATCCAGACCTAATAGGTAAGATTTGTTCTAACCTGTACGGAATTAGATTTGTATTTGCGTGTATTGTAATTTTATTTGCTTTGACTAAATAAACATTGTTGCAGTTTTCTTTGATGATGACTATGAAAGTAGGCGAAATATACTGGATGTAGTATAAAGAATACACTTTATCGATATCAGCTGTTTTTTTCGCAAATTTTTTGATTATTCAGCTATTATAGGAGGAAGGTGTAGTTATGTTAGAGGAGGATAAGTTATAAATATTGGGAAGGGTGTTACTAGTAGTTAAAATGACACGTGGTGGGTCATGGGTATCAACACTGTTTTGGATATTGGGACATGAATTTGCAGTATGTCCAACAAATTGTTGTAGTATTAAGAATACACTTATGCTGTTTACCTAATAATTTCCTCCTCCTCCTTATATAATATATATGTATACAAAATTTGGAATCTAATACAAAGTCTTAATATCGAAAACCATTTTTTTATTCACTCTGTACTGTAAACGCCAAAGAATTTGAAACATATTTTTATTCTATTTTGTTTATCTACGTAATTTAACCCAACTCTCAATCTTATGATAATGTTATTGTAACAGAAACCACAAAATTTTATTAACCGTATTAACGGTACCTATCTAGGTAGAGAAACATTTGTATATTATAAATTATAATAATTATTCATGGACAGCGAATATACAACACTTTTATGGAAAATTTTACGGTCTAGAGAGTAAGAGAGTATTTTTTATATTTGAGGTTCCTATTTAAAATGCTATTTTCAAACCGCAAAATTTAATAAACGCAGATAATTTTCTGTATCGTTATTACTATTTCGAAATTGGAACATTCGATTTGATATGTTGCTTCGTAGTAAAATCAAAATTTTATAATAGGTCTGACGGATAAAAAATAATTATTTTTCTACGACCTTTTAATAATATGCTCATTATTCGCCATTTCTGAGTACCCATTACTTTACCACTGAGTAATAGTTTATTACTTACGGGCTGAAGTTAGGTTTAACTGGCGAATGTCACTTTTAATATTAGTCTTACATAAACTGCAAATAAAATTACTTACTTAATAGTTATTTATGATATAAGTGTTAAAAGTACACGTTTAAGGCACGCATGTGAAAATTTGCAGAATGAGCGATAGCGAGTACGTGAAAAATGTACTTTTTAACACGCATATCATACAATATTTTTTCTACAAACGTAATTACAGGACAATATCTACAAAAACTTTTACTTGAACTTGACTGACATTCCAATTTTATATTTTTTTGATATTACATCAAAATTGCATATACGGTCAATATGAACTGCAGTGTCTTAAAATTTTTTTAAAGCACTAGTGCCTTAAAGTAGCATTTTTCACGCTCGTATGAAGTGCTAAAAATTGCATTTTTAACATGTTTGTAGAAAAACTTGTTTATTTAACACAATATTTATTGTAATGTATATCAATAATAATTATTAACTTCGAAAAAACTTTAAAGAATTTTTAACTGTAAAAATGCGTTAGTATATTTTTTACTTTTATACCTTGTTTACTATTATGAATTTTGACGTTTACCATTTTCAGTGACAGTGACATTAGCGTATTTGGTGTGTTTATTGGAATTTAAAACTTATATTGTGTCTATTTTATAAAGTTATCTTGTATTCTAAATATATTATAACATATTATAGAAAGTTATACATATTATTATATTATATATAGTTAAATATAAATAATATGCATTATAACGTTTTAAAAATACGTCCACGCACCGGTAATAGCCATTTCCTATTTTATTACAATGAAAGTAGGTAAAAAATACTTATAATTTTTCGGAAATGAAAATAATTTGAATTGACTATTTCTTGTTGTGTCTTTTACAATACATAATTCAGACAACATTGCTAATTAATAGTAAGCAACCAATTATTCAGCCGTGTACTATTGGTAAGCAAAATTTATTTTTGTAAATTATAATTTTAATCTCGAGTAGTTGATAATTATGTTGTTTTACTAATTAAAATAAAAAAAGTCGTAGAAAAAGTATAGTATTCTACTTGCATGTAATGGCTATTACTCACTCTGATAAATTACGACACTCGCCTACGGCTCATCATCGTGAGTAATAGCCATCATTACATGCTCGTTGAATAATATAGTTACTATTATTTATTTATTTACATAAAGTACCTCGACAAGTATGGTCATTGGTACACCAACATTAAATATACAGTATGGTGCAAATGAAAGGAATAAGTTCGTTATTTCGTAAACCGGCGACGTAAGGAAACATCCTGAACCAGGTCGATTTTTATTTTTGAACTAGTAGTGCAGTAACTGAAGGTTTTCACCTCCGATTTTGTTGAACCTCCATCGATTTTCATGAAAATTGGTGAGTAGTTAGAAAATACCTCAAGGAACAAAGGTGACATGATGCCAACTTGCGCTTTTACCTTGGGGGTAAATGCCACCCCTTCTCGGAGGTGAAAATTAGTTTATTAAAAATAATAACATAAATCAATAAAGGAACAAATTATAAGCAAAATTTGTTATATAAAGTTATTAACTTAAATCCATACTTTTTGAGTTATTAAAGATCAAAGATTTTATTTTTTCGTAAAAAAATGCATGTTTTAAAGCTGTTTTTTACGTATAACTCAAAAACTATAATCTTTTACAAAAAAGTTATTATGGCCAAAATTGAAGAAGTGGATTATGGGTAATTGAATGTATATTTTTTTCGGCGAGTACTCAAATCTAAATATTCAAGCTTAAATAACGGAAAAACAATGCATTTTATAAAATATATCTGTTAAACACTTGTCAAAGTACTTTGGAGTACCTATCAAATGAACTCCAGAAGAAGTTAATAGCATCAAAATTAAGCAAGTTATGATGAAAATATGAGAACCCTTTCGAATTTTTTAGGAAAAAGTGAAAAATAAAATATACGCCATTTCCTCAAAAATTAAAATTTATTGTAATTCTTACAGGAGTTTCTTCATATTAGCATAAGTAATGATTTCAACAATTTTGACCAGTTTAGAATGCATATTTTTGAAAAAAAGATATAATTAAAAAAATTAGAATTTTTAAAATTATCGTAGTTTTCATTTTCTTTTGATAATAACTCCAAAAATACTCAACGTACCTAAAAAAATGATATACAACCAAATTTAATTTTTTCTGCATCAAATATTTTACCTGTACTCCTATTTCTGTAGGGTAAAAAATAACCGAGATAGAAACGTTTAAAGCTAAAATTTTGCTGGGAGAATCATGTAACCGGGGTCATTTAACATTTTAGTTTTAGAAAAGTAGGGGGTTTAAAAGATTAAGTTCAACGTGGTTTAATAGACCTTAAAATTAACTTTCAAATGGTTTTTACCTGAACTTGATATCGTAAAAATTAACGAAGTTATTTAAGAGAAAACAATAAACATTTTTTGGAAAAATATTTAAAAGATGAATTTTGAAAAAATTTTGAAGCATGAATTTGATAGATATTTCTAAACACTTTGAGAAATCTTTAATAAGTTTATGTTCTAAAATATATCATTTTCCCGTTATTTAAGCTTGAATACTTAGATTTGGGTACTGGCCGGATAATTTATACCTTCAATTACCTATAACTCACTTAAAGTTAACACTAAAAGGGTTTTTCTAGTAAGGAGTTTATTTTTTTTATTAGCTTCAATTTTGGTAATAATAACTTTTTTGTAAAAACTTATAGTTTTTGAGTTATTTATGAAAATCGGTTAAAAACCTGCATTTTTCTCACGAAAAATTAAAATGTTTGATCTTTAATAACTCAAAAAGTATTCATTTAAATTAAAAACTGCATATAACAAATTTAACTTAGAATGTGTCCCTCTATCGAATTGTGGGGTTACTTTTAATAAAATAATTTTCACCCCCGAGAGGGGGTGGCATCCACCACCAGGGTAAAAGCGCAAGTTGGCACCATGTCACCTTTGTTCCTTGAGATATCGTCTAACCAGTCACCAATTTTCATGCAAATCTATGGAGGTTCAACGAAATCGGAGGTAATAGCTCATATCCACCTTCAGTGACTGCACTATAGATGACCCGGTGAACTTCGTTGCACCTTATGTACCTTATGGAATTAGATAATGTGTAATAATTCAATAACTAAAAATTAACAGAACCAAAAAAATATTCAAAAATATTACGTATGAAAAAAGTTTAATCTTCCATGTGCAAAATCTGTAGACAATGAGCCGGGAGAGGTAAAATTTGCTAGCCATTTTGGGCAGCATAAGAGTCTATAACTTGAATAGTAGAATAACGTGTTTCGTTTATTTTCCACAATTACATCTTAAGCAGTGAGATTTTGGTAGATGTGAATGTTTTGAACCATCGCGCATCGGTCCGTGAACATTATATTGTTTTAACGGATTCATGAAAGAGAATTCGTACAAATGGTAATTTGTCTGTTTTGATCTCAGATGTATTTAAAAGTCAACAAAAGTCAATGCAGTTTACCTGTGTAAACACTGAATGTTCTGGGTAACTGAGATGCTCTTACAAGTTCATGTTTAGTGGTGACAGCATAGCCAACACCAGCGGTAGTTGAAGCATCGCATCGGTAAACAGAATTAAATCATATGATTTTTTTTTGTATAATTTCTAAAAATGCTTTCTTTACAGGACTGTTGGGTATGATAGTGAGGGAGATGTCTAGGCGAAGATAACATCCATCCACTTGATTCCACTGTATCACACTGAATGTTATTAATTTGGAGAAAAGAAAGAAAAACTATTGAGAAGAAATGGATGTCACTTGTGTTTCCATCGTCATTAAGCAATTATTGTTCAGTAAAGTGTAGTTGATCGGAATAGAGTTTTAGCTTTATTTTATTTAAAAGACGTTATGCGATTTTTTAAAGATCTTTCGTTGATTTAGTATAGATTAGGGCGAGGTCTTTCATTAAGGAGGTTAAGTCAGTGATAAATTTACTGGCGTCAGTTAAAGGGTCGTTAGTGCCAAAGGAGTTTTCAAGAAATGCAGTAAGTTGGGTTACATTAAGTGAAAATTATTCTGGGATATCTTCGTATAGTTTATTGCTAATAAAGAAAGATTCCTGATTAATATTGTAACAGTCATGATCAGTTGATTTGGATTGTTTTCTTTCTTTTTGGCATGTTTTTGTACAATAGTTGATGAGGACTCAGGTGAAAGCATTGAGTTATGAATTGGAGGTGGAGTAGTAGTAGGTGATAGCAGCTGAGGTGAGTCGAAGTTACTCATTAGAACGTGGTGATTTTTTCGCATTTTTTTGACTATTCAGCTATTATAGGAGGAAGGTGTAGTTATATTAGAGGAGGATAAGTTATAAATATTGGGAAGGGTATTACTAGTAGTTAAAATGAAATGGGGTGGTTGTTGTCTATCTGATGAGTTTATTGATATCGAAGGGGGTTATGGGTATCAACACTGTTTTGGATATTGGGACATGAATCTGTAATATGACCAACTTATTTGCAAAGAAAGAATTCTGGTTTATCGGTTGAAATAAATATTCTGTGAATTAAATTATCAAGGGAAATGGTAGTCGATATTTTCAGAGAAAAAACATCACTGCTAGGTAAAATATAAGTTACGCGGCGGAAACTTTTACATTTAACGTAAGAAGAGGAGATGTTAATATTAATCCTAGATCCTGGAGTGATGTTTCAATTATGGGGTGAGGAATGGATGGGCTTAAATTAGAAATTAATATCCTTCTATACGCGAAACAAGTCTGCGTATTGGAATTATTGATGAAATAACTGAAATGTTTTGAATACGTACTTAAAAGATTTAGTCAACTTGCGAGAAAGAAGACAGGTAAATACAGATACTACCATGGGAGATTCTATATGCTAAGTGTACGTTTTTGGGGGCAACAATACTACCTACTGCTTTAATGTAACCAAACAGTACAGTATTGAGCAAAGAAGACATGATGATCGCTTGGTCTCGAGAAGGCACAGGCAATGGAGGCAAGGAAGGCAATTTTGTAGAGGTAGCAGCTGCACAGAGGCAGAAATACCTCACGATTGGAATAAGAGTATTACAATATTGTGATTCAAAAAAGAGACAAAAGATACTTAAAAAACTACAGACCTATCTCACTACTCTCACAAATGTACAACAAACTCTTTATTAGAATTATAACCAATACACTAACAAATAAAATGGACAGTTATCAGCCAGTTGAACAAGCAGATTTCAAAAAAGGGTTTAGTACCATAGATCATCTCCTCACTATGAAAATATTGATAGAAAAGGCAAACGAATACAACCTAGATTTATGTTTAGCCTTTGTAGACTATAAAAAAGCGTTTGATAATGTCGAGATATGGGCGGTAGAAAAAGCTCTAAATAACAGCAAAATAGACTCCAAGTACAGACAACTCTTACATAACATCTATAAAATAGCAACTATGACAACCGAATGGGAAAATTAAAAAAGCAAAACTAATCCCATATCAATCTAGAGGCATAAGACAAGGATATTTAATTTCCCCAAAACTCTTCACCTTAGCTCTGGAAGACGTCTTTAAAGAACTGGAATGGGAAGACATGGTTATCAATATAAACGGAAAGAAACTCAATCACCTCAGATATTGCGATGATGTTGTTCTTATTACAACCAACCAAGAAGAACTAGCCATAATGCTGACTCAACTAGCACAAGCTTTAGAGAAGATAGTGATTCAGTCAATTTGTACTCTACGAGATTCCTACTGGGAAAGTTTTGGGGTAGTTCTGATTTCTTTCATTATATATGGATTTTGGGCTGCTGAATCCGAATATGAGGTTTGCGGACAAAATTTCTTGCCGGAACATTAAAAAAATCGCGAGAAAATCGAAAAATTTCAGCTTTTTTCCGCTTTTTTGCTCAAATCTCGAAAACTATTAACTTTTAGTAAATGGTCTGTTAACAGAAATTAAAGTACTTAAAATTATATACAAATATCACTATTTACTATTGCTTTCAGGCGAACCGTTCGGTCTAAATTGCAAGTTGAAAATTGCCAATTTTAACGGTCTCGGCAAAACCCACTTTTTACATTACAAAACTCTAGTTTTTATTAGAATGCTGTCATTTGATAAATTTGTCCTAGTTTCCTGTACAAATAATAAATGTTAGTTCATAATATGACGGAATGTCATTTTTTCCTGGCTATCCAATGGCGACGGTTACTTTGACCTTGACCTTCATAACGGACGTCATCTTCTAGAGTTTCGATCATTTTCGGCATTAAATTGATATAAACAGATTACTCATTGGTTTTTGGGATCGCTAAACACGAATATGATATCAGTATTGACCTCCGGATCACGTGGTGGCCAGGGCCTCTGCAAGGGACGTCATCTTCTAGAGTTTCGATGGTTTTCGGTATTTAATTGATGCAAATGAATTACTGAAGGGTTTTTTGTGACGATATACACGAATATGCCACCTGAACCGACTCCCGGAGCACCTGATTTCCAAGGTCAATGAAAGGGGCTCATGGAGTTTCGAGGATCTTTGGTACTACATTAATGCAAACGGATTAGTTATATGTTTTTGGGGTTGCTGAACACGAATACGTTATCAGCACAGACACAGGAGCACCTGGTGTCTAAGACAGGTTATCTTCTGGAGTTTCGGAGGAATCAAATGGATTACTCTTAGGTTTTTGGGGTTGCCGAACATGCATACATGCATACTACCGAACATGCACTATGGCACGTCATCTTCTGGAGTTTCGAGGGTTTTCGGTACCAAACTGATGCAAACGGATTAGTACACACCGAGTACTCGGATGTTTTTTGAGTTGCTGTTCAAAGAAAGCGTATAAATTGACGAATAGTTTTTTTTTGCTATTTGTGGATTTTTATTAAAATAACTATGTTGTGCTATTCAATTGTTTTAATTATTTATAAAAAATATAAACTCAATTTATATCGGACAATGTTTTTCCTTCATTTATTTTAATATTGATTTACTACATTCTATTTTGATAGTGGTATTTATCGTGGCCACTAGATACTCCAGAGTCTTTTATATAAGTCATATTCGTGTTCAGCAACCCCAAAAACACAAGAGTAATCCGCTTGCATCAATTTAGTACCGAAAACTCTCGAAACCCCAGAAGATGACGTGCCTTAGGCACCAGACACCCGGTGTCTGTTCTGATGGCGTATTTGTGTTTAGCAGCCCCAAAAACTAATGAGTAATACCAATCTGCATTAATTTAATGCCCAAAACCTGTCGAAACTCCAGAAGAAGACCTGTCTTAGGCACCAGGTGCTCCGTGGGTCGGATATGATATCGAATTCACGTTCAGTAGCCCCAAAAACCTGTGAGTAATCAGTTTCCATTAATTTAGTACCTAAAGCTCCTTAATCTCCAAAGCATGATGTGCCTTTGGCACCAGGTACTCCGATGTCTGTTCTGATGGGGTATTCGTGTTCAGCAACTCCAAAAACCTATGAGTAATCCGTTTGCATCAATGTAGTACCAAAGACCCTCGAAACTCCAGGAGCCCCTTTCATTGACCTTGGAAACCAGGTGCTCCGGGAGTCGGTTCTGGTGGCATATTCGTGTTTAGCGACCTCAAAAAACCCTCCAGTAATTCATTTGCATCAATTAAATGCCGAAAACCATCGAAACTCTAGAAGATAACGTCGCTTGCAGTGGCTCTGGCCACCACGTCATCCGGAGGGCAATTCTGATGGCATATTCGTGTTTTGCGATCCCAAAAACCCATGAGTAATCTGTTTATATCAATTTAATTCCTAAAACACTCGAAACTCTAGAAGATGACGTCCGTTAAAGGTCAAGGTCAAAGTAAAAGTCGCCATTGGATAGTCAGGAAAAAATCCTAGACTACTAGTACTTTTCCTTGATACAAACTTCTACATGTTGCCAAATAACCAGTAACTCACGGAATTGGAATACCCCGTAAATCTTATAATTTTCCGAGTTTGGGCATTTATATCTTGAATATCCTTCATACGATTGAGTTGTGCCCATGAGAACTTTTTATCAGGATGCTTCAAAGAGTATTTTCCCAAAGTATGAACGAAATCCACTGGGACCTATTTTCCATAAAGTTTGTGCGGGGTCCTTTATCAAATGACAGCGAATGTAAAAAGTGGGTTTTGCCGAGTCCGTTATAAATTGGCAATTTTCAACTTGTACTTTAGACCGAACGATTCGTCTAAAAAAAAAAGCAAATAGTGATATTTGTAGATAATTTTAAGTACTTTAATTTCTGTTAACAGACCATTTACTAAAAGTTAATAAGATTTGAGCAAGAAAGCGGAAAAAAGATGAAATTTTTCGCTTTCTTCGCGATTGTTTCAATGTTCCGACAAGAAATTTTGTTCGCAAACCTCATATTCGGATTCAGCAGCCCAAAATCCATATAGAATAAAAGAAATCAGAACTACCCCAAAACTTTCCTAGTCAAAACACAATTTTATTGAATCATAGGATTAAAAATGAACATGAGTAAAACAAAAATCATGACAAATACAAATGACAGAATAAATATAAATAAAGATAACGTAAATATTGAGGTTGTTGACAAATAATCAAAGCTAATAAAGTGAACCAAACAAATGAAGTACAAAGCAGAATCAGATTCACGTGAGCAGCGTTTGGAAAGTTAAGATGGATATTAAAAAGCACAAAGATACAACACTACCTAAAACCCGTGTATTTGATCAGTACATCCTTCCTGTTCTGATGTATGGCTCAGAAACATTGATATTAACAAAGGCTAACATAAACAAAATAGAAATAACTCGGAGAAAAATGGAAAGATCTATGTTGGGAATAAAACTGCAAGACAGAAAATCAAACAAATGGATAAGAGAGAAAACACAAGTAAAAAATGTAATTGAAAATATAACAGGGTTAAAGTGGAGATTTGTGGGCCACAACGCGAGACAGGAAGATAAAAGATGGAATGCTGAAATACAAAACTGGAGACCGTGGACCGGAAAAATAGGAAGAGGAAGGCCTCAGATGCGATGGAGGGACGATACTGAAAAAACTGCAGGAACTCACTGGAAAAGCGCAGCCAAGGACAGACAGATATGGAAAGATTTGGGGAAGGCCAAAGTTGTAAAGAAATGGGCTAAAGAAGAAGAAATAACAAGCAACTGCATAAGATTTGGGGCAGAAATGTTATTTGTATTTTTGATATCGGATTGTTTAAAGGAAGTTGATGGGGTAGAAATTTGTACGTGAGGTGCTTTTGAAGTTGGGTTTGACATGTTGTTGTGATCCTGGTTACCAAATCCACACACAACGAAAGGGAATAAATACAAGTACCTAAATATCAGGTCAGATTACAGTCTGTAACTCAGTGATAGGCTTATTACATTCTCAAACGAATAGCAAATCAAATACAATTCACTTAACTTATCAGTCAAATTATATAAGCAGCCAAATCATCTTACTTTTTACTATAACATTTCAAAGATGTTAAAAACTCATACTTTAATCCGCTATTACTATTAACTAATGATCTAAACTCGATGAACACCAATACACGAAATTATTTCTATCGTAAAATCGATAACAATTGATAATTTTTAGGAAGAATTCTAAAAAATTGACTTTTTGGTTTGACGTTTATTTGACGTTCAAAACGTATGTGATATATGTATTTACAGTTATTTAAAATTGTATTCGATTTTATATATTTAATTTATATCATTAAACTGCTATTATAAAAATCTGCCGGGGAGTACGGTCCTGACAGTAAGATATATCACGTTGTAAGCCGCTGCGAAATTTATCCGTTTTTAAATGATAAAAACACAGTTTAAAATTATTTTGTTAGTTCCTCCACATAGTTATAGTGGAAACACCATGTAAACCTTGCAAACCTGACGTGAGTACCAAAAACCACATCATATTATAATTATATTAATAATAATATAACTTATAAAACAGTGGCGTAACAAACTCCGTCGGAGCCCCCCGCAGAATTTGAAATGGGGCCCCTTTTAACCCGGAAGCAGTCGCGCCGTTAGAAAAAACCCAATTTTTTATCATTTTCCGTAATAACTTAATGAAAAATTTTGCAACATAACTTTCCACTTGTAAGTGCCTCGAAGAAGATTGTAGTAATGCGTAGGATTTTTTTTAATTTTTTAATTTCATTTTTATTTTTTTTTTGTGGAATTTATGGGTTTGGTTGGAAGCAATTAGTTTTAAAATTGTTAGAAATATATATTTTTAACATAACAAGCAAACAAAAATATTATAAAATTGAACTTTGTTTTAAATTCGTATTGTTAGATTTTGTTCTACGCGCGACTGCTTACGTGGCAGAAGTGAGCGCGACTGCTCCCGCGTTAAACAATTACTAAATACGACTTATTTAACAAAAACTTTTTTGTGTTAGCGTTATCATTCACTGTTCATAACAACTTACATTTCTCATCTTTATTGGTATACAGACCCATTCCAAATAAACAACTTATTTTGTTGTTTTCTGTACATCTTACCTACAATGCATTTAATAACCAGCTTTAAAAATAGTAAATGTTAAAACAATTCTTTCTTGATTTCTTATACAGTGTGTTTGCGTAGCTTGGAACCTATGGGAAACTTTGTTATTGCATATCTATATTACAAAAAAAAAGTTATTCTTCATAAAATGCTCTGCATGGTATAAAACTTAAGTTGCAATAATCAGATATTAAATTTTATTGATTTTATACTAGGTATATAAAAAAATATTAATTTCGATCAATAGTACCTATACCACCTTTATATTTTACAATATTGAAAAATTTTATTATAAAAAGTTTTATCGCAATTAAAAACTATGTTTAAATATGCAATTACATATATCATTCCAGTTGAAATATTTTGAACTATAAAGGTACTTAAATCTTAGAGAGAAATTCATATTTTTCGACATACATCGTATAAAGTTGGTAAAATGTGATATATTACGATTGAATCTTCGTTTTGAGATAATGCAGAGCTTTTTATAGAGAATCTGATATGAATTTTATAAAGAATTTTTTCGTAAAATTAAAAAAATTAATAATAAAATAGTTATTATAATTGTAATAAAATGATGTTGGTTATCGTTAATTTGAGAAATATTTGGAAAAATTAATTTTTTATTTACAAGGATGTAATTACATATTAAAATTAAAATCTTATATTGTTAAATATAAAAGTACTTTATCCTTGAGTTAAATTCCTAATTTTTGACTTACCTCGTATACAATTGATAAGCTTTGATATCTGATGGTTTATCTGGCTTATTTTGTATCTCAGATTTAAGACCATTCAGAGCATTTCATGAAGAATAACTTTTTTCGTAAAATTGATAATAAAAATATTTCCCATATGGTTCGAAGCCACGCAGACATACTGTATAAGTGCTCGAAAAAAAATTATTTTGAATTTTCAAATTGTAATGTCTGACAGGGCCGTAACTACCATTGGGGCAACTGGGGCAGTGCCTCGGGGCCCCCGGTGAAGGGGGCACCGCGATTGTAATCGCGTTATACTGCCTATAGGCAATATAACGCGATTAAAAACCTACATTATAGCCGAAGAATGTAAGTAACATTATATGTAGTATATTTTTTATGAAAACAGAAAAGATGTTATATTGATGGTAAATATTTAGCTTAAAATAATGTGATTTCAAATTTTTTTTGTGTTGGTCAACTAAAATAGCAATATGTAGGTAAGTACAGGAAACTTCAGTCATGGAGTACATTAAAATGCGTTTTCAAGTGGTTAAATATTAATTTTCCCGGACTCCTTCTGCTGGGTGATTAACCCCAGACCCCCCGGTAGGGGCCCCAGATCACGTTTGCCCCGGGGCCCCCAATATCGTACTTATGGCCCTGATTTAATGACATATTCGAATTCAGCATAATCAAAAAGCAAATAGAAACATTTTTGAACAAAGTAAAATGATGAATTCACCGATATCTTTTAAAATTATTTAATATAAAACAGTTTTATTGTTTAAAGAATTAATAAACAATTAGAGACATCTGTGAGTAGAACTTTTCACTTTAAGATAAGATATATAAACTAACAAAAAATGTTTTAGAAAAATATAAGCTTGTTTGATTTTTTCCGAAAACGAAACAATGCAATTTTTTCTACATTGACTTCCCTAAAGCCTAAGTGTTATAATTTCCTTATCTTACCGTTTATCTGTTGAGAGATTGTCCAATGATTACACAAGAAAAGTCGTCAATAATAATTCTTAAATAAATGCGTAATACCAATCTGATGCAACTATAACCGTAAAACAACACAAACAGAAATAACATTCAATGCAAACAACCAATATGAAATTACTGGCGATAATATTGTATCGAAATACTAAAAGTAGGTAAAGAACAGAGAGAAACAAACCCATTTTTAGATTTAAAAATATTGTTCTTAAATTCAGCAAATTGCAATTCTAATATCTTTCAATAGTCACGTACAAATCATTATATAGTATATTGTCGCTGCCATAAAATTTCGGTAGGCCGGAAGGGATTAAGTTTCTAGATATTATAAGATGATTCACTTGATAAATACGTCTAGTTAGAAATTTTTACGTTTTTAAATTTAAACAGACAACGTAAAAATAATATAACAATAACAGATGACAAGATGGGGCCCTTAAGCGATTGGGGCCCCCCGCAAGCTTCATGCTGCGGGGCACTCTGTTACGCCCCTGCTATAAAATATCCAAGAAATATAAATACGACCAGTTTTGGGCCAAGATCCACACCGGTTTTTGAACCGGCGACAGGTCCGGCCTTGCAACGTCTCCGAAATTAATCAATCATGACTTCGAATAACACCATGAACACTACCCACACTTCATCTCCCATCTCATATTCCAGTGTTGTTAACACGTTTAAACAACCAACAAAAGACGAAGCCATAGTTCTTTCTAGTATTGAAGGAACCAAAGTTCAAGAGTACATCATAGCCGTCGGCGTCGGTTCAATAGTTGGTCCACGTAACGTATCTTTCGCTTCCAGAATCGCCAATAATAGAATATGTATATATCTTTCTTCTAAAAATATGGTTGATTCATTGCTGCATTCCCACAAATATGTCAATATAAAAGAAACTCAAGTAGAAATAAGAAGAATTATCACTTCAGCTCAAAGACTGATAATATCAAACGCTGGTCCTACTGTTCCAACCTCGTTAATTGAACAAGAACTACGTAAAATGGGTATAAATGCCGTCTCTAAAATTACTTTTCTTAGGGTAGGAATGCCTGAAAGCGAATACAGCCATGTCTTGGGTTTTAGAATACAAACGTTTATCATACCTTTAGAAAATATGTCAATTCCCGATTCATTCATGATCTCTCATGATAATACCACTTACAGATTATACCTTTCTATAGAAGGATTCAACTGTTCAAAATGCAAGAATATTGGTCACCAGGAAACAGAATGCTCTGACAATGCTAATACAACCACTTCTAATACAACCAATCCTGACCCAACCAATTCTAATCCAACCACTTCTAATACAACCAATCCCGACCCAACCAATTCTAATCCAACCACTTCTAATGCTCTTCCAGAAACCTCCCAAAACACACAATCTACAACAAATATATCTTATAATCAAACAGAACAAAAATATTCTGACAAAGCCTTAATATCCACCTCTAACGAACATCCAGCAACTTCCCAAAACATATTAACTACAGTACAGGTCTCTAATAGCCAATTAGAACCTACCATGGAAACTGAAGACACGTCAAGATCTATAAATAATACAAATGAAACAAACACTTTAAAAATCCCAACATCATCAACTTCTAACAATATCAGCAATCCTACTCCATTAGAAATACCACAACCTCCAATTATTCCAAACGTCACCAAACAACTAAAAAGGCTCATCTCATATTTTCCAGAAATTAATCAAAATACCACACAGACTGATTCACAGATCTTCACTTCTCCTGTAGCAAGGAAATCAAAGAAAAAGACAAAAACGTCAAAAAGAAATTCTTGCGAAGAACTTTTGTTTTCTCTAGAGACAATTAAAGACAAAATTGCAAATAGATCACCACCATTTGTCCTTAACTACGACGAAATATGTGATTTTCTGGAAAACACACTAAACGCGAAACATCCTGAAATAACTTCAAAAGATTATTCAAACAAAACAACCGGACTATTCAGATCCTTAATTTTGTTCACGCTTATACCCACAACTCAAAGTTAAAAAATAATATAACTCGATTAAGAAAGAAACTAAGCCCCAATAATTTCTCTTCCACAGAAGAGACCGATGAAACACATTCTCAAGCAGAACTCAAAAATGGCTAACCCCTTTATATTACAGTGGAATATTAATGGATTCTATACCCATTTAGAACAATTAAAACTTCTAATAAATGAAACATGCCCTAAGATCTTATGTCTTCAAGAAACTCATTTTAAGCAATCCAATATTAATCTTCTAAACTACCAATGTTTTCCAAAAAACAGAATATCCCAACAGGCAAGTGGCGGAGTAGCCATCTTTGATAACAAAAGAACCACCACCAATCTGCTCCAACTGCTTCGATCCACTGACTGTCAAACATATCCTACTTGAGTGTCCTCAATTCCAGAAAGAAAGAAGATCCCATAGAATCACAGATGATGACCTCAAGACAATCCTCACCAAAAAAATTTCATCAGTGTTAACATATTTAAAAGACATCAAATTGTACAACTATTTAATGTATTATTTTTTGTATTGTTATATCCACTAATAACCCTGCGCGGTTGATGTGGTTTTGTGTTTAAATAAAAAAAACAAAATCTGCCCCTTTTTCCTTGCACCATGGAAATATTATTATTTCCTTTATTAAATATGCTCGTTACTATTAACTAATCATTAGTTAAAAAAATCAATCAGTTTTTAAAATTTTATGAAGATATTTAATTTTTATTTCGCTATCGATTAGTTGAATAGACAATGAATTTTGGATTCAGTCAGTTAATTTATTTACTTACTAGCCAACTGAAATGTCATAAAAACAACAATGGAAAGACCATTATAAAAGACCATGTCGTTATTCCAGAAAAAGTCTAATAAAGAACTCAATAGCACAGGATTAGTTGAATTAAATAAATAGCACAGGACTAGTGGGAATAAATGTGAAATGATTGAAAAATGTAGGATTTTTATTAAAATTACTTGTACCCCACGCTGTCGGTGAAAAAACGTGTTATAGTTCAGGAATTTTTGAAACCTATCAGATGTTGTAAAGGACGGTGTAAGGAATAACTTCTACTAAAATGTAAACAAAAATTTTGCGCCCTTTTTTATTTATGACATTTTTTATTTGTTAAATTTTTAAAGATTTTTAATTTTGCAGCTCAGCATATTTATTTTAGAGAATAACCTTTAAATAGAAAGATGTAGTAAATTAAAAAACCTACAATTTGAGCTATGGCAAGTTTAATTTCGTTAATTTGTTATTGCAAAACAATCTGCGAAATGTCCAAAATGGCCGTTTTTTGCAATTTAATTATTTATTATAAAAACAACTTTTTTATTCTTTAAGGCTGTAAAATGAAGATCTTCTAATTCCAGACATAAAAATTTTCTAAAGTCCGATTGGTGAACTTGTTGCTCAGTAGATATTATAAATTGTTTATCCCAAAAGGTCAAATGTGTCGAAGGCTATAACTTTTTGAAAAACAAAATCGTAGAGAGTTAATCCTAGATCCACTCTCATTCTAGAGACATATTTTCATATTCTGATGTAAATAAATGCGTAAAACATTTTTCAACCTCTTATTTCGGGTTTGAAAATAAGGGGTCAAATTTCGTTATAAACATTTAGAACTGAAGCGGCCCCTATAAATGCTATGAGTTTCTAACTTGCAGTTTATTGTTGCTGAAGACAAAACAAAGATTTAGAACAAAATAAAAATTTTCTACGGCCAACTGAAGCCGAGATATTTGTTTTGGGTTTCTTAAATCGAAGTGACTTTATTTATATAAGAAATTATTTCACAGTCATTGACTAAAGAAAGACTTATATTATCTAATCAAATTATTTAAAAAATATTTAATTGTTAAAAATGATTTTAAAAGTAGAATGGAGATTTATTCTTTTTACGATTATGATTTATTTTGTCGGTTGCCCTTAGCAACTTATAGTACATTGAAGCACGATTTTTGCTCCAAATTTTAAAGAACACGTACATACATACACATAAATAACATGTCATGTCAAAGAAGAAAAGTGATATTGGGCCAACGTGTGCTTTTGCCATGGGGGCAAGTTTCATCACTTATGGAGGGTGAAAATTATATGTTCAAAATAAGTCTGAAAATGGATCATCATCATTCTCTTTGCCTTATCCCTATGCGGGGTCGGTTTCCCTAATTGCATTTCTCCACACAATTCTATCTTGGGTCATATCAATGTTAATCCCCTTTACCAACATGTCCTGCCTTATCGTCACCCCCCAGGTCTTCTTTGGTCTTCCTCTCCTACTCCTTCCAGGAATCTGCACTTCAGCTATTCTTCGTATTGGGTGATTAACGTCTCGACGTTGAACATGACCAAACCATCTTAACCTATGCTCTCTCATTTTGGCATCAATTGGTACTACACCTAGACTTCCCATAATATACTCATTTCTAATTTTATCCTTCTTTGCACTCCACTCATCCATCTAAGCATTCTCATTTCCGCCACATGCATTCGTTGTTCCTCTTTCTTTTTCACCGCCCAACATTCAGTTCCGTGCATCATAGCCGGTCTTATGGCTGTTTTATAAAATTTTCCCTTCAGCTTCATTGGAATTTTTCTGTTACACAACATACCACTCGCTTCTTTCCACTTCATCCATCCAGCCCTAATTCTACTGCATGCATCTCCATCTATTTCTCCATTACCCTGTAATACCGATCCTAGGTACTTAAAACTATTGCTTTTCACAATCATTTCACCATCCAAAAGTGCCATTTTATTTGTAGTAACTCCATCTTTAAATGAACATTCCAAATACTCTGATTTTGTCCTACTAAGTTTTAAACCTTTTTCCTCCAGAGCTTGTCTCCACTGTTCCAGTTTTTGTTCTAAGTCTCTTTCACTATTTTCTATTAACACTACATCATCAGCATACATTAGGCACCATGGAATACTACCCTGTAGTTTCGCTGTTATCTGGTCCAAAACTAATGAAAATAATTAAGGCACCGAGCCTTGGTGCAATCCTACTTTCACCTGAAATTAATCAGTCTCTCCCACGCCTGTTCTAACACTAGTCGTTACTTCCTCATACATATCTCTCACAATCTTTACATATTCGCCAGGGACTTTTCTTATTGAGTGCCCACCACAGAATCTCTCGAGGAACTCTATCATATGCTTTCTCAAGATCAATTAATACCATATGAGCGTTGGTCTCTTTATTCCTGTATTTTTCCATCAGTTGCCTTACAATGAAAATTGCATCTGTTGTTGATCTGCCCTGCATAAAGTCAAATTGATTATCGGATATTACGGTTTCTTCACGTATCCGTCTATCAATTACTCTATCCCATATTTTCATGGTGTGGCTAAGTAGTTTTATAGCCCTGTAGTTTGTGCATTGTTGTATGTCTCCCTTGATTTTGTAGACAGGTACTAATATACTGCTTCTCCATTCGTCTGGCATTTGTCCAACTTCCATAATTCTATTAAATAGACCTGCTAACCAAGTTATTCCTATCTCTTCCAATGCTCTCCATACTTCCCCAGGAATATCATCTGGTCCGACTGCTTTTCCTTTCTTTATTTTTTGAAGCGCTTGAGCCACTTCCTCGTTTGTTATTCTGGTAACCATTGCTGTTACTGTCTCCGTTAACTCCACAGGCTGTCTGTCAAATTCTTAATTTAATAAACTGTCAAAATACTTTCTCCATCTCTTTTTGACATCCTTTTCGTGAATTAGTATTTTATTATTTTCATCTCGGATACATCTAATCTGATTAAAATCTCTTGTTTTCTTTGCTCTCTGTTTGGCTATTTTATATATCTTTGCTTCGCCTTCCCTGGTATCAAGTTGATCGTATTGGGACCGTGCAAGTTCGGCAAAGCGACCCCTATTTCTTCGCTCTGTACTTTTATTCGCACTTTTAATTATATTGGCCAATTATATTAGTCCTGGTTACTGGATAATTGTCAAGGCCATAGTCCAAAAAAATAGTAAGAAGAAAAAATAAGATTCAGGTTATGTTATGAAAACGTGAACAATTGTATGTAGTAAATAAAATTAGTTATTAAAATGCAGTACTGCACTCAAAATACAATTAATTAAATTTACCTTTATATAATAATTGCATATCATATCAATATTGTGGAGCAATATATAATTTTTCTGCTTCATTGACAGAAGGTATGAAATATACGTCAATTTGACAATTTCAATTGACTATGAATTATTTAAGATAGTTGCAATATTTCTCCGCGACTCGCGCACGGTCGTTTCTCGTTTCCCTTCCAAGTACTTGCACACCGCGAATAGGTTTGAATACGCTTCTGCTTTAGCTTTTGCTACTGCAACTTTCG
This sequence comes from Diabrotica virgifera virgifera, assembly GCF_917563875.1. Classification (NCBI taxonomy): domain Eukaryota; kingdom Metazoa; phylum Arthropoda; class Insecta; order Coleoptera; family Chrysomelidae; genus Diabrotica; species Diabrotica virgifera. Next base: position 190,246,169 of record NC_065443.1, read on the forward strand.
CTTCCTTTTTGGCGTCCTTTTTCGGAGTTTTGAAGATCTATGTCCGATCTGGTTTCTTGCCAATTTTTATATAATTTTCCCTTCTCTTTTATTTTTCCTTGTACTTCATTTGACCACCACCAAGTCTCTTTATCCTCAAACTTCTTTCCTGACGTTTTCCCAAGTATTTCAATAGCCGTCTCTCTAATAATATTGGCCATTTTTCTCCAAATTGTGTTAGGGCTTCCTTTCATGTTCCAACATATTTTTTCTACTATTCTTTTCCTGAATAGACCTTCCTTCTCATCTTTTAGCATCCACCACTTGATTTTTTGTGGTCCTCTCCGATATTTTTGTTTAGTTTCGCTTTTTACTTCGATGTCCAGAACAAGCAGCTTATGTTGTTGGCTTACTGTCTCACTAACTATTACCTTGCATTCACGTATGTCTTCTTTCCTTATCATGAAGTAGTCAATTTGGGATTGATGTTGTTCACTTTTGTAGGTAATAAATTGAGTTTCTCTCTTTTAAAAGAATGTGTTAACAATCGCCATATCCAATGCTGTTGCTAATTCTAGCATGTCATCTCCAGCTTCATTTCTATTTCCAAAGCCTAAATCCCCCATGTATTGTTTCATATCCTCTCTTGGCTTGGCCCACATGTGCATTGAAATCACCTCCTATTATAAGTTTCTCCTTTGCTGTAATATCACTCAGTACTTCTCCTAATTGGTCATAGAAAGCTCTTCTTTCATTCTCACCCAGACCTGTTTGAGGAGCATACACACACACACACACACAACATTCAATACCTCTTTATCAATTACAAATTTCACTGACATCATTCTATCACTCGTTCTTACAACTTCTACTACGTTATCTTTCATTTCACTATCAGTAATTATACCAACTCCATTTCTAGTTTTACTACTCCCTACATACCACAATTTATATCCATCACCTAGTTCTTTCGCCGTTTGTCCTTTCCACCTAGTTTCTTGAATACAAGCAATTTGAACTCTTCTTCGTTTGAGCGCATCCACTAACTCCAGACTCTTACCTGTAAGACTACCAAGATTCCAAGACCCTATCCTGATTTTTCTAAATTTCTAGATTCCAAGACCCTATCCTGATTTTTCTAAATCAGGATAGGGTTTTGGAGTCTTGGTAGTCTTACAGGTAAGAGTCTGAAAATGGATAAACTGAATAATTTTAAGCTAAACTTTTGTTCTATAGCATTGTTTTTACTAAGTTATTACTTTTCGAGTTATTTGCGAGTAAATACGTTCATTTATAAAAAAAACACATTTTTAGGCGGTTTTTTGCAAATAACTCAAAAATAAGTATTATGTTGAAAAAATATTCTTATTAAAAATATAGCCCATTAGTACATAATTGGAAAAAATGGTGTATGTATGAACTCTCTAGATTCTAGACCACTATGTATGACCCATCTAATGAAAAATGGGTTCATAACCGTCAATTTCACAGTGAATATTTCAACGTGAAATAAGCAAAAAATGATACACTTTTTGGAGAAAACTCATTACAACTTTTTTAAAGTTATTAAAAAGCTTTATTTTTGTTTTCTAGTAGAAACAATAGAAAAAAGCTAGCATAAAAAGTAAGCAAGTTACGCTCAAAATAAATTTGGTCTCTGTTTTTTGTCAAAAAAACTCGGGAAGGTCACCCCCTAATTACCATTTTAAATCAAATTAATCATTATCACTTCACAAGTTACTTTGCTTATGTATTATTTATATGATCTGTAAGTATCAACAGTTCAAAGGGCATATTTAAAAAAATTGGTTTTAAATAAACTTTTTTTTAATTTTTAATTTTGAAAATTTATTTTTTCCAAATAACTTAAAATTTATTAGTGATACCAGTGTACAAATTTATTAGTAGTGCCAGAATGTTTTTTCCATACAATACTTATTTTTTGAGTTATTTGCAAAAACCGATTAAAAACCTGTTTTTTTTTGTTGAAAAATGAACGTATTTCCTCGCAAATAAACCGAACAGTTTTAACTTAGTAAAAAAATACTATAGAACAAAGTTGCTTAGAATTAGTCGGTTTATTCATTTCCGGACTTATTTTACACGTATATTTTTTCGGGTCTAGGACGTTTCATCGCCGCCGTTTCGATGCCACCAGTTCATCGCCGGCCGACTCATCGCCGGCCGATTCATCGCCAGTCAGTTAATCGCTAACTGATATATTTCCGAATTTTCGAAAGTTACATTTATTATTTATTTTTAGTATTAATTAGGAATTCTAGGAAATGCAAGATATGACCAATCCCGTTGCCATACTTAATCTTTTTATATACTTTTAAACTTTTATGATATAAAATATAATTTAACACTACAAATTTAATACTATTTAGTATCACATTTAGGGGAAGTAGAAATAGAACAGTAAATTAATATAATAATATTTTTTATCCTTTTATTTGTCATAAGTTTTGAACTGAATTTATCGTCATGTCGTGTCATCTCCCATAATACAAAATCAACTGACTAACTAGCGATGAAACGGCCGGCGATGAAATGGACTGGCGATGAACCGGCGGCATCGAAACGGCGGCGATGAACCGGCGGCGATGAAACGTCCCATCTCCTTTGCAACATCTAATAAGTTTCAAAAATTCCTGAAATATATCCTGAAATCGACCTATTTTTCACCCACAGCTCGGTCTATTGTACTACACAAAAATATCCTGTGCTAGACACATTGTAAAATACCAAACGTTTGCACAACCAAGAGATCCTACCTTTCATGAGGGGTAAGAAGTTTTTAATTTATTAAAAATTAATAAGTGAAAATAGTTTTGTTCTGAAGCTCTTTTCTTGTGGCATTTTTGTAATTAACTATTTTTAATGGGAAATAAGCCACAATTTTACTAAAAAAATGATTTTATTAACGTTTCGACGTCCAAATCGGATGCCGCTGTCAAAATTAAAAAAACATGAATGATTATATTATATTATTATTAAAATACTATAATTAATTTTTTTTTTATTTTGACAACGGCATTTGGACGTCGAAACGTTAATAAAATCATTTTTTTAGGAAAATTGTTGCATATTTCCCATTAAAAATAGTTAATTTGAAAATAAAAATTGGAAAAATCCTTTGCCAAATTTGTCTTTGCCAAAATATTTCCAATTTTTGTGATTGATGGTATACAGCCAACTACAGGAAAAACATTTTCTTTTCCTTGTGGATTTTGATTTTTTAATTTGAAAATAGTTTCTGTCCTTGTGGGATCGGTACTCAACGGAGGGACCGCAGACGTTCAGATAGAATAAGCGTCACTTCGTAAAGACAATGAAGTCGACTTTTTAAAGTAACCAGACATTCACTCAATACAGACACTACACACTACACTTAGTATCTGATTGGAGGATCAACTGTACCATGCCAATGGCCATTAGTTGCCGATATCGTTGCGTTGTTGTTATCATCTTTATTTGTATATTTTAATAAAAATTATAGTATAGTCGCTTCGCTAAACTCAGACGCAACTAGCTAGATATTTTAGTCGATATTTTTTTTGTTTTTTGTCAATTTTGCAAAAATTGGCAAAATTACTAAATATTTAGTGATTCTTAACTATTTAAAAATTATTTTTTGCCTATTTTACTAAAATTGGCAAAATTACCGACTAAAATATCTAGAAAGTTGCGTCTTAGTTTAGCGAACAGACTATATTAGTTTTGGTTTTATCTACTAACTTTTAAATCTTCTTCAGATTATTGTCTCCACTGTTCCAGTCAGTACTCTAAATGTCTGTCATGTCAGTATTTCGCTGATTATTAACACCACATTAAACTCCAAGGAATGGAAATTTGAAATAATAAGTATCAATATTGACTAACTACTGAGTACAGTGATCGCAACAGACTAATACCTGGACTTCGGTGTCTTTAAAGACTTCTCCCACAATATTTCTGACAACTGTCCAATCTAATTGGCGGCATTCTAATTTTGGCATGGCTAACTTTTGCACGTCGTCCTTCCATATATCTTGGTAGGTAGGTTGGTCATGAACAGTATCTTTTGTTACCAGATAGAAAAGGTAACGTGATGCATCTTGGAGTTTCAACGCTTTGCCAGGAGCTGGCATTGAAGTTCTGCAACTCGACCAAACTTCCTTCGGAAGGCGGATGCCAACCCTCGTGCGTCTTTAATACTGGCCGCGATGGTATGGGCTAGTGAGTAGTCATCGGGAAGTGCGACTAGATCTTGTTTGCCTTTAGTGGTAACACCATGTCTCGATTTACCGGTACAGTGAAACCTCGATATAACGGACTAATTGGGGGGTCCGTTAAAGCCGAAAGTCCGTTATATAAAAATAGGTTTAAAATAAATAAAAAACTTTTTTTTTTGAAAATAAGTACACTGTACTTAAATATAAATAAAAAACACAAACAAAATTCTATTTAATTATCTTCAGAAATTCGTTGTGGAGTGACGTTGTTTGATATCGAGACGCTTGCTTTCGGTAAAAACCTGCTTTGAAAAAGGAATCAAGTTTTGTTTGCACTTTTGAAGTTTGCTGTTTTTTTATAATCAACTCTCTAAAATTACGAAATTGCGTCTGAATAACAATAAATGTTATTAGATCGTTAAGATGCGATCTTACCTCTGAAACTTCATTTTTTGCAGTGTTGTTTTGCCTTCTTTGCTATCTTCACTACCATCCTCATGTTTTAGGTTCATAACTTCATCTGCTATTTCACTTTCAGCCGTGATATTATACCCAGGGACACCTTCATCTACTTCTAGCCATTGTAAAATAAAACATCTCAGCTACCTACTTCTTCTCCGGCATTATTAGATATGTATTGTCTTACAGAAATCAGGAATTTGCAACCCTTCTAATCTTATGTCATCTTGGCCAACAGACAATTTTTTTTTACTAGATATTCGTTTGGTTTCCAAAATTATTCCCTGATCCATGGGTTGAATATGCGATGTTGTATTTTTGGCAAAAACATACAACTAAAGTTTCTAGGTAGGTGTAGCATTTGGGGTCCACGGGGACCCCGTTGGTATTCAATGTATCTTGTTATGTGACAGGTTAAGCATATATCATATCAACAGGACGTTTTTAATTTTTTTACATTTGACCGGACTTTTCCCCGTTTCCCCTGGGAATCTTGCTTATTCAGTAGATAACGTCGTTAATCTTTTTCACAATGATTTACGGACCTTCCCTAAACTGCTGCAACTTGGGAGATCAACCCTTTCGCTTTTGTGGATTATAGAGCCAGACTTTGTCGTGTTCTTCTTAAAACATCCCTTTTCGGATTGGGTATCGCACCATTTCTTCATTCTGTCGCTAGCGATCTGAAGATGGGAACGGACCAACTCGTGTATATCTTCCATTCTTCTTCGCACTTCATTCGCATAATCTTTACTAGCCACATCTTCTACAGATGGACATCTAAACTCTAGATTACAGGGTAGACGCATCTCGCGTCCAAATAGGATTTTTGTTGGGTTTGGAACGTTGATTCATTAACCCTTTGACTGCGGGAACCTCATCCCGCTCGAGGCACTTTAGGTGGGCGGTTCACGCCCATTCATTCAGAAATAATCTGATGACATTATATATTTTATATTTTGTTTACGATATATTTTGTCTATACGCAAATAATCGCTAACCGCAGCGAAGCGGTTAGCCCTGTTGCATATATATGCGTTTCCCGCACATCTCGTGCACTACTGAAATTACGCAAATATGCGGTTATAGCGGGTAGTAAATAGCGGGTAGCACTCTTCTACGACCCCGGTAGAAGACAGGCTGCTACAAGGAATGGCGTCCTTGCCCTACGCTAGCTACTGACTTTCTCCTCTATCCCAAGCCCCAGGAGATGTCAGGTCCTTAACCTCTCCTCCCATACACACCAATTTCCACGACCTATATATCCTACCCCTATTCACCGAATGATTGCCGGTATAAGCAATCCCCTACTTTCTGACCAACGGCTTTGGGCGGATGAGCTGGAAAGTGGTAGGGCACCCTTTTGTCCTGGGGTTGAGAAATCGGCCTCGAAGGCGGAGGAATCAAAAGCATGGTCAACGGCATAAGGATGTAGAAGGCAAGGGGAAAACACTACATTAAAGATCCCTATGGATATCCCTAGTACAATCATCATGGTCTTAGTAACCAACAACGGCGTTACCGATCACGGCCCTCGGAAGCCAAGATCCGGCAGGGGAGGAAAAGACAAGGCCTCTCAGGTCGTTAATCAGCGAAATCCTTGTCAGAAGAACGGAGGTGAAAGAATAAGACTGTCAAACACTAGAATTGGAACCTGGAATGTTCAGAGTATGTTTCAGCCTGGTAAGATGCACAATATTATTCAAGAAATGAACAGGTTGAATATTGATGTACTGGGTATCAGTGAAGCCAGGTGGCCCAACTCAGGTTGTTTCTCAACAAATGAAGCCACAATATATTATTCCGGTAGCGAGGACAATCAACATCGACACGGCGTGGCAGTCATAGTTAATAAAAAATCTAATAGAGCAGTAGACGGCTTTTTCCCTATCTCAGAAAGAGTAATGGCATTAAAGTTAGTGACATCTCAGGCCAGATTGAACTTAATACAAGTGTATCGGCATATATGCTCCTACGGCGAATGCCTACGAAGAAGAGGTTGAGTTGTTTTATCGGGATATCGAAGAGGCATTGAAAATAACGAAAACTAGAGAAATCACGATAGTCCTAGGTGATCTCAACGCAAAGATTGGAAGGGGGAAAAGCGGAAGGTGTGTGGGAAATTATGGTCTGGGAAATCGTAACGAGAGAGGAGATCGTCTAATACAATTTTGCCAAGAGCAGAATTTGATTATTACAAACACATTCTTCAAGCTACCAAACAGACGACTCTATACATGGCGATCGCCCGCAGATACATCGGAGAAAGTAGTTGTGTGTGTGTGAGAGATCCTGGCATCAAACAAAATCTATTTGCCACAAAACATGTAAATTCTTAATTACATTAAGGGCCGGTTGTTCGAACGCTAATCAACAATGATCACTATCAAATATTTAATTACTGTCACAACTGTCAATGCCAACTTTGGTTGGGTATTTGAAAACATAATTTATTATAATTATGAAATTAGTTAATCAATTAACATAACAATTATTAACATAATTGATTAACTAATTTCATAATATTGTAATCAATAATTATGTTTTCAGCAACCCAATCAAAGTTCACATTGACAGTTGTGACAGTAATTAAATATTTTTTTTTCCTTATTGGCTTTGGATTACTTGATCCATTCAGCCACGATAGATAATAAATTACTGTTTGCTACAATATTCCAAATATAATACATTGCATTACATAATACATTAGGTACATGTGCGCACATATAATATTTATGCACGCACATACATACATACATATGTAGAAGTGGAAACATTTAATTGACCAGTAGGTATACTCCTCATTCATGGCCCTAACCAACTTAAATTAATTTACAAATAATTAAATCGACAAAAAAAACTACATGCTAATACTAAATACTAATACTAAATGCTAATAAATATATGTTTTTTTTTACACAGCGATAAGGCTTCAACCCGGATCAACCCCGCGGAGGTTTACACCCTCTTTGTGTTTTTAATTTTTTTTCTCTTTTTTATTTTTTTTATAATTTATTATACTTTTTTTTATTTATTTATTATTTTTTTTTTAATAAGATTTAATTTTTTTTATACATTTTTTTTGTATACATATTTTTTCGTATAATTTTTTTTTTTTTTTTAATTTTTTCAATATAAACTTTTATACAATTCTATTCTTATTACCTCCCTGCAAAATCTACTTAATTAACTTTCACAGGGAGACAATATTACATAATAAGGATAAACATAAAAAAACAATAATTATTGCTAAACACATTCAACCGGACTCATTCAGTGCAAGTTAAATTTTCCTCTTAGTCCTTTTTAAAAACTCCCAGATGATTTGTTTAATTTTAGAATTTCTACGAGACAAATATAAAAGAGAAGCATTATTTTGCGGGAAAGGTATTTCTTCTTGAACCAGATTGTTCATCAAAAACTTAATTGCAACATCATTATGTTTGCATCCAAACAACCAATGATTAATATCGTCAACATATCCATTGCAATCGCAAAGATCTGATTCGGATAGGTTAAATCTATAGAGGTATGACTTGACAGTGGCATGATTAAAGAGACATCTAATAAACATGGCATATATATTTCTATTGGGATAACTTCTGATAGCAAAAGGCTCAGTAGGTAAACTAGGATGAATTTTGGTGTAGAGATTCGATTGCAGAAAGCGTGCCACTCAATATCCCAATTTTGTTTCAAACTTTTCCTGCGAGTAGCTGTTAGATCGCTTCTATCTAGCCAAGTTATTTCCGATCCTTTTAAGATTGCCTCTATAGCAAAAAAATCTGCTTTTATGTTACCGGAAATACCAATATGTCCTTTTACCCAGACGAAAGTTACAGAAGTCTGTTTTTCCAGTAGCTTTAGTTGGTTTTCTAAAATTTTGACGACAAGGCTATTTTTATATAAATGTTTACGTGTGTTTTCTAGAGCCAATAACGAAGATCTTGAATCTGACATAATTACAACTTGCTTGTTAGAAATTTTTTTGTTGACAGCCCATTCTAGAGCTTGATAAATCGCGAACATTTCTGCAGAGTATATGGAACATTGTTTATCTAACTTGAACATCAAGGATTCTTGGTGATCCGGAATATATACAGCACATCCAACTCCCAATTTTGATTTTGAACCATCCGTGAAAATCCTGCATGGATTATCAAGCTTGGCTATATGTTGCTGAAAGTCAACTGGATTCTCACTGTCAAAATTTGGGAACCAAACATTAACATTGGCATAAGATATATTAAAACTCGATTTAAAGAAAGTTAATTCACCTGGACTGTTTAGGTGCTGAGAAACGTTCGAGTATGCTACTGCTAAAATAGGAGAATTCCTGTTGTGCCACCATTTGTCGACAAGATTAGAAACAGAGATGTCACATATTTTTTGTAGTAGTTCAGTTTGGTTGTAAGATTGGCATTTAAGAATAAATTTTTCAGCCAAAAATAGTCGTCTTAAATGTAAAGGAGGCTCCATGGATTCAGCTAAAAGATTCTCTATAGGCGTAGACTTGAGCGCACCTAGAACTAACCGCAGAGCCTTATATTGAATGCGATCTAGTTTTTTAAGGCGACTGTTTGTGGCAGATCCATATAGAATGCTTCCATAGTCGAGAATGGATCTGGTATATGCACGATAAAACATTAAATTAATTTTAGGGTCAGCACCCCATCGATAGCGATTAACTACTTTAAGAATATTTAAACTTTTCTCACATTTTATTAAGCACTTATTAATGTGTTCATCCCATGTTAACTTGGTGTCCAATGTAATACCAAGATAAGTGTAGTGCTTATGAAAGGGTATACTTAGGTTGTTAATCATGATGCTGGTCATAACTGGTAAGCGATGTCGCGTAAAAAACACCACCGCTGATTTATTTGCAGTAAGGTCAAATCCTTGTTTAAAAAAATACTCTCTTGCATCACCCAGTACCATCTTAGTTGAATTAATACTTTGTTGGTACAAATTATTCACATTGTAAAAGCAGAAATCATCTGCATATTGTAATATACTGCATCTAATTCCTATACTGTGGAGATCTAGAGTGTATAGATTAAACAACAAGGGACTGAGGACTGATCCTTGTGGTAAACCTTGATGCACTACTCTTGGGCCAATCAATCTATCATTACATCTAATAAATACCTGTCTATTAAGGAATAGGTTTACTAATACATAAGCACACAAAGGTGGAATACCTATGTGCTTCAGTTTTTCGAACAATAGATTTAAATTGACGTTGTCATAAGCCCCAGAAATATCAAGAAAAATGGCAGATAGATAATTATTATTTGAATGTGATAATTGAATATCAGTTGTTAATTGAGAAACACAATCAATAGTTCCCTTGTTCCTACGAAAGCCATACTGAGACACTGGAAATATATTTTTGTTCTCACACCACCATTCTAATCTGCTTTTCATAACTCGTTCAAATGTTTTAAGCAAACAGGACATGAGAGAGATAGGCCTTAAGTCGGTACGCTGGTTTAGTTTGGGTATAGGAATAACCAGGCATTGTTTGAGGGCGTCACAATGATCTCCTTTAAGTAGAATATTGTTGTATATTTTGCACAAATAATATATAGCAATTGCAGGTAGGTTTAATAGCATACTATAGTTAATGCCGTCAATACCAGGGGCTGTATTTTTAGAACTCTTGATATTTGCTTTAAGTTCGTCAGCTGAAATGGGGGTTAGTAAAAAGTGGTCATTAGTAGAGATGCTCGGCATAAATAGTGGTAAATGGACATAATCCGGAGAGATTTTTGTAAAGAGCCTTTCTACCATACATTCATCATTAGCGGTGTACTTTTTGTTACCTTGAATTTTGTTTACCCTTTTCCAAAGCTCTGAAGGTGAAGTTTGCCTAGTAAGTGAGGAACAAAACCGAGCCCAACTAGATTTAGCTTTTGAGCGGAAAGTTCGTTTACATATAGCTTCATTCTTCTTATATTCCATGAAGTTTGAAAGGGTAAGATTAGATTTATAAATTTTAAAGGAATTTTTTCTAGCGTTAGAAGTAGTGAGGCATTCATCATCCCACCATGGTGGCGATTTGAAAGATTTGACTGACGGTTTGATAATTTTGAAAGATTTGTTGGCTGCATCAGTAATAGAATCTAATAAAAAGAAAATCGTTTCGTTTGTTTGGTTTTTATTTGGTTCGTGTCTGAAGGCACTTTCTACGTTGTTTCTAAAATTATCCCAGTTTGCATTAGACATCGACCATTTAGCCAAAGATATAAAAGTTCTATTTTCAATTTTCATATTCTGCACAGAAAGTCTAATTGGAAAATGATCTGATCCATAGGTATCTGGAAGAACAGTCCAGTCAAAGGATGGACATAAACTAGAGGATATAATAGTAAGATCTACAACAGATTTCATATTCCCTGGAGGAGTAGCTCTAGTAGCCGACCCGTCATTAACAACAATTAAATTAGGAAAGAAATCTAATGCTTCTACTAGTATATTACCATCGACGCAACATGAATTTGATCCCCATAATCCATGATGTGCATTAAAATCTCCGGTAATAATACAATCATTGCTAATTTGAGAAAAAAGACTAACGTAATCTTGCACTGTTACTCTAACATTTGATGGACGGTACACACTCAGGATAGTATACATTTTTTGGTCAATTTTAATATCTACACCACAAACTTCTAAATTAGGATTGAAATTGTTAACAAATGAAATGGGATTATAAATAATGTTATTTGCTAAAATTATGGCAACTCCTCCATATCCTCTAATTCTACTTTTATTAACTACATTGAAATTATTGAAGCAAACAGTATCAGATGGTTTTGACCAAGTTTCTGATAAAAGACCTATGTCAAAACGTTCTTCAAACAGTAATTGCTGTAAAGAATATCGGTTCGCATTTAGCGAACGAATATTCCATTGAATAATTTTAATACTTTTGTCAGCCATTAAAATTATGTAAAAATATTACCTATAATATCTTTAATTTTATTTTCTAATTCAATTTCGTAATTTTTAAAATTAGTTTCTACATTTGATGAAGAATTACAATAGTCAAGGATACTCTGTTTGATTAATTTTTTGAGTGAAGCACTGAGCTGGCCTATAAATATATCAAATTCATTACGGGGCTCATGGTTTCCAAATTGAAATACAGATCCCGAACAGAAACTGGTCGGGTATTCCCTACGCACAGGAGGAAAATTAGGAGTTGTATCAGTAGTCTTCCTTTTTTTTGGGGGGGTTATCGTTAGGGGGGGCTATATTCAGATGATTATTATTTTTATAAGTAGTGGTGGAATTCGAGGGTTTAGGGGAGGAGCTTTTTAATGGAGGAAAGTCTGTGTCACAGGTCATTAAAGGTGTAAATTTATTTTTTTGGACTAAACTGGAATAACATGGATTTTCAAGAGCTTTTTCGGCTTCTTTAAATGAAATATTTAAGTTAGCCATAGCTTCTTTAGTCTTTTTTTGTTTTAAATATTCGGGACATTCTTTAAAAACTGACTCGTGGCTACTATTTTTACAATAAACGCAAAATGTAGTACATTTATCGGGACAATCAGTGTTACCTTCATTACCGCACTTCTTACATCTTTTTTTTGACTTGCATTGAGTCGTTGAATGGCCATAACGAAGACAGTTGAAACATTGCATAACAGGACTAACATATATTTCAACTGGACACCTAACTTTGTTGATGTAAATATATTGGGGAATTAATTTACCTTCAAAGCTAATAATAACCATTTGTCTAGGAGCTCTTTCTGATACACCGTCACTTTGAACTATTCTAGTCATTCTATGAACTTTTTTTATTGGAATATTAGATTTAATAGTATTAAGTAGTGCACTCTCAGTTAGAGTAGTGTCCACTCCGCGAACGAGACCCTTTTTTTCCGTTAAATAATTTGGAATATATGCAATTAGGTTATTTTTTCCGAAAAAATCTTCAACTACTAATTTATTCGCAACAGCACCTGAATTGACTTGAATTTTAATGCGATTTTTACCTACACTAACAATTTCAATAATATGTTTATCATAACTAGATAGCGAAAGTAGTTTTTCTCCAAGTTTCATTGGATGCAAACGACCGATACTCAAATTTATGTGTTGAACAAATATAAAAAACGGACCAGTATCATTTAAACTAAATCGATTAGATGAATTAAATTCCTGACTTTTTTGAATAGTATTTGTTTTATTTGAAGTAGATGTCAAGTTTATGGTATCATTAGTACTTTTACTAGTATCATTTAAACATTCACTATGAGAATTATTCTGATTTAAATCATTTGTCTGCATAATTATATCGCTCTCATCTGTGAACCCAATATTTTCTACACCAGGATCTGGTGGATCCTTTCCATTTTTGCCCACGGACATCCCGGGGCACGAGCGATGTTCAAATATAAGTATATAAAAAAAATTCTACTTACAGTACAGTTGTCAAATAACAAAACTTAAAATATACGGAAAAACAAACAAAATCGGCTAAACACTCTGTAGAATCTCTTGAAACACACTTTAATACTTCACAATCGATTTGAGTTGAATGAAAAAAGACTTTCTTCTTCTTCTTCTTATGCAATCCACTAATGGATGTTCGCGATCACGTTTGACCATTTTTCTCTATCCCTTGCAGTATGTATTAGGTCTCCTATGTTTTTTAGTCCTGTCCATTGTTTGACATTACGGAGCCATGACATTTTCTTCCTGCCCACTCCCCTTCTTCCTTCGATCTTTCCTTCAATTCAGGTTTGCAGAAACTGATATCTTTCATTTCTAATTATGTGTCCCAGGTATGCCGTTTTTCTCTGTTTAATTGTGCACATCAGTTGTCGTTCTGTACCAATTCTTCTCAGGATTTCTTCATTTGTTATTCTTGCGGTCCAGGGAACTTTAAGGATTCGTCGATAGATCCACATCTCAAATGCCTCTAGCTTATTCATTGTGTTTATTTTTAAAGTCCATCCTTCCATGCCATATAGGAGCACCGACCATATATAGCATTTTGTGAATCTTAATCTTAGGTTTAGGTCAAAGTCAGAGTTCGTAAAGACGTTTCTGAATTTCATGAAAAAGACTTTAGAACTAACTAAATCTACAAATTTTCCGGAGGAACTCTTAAATTTGTCTAAACACTTTGACAGTTTTTTTGACGTTGAATTAAATATTTGATAATGATCATTTCTGATTAGCGTTCGAACAACCGGCCCTTAATGATTTAATATTGTCTATTTCTAAACTATACCGCTATTTTTGAATTCCTGATAAAATTAATGATGGAATCTAGTACCGCTTTATCTGAGGAAGAAATGAGAGCTGTAATATTTAGTGGCAATGGACACTCGTGATGAATTAGTTCTTGATACAGAATTGAAGAAGATTGAGAGTTCAGAGAACATTCTAGAAATATATGATTTAGATCACCAATGTAGAAATCAATGTAGAAACCAATCAATGGAAAAAGTAGTTAGGAACCAGATAGACTACATTATGATACTTAAATGAAAGATACCGTAATGCTGTTAAAGCTGTGAAAGCATGTCCCGGAGCAGACGTGGCCTCAGATCATAACCCATTTATCGCCAGGATTACATTCACACTTAAAAACATTAAAAGACATCAAAGAACTCCTACAATAGACACAAGTAAGTATAAACAACAAGATATAAAAGAATGCCTCCAACATGAACTGCATATGAACTGTAGCAAACTGAACATAGACACCAATGATATTGACGAGCACTGGGATCGACTAAAACATTGCCTACTAGAACCGTGCAAAGAAATACTGAAGACTTCTACAAAAAGAAATAAAGAATGGATGAACGACGAGATACTCAATATGATGGAATAACGGAGACAACATAAGAACAAAGATAACAATAAATACAGGGAGATTAACCACCCGATAAGAAGCATCATAAAGCAGGCAAAAGAAAAATACTTTGAAGAGAAATGCAAAGAGATCGAGGACCTTCAAAAAAGATACGATCTATTTAATCTACACAAGAAAGTAAAAGAAATGGTAGGGCTAAGAAAACAAAATCTCACTGGTGCACTTCTGGATCGACACGGGATTACTATAACACAGACCGATCAGAAAGTACAACGCTGGGCAGAATACATAGATGAACTGTTCGATGATGAAAGAGGAGACCTGGAAAACATAGAACTTACTTCAGAAGAAATAGGTTCAGATATCACAAAAGAAGAAATAGCACACGCATTAAAAACAATGAAGAACGGAAAAAGCCCTGGTCCTGACATGATTCCTATCGAATTAATAAAAATTATAGATGAACAGCACACTGATGTTCTAGTTATACTTTTGAACCAAATTTATAGTTCAGGAGTATTACCCAAAGAATGGTTAACGTCGATCTTTGTTTGTCTCCCCAAAAAGAAAAACGCAAGAGAATGCGCCGATTACCGCACCATCAGCTTGATGTCCCATGTGCTGAAGTTGCTACTGAAAGTCATCCATAACCGAATAACTATATCATAAATTGGACATAGATATTAATGATACACAGTTTGGGTTTCGCAAAGACCTAGGAACGCGTGAAGCTCTTTTCTCACTTAATATCCTAATACAAAGGTAGTCCTGTCGCCATGGGGGGTACAACGGCCTCCTGTATTCAGATGGACTTACCCAAGTTTTTATTATGTATTTTGGCCCGTAGAACACGAATTTTTTGGGTAACAGTTGATCCGGATGTCGATAAGATTGTTATAAACAAAGAAGTTAAGGAATTACATAACAGCGATTTCTCGCAAAACAAAACATGTTTTTGTATTTTTTGGGCCATTCTAACCAAGAAATGTTTCTACAGGTTTTTTCGTAGGATGCACAGTTTTCGAGATAAACGCGGTTGAACTTTCAAAAAATCGAAAAATTGCAATTTTTGAACCCGAATAACTTTTGATTAAAAAATAAAATAGCAATTCTGCTTACCGCATTTGAAAGTTCAAGTCAAATTCTATCGGTTTCGAATATATACATTGCTAAAAATGTATGTGTTTATTGCTAAAAAAGCTATAAACACATAGTGTTTCCCGTGTCTAATACATGCGTTTACATGCATGCTACGTAGAAATAGCCTCGCTTGCACTTGTACCTACTCTACCTACTCGTTCGATTTTAAATGAGAAATCATTGAAAACATCACTCCAGCACTAGGTGTTTATACTTTTGTTTAACAATAAAATAATAAATTTTTAGTAATGCAAATAACTAAAACCGATATACTTTGACTTGAACTTTCAAATGCGGTAAGCAGAATTGCTATTTTATTTTTTAATCAAAAGTTATTCGGATACAAAAATTGCAATTTTTCGATTTTTTGAAAGTTCCACCGCGTTTATCTCGAAAACTATGCATCCACCGAAAAAATTTGTAGGAACACTTTTTGGTTAGAATGGCCCAAAAAATACAAAAACATGTTTTGTTTTGCGAGAAATCGCTGTTATGTAATTCCTCAACTTCTTTGTTTATAACAATCTTATCGACATCCGGATCAACTGTTACCCAAAAAATTCGTGTTCTACGGGTCAAAATACATAAAAAAAACTTGGGTAAGTCCATCTGAATACAGGAGGCCGTTGTACCCCCCCTGGCGACAGGACTAAGGTGC
Source organism: Diabrotica virgifera virgifera (assembly GCF_917563875.1). Taxonomy (NCBI): domain Eukaryota; kingdom Metazoa; phylum Arthropoda; class Insecta; order Coleoptera; family Chrysomelidae; genus Diabrotica; species Diabrotica virgifera. The sequence goes on from NC_065443.1 coordinate 190,262,469, forward strand.
CTAGACGTCAATAAAAGATATATATGTCTGTTTTATTGACTATAATAAAGCTTTCGATAAAGTACGACATGAACAATTAATGAATGTTTTGAAATTAAAGAAGATAGACTACAATGACATCAGGATCATATCTAATTTATACTATAAGCAGCGAGCAAAAGTACGTGTTAACGAACAGTTGTCAGAGGAAACTGAAATTAGACGTGGGGTGAGACAGGGATGCGTATTGTCTACAGTTCTCTTTAATGCCTACTCGGAAGAGATCCTAAAACAAGCTCTTGAGATTCCTAAAACAGCTGGAATAAAGGTGAATGGAGTTCCCATTAACAATATTAGATATGCGGATGACACTGTCGTCTTAGCCGAAAATATTGAAGATCTTCAGAGACTGGTTAACAGAATAGCGACATATAGCCAAGAATACGGTTTAACAATGAACATCAAGAAGACAAAATTTATGAGAATATCTAAAACTCAAAGAAATAACGAGAATCTCCTCATAAACGGAACCAACGTCGAACAAGCAGACTAAGATATGCATATCTTGGAACAATGATCAACTCCACAAATGATTACTTCCAGGAGATTAAAATTAGAATAGAAAAGGCTAAAGCGAATTTTAACAAAATGAGAAAAGTGCTCTGCACAAGAGATCTAAGGTTAGAGCTAAGAATAAGGTTGGCTAGGTGCTACGTCTTCTCGACTCTGTTTTACGGAATGGAATCTTGCACCTTGAATGCGGCATCAATGAAAAAACTGGAATCATTCGAGATGTGGGTATATAGAAGAATTCTAAAAATATCATGGACAGAACACGTCACAAACAAAGAGGTTCTGAGAAAGATGAATAAAGAAATGGAAGTCTTAAATACAATTAAAACCAGAAAATTGGAATATCTCGGACATATTACAAGTGGAGAGAGATACAACTTGCTCCAACTCATTATGCAGGGAAAGATTCAAGGAAAAAGAAGCATAGGGAGACGCAGAATATCGTGGCTGCGCAACCTGACAGAATGGTACGGATGTACATCAAACGAACTTTTCAGAGCAGCCGTCTCCAAGGTCCGAATAGCTATGATGATTGCCGACCTCCGTCGCGGAGATGGTACTTGAAGGAGAAGATGGTTTGAAATATTTAATTTTTTTTTATTATTTCAAATAAAAGTGCATACTTTCAAGAATACTCTCTGAAAATTTCAAAATAATCGGAGTAAACTTACCAGAGATACAGGGTGTTGAATATCCCTACCTTGGACTCGCGTTGCCGCGGCTTCGCGCCAGCACGCTTGAGCGTAGTGAGAAACGTTAAACAACTGTTCGCCTTCTCTTTTGTAGATTACTCCGCAATTCAAAAAACATATTCCAATGTTCATCACTTTACGATTTGGCAGACAAATCAGAAGATGAAGATGCAGTTGTCAAAACTTTAAACGCATTTTTCTCAAAACTGCTTTTTCAAATGCGGTGGACATTGTAACTGAAAAACTACTTGACCGATCTACCTGAAATTTTGCACAGATTTTCTTTAGACATTTCGTGAGGTAACAACGTCGAGATATTTTTCGTTTTGTGCTTATTTTTTGTTCAACAATAGTAAATCTGTTGGGTTTTCACAAAATTTTTATCAAAAATTTCGTATTTTTGACTTCTGAGTGATACCAAAAATTCAAAAATCATTAAAAATAAAAAAACTCGACGTTGTTACCTCGTGAAACTCATAACCTAATTAAATCTTTTTGATTTTTTTGTTTCGTATGATCCAGTGATGAGTTCTGATGTCCACCGCAAAATCCATTTTTTTGAGCTGCCTGCCAAAATTTGTCGCCAATGGCTTATTTTTCAAAATTTTGGATTGAATTTTTTCTTAAATATTCTTTGAATTGTACTTAATATGTTTATTTAATTTAAAAATAAAATAATTCTACCATAGCTTCGAAAAAGATCACAAAAATGTGCTTGATATGTTGATTTCAAACCATACCCCCCCGCCCCTTAATAGTGGATCTATAGGCCATTGCGAAGAACGGAAGGTACTGGTCCAAGTTTCGCTGATAATTGGACATCATCGCTGTCAAATACTTACCGACTGTCTTATTAATACGCTCCACCATTCCATCCGAATGCGAATGATAAGCTGTAGTTCTTGTCTTTTTTATGTCTAGTCTATCACAGATTCCCTGAAATAATTGGCTCTAAAAGTTTGCTTTTTGGTCCAATGGAGGCACTCCAAATCGGCTGATGTACTCTTTGACTAAATATCTGCAATACAGACGGGCTTCTGATTTGGAATTGCGTAGATCTCAACCCATTTCGTGAAGTAGTCCATTACGACAAACATGTACTTACTTGCATCAATTTTCTACTGTCTCATATGAGCATAGGAGCCTTTACTTTCCGATAAGGTCTGTTACTTGTAGCACAGGTAGTACATTTCTTACACCAGTCCTTTACAGTCTCCCTATACCTGTTCCAGATCATACATATCTCCACAATCTTCAATGCCCACTTGGAACGCCTGTCTTACCAAGGGCCACTACAGAACTTGCACTGCTTAACTCGAGGTAACCAATCATATATGCTTCCTCAAGGGCAATACCTACCATATGAGCATGTATTTATTTACTTTTATGTTTTTTTTTCAGCCGGTGGATATTTAAACTAATTGTCGGATAAGTCGTGACCAGACATCTCGTAACGGAACAATTCGTATCCGGACAAGTGGTAATGGGTAACTCGTAACGGCGAGAGTTCGTAACAACGACACTTCGTAACGGCGAAAGTTCGTAACTATACAAATTCGTAACGGACAATTCGTAACGTGAAAATAGAATTATTCTGTTTTTTTTTTGTTAACGTGGAAACTAACTGTCATTACAGTTATAATTGAAATTATGTTTATCATTAAGGATTCAGTATCGGGATAAACATGTTTAACACATTTTATATTTCGTTTTTCAGAATATATTAAAAGTCTTTAAACACAAACAAATATTTAAATACATACAAACTTTTGCCAACTTTTGCCATCTTTTTCTAAGATAGCGGCTTTAATTTTAAATATTATGTCGAGATATTTGGCACACATATTCATAATATAGAAAAGAATGGCGGTACAGATCACAAATTGAAAAATATGTCAGTATATTATGTAAAATTACTCTATAACTAAATACAATATTAAAAAACGAGCATGTACCGCCATTAAGAAGAACAAAAAAATACACTTTCTTCAAAAAAACTTTTTTATCCTATTCCTAGATTTTGTGCCATATTGGAAATACTAAAATTTTTTATCTCTAACAAGAAATCGAACATATTTTAACTAAATAACTGATTAGTCAACATAGAGAAAATGTCAGATTTCTGTTCTGTTATCTGTATCGATATCTGTTCAGTGCAGCAGTGTATTATTTTAAGAATTCTTTAGTGTTGATCCATAAGAAAGAAGTGTTTATGTTATAATTAATTTATTATATTTTTGTGTAATAGAACTAAGTTGTTGAACTTTTTGAAAAAATAGATTATTGTTTAATTGTGAGTTTTACTTATAGGTAAGTACACTTCGCGTCATATAAAACTGGTTTACTTTTTTCCTAATGTAAACCTGTGTTCAGGCTTGTCACAATGGTTAGTGAATCACTTCGTTGTTGCCATACACAGATAACGGAATTGCAGCAAATCTAAATAAAAAATAACGTTCAAAAATGTATAAAGTTTTTAGATAGGTATTATTTTTTCATTAAAAAAGACCGAACAAAAAGAACAAACTGGGATAGGTATAGAGAAGAAATAAAATCATCCATTAACCTAAACTTGCCTCTTAAAACTGACAGGGACATAGAAAATGCAGTCACTCACTTAACTACAGTTATTCAGCAAGCTGCTTGGTCGTCCACTCCAGAAATTACCTACACACACAACTCCGAGTCGTATCCTGCTCACATAAATACACTTATACTGGAAAAAAGAAAACTAAGAAAGAGGTGGCAGCTCACTAGACACCCAGAAGATAAAACAAATTTTAATAGAGCTTGCAGATTACTCAAAAGAAGCTTGATCCAACATAAAGACAATGGAATCAACAATTATTTAAAGAACCTCTCACCTTCAGATGATACAAATTATTCTCTGTGGAAACTAACAAAAAAACTTAAAGACAACGAACAAATGAATATGCCAATCAGGAAACTAAATGGCACATGGGCTAAAACTGACAAAGATAAAGCTTATACTTTCGCAAATCATTTATGCGAGGTATTTCAACCGCATCAGAGGGAAGTCTCAGCTGAAGAAGAAGAAGATATTCATGAAGTCATAAACGCACCATATCAAATGGCTCCGCCTATTAAAATTTTCAAGAAATCTGAAGTAGAAGAAGTAATTGATAATCTGGAGAATAAGAAGTCACCTGGGTATGATATAATATCTAGTTTGGTCCTAAAAAATCTACCCAACGAAGGTGTAAGCTTAATTACTTATATATTTAATTCAATATTAAAAACAGGTTACTTTCCACTGCAATGGAAAGTAGCTCAAATTGTTCTAATCCCAAAACCTAATAAGGATCACGCGGAAGTATCTTCATATCGTCCAATAAGCTTGTTGCCTATTATATCTAAAGTGTTCGATCGGCTTTTCCTGAGAAGACTAGAGCCTACGTTAGACAGCAACAATGTTTTACCTAATTATCAGTTTGGCTTTAGGAAACAATATGGTACCATCGAGCAAATTCATAGGGTAGTAAAAACTATCAGAAATTCGCTCGAACACAAAAATTACTGTACAGCTGCATTCCTAGATGTCTCACAGGCATTCGACAAAGTTTGGCATGTAGGTCTTATCTCCAAGATTAAATCCATATTTCCTTATCCCATAAGTTCACTATTAAGATCCTATCTGACAGACAGATTTTTTCAAGTCAAAAGAGGAGGGGAAATTACTAACCTGTTTCCAATATGTTCTGGAGTTCCACAAGGAAGCATATTAGGACCAACACTTTACTTAATATACACATCGGATCTTCCAACCACCATTAATACAACAATTGTTACATATGCGGATGACACAGTTATAATGGCTTCAAATCCTATAGCAACAGAAGCATCCGAGGTATTGCAAAATCATCTGACTGAACTAGAGAGCTGGCTTAAATTGTGGCGAGTACAAGTCAACAGTTTAAAATCCACACAAATAACATTTACTTTAAAAAAAAGTTTCGCGCCTCCGGTTTCTATAAATAACACTCCACTACCAGTCAATACCGCCGTAAAATACCTGGGAATTCATTTAGATAGTAAACTTAATTGGGGCACCCACATCTGGAAGAAACGTCTTCAACTCGGCCTAATCTACAGGAAAATGTATTGGTACATGAGTAGGAAATCAAATCTTAGCCTGGAGAACAAAATTATGATTTATAAATGTATTTTAAAACCGGTGTGGCTATATGCAGCACAAATATGGGGAACAGCTAGTAATACCAACATTCAAAAACTTCATCGGTTCCAATCAAAAGTGTTGCGCCAGATCTGCAATGCCCCTTGGTATGTTACGAACCAGAGATTGCACCACGACCTACAGCTACCAACAGTTAGCGAAGCAATATCTGCTGTAAATTCTAGATACAAGACAAGACTATCCTGCCATCCAAATCCACTCGCCACGGACCTGCTCAACATTTCTCATGAAATACGATTAAAAAGACCTGACCCTTTGGACCTCTAGTACATCTGGACATCAGAGCAACAACAGAGTGCAGTGTCATAGTGCAGTGAAATAATCATGTTTTAGTTTTAGTGATTTTTAAACTTCTTTCGTATTTTTATTCATGTTCCTTAGACTTTTAATAATCATATTTTTATTGTCTGAACTGTCCACTATACTAAATTTTATCTATGTATTATGTTCCAAGTAATTGTTATGTCTTATTTTAAAATTATAATGTTATATGTCTTACTGGGTGCTCGCCACTGGGCGGCTTCCATCTGTGTTATTTTTGATTAATATTATGTATTGCTTATTGTTTGTGATCAGACAGATTGCAATAAACGTTGGATGTTAAAAAAAAAGACCGTAGTTAATAAACTCAATAACCAGAGAGAGGGAACATAGTAGCTAATACTTGTTTTAAAATCGAGCTGCCACAATAAATTAAATAACTAGTGAAATACCAAAAAGTAATTCATTAAATAGTGATACGGTAGTGTAGTAAAAAAAAAACACACCAGATCAGTAAGTTATTTTAAAAACATTAGTTTGGTTCTTTAAGTGAGGAGTGTATTCAATTTTTCATTGTCTTTAATTTTGGTAATAATAACTTTTTTGTAAAAGCTTATACATAGTTATTGAGTTATACGTGAAAGACAGTTTAAAATTTTTTTTTGATATTTAATAACTCAAAACGTATTGATTTATATTAATAAATTTATATAACAAATTTTGCTTAGAATTTGTCCCACTATCGATTTGTGGTATTATTTTTAATAAAATAATTTTCACCTCCGAGAAGGGTTGGCATCCACCCCAGGATAAAAGCGCAAGTTGGCATCATGTCAACTTTGTTCCTTGAGGTATCCTCTAACTACTCACCAACTTTCATGAAAATCGATGGAGGTTCAACGAAATCGGAGGTGAAAGCCTTCAGTGACTGCATTAAATATGCGTTTGGCCAAATGCTCGTGATATACCTACCTCGTGATAAGAAGTACAAGATTAGGACACAGAATTTATTTACAACATTACAACGAACAACAGTGGTTTGTATCCATATCAGCTTTAGAGATATATCATTGTTTATCATTGAGCTTATTAACATAATAACATTCAAACCGCAAACGTAAAGAAGTAGGTATGGAATTTAAAATCTTAAAAAATGGTTTGGCAAAGAATATCTCTGTGTTTTAAAAACGAGACACATCCGGATTATATACTTTATGAGGCTTCTACTCACTTCACGCAATCGATTATTTTATTAGACCCTAGTCAGTGTAATAACAATAATATATATACAGTCCACAAATATGATTGTAGTGTTTCCACTATAATCAAACACGACTTCGATGTAGTGAACTTTAAATAAATAATAAGAAAATTACATCCGAACTTAATTGATCTGATAATTCTCGTGTAATCGAGGAAGACAGGTTATGGATTGCTATATCGTAATATTAATTATACTTAATAATAGAAAAAGTCTCGAAATGATAAGAAACTAGGGTCTGTAAAGTTTTTTTTTATCAAAATTCGTTAGTAAAATTTATACATAGAAATAATAATTGCAATGGTAATACACAGGGTGCGGCAAACCTCTGGTTTTCTTTTATTACGGATAAACTATGGGGTATCAAAAAAATGTTATTTATAACAAACCAATGTCTATCAATACGTATGTATATCATTTAAAATATATTTCGATTATACAGGGTCAGTCGGAACGACGGTATGAACCAAAGTTGTGTTTTTTTAATGGAATATAGGGTTTTCCATACCGTCGTTCCGACTGACCCTGAATAATCGAAATATATTTTAAATGATATACATAAGTATTGATAGACATTGGTTTGTTATACATAACATTTTTTTTGTATACCCCATAGTTTATCCGTTATATATATGTTATAGTCAAAGCTCGAATTTCAGGCACTCCTAGGTTTGACTAGGCAATCCTCAGGTCTGACTGACGGCCTTAGTAAAAGCTCGAAATAAATTAGAGTTTCGGCCTTTGACTAGTCAAACCTAGGAGAGACTAAGTTGGTCAGGCAAAGGTCGAAATTTAATTTTATGAAATCGGGGTTTGACTAGTCAAACCCTAATTAGCTATTAAAATGTCGTAATTTGTTAGATTAGGTTTAATTAAACGTCATTTTTTAATTTTAGTAGTTATTATTTTTCTATTGTTGTAATTAAAATTAAAGAAATTAGTGTTTATTCTCACAAGAGCATTTCTTATTGCAGTAGCGTTCTATAAAACCTTGACCTCGAAATTTAGGATCTTTTGTACTAATTTCTCTTAGAGACAGCTTAACGTCTGGAACATCTTCGAAATTAAGAAATTTCTCTTTGCATTCTCTTATTTGATTTCTTGAAAAAAGTTGTATGTATTGTTCCGTATTTCGTACCAACTCTAAATAAACCGTCAATTGTTTTATCTTGTACCCAAAATACCCAAAATATTTCAAGCATCTCCTTTGGTTCTACCTAAATAAATAAAGGAAAGGCGATTGAAGATGCACAGGCTAATGCTATGAAACAATTAAGTGAAAAAAATTCTTCCAATTTCCATCGGAAAAACTGTAACAATACCTACTTATCCCCAGCTTTGATAGAGCCAAAGGAGATGCTTGAAATATTTTGGGTATCATACAAGATAAAATAATTATTGACGGTTTATATAGAGTTGATACGAAATACGAAACAATAAACACACTTTTTTCAAGAAATCAAATAAGAGAATGCAGAGAGAATTTTCTTAATTTCGAAGATGCTCCAGACGTTAAGCTGTCTCTAAGAGAAATTAGTAGGTACAAAAGATTATAAATTAGGAGGACAATGCTTTATAAAATGCTACTGCAATAAAAAATGCTCTTCAAAATTATGTAAGTGTAAAAGGTCTAACGTATTGTGCAACTCTCTACATGCCATAATGCCTCAACATGTGAGAATAAACACTAATTTTTTTATTTTAATTACGACAATATAAAAATAATTAGCATTAAAATTAAAAAATGGCGTTTTATTAAAACTAATCTAACAAATTACAACATTATAATAGCTGATCGGGGTTTGACTAGTCAAACCCCGATTTCATAAAATTAAATTTTGACCTTTGCCTGACCAACTTAGTCACTCCTAGGTTTGACTAGTCAAAGGCCGAAACTGTAATTTATTTCGGGCTTTGACTAAGACCGTCAGTCAGACCTGAGGATTGCCTAGTCAAACCTAGGAGTGCCTGAAATTCGGGCTTTGACTATAACATATATATTAAAGTCAGAATTTGGTAAGACCAAATTCCTTACTATGTCGGGATAGTATCACGAGGTTTTTTTCCTGGATTTTCTTCTTGAGTAACTATAGAATCTCTAACACGAGAATTTCACTGTCACCGTTGCATGTGGTTGTCTTTTTAAAGACAGATCACATGCTATGATTTTTTTTTCTTGTGTCGGATAATCTTGAGTTTGGGTTGATTTCATGTAATCGAATGAACTACCTTTCAGTAAAGTTTTCCAAGTAACGCAACTCATAAATATTGGCAATATCATTTTAAAGTCTTCTACTTTAAAATGTATAATATATGTCTGAATTGCTGATATAAATGAGTCAGATTAAATTAAATTATTAGAAGATTTTTCACTAAGCAACAACATTTTTGTTTAATTAATTAATATTTTGTATTTTGACAACGACATCCGATATAGAAGTCGAAACGTTAATAAAATAATTTTATCTACTCTCTCATATTATGTATAAGTTTTTAGTTTATGAAAACTGTCATTATAGATAGTAGTACGTGAAGGGTTTAAAGTGTGCGTGAAATAACAATGTATTTTGAATGGGATTTACTTTTCCGCACGGTTTTTTGGCACACTTTTATATAATCAAATTAATATCCTTAACTTTTTACGTTGTCATGGTGATGACATGTGAGCAATAAATTACATACAACAAAATATTTGAGAGTTTTGTGGTTTGAAAGAAGTTTGAATTTTTAAAAGTCAAAGTTCTAAAAATTGTAGATTATAAATGTATTCCAGTGACGAAGAGTTGCAATTTTTTTATTTGTTTATCGTAGATCAAATATTGTATAAAACTGTGCGTCAAGTCCTTTTTGCGCACTTAGGCGATGTATAACACTCGCGCCGCTTTCATAATAGTTATTTATGAAACAGTTCGTGAAGTATGCTTTTTGCGAACGCACGCGATGTTTAGAGCACGAGTGACAGCGGCGCGAGTACTATACATCGCGTAAGTTTGCAAAAAGTACTTCACGCAAAGTTTCATACAATATTTTATCTACGATAAACAAACAAATAACTGTAACACTTCGTCACTGGAATTTATATCTATCCTACAATTTTTAGAACTTTGACATTTAAAAATTCTAACTTCTTTCAAACCACAAAACTGTCAAAACTTTTGTTCTAATTTATTGTTCATTATGTCATCACCATGATAACGCGAACGTTAAGGATATTTGATATTATGAAAGTGTGTCAAAAAACAATGCGAAAAAGTAAATCCCATTTAAAATACATTGTTACTTCACGCACACTTTAAACCCTTCACGCACTGCTATCTATAATGACAGTATACACAAACTAAAAACTTACACATAACATGACATAGAGTAGATAAATAGCGATTTTAGGTTGTTGTTGTTTGTTTGGGTTTATATGACTGCGGACACTAAATCCATTCGCCAATTTTACTATTTTTTATTTTATTAGTCATTTTTTCGTATCTTATCCTAAAACTAATACTAATATAATAAACAATTCTACTAATAAATAATTATTTTTGTATTTTTTTTTAATAATTTTTTATATATATATATATATATTTTTATTAATTTTTTTCCAAATGATGTTCTCAGAGTTCCACAGCAAAAACTGCAACATTCTTCTTTAGCCCTCTACTTCATTCGAAAGCTATTTTACTATGGACTGTCCAAGTTCGTCATTCATTTTTATCTACATATTTTTTTATATTTTTTTAATAATTATATTTTTTTTTTCTATTTTTTTTATATCTTTTTTTATATTTTTTCTTTCTTTTTTTTTTATTATTTTTTTATTTTTTTTTATTTTTTTTATTTTTATTTTATTATTTTTTTTTATATTTCTTTTCTTTTTTTTTTCTTTTCTTTTCTTTTCTTTTTCTTTTAACATATAACAATTTACAAGAAATACTTACTCTATATTTTACAATTACAATTTAAGCTTAATATCTAAAATATGTTTATACAATAGTCGGTATACCAACTCATTATTTTCTAATGTTAAGAAATAATTTAAATTAATGGGATGGTGGACATCAGTCAAAGAATACAGTGAATTTAAAAACATATTAACTTTATTAGAGATAAGAGAACAGGTCAAAATTTTGTGTTGTAGATTGCCCAACTGTCCACAAATACATTGTGGACTATCAGCTATATTAATTTTAAATAAATATGAGGGAGTAAGACAGTGGTCAAATCTCATTCTGCATATGGTTCTTATCATATCTTTTGTCGACTCCATTTTAGAAAACCAAGGTTTATCCGTTATATAGTTTCTGATTGATTTGTAGTGGTTTCCTGTATTTACGTTTTCATCAATATACCTTTCTTTCCATTCTTTCTTAATCTCTTTGAATAAATTTGATTCAATATCTTTTGGCGTACAAAGATAATGGGTTAATACTCCTTGTGTCACCGCGTTTTTAGCCAATTCATCTACCATTTCATTTCCAGTTATTCCACAGTGGCTTTTAACCCATGCCAACTTAACAGACTTTCCTTGTTGCTGAAGTTCTTTAATTTTATTTATGATATATAATTCAATGTAGTTCACTTTTGATTTAGGACTTATAGCACTAATTTTACTAAGAGAACTTTTACTGTCACTAAAAATTATAAACTTTGAATGATTTATATTAGATAAATATTTTAGTGCTTCCATTATCGCTATTAATTCAGCTGTGTATATACTCATAATAGAATTTAGTTTAAACATTTTACTAATTTTATTACTGCTATCCCAATAGGCACATCCCACACCTTCAATAGTTTTTGATGCATCTGTATATAGCATACAATAATCTTTGAACATTTGTGAACTGTCGGAGATAAACACTAATTTTCTTAAAGATATAGGCAACTTGCTATAGTCCCTTAAAAAGTATACCTGAACTTGTTCCATACTATTAAAGTCACTATTATAATTTGGGTTTATGTCATATTTATAAAGTTGTTTATCATATATTGTCATTTTTGAATATAAATCTACCATATTTAGAGTTTTCTTTTTTATCCAATATTTTTCTGTCAAGTCTGCTAAAAACAGTTGATGTATTTTGGAAATTAAACTTGCCTTTTTTTCATACAATCTAACTAAAAGGTTGATGCCAAGTTTTTTTCGTCTTATATCCATCGGCATTTCACAGCATTCAACTTGTAGATTATTTATCGGTGTACTTCTTAGGGCTCCTATACACAATCTAAGGGATTTATTAATGATTTTGTCTATTTTATTTAAATGACACTGTGATGCGTCACTGTATAATATTGATCCGTAGTCGAATATAGCTCTTATATTATTTTTAAATAACAACAAAGAAATATTTGGATCTGCTCCCCAACGTAAGTGTGATACGAATCGAAGAAGGTTTATTCCTTTTTCTGTTTTTTTAACTATATGGTCTATATGTTCTTTCCAGAGAAGCTGTCTATCCAGAGTAATACCCAAATATTTAACATAACTTTGTACAGGATAGGATATATTGTTTATTAAGATGTGATTGGGTATTTCTTTTCGTTTTCTTGTAAAAATACATAATTTGGTTTTGGAATCAGATATATTTAGTCCATGTAATTCACTCCATATTTTAATATGTTTGTCTCCTTCTTCAATGGATTTGACTGCATTTTCTATTTTAATGTTTTCTTGATAAATAACTATATCATCTGCAAATTGTAAAATTTTTGTTGAGTTTAAATTTTTTTCTATATCAGAAGTGTAAATTAAATATAACAAAGGGCTTAATATTCCTCCTTGAGGTAAACCACCCATCGCTAGTCTTGGACCAAATGTGTTATTATTTACCGATATATAAATTTTTCTACAGTCATACAATTTTATTATTTTTTGACAGAAGCATTCTGGCAGACCTATTTGTATCATTTTGTTATATAGTATATTTAAATTAACGTTGTCGTATGCTGCTTCAACATCTAATAAAAGAGCGATTACTGAAGAATTTTTCGTAAACGCTAAATTTATATCTGTTACCAAATGACTCACAGCTTCCACAGTAGAATGATTTTTTCGAAATCCAAATTGTGTTTGTGATAATTTATTGTTTTTTTCTAGCCAACTTTCGAGCCTAAGTTTTATCATTCTTTCCAGTGTTTTTGTTATGCAGGAGCTCAATGAAATACCTCTATAAGATTCTGCTGAATCAGGATTCCGATTTGTTTTGAGAATAGGAATCACCCGGTACTCTCTCCAGTTATCTGGAATATCTTCTGATAACCATATTTGATTAAAAAAATTTAATAGTGTTTCTTTCCCTTTTTGATGTAAATTGGCCAACATAATATAATGTACATTATCTATACCTGGAGAAGTATTTTTCTTATTCTTAAGGCTTATTTCTAATTCACAGAAACTAAATGGAATTGAAAGTGGATGCATAGAGTTTTTTCTTTCCATTACATTAATTTTTGAAAATATATTATCTGGACATAATTTTCTTAAAAACTCCTCAACCCATTCTCCTTCAGTCACTGGATTTACTTGTGGTTTAAAAATGTTTTGTAATCGTTTGGCTTGATTCCACATATCTTTAATTGGTGTATTTTTGTTTAAAGTTTTACAAAAATTTCTCCATGCATTACGCTTACTCTCTAATACAACTTTTTTGGTTTTCGCTACACATTTATTATAATTTATATAATTTTGTATATTAGACTGTAGTTTAAACTTGCGTAAAGCTAGTTTTTGTTCTTCTATTACCTTTTTACAATTGTCATTCCACCAAGTTTTTCTAAATCGTGGATTAGTCCCTGTTCTCTTCTCCGGTATACATATCTTACAATATTCGTTTAATTTATTTAAAAATTGTTGGTAATTTAAATTATTATCTATTTCCATGAAATTATCAGTGATAGAAGAGAAAAGAGACCAATCCGCTTTATTTATGTTCCATTGGAATTTTTTATTTACACATTCCGCTTTATTAACATTAATATTTGACTTAATAATAATAGCAAAATGATTTGATCCTAATGTCTCGTCCACAACATCCCAATCGAAAAAATGACTAATATTTGCTGAGCATATTGTAAGATCTATTGCAGATTTATTATTGCTATTCGGTCTACGCATCAAAGTTTCTTTACCATTATTTAAAATTACAAGATTACAGTCCTCAATAGCTTCTAACAGATTTTTTCCTATAGTATCTACAGTACTACAACCCCAAACATAATTGTGGCTATTAAAATCACCACCAATTATGAAAGGCTTCTCTAGACTATTAAAAAACTTTTTCCATTCATTTAGAGTGATTTTAAGATTTGGTTTTACGTATATTGAATAAATGTTTAACTTTTTTCCGGATTGAATTTTAATTGATATGCTATTGCACATTATGTCATTAATTTGGTGAAAAGTAGGACTGTTGTAAAATTTTATTAATTTTTTCAAAAGGATGGCTACTCCACCATATCCATCATCTCTATCATTCCTAAAGACATTATAACCAGTAAAGTTAATAAAATTACTTTTTTTTAACCAAGTTTCTGATATTAATCCTATATCTATTTTATTGTCATACAAGAATTTTTCTAAATAACCCTTATTTGTTTTAATTGATCTCGCATTCCATTGAAGAAATGAAACGTTAGCCATCACGAGGTAATAATAATTGTGAAATATTGTTTTTTAATAATTCCAACGTTTTTTTATCTAAATTGTGATTAATTTGATTTAATGTTGCTGAAATAAAGTTTACTATTATTTCTCCTATATTATTTTGATTATCGTTTTGTGTTTGTGTTGTGTTAGAATAAATGGGATTATTAAAATTATAACAAGGCTGACTTTGTATTCTTGGTGTTTGCAAAATTTTTCTGCGTGCTTCCATTGTTTCTTTATCTACACTACTAGAATCAATACTACTTGATCTTTTTCGTTTAGATATTGTATATTTATTTGAAGTATTTTCTTGGTCTTTACTTACTGTTGAATAACATTTTTTATATTTATTATTAGCTTCATAATATGTTATATTTTCATTATTCATAACTTTTTTAATATATTCCTGTTTTTGTCTTTCTGTACAATCTGCTCCCTTGTCAGTAGCGCTGTGTTTTCCTTTGCACAATACACAAAGTAAATTATTCGGATTGGAACAATTAGATTTGTTGTGTTCTTCGCCACATCTTTCACACCTATCTTTTCCTCTACATTGGGCACTTATATGCCCAAATCTCAAACACTTTAAACATTGGATTATTCTGGGTGTATAATTTTCCACCTCGTATATCATTTTTTCTATTATTACATTTTTTGGTATAGACTGACCTTTAAAAGTGACAATTACGGTTCCTGTTTTTACATAATTAGTATTACCATTATCTTGAATCACTTTCCGCATAATTCTTTTTACATGTAATACTTCGAATTTAATTCCAAATCTAGGTTTAATTAATGATAATAAATCATTATCTTCTATCTCTTTATCTACCAATTTTATAACACCTTTCTTTTGAGTAAAAAACGTTGGAATATATGCCTCATACTCTTTGCTTTTAAGAATTTGAGAATCAATTAATTTATTAGCACTAGCAAAATTATTTAGTTCTACCTTGATTTTATTTCTACCAACTACTGTAATTTGTGTGATATTATTTTCAATTTCAGGTACTGCACTTAAAATCAAACGGGCCGTGCCGATCCTGTGTAATCGACCAATGTTACCGTTTTTATTTTCTATGTGTACTATATAAGGTGCATTATCTCCAAATTGATATCTATGTTTTAATCTTAAATTTATTACTTTATTTAAATTTTGCTTACCTGACTTATCTGTTTGATTTAAATTTGTCAAAGTTTCATCGTTATTGCAACTAAATTTGTTACTTACCTCAATAGTACTACTTGTTTGGTTTTGTTTGTTTGTTACCTTATTATTTACTCTATTGTTATTTTTATTTAATTCCTCATATTCCATCATCCCATCTCCTTCCATTTCTACATAAAATTTACCTTTATCTGGAGGTTCGGGTGGTATACCTTCCATATTATTTGTTTCCTGAAATTTAACTTCTAGGCGCTAAATTTCACACTTTCTTACAGATCACTGGTTTAGTACTTCTTTATACTACTCGTAATACTCAAAAAGTTAAGAAAAAACCTTAAAAATTAATAATTTTTAGGAGAACTTCTAAATAAACTGCGATTTTAGGTTAAATTGTAGCTTATTTCCCATTTAGAATATATGTAGTTGATTACAAAAATGCCACAAGGAAATAGCTTCAGAACAACATTTGGTGCTTTGGAACTACATTTGGCTTTGGAACTACAAATGAAACTGGAGACTGGAGATGATATGCTTGAATTAGCAACAGCACTAGATATGGCGATTGTTAGCACATTCTTTAAAAAGAGAAACTCATCTTATTACGTATAAAAGTGGACAACATCAATCCCAAATAGACTATTTCATGATAAGTAAAGGAGACATACGTGAATGCAAGGACTGCAAGGTAATAGTTAGTGAGACAGTAAACCAACAACATAAGCTGCTTGTTCTGGAAATCGAAGTAAAAAGTGAAGTTAAACCAAAATATCGGAGAAAACCACAAAAAATCAAGTGGGGGATGCTAAAAGATGAGAAGGAAGGTCTATTTAGGGAAAGAATAGTAGACAAAATATGTTGGAATATGAAAGGAAGCCCTAATACAATTTGGAGAAAGATGGCCAGTAGTATTAGAGAGACTGCTATTGAAATACTTGGGAAAACGTCAGGAAAAAAGTTTGAGGATAAAGAGACTTGGTGGTGGTAAAACGAAGTACAAGTAAAAATAAAAGAGAAGGAAAAATTATATAAAAAGTGGCAAGAAACCAGATCCGACACAGATCTTCAAAACTATGTGGTCGCGAAAAAGGAAGCGAAAGTAGCAGTAGCAAAAGCCAAAGCAGAAGCGTATTCAAACCTATACGATCAACTTGATACCAGGGAAGGCGAAACGAAGATAGATAAAATATCCGAGATCAGATTATGTATCCGAGATGAAAATAATAAAATACTAGTTCACGAAAAGGATGTCAAAAAGAGATGGAGAAAGTACTTTGACAGCATATTAAATGAAGAATTTGACAGACAACATATGGAGTCAACGGAGACTAGGAGTCAACTAGGAAGTGGCTCAAGCGCTTCAAAAAATAAAGAAAGGAAAAGCGGTAGGACCAGATGATATTTCTGGGAAAGTATGGAGAGCATTGGGAGAGACAGGAACAAGGTGGCTAGCAGGTTTATTTAATAGAATTATGGAAGTTGGACAAATGCCAGACGAATGGAGAAGCAGTATACTACTACCTGTCTGCAAAAACAAAGGAGATATACAACAATGTACAAACTACAGGGCTAGAAAACTGCTTAGCCACACCATGAAAATATGGGAAAGAGTAATTGATAGACGGATACGTGAAGAGACCGAAATGTCTGAGAATCAATTTGGCTTTATGCAGGGCAGATCAACAACAGATCCAATTTTCGTTATAAGGCAGTTGATGGAAAAATACAGGAGTAAAGAAACAAACGCTCATATGGTATTCATTGATCTTGAGAAAGCTTGAGTTCTTCGAGAGATTCTGTGGTGGGCCCTCAATAAGTAAGGAGTCCCTGGAGAATATGTAAAGATTGTGAGGGATATGTATGAGGGAGTAACGACTAGTGTTAAGACAGGTGTGGTAGAGACTGATAAATTTCATGTGAAAGTAGGATTGCACCAAGGCTCGGTGCTTAGTCCGAATTTATTCTCATTAGTTTTGGACCAGATAATATCGAAACTACAGGGTAACATTCCATGGTGCTTAATGTATGCTGATGATGTCGTGTTAGTAGGAAATAGTGAAAGAGACTTAGAACAAAAAATGGAACAGTGGAGACAAGCTCTCGAGGAAAAAGGTTTTCAACTTAGCATAGTATGGTATAACTAGACCCAAACCCAGACATCCAAAGTGAAAGTTATCCTCTAACACCAAATTGTTCTATACGATACACATAATGTTCAGAAAAAAGTCACACCATTTTGAGCGTCGAATTTGGGGTGGAGAGGGGGGAGAAATCGGTAATTTCGTAGTCTTTTAGGTTTTTCGTCAATATTTCTAAAACTGTGCGGTTTAGCATGAACAACCTTCTATACAAAAATGTTGTACATTAAATTTGAAATAAAAAAGGTTCTCTGCATAATCCTTCTAAAATAAACGGTTCCAAAGTTACGGAGGTAGTATAGTATAATTGGTCCAAAAAAAGCCTAACCCAGACATCCAAAGTAAAAGTTTTCCTTAAACACCAAATTGTTCTATATGGTCCACATATCGTCCAGTTTGGGGGGGGGGAATGGGGGAGAAACAGGTAAATTAGTAGTTTTTTACGTTTTTCGTCAATATTTCTAAAACTATGCTTTAGCGTAAACAATGTTCTATAAAAAAATGTTCTACATAAAATTTAAAACAAAAAAGGTTCGATACATAATTGTTATAAAATCAATGGTTCTAGAGTTGCGTAGGGTGAAAAATGGAGGTTTCGACACTTTTTTATTTTTTGGGCATTTAATATTATTACTGATGAAAGAAATTTTCTGTAACAGGATTGTGTTTTGTAGATAAAATTTGCTATTTAAGTGGCCGATGGTATGTTAGCGATTAGTAATAAGTAATAATATTATAAATTGCCAAAAAATTTAAAAAGTATCGAAAGCCTCCACATTTCATGCTCCGTAACTCTGTAGCCATTGTTTTTGTAACAATTATGTAATGGACTTTTTGTTTTAAATTTGATGTACTTAGAACATTTTTGTATAGAATATTGTTTACGCTAAAGCATAGTTTTAAAAATATTGACGAAAAACGTAAAAAAAAACTACTAATTTACCGACTTCTCCCCCATCTCACCCATCTCCTCCCCCAAACCGGACGCTCAAAATGGTGTAACTTTTTACTGAACAATATGAGGACCATATAGAACAATTTGGTGTTGAACGAAAACTTTTACTTTGGATGTCTGGGTTAGGCCTTTATTTGGACCAATTATACTATACTACCTACGTAACTTTAAAACCGTTCATTTTAGAAGGATTATGCATAGAACCTTTTTTATTTCAAATTTAATGTAGAATATTTTTATATACAAGGTTGTTATTTTTGTATACAAGGTATGCTAAACCGCATAGTTTTAGAAATATTGACGAAAAACGTAAAAAACTACGAATTTTTGCGATTTCTCCCCCCAACCCGACGCTCAAAATGTATTACGGTTGAAAATTTAGTAGTAACGTTTGTTGAGTTTTGGTTGTTTATAACCGATTATTTTGTCCTTGTAGGATGTATAATTTGTATGTTTGGATGTATATGCTTTTTTTGTGAGTCAGTGAGAGAAAATTTTTGTTGTAGAGTTTTTTTTGTTTTTGAACGCCTTGTTAGCAAATCAACAACGTTCATTCTTTTTTCAATAGACAAATTTTGAGAAAGCCCTTGAAGCCTGGTCGGCGATTTGAATTCTCAGTTTTTAATTGAAAATGGTAGTTTTTCGATCCTTTGATGGGATGTGCTGAGAATTCTTCTGTTGAGGTTTCCGTTTGTGTGCTGGAAATTTGGGGCACGATAAGAATTTTTGGGAAAACCCTCAAATATTAATTTAATGTATTAATGGCCAGGCTGAGAGTTGTAATGGACCCTTCTGTATGTTAAAGGTAAGCTGAAGTCATTTTTGTTCAGTTTATTGGTTCCCAGTTTTAAGAAGTTAGTTCAGTTATTTTTATTTTCTTTTTCTTTTGCTATGGTGTTCCGGTAGTACAGTAAATGTATGTGTTTTTCGATCCTGGGGCTTTGAAGAAGTGGCAATAGAAATACATAATTTATTTAGTAGATTAGAAATAATACATTTGGCAGATTTATTTAGAAGTTCTATATTTGACGTTTAACCATTTGACATTGTGACAAAATTTAAGGAAGATTGCAGTGTGTTTATCCAGGCAAATGATTTGTTATTGAAGGAAAAAAGGACGGTAACAGATTTTATTTTATTTTATGGGAGAAGACAAGAATAAACAAGGGACAATTAAGGTTGGATTAAATGGGTTTAAAAAGGGGACTAAAATAAAAAAATTTTATATTTATGTGAACGAAACAGCTGGTTCTGGTTTAATTTTTTTTTGTTAAAATAATTACCTACTTTTGTTCTTATAAACTGTTGAAATCAAAATTAATATTTGTATGTGTGTGTGTGTTCACAAAGAGGGGATGGCATTAGATAAACTTTTTGCCACAGATATTTGAAAGTTGAAGATTGAAGATGTCATATTAAATTTTTATTTTAGAATCTTTAAGAAATTGTATGATAATATCATTAATAGTTTTGGTATTGAAGCTTAGTAGATGTGAAATATTCAGCGGTAAACTTACATTCCGCTCCTGAAGTCTAGCAATTAGTGCTTTCGTATGGTTTTTATTAAGTTCACAATTAAAGATTATATGATTTAAATCTGCAGTAGAGTAGTTATCACATGAACAGAGAGAGTTGATACGCATTCCTATTTTAGCTAAATGTGCAGGAAAATTGCCATGGTTTAATCTTAAGCGACTTAGGGATGTGGAATAAAATCGAGTAACGAGATAATCAAATATATGTGGGATATTTTGCGGAAGTTGTGGGTGTATGTAAGTGTATGGATTCTTCGAAGTTTGTACAAACTTAAGCCAAATAGTTTCCCATTTCTTTCTTAATTTTTTATGCAATTCTGGAATGTAATCACTGGAGATTGTTAAATCTACTATTTGATTTAAAGTTGCTGAATTCTTTGCCATTTCATCCACTATCTCATTTTCTTTGATTCCGGCATGTCCTTTTACCCAGATAAAGACCAAGTCACTGCTATTATTTTTAAATCGAGCGATTGTCTTTCTAATATGGCATAACAACTCATTGTTGTATTTTTTGATTATTGGTTGTGATATTGCCTCAAGAGCAGATAAAGAATCTGATAGTATAACCGTGTCTCCAAAGTTCTGTTCAACCGCGTAAGTTAGGGCTCTTTCAATAGCATAAAGTTCGGCAGTGAAGATAGATGTACATTTAGGTAGTCTAAAATAATTACCACTTTTTAATATTAGAAACATAATAAGCGCTACCTACACTATTACATGTTTTTGAACCATCTGTATAGATGTATTTATAATTAGAAAATTCAGATAAGATTAATTTTATAATTTTATTGTTTTGGCATGGTAAGTTTCTGTATGTAGGTTTTATGATCTTTGGAAAGATTGCGATTTCCTCAATAGAAAGGTTATATATGGGTAATATTTGTTTAGTGTTAATGTTAAAGTTGTTAGTTTCTAGATAAGCTTCTGTAAGAGGGGAGAAGTTTTAATTCTCCAATAAGAATTTGTTAAGTTATATTCAGTGAGATTGTTAATTTTACTTAATAATTTATGTGAGTCTAAAGCCCTGGTCTTTAATAGAAACTTATTAGACAATAATTCTCTTCTAAGGTTTAGAGGAGGTTCCTGTGCTTCTGCTAGAATTGCAGCACATGGCGTTGACTTAAACGCACTAATACATATACGTATTGCCTTATACTGAATATGATCGATTTTTGATAAATTAGATTTTGACGATGAACCATATAAAAAGCATACATAATCAATGACTGACCGAATATACGATTTATAGAACATTAATGCTATCTTTGGGTCGGCACCCCATCTAGCTTTACATATGCAACGAAGCATGTTTAAACCTTTTTCGCATTTGTTGATAATGTGATTCACATGGAGTGCCCAGGTTAGTTTTTTGTCCAAAACCACGCCCAGATACTTATGGTGAGAGAACACAATATCAACATTACTTAAATTTATACTGGTAGGGGAACTTAACCTATGTCTAGTAAAAAAGGTGATGCTAGATTTCTCAGGGGATAACGTGAAATTAAAAGCCATAGACCATCTTTTTACACATTGCATTATCAGTTCCAAATCACATAAACACTCATCATATGATTTACGGCTGCTGTATATACAGAAATCGTCTGCATACTGAATGATTTTAATTGTATTATTTGTTTCATTTAACATGTCATGCAATTCTGCAGTATAGATATTAAAAAGTACTGGACTTAGGACTGAACCTTGCGGAATTCCGACTGATAATAATCGAGGGCCGTAAATGTGATTTTCTGCATCTCGAATGAAAACAATATATACAAATCTGTGATTCTTTGTGCGAATTTATAATTTAGACCGTATTTTATGAGCTCTACAGTTAGAATATCAATATCCAGAGTATCATAAGCCCCTTTAATATCTAAAAACAAGCACGCCGTTATAAGATTAACGGAAAGTGCATTCTGAATGTCGGAAAATAATTGAGCTAATGCTTCAGAGGTGCCTTTGCCTCTGCGATATCCAAACTGATTAATAGGTAATAAACAATTACTTTCAAAATGCAATTCCCTTCTTAATTTGATAATTCTCTCAAATGTTTTTGTAATGCATGATATTAATGAAATGGGTCTGTAAGAGTTAGGTAGACTTAAATTTTTGTTGGGTTTAGCAAGTAAGCAAATTACAGTTTTTTTAAACTTTGGTCATATAAACCTTGCAACCACCAACTATTAAAAATATTTAAAAGAATTTCTTTAGCAATTGCAGGCAAGTATTCAATCATTTTATATGTAATGCTATCAAAGCCCGGTGCTGTACTTTTAGATTGTTTGATTGCTAATCGTAATTCCTCCAAACTGATAGGCATATAAAATGATTCATTGCATGCTACATTACTATTGAATTTACTGAAGTCGATTTTATTTGATGCAAATTTGGGAATAAAAAACTCAAAAAAATCGTCCACCATATCAGCTGATATACCGCCCGATCCCGTTGAGTCTTTGTTTGATATTTTTTTTATAAATTGCCAAATTTTAGTAGGGTGCGTGTTTTTATTAATACTGCTTATGAAAGATATCCAGCTGTCTCGAGCTTTTTTAGAAAATAGTAATTTAGTTTGACTAGCTACATTTTGGTATTGACAATAGTTTGTATAGTTTGAGACACGTTTATACTGGTTCAGGGCTTCTTTTCTGCGACGAAACATATCATAGCATTCGGTATCCCACCATATTGGACGTTGAGTTACTTGTTGTCTTGCTCTTTTTAGGGGAATAGTTGCGGATGCTGCTTCTGAGACCTTTTCCATAAAAATAGAGAAGCTTAGTAGATTGGAGTTTAGATTTTGGTTTGTACTAATTAACGAATTTTCCAGTATAGATTTATAGTATAATTTAGATTATACTATAATACTATATACTATATACTTTTCCAGTATAATTTAGATGCTGGATTTTTATTTATTATAACTCTATCCCTAATAATTTAAAATTTGATTAAACAATGATCTGAACCTAACGCATCTGGTACGACATCCCATACACAACAATCACTAGCCAAACTAGCAGAGCAAAATGTAATGTCTACCGCCGAAGGTAGCTCTTCTGGACGAGAAATTCTAGTTGGTTTACCATTATTGAGAACAACATAGTTATTACCATCTAAGGCTTCTACTAATTGATTACCACAAGCTTTATTAATATGAGATCCTCAAAGTGTATGATGGCTGTTAAAATCGCCACAGAAAATAACAGGAGAATTAAATTGCCGAAAGATATTTGACCAATCTGATTTAGAAACATTTAATTTAGGTGGTTTATACACCGATACTAGTATGATATTTAAGGACGGAAATTTAACTGCGCAAAGTTCTAAATCTTTTTTATGTGCAAAAGTAATAGGAAAATTTATAAATTTAATGTCTTGGCGAACTGCAATGGAAACACCGCCAAAGCCATTTGCACGATCCTGTCGGATAATCTTATATCCTTTTAGTTTAAAAGAATGGTTTGGTTTTTTGAAGGTTTCTGATAAAGCTATAATATCTACAGGATTATTGTGTAAAAAATTTAATAAACTTGGATGGTTTTTAGAGAAAGAACGAATATTCCATTGGATAACTTTAATGTTTTTACTATTGAGTGTACTTATCTTATTAGTGCATTGAATCATCAGAACAAGATTCAATATCGATTTCTGGAATTAGATTTGAAGGACTTAATATAGAGGAGATCATATTTCTAATATTTTCTTCTAAATTGTAATTTGTTTCGGATGAATCTGAATTAACTACTTGTTTAACTACAGTTATTATCTGACTTGTTAGTTTTTCCTTATATTGGATAAAGTCATCTCTGTGAGGATTTGGTATTATGGGATTATGTGAAGATTTGGTTTTTTTTGATTGAAAATGGGAAGAAGTAGGCAGAGACTGAGAAATAGGTGGAGACTCCGGAGCAGATGGTTTACGTTTTTTCACTTGTCTTTTGGGTGAAGTATTTCGAACAATGGGTTTACGTAGCAAAAAGCTAGAATTTGAAGTTTGGGACGTACTAGGGAGTGGCAGAGAGGGAAAATTAGTGGAATTATTAAGAACTGAAAATCTATTATTTGTAGAAATCTTGGCATAAGATGGATTATCATGCAATCTTTCAGCTTCTTTAAATGTAATATTTTCCATGGCCATGAGTTGTTTGATATTTTTTTGTTTCTTATATACTGGACAATCTCTGGATGTAGAGCAGTGTTCATTATTTTGGCACTAAATGCAGAATTTTTCGCAAGAAGAGTCTGACGTATGATTTAGGCTAGAACAGTTTCGACAGTGAGAAGATTTGGTTTTACATTGCTTGGCAGAATGTCCATATCTCAAGCAATTAAAACACTGAACAACGGGGAATATATATGGTTCTACAGAGAAATTGCATAAATTAATTTGTATATTTTGAGGAAGTTCATTTCCTACAAATTGAACAATAACCATTTGTCTGTTTACATATGAAATATTACCGTCTATATCTGTTACCTTTCGTTTCATGCGTTGAACTTGAACCACCTCTTTATTAGATATTATGGCATTTTTTAAATATTCCTCAGAAAAGTATGTGTCAATATTCCTCAACATACCCTTCTTGTGTGTAAAAAATTTGGGTATATACGCTACTAAGTTATTATTAGACATAATTTTATTATTAACTAGATAATTAGCTTTTTCATACGACTTAAAAATAACTTTAACGCGATTAAGACCAACCGATTTGATATCAAGGACATCAGAATTTATATAATTGTCAGTCAACAAAACGTGACCAATCCGGATTGGGAAAATTCTTCCCAAATGCTTATCATTACTCTCAATATATACAAAATATGGACCTTTATCCTTCGTTCTATATCTATTATTTAAATCTATAGAATTATTTACATACCTATCCTCCTCTGCGTCCTTATTTTCGGGTGGCGAAGTGCCACCCGATGTCTCATCCATTATATATTTTTTTAATCACTTACCTAACCTACCTATTATAAACAATAAAGAAAATTAACAAAAGGAACACTAATTAACACAATAACACACAATACACCGAGAGCTGCTCGTTTGTATCGTTAAAATCAAACTATTAAAATGCGGAGAATAAAAATTCGTATCCACACTTTGACAGTTATTTGACAATGAATATTTGTATGTAAAAAGGGACTTAAATTTTGTTGACATTACATTCTCTATAGTTATCTAGTGTTTTATTTGAACTGTCATGTCTCATGCTCTCTAAATCTAACAACTAATTAAAAATAATAATTCCGACTGAGAAATAGCTGTGGTACATTTTTGGCGGCCAACTTAAGGGGCTTGTCAACCACCCGAGATTTTTATTTATTGTTTAGATAGTTTAAGTAAGACATAGGTTACGTAGAGTTACAGGAGTTGAAAATTAATAATCAAAAGTTAAATGTACTTTTATTTAAAGTGAGGTAGAGGTTTTCTTGTCTTATTTTTTTGTGTATTTTAATTTCTCTAAAAGAAAATGTCGTTTAAACTTGATATTGATCGTTTGGTCAAAGACGAACTTGAAGTTGAGTTGCAAATGAGAGGTATTGTTTTGACTAATTGTAAGGTAGAAGAGTTAAAGAGTACTTTGCGTAGTTGCATTGTTTTAGAAAAATCTGGAAAAATCCCTAACTTTGATTTACCCCCTGATATTCCTGCTGAGTTGACAAGTTGTGAAAATAAATTAAAAGAGATTCAGGATGTTTTTAATATTTTTACAGGTACTGCAAACCAAGTAAGAAGAATTGAGACTAAGTTTGCACATCTTTCTGGTAGATTAAACCGTATTCACAGTACAGACACTGATGAAATGTCAAAGCGTTCTTCATTGTTAAAGAAATTGATGGATTTGATAGGTGAATATACTAATAAGTCTAATGTTTTGAAAACTAGTAATGTTGTTTCTGTAGAGATGCCTACTGATCCTAATTTTCATCATCATACTGATTTATCAGGTCTTAGTTTAAATGATCCTAATGGTAATTCTACCCCTACTCGAAATATTTCCGCTCCGAATGTGAGTAACCAAACAAATCAAACTTTTAATTCAACAGTTAATTCCATCGTTTCCTTGTTATCTAATAATAATTTTCCTTCAGATCCTGTATATAAGTGGGGAATTAAGTATTCTGGTAAACCGCAAAATTTTTCTGTATTTCTTGAAGAAGTTGAGGAGTATTGTAGGTCACGTAATGTAAATAAAGTTCAGTTATTTTCTTGCGCTAGAGATTTATTTACTGGTAACGCTTTAGGTTTTTATAAATTGTATAGGAACTATGCTAGCAACTGGTATAGTTTAGTGAGCTTAATGAAGGAAGAATTTACCCTTTCTGCAGATGAGATCTGGCAGGATATTCTTCATACTACTCAGGAATCTAACGAATCTATTGGTATGTTTGTTGCCAAGATGAAAAATTGAGCAAACTCGAATTAATATTGAGTCGTTTAAGCCTTCTTCTAGTAGTAGAGCGAATTCTTCTCGTCATCACGTTGTACAAGAAGTAGAGAAGTTTGTACCTAAATGCTGGCGCTGTAATGAGTATAGTCACGTGGTTAAGGACTGTAAGAGGCCAAAACCTGTGTTTAGATGCTTTGGTTGTAACAAAGAAGGTTTTACTAAAAATAATTGTCCCCAATGTAATTCACAGAATCGTAGCAATAATTCTATCTCGAATCGGAATAGACAGTTAAAGGTCGAAAAGAAGAAGATAGTGATAATTTTTATTCGTTTAAGTTAGTTTTAGATTATATTTTAGCACAGAGTAATGAAAGTGAATGTCCTTATGTAGAAGTTGATATCTTAGGTAAGACAGTATTCGGTTTATTGGATTGTGGAGCCAATAAAGTTTTTGTAAATATGCCTACATGGGAGATTTTACGTAGTTTAGGTGTACATTTAAAACTGTTCCAGATGGGTCTTGCAGAGTTGCAGATGGTAGTCAGAGTCCTTTATTAGGTGTAGCTTCGGTGCCTATTAAACTTCGTGATGTTGTTAAGGTAATTGATGTTTTCGTTTGACCACAGTGTAGACACTCTTTAGTACTAGGTGTAGATTTCTGGGTGCGAATGGGTATTGTACCAGATTTACGAAAAGGGGAGTGGTTTTTCTCTTCGGAAGTTATGAGTGTTCCAGTGGTTAATTCGATACAATCGGAATCTGAACTTCTACCAGAGCAACGCAAACAGCTTAACGAACTCGTTGATTCTTATTTTTCTAGTATCGATCCAGACAAATTAACTTGTACTAATGTAGTTCAACACAAAATTGTAGTTAGTCAACAAGAACCAATCAAGCAGAGGTTTTATCCGGTATTACCAATTAAGCAGGATGTGATCAACAAGGAGCTGGACAAAATGCTGAAGCTTGGTGTTGTCGAACAGTTACACAGCGGATATTCTTCACCAGTGTTGTTGGTACCTAAAAAGAATGGAGAATGGCGTTTTTGCGTTGATTTTAGGAAAGTAAATCGTGTTACTGAGCGTGATGCTTATCCTTTACCCTATATAAATAGCATTTTAAGTAAGTTAGGTGGAGCTAGATATTTGTCAACAATGGACATTAAGAGTGCCTATTGGCAGGTGGGTCTTACTGAAGAGAGCAAGCAGTACACGGCGTTTACTGTGCCAGGGCGTGGACTTTTCCAGTATTGTCGTATGCCTTTCGGACTGCACAACGCTCCAGCTACGTTTCAAAGGTTAGTAGATAATTTATTAGGTCCTGAACTCTCTTGAGTATGTTTTTGTGTACTTAGATGATATATGTCTTGCTACGTCAACTTACGATAAACATGTCGAAGTTTTGACAGAAATCTTTGCCAGATTGAAAAAAGCCAATTTGACCCTTAATAAAGAAAAATGTTCTTTTTGTGTGTCAGAACTTAAATACTTGGGTTATGTTGTTAACTCTAATGGTCTGTCTGTAGATCCGGCAAAAGTAGAGGCTATTGTGAATCTTCCACGACCTACCAATGTCACTGAAGTCAGAAGAGTCCTTGGAGTTATAGGATGGTATCGTAAGTTTGTAAATAGTTATTCAGATCTTATTTCACCTTTGTGTAGATTGTTACAAAATAATAAAAAGTTCGTTTGGGACAAAGCTTGTGAGGAAGCTTTTTAAAGTATTAAAGATGCTCTTGTCTCAGCACCTATTTTGGCTAGTCCTAATTTTGACAAACCTTTCTACGTACAAACTGATGCGTCAGCATATGGTCTTGGAGCTGTCCTTACTCAAAAGTATGATGAAACTGAACATGTAATTTGTTATTTGTCTAGAACTCTAAATAGAGCTGAGAGGAACTATAGCAGTGTTGAGCGTGAATGCCTCTGTGTTTTGTGGGCGTGTGAAACTTTACGAGCTTATTTAGATGGCTATAAGTTCTATGTAATCACTGATTGCTACTCGTTGTTATGGTTGGACAATTTGAAAGACCCTCAAGGACGACTTGGTAGATGGGCCTTACGTCTGCAACAGTTTGACTATGAAGTACTGCATCGCAAAGGTAAGGATCACATAGTTCCTGACACCCTTTCGCGAGCTTTAGAATTACCTGTTGATAGTGCACATATGATAAATTCTGTAGAAATAAGTAATGTTCAAGCAATAAACCCCGAATGTGACGAATATGATTTTTCTTCTACCAGTGATAAATGGTATAAGAAAATGTGTAATAATGTAAATAAAAATCCTTTAAAATTTGTCAGATGGAGACTTGCAAATAATAAGTTTTATAAATATATTGATCAAGATTTTCCGAGTTTAAGAGATGATTGTGAATATTGGAAACTTGTAGTTCCAAAAGATTTTCGAGATAAGATACTTCAGAGGTGTCATGATTCTTGTGTTTCAGGTCATTTAGGTATCTACAAAACATTTCATCGTGTATCTCGCCTTTTCTATTGACCTTTTATGAAAATGGACATTACGAAATATATAAGGAAATGTGAGGTTTGTTTAAGGACAAAGCCTGAACAGAAAAGTCCTGCAGGACATATTATGGGACAGGCTGTCGAACCCACAAAGCCTTGGGAGATCATCAGTATGGATTTATTTGGACCATTGCCCAGAAGTTCAGCTGGTAATACTTGGATTTTGGTAGTTACTGATAAGTTCAGTAAATTTCCTCTTTTATTCCCTCTGAGAAAGGCAACTGCCACTTCTATAAGTAAAATTTTAAAAGAAAATGTATTTCTTTTGTTTGGTGTTCCCAGAGTCTTAAAATGTGATAATGGAAGTCAGTTCAGAGGTAACATTCTAAGATCTTTTTGTCAAGAGTTTGGAATCAGATTTCTTTTTACTCCAAATTTTACCCCTCATCCAAACCCTACTGAACGAATTAATCGTATCATGAAAACCATGTTGATGGCTTATGTTAAAGATAATCATAGGTTATGGGATGTTAATTTACCTGAACTAGGTTGTGCTATTAGAACTGCCAAACATGAGGTGACAGGTCAAACACCATATTTCATTAATTTTGGTTGTGAGATGATGACTCATGGAAGTGAATATCATCTAAAAATAGGGAATGTAGAAAATAAACAACCTGTTTATGATCGTTCTAAAAATATGGATAAGTTGAGAGACTGGGTTAAGAAGCGGATTGATAAAGCTTCAGATCACACCAGAGAAAGATACAATTTAAGAAGAAGAGATGTTCATTTTAAGGAAAACGATTTAGTTTGGAAAAAGAACTATGTTCTTTCTGATAAAGCTAATTATTTTACATCTAAGTTTGCTGATAGATTTATTGGACCTTTTAGAGTAAAGCGTAAGGTTGGTTATTGTACATATGAATTAATAAATGATAATGGTAAGTCTATTGGTCACTGGCATGTGAAAGACTTGAAACCTCACCCACAGAACTTTGATAGCCACGTTGAATCGGATTCTGATGTAGATAGTGTAACATAGTATGTATTTGTAACAAGTTTCTTTGGGATTCAATTCAAAGAAACTTAATTTTCTTTCCGGAAGGAAAGGTGGAGTTATTACGGTTGAAAATTTAGTAGTAACGTTTGTTGAGTTTTGGTTGTTTATAACCGATTATTTTGTCCTTGTAGGATGTATAATTTGTATGTTTGGATGTATATGCTTTTTGTGTGAGTCAGTGAGAGAAAATTTTTGTTGTAGAGTTTTTTTTGTTTTTGAACGCCTTGTTAGCAAATCAACAACATTCATTCTTTTTTCAATAGACAAATTTTGAGAAAGCCCTTGAAGCCTGGTCGGCGATTTGAATTCTCAGTTTTTAATTGAAAATGGTAGTTTTTCGATCCTTTGATGGGATGTGCTGAGAATTCTTCTGTTGAGGTTTCCGTTTGTGTGCTGGAAATTTGGGGCACGATAAGAATTTTTGGGAAAACCCTCAAATATTAATTTAATGTATTAATGGCCAGGCTGAGAGTTGTAATGGACCCTTTTGTATGTTAAAGATACATACATAATTGTTATATGGTTCGATACATAATTGTTATAAAATCAATGGTTCTAGAGTTGCGTAGGGTGAAAAATGGAGGTTTCGACACTTTTTTATTTTTTGGGCATTTAATATTATTACTGATGAAAGAAATTTTCTGTAACAGGATTGTGTTTTGTAGATAAAATTTGCTATTTAAGTG
The DNA here is from genome assembly GCF_917563875.1 of Diabrotica virgifera virgifera. Taxonomy (NCBI): domain Eukaryota; kingdom Metazoa; phylum Arthropoda; class Insecta; order Coleoptera; family Chrysomelidae; genus Diabrotica; species Diabrotica virgifera. The sequence continues at coordinate 190,293,510 of NC_065443.1, forward strand.
GCCGATGGTATGTTAGCGATTAGTAATAAGTAATAATATTATAAATTGCCAAATAATTTAAAAAGTATCGAAAGCCTCCACATTTCACGCTCCGTAACTCTGTAGCCGTTGTTTTTGTAACAATTATGTAATGGACTTTTTGTTTTAAATTTGATGTAGAACATTTTTGTATAGAATATTGTTTACGCTAAAGCATAGTTTTAAAAATATTGACGAAAAACGTAAAAAAAAACTACTAATTTACCGACTTCTCCCCCATCTCACCCATCTCCTCCCCCAAACCGGACGCTCAAAATGGTGTAACTTTTTACTGAACAATATGAGGACCATATAGAACAATTTGGTTTTGAACGAAAACTTTTACTTTGGATGTCTGGGTTAGGCCTTTATTTGGACCAATTATACTATACTACCTACGTAACTTTAAAACCGTTCATTTTAGAAGGATTATGCATAGAACCTTTTTTATTTCAAATTTAATGTAGAACATTTTTATATACAAGGTTGTTATTTTTGTATACAAGGTATGCTAAACCGCATAGTTTTAGAAATATTGACGAAAAACGTAAAAAACTACGAATTTTTGCGATTTCTCCCCTCAACCCGACGCTCAAAATGTATTACGGTTGAAAATTTAGTAGTAACGTTTGTTGAGTTTTGGTTGTTTATAACCGATTATTTTGTCCTTGTAGGATGTATAATTTGTATGTTTGGATGTATATGCTTTTTTTGTGAGTCAGTGAGAGAAAATTTTTGTTGTAGAGTTTTTTTTGTTTTTGAACGCCTTGTTAGCAAATCAACAACGTTCATTCTTTTTTCAATAGACAAATTTTGAGAAAGCCCTTGAAGCCTGGTCGGCGATTTGAATTCTCAGTTTTTAATTGAAAATGGTAGTTTTTCGATCCTTTGATGGGATGTGCTGAGAATTCTTCTGTTGAGGTTTCCGTTTGTGTGCTGGACATTTGGGGCACGATAAGAATTTTTGGGAAAACCCTCAAATATTAATTTAATGTATTAATGGCCAGGCTGAGAGTTGTAATGGACCCTTTTGTATGTTAAAGGTAAGCTGAAGTCATTTTTGTTCAGTTTATTGGTTCCCAGTTTTAAGAAGTTAGTTCAGTTATTTTTATTTTCTTTTTCTTTTGCTAGGGTGTTCCGGTAGTACAGTAAATGTATGTGTTTTTCGATCCTGGGGCTTTGAAGAAGTGGCAATAGAAATACATAATTTATTTAGTAGATTAGAAATAATACATTTGGCAGATTTATTTAGAAGTTCTATATTTGACATTGTGACAAAATTTAAGGAAGATTGCAGTGTGTTTATCCAGGCAAATGATTTGTTATTGAAGGAAAAAAGGACGGTAACAGATTTTATTTTATTTTATGGGAGAAGACAAGAATAAACAAGGGACAATTAAGGTTGGATTAAATGGGTTTAAAAAGGGGTCTAAAATAAAAAGATTTTATATTTATGTGAAGGAAACAGCTGGTTCTGGTTTAATTTTTTTTTGTTAAAATAATTACCTAGTTTTGTTCTTATAAACTGTTGAAATCAAAATTAATATTTGTATGTAAAAAGGGACTTAAATTTTGTTGACATTACATTCTCTATAGTTATCTAGTGTTTTATTTGAACTGTCATGTCTCATGCTCTCTAAATCTAACCAACTAATTAAAAATAATAATTCCGACTGAGAAATAGCTGTGGTAAATGGTGTGACTTTTTTCTGAACATCATGTGGACCATATAGAACAATTTGGTGTTGGAGGATAACTTTCACTTTGGATGTCTGGGTTATGCCATTTTTTGGATCAATTGTATCATACTAGTAGGCCAAAGACAATTTGTTATGCTCATTTAAAGATGGAGTTACTACAAATAAAATGGTATTTTTGGATGGTGAACTGATTGTAAAAAGCAATAGTTTTAAGTACCTGGGATCGGTACTGGAGAATATGGTATGGGATAATAGAGAAATAAATGGAGATGCATGCAATAGAATTAGAGCTGGATGGATGAAGTGGAAGGAAACGAGTGGTGTGCTGTGTGACAAGAAAATTCCAATGAAGTTGAAGGGAAAATTCTATAAAACAGCCGTAAGGCCGGTTATGATGTACGGAACTGAATTTTGGGTAATGAAAAAGAAAGAGGAACAACGAATGCATGTGGCGGAGATGAGAATGCTTAGATGGATGGGTGGAGTGACAAAAAAGGATAAAATTAAAAATGAGTATATTAGGGAAAGTCTAGGTGTGGCATCAATTGATGCCAAAATGAGAGAGCATAGGTTGAGACGGTTTGGTCATGTTCAACGTCGAGACGTTAATCACCCAATACGAAAAATTGCTGAAGTGCAGATTCCTGGAAAGAGTAGGAGAGGAAGACCAAATAAGACGGGCGGGGGGGGGGGGGGACGATTAGGCAGGAGATGTTGGTAAAGGGGATTAATGTTGATATGACACAGGATAGAATTGTGTGGAGAAATGCAATTAGGGAAGCCGACCCCGCACAGGGATAAGGCAAAGAGAATGATAATGATGATATTTTTGAATATAATTTTTAAAAATATGAAGGCTTTGTACAAAATTTTATAGGTCTTGAGTTAATAATTTTTGGAATATTTAGACATTTATTGAGAAAAATAGTAATATTTAAATTTAAAGGAATGTGGATTGGGTTTTTAAGGGGAAGGTCCCAAAATATCGCCTGTCAAAATTTTCAATGTATTTTAAAAGTATTAATTTTTTTCGAATACATACTGAAAAAACTAATTAGTGAAAAATTTAAACGCAGAATGAAAGATTACGTTATTATCGAGGGCCGAAAGTCCCTTAAAATAAATAAAAAGTTTCTTTTGAATAAAATATTTACAATTAAAAATCACACTAAATTTTCCCTTTTATTTTTACCCCTATCACTTCTTAAAATAAACATAGAAGTTTTCCGGGACTTTCGCCCCTCAGTAATAATGTATGTCATCTTTCATTCTCTGCATTTAAATTTTTCAAAAATATTTATTAGTTTTCTCAGGATTCTAAAAAAAACGAATACATTTAAAACACATTGACAATTTTGGCAGGCGACATTTTGCGCCTATGCCCTTAAGTATAACAATAAGGGGAAAACAAAATTAAATTATCAGTAAGAAAAATGACATTTTTTATTATGTACAACCTGTCAAAGTACTAAAAATCTAAGTGATACGTCAAAGTTTATCTAGTATAGTGTTATTTTTAAATAATTTAATATCTTTGACATATAGCCATACAATATATTATAGTGTCATAACTATTTGCAAATACAAAATTTTCTCATTTTTTTTTTTAAATGGAACATCCTGTATTAGTGTTGCATGTTATAGTAAATATTACAACCTTTCATTTTGTATAGGATTGTATGTACCTAGTAGCGTGATTCGTTTTGTACAAATGTTAATTTGTTTCAACGCATACTTTATAATGTTCTCAAATGTACGTAAAGTAAAAAGTTATTATGAATTAATTTGATCATGAAAAATTTTTGTATTTGCAAATAGGGATCACACCTTACATTGTAGGGCTAGGGCTATATGCCAAAAATATTAAACTATTTAAAAATAACATTATGGTAAAAAAACGTTGACATGCATTTAAATTTTTATTACCTTGGAAACCTAATCCCTTTGAACTTGCACATTTTTTATTACATACTAATGTTCAGTTTTGTTTAAAAATAAGATTTCCAAAATTTCACGCCTCAAAAACTCATAATAACTTAGAATTACAATCTTAAAATCTTCTATGTATTTAATCCATTTCAAACGACGTCACATCTTGTCACCACTTGTGACGTAACATCATTATATTTTATAATTACATTTATCGTATGTCATTGTATTATACCAGGTTATATAAAACACTCAAATATTAGTCAGTAATAGCAACTATCAAAATATTTATAAAACTTAGGGCCGGTTGTTCGAACGCTAATCAACAATGATATGATCACTATCAAATATTTAATTACTGTCACCAACAACTGTCAATGTAAACTTTGATTGGGTTGCTGAAAACATAATTGATTATAATTATGAGATTGGTTAATCAATTAACATAACAATTATTAACATAATTGATTAACTAATTTCATAATTGTAATCCATAATTATGTTTTCAGCCACCCAAATAAAGTTGACATTGACAGTTGGTGACAGTAATTAAATATTTGATAATGATCATTTTTGATTAGCGTTCGAACAACCGGCCCTTAGTGTCAAATGAATGCGAAACCTAATGAATTAATGGCGAGGACTTCAAATACTATAATGATATGACGTCACGACCAATGAGGGCCCCTTTTGGGCTGCCTTCTATAATTTGAATTTTCTCTCGATTTTAATCGTCTTTACTGCACGCCGGGGTTTGTCCTGGTTGGGTCAGAGAAAACAGCATATGTGCCTCCTGATGAGAGACTAATAAGTTTCGAAACCCGTAGAGGGGCTTGTTGCACTCTCTGATTGAACTAGAATATAATGCGGTTGTAGTTTCGTGTTGCAACGAAATTGAAAATGGTTATTTATTTTTGATTTACATGTTTACTCTGATTGGAGTACGAAGGGAACCATTCTCGTTGGAACTTTACCACGCTGAGCAGATGGGACGTGAATTATAAATTGTAAAATTCCCTCATCTTCTTTAGTCTCAGCATTCGTTAAAGCTTGCAAATTCTAGAAGCCTCGAAGGTGTAACCAGAGAAGGTTCCCATTGTTTTCAATCTGGTGGGATGTATAGTAATATTTTTAGTATTGTTGTATGTGCTAGCAGATTGAAAACTTAGTTTGTAGTTTCGTGTTGCAGCGAAATTGAAAATGATTATTCATTTTTGTCCTATGTTCTGTTGTGATTTATAGCATTTTTTTGGATTTAAAATTTTAAGCAAATTCCCTATTACCATTTTTCTCAAAAAGAGTAAATATTTCGAAGATTATTAACTTTGGATTTATAAAATCTTATACAAGCTCTTCATATTTTTACTAAATATATTCAAAAATGATTTAATATAAAGGGTGCTCTATTTAAAAAAACAAAACTTTGGTTCATACCGTGGATATGACTGATTTTGTATAATCAAAAATAATTAATTGATTGGTTGACTTACCTGTTAAGGAGGGACAATCATAATTGTCCTATCTTACATTTCGAACATTTGTACTTATGGTAGTGGTCTTTTCGGGCCGCTGATCACAGTTTAAAGAAGCAGAAGAAGAAAAAGAAGATTATTAAGCTTCTTGACAAGTGACGTCCGCGCATCACTGTTTTTTTTTTATTTTATTTTTATCGCACAAGACATGGGTGGGTTCAAAAGAATCAATGGGGGGGAGCGTACAAATGTTCGAAATGTAAGATAGGACAATTATGATTGTCCCTCCTTAACAGGTAAGTCAACCAATCAATTAATTGTCCTTCACATAACATTTCGAACATTTGTACTTATGGTAGGCTGTTGAAAGATTAAACAATATTGTGCGATAAATAAACAAAAGTACATTGCAATCCAAAAATGAATAGTACTTAGCAATTTTTTTTTTAGAAACTTTACACAAAATATATACATATGTATACCTAACTAATATATTAGAGCAATTATTAATTAAGATTCATGTTTATATTTTAATTATATGAGATGTGTACTTTCAACCAGGTACAAATAAACATAATAAGAAAATTAATGTTCTTACTAATATTAGTAACCTACACATGTAATATAATTACAATTACATACAATTACATGGACTCACCAGACAATACGGTTTTGCAAAGAGTCCGTAATCTTTTGCTAGAGGTTTATTATAAAAAATATTGAATACTTGAGAATTTTCTGTCCATCTCGCCGTCTCTCTAATATCTTCTATAATCCAGTTCTAACTCCCGCTGAGGTAGATGCATGTCTGACACTATACACTTTAAAAATATTAGTGTCTATATTTTTAATTTAAAAAAATGTTATATCTATCTACTCAACGCCTGGGTAGATGTTGCTTTATACGTCTCTTTTTTTTTGTTTTTAGTTATAAAAAAATTGTCTTCCGATTGAGGACGAATGTTTTAGAAATCTCTAAACACTCTCAACTGTGTTTTTTGTTTTAAATAGGTTGATATTTGTTTATTTATTATTATTATTATTATTTTTTGGGGAAGTCTTTATCCTATGTTATATCAAAATGTCAATTTTATCTTGATCCATGAAAATATTCTGAATTTTTATTAGATACAGGGTTTGCAACCTCTGAACTGAAGTGAGTGCAATCAACATTAGAAGTTTGTAAGTAAGATCTTTCAGGAAAGGCTTGTGAGACGAAATAATGTTTCTAAATAAAGTAATACTGGTAGAGGGTCCCAAGTTAATTAATATTTGGGCAATTAAGGTTTGAGGTTATATATACATTTGTAAAAAAATTTAAAAATGTTTTTATAATATTCTAGGATATCTTCTATCAACGCCAATGCAGCACTGTGAATGTTAATACGAGCTATAATTATAATCCGGTTCTACGATAGATTTAATAAAATTAAAATTTGATAATTCATAAGCAAAATGGTTATTATTTTATACTAAACCGTCACCATCTCTTGAAAACTGTATCATACAGATTTAGTGATTTGTTGTAATAGATGGGATGGAATCCTCAGGAATGCCTTTTCTTAAAAAGCTTGCCTGACAAGAATATGGAAACCCAAAGGATGTCCTGGATATAAAACCCCAAAAAAATTCTAGATTAAATTTTTATCAGGTCCATAATTATCTTTTTGGTTGTGTAAGGTATGGTGGTCAAAGGTTGTGTACCAAGGCTGAAAAACATAAAATTTAAATCCATGCCAATCTAGAGTTAAGGCATTGGCTTTCTCTGATCCGGGGTCAGGGTTCAAAATTACATACCTTGCACATTTTTTTTAGGATATGTGGCAAACATATCGATTTCTGGAATAAGAAGCTGCTCAAAAATTATAGTAACACAATTATCACTTAAAGAATACCTACTCTGTTTCTATTTTTAAAGATCTTGATTCCGAGTCAGGCAAAAGCATTTTTTTTTACTGTTACAGATGCAAAAATAATTTTTAAATTCCTATTTTCACAGAATTATTAAACTTATCTGCAAATGTTGAGTACTGTACAGTACCCATCTTGTTAATGCAAGACACAGCTGTTGCGTTATTTATTCCTAGCAAAATGTTACAATTCCTATATTCGTTGAAAAAGGATTTCAAGCCACTATATGCTGCTAGTAACTGAAGTACATTTATATGTAGTTGTTGTTCATGACTCCAAAAACCATGAGTTTTGTTATCAATGCAGCATACCCCCCATGCTAAAAGATATATGCATCGCAAAATATTTCAAGTACATAATTGGATTATTTTATATTTTGCTCACTAATTGGTATGTTATTTAACCACCAATTGTAATCATTTTTAAGTATTTAGGTATGGTCATTTTAGTGTTATAACTATTAGTTTAAGAAAGAGGCTACTTTTCTTTTGTATTTATTTATATATTGTTTTTTTTAGTATAATTTTCCATATTTAACTTCCATAAATGGACGAACTGTTACAAACTGACCGATTAAGGCTGCAAATGATCTTATTTTACATGTACTTTTATTTTTGATGTTCTGAATACTATTAGATTTTTTTTTGTCAGCAGGTGCAAAATATATCAGGTTCGAATCAAACGTAAAACCAAGAAAAGTTATATTTTGTGGGGGTGAAAGTATACTTTTCCTTTTTTTTTATTTATAGTAAATCCCAAGCAGAAAAAACATAGAAAATGTTTAAACAATATTTTCTTTACATTTTAAATATGATTTTGAAATTGGTATATGGTCCTCTAAAAAATTGACAAAAGTAAAGCCTCCTGTTATTAGATTATTTAGGGCTGGTTTTAAAGTTTTTGTAAATATAAAAGCCGAGATATTATTCAAACCAAACGGTAAACAGTTTAATTAATATAAAAAAGTTCTGTACTTAAATTTTAAATATTTTTTAGAATTTTAATGAACAGGAATAGCAAAATAGACAACTTTTAAATCTATTTTTGCCATAACCCTTGAAAATGAGCTTGAGGACTGACCTATTATAGTCTTTCAGCTTAAAATATGTGGCTTCTATAAAGCAATTCAATTGTTTTAAATTCAAAACAAAATCTCCGATTTCCGTCTTTTTAGGCACAAAAAACTACGAAAAATAAATTGTCCTTTTGTATGTGAAGAAGGAGAAATAGTAATTTTTAATTACTTTTCAAGTTATTTTTTTTTTGTCATACGACCAGTTTGGGTCTATGAGAACTTTTGGTGCTCTCTCTTCAGAGGGCGTTGTTTTAAATAAAATATTAAAACCTTAGACCAAACTTAAAAATTTCTTATCTGAAGTAATCCCTTTCCATATTTTAATACAGTTAGCCATATTACCCTATTAATTTTTATTGACATTTAGTATGACATCCTGGTTGTTCTCATTTGCTTTTGGTACTGCTGTCTGTTCGATTGTTTGCATCTCGATGCTAGTAGAGGGTGATTTGAGTACTGACTTTGTCCAATTCTTGGTCTGCTCAAGGTTGGATTGAAGTTTAAACGCTGCTGATTAAAGTTGCTAGATTCTGAAAGAACTCTTGATGGATGCTGAGTGGAAACAGCAGCTTGGCTTTGTGGTATAGTCTTTGGATAAACAGTGGTCTTTTGTGGCTTCGTAATGACTTCGAGATGACTTAATAAAGCTGATTTTGTATCTTTGTTTAATATTTTTGACAAAACCAAACAAAAAATTATTGTAAGTACACTTACTAACTTTGTAATATTAAGGTAGACGATAAAAATCAATGCAGAATGTGCAAAAAGTAGTTAAATATATTTTATTCTATTCTAAACTTCTGGGCTACTATAAGTAACTCTGCGAAATAGGAGTAGCTCAAAATAAAGATTTTCTGGGCTACTAAAAAAAGTACCCTCTTCTAGTTTTATTGTTTGAGGACAAACCAAACAAACATTTAATGTAAGCAGTAAACTTACTACCCTCGTAATATGAAATCTAGGCAAAATGTGCACAAAGTAGTTGAATAAATACATTTTATTGTATTCTAAACTTCTGGGCTACATTAAAGTACCTCGGAGAAATAGAAGCAGATAAAATAATCATAAAGATTGCCTGGGCTGCTAAAAAGTACCCTCTGCTGTAATTTTATTGTTTGAAGACAAACCAAACAAAAAGCTTGGTGTAATTAAACTTGCTTGTAATCTTAAATCGAAGTAGAATTTACAAAAGTAGTGAAATAAATATAATTCTATTGTATTCCAAACTGCTGGGCTACTGTAAAAATACCTCTGAGAAATAGAAGCAGATAAAATGATCATAAAGATTGTCTAGGCTACTAAAAAATACATCTGCTCTAGTTTTATTGTTTGAACACAAAACCAAACAAATAATTTAGTGCAAGTAAACTTGCTTGTAACGTGAAATCGAAGTAAAATTTACAAAAGCAGTTAAACTAATATATTTTGTTCTATTCTAAACTTCTGGACTACTGTAGAGTACCTCTGAAAAATAAAGGCAGGTCAAATAATCATAAAGATTTTTTGGGCTGCTTAAAAGCACCCCTGCTCTAATTTTATTGGTAAACCCTTTATTTTGTTCTATTTTAAACCTTTGGGCTATAATTTTATTTTTAAACCCCTAATAATGTAGTCTGTATTACTTTGGGCTACCTTAAGGTATCCTTATTGACACAAACAATATAAATTTTTGCATAATATCATGTCTGTCGGACATTTTGCTACAAAATAAACATTAATAGGAAAACGAGTGCAGTGTGGCAACATAGCGCCTGTTACATCTCTGTGTGTTTTGACAAATACTATTGACGTTTTGAGTATTTCGAATAGGGAAGAAGGCGAGATATAGTAACTATGACAACAGAGAAAATATATTGATAACAACAAAAAAGGACCCCAAGTTTGAATTTGGTTAAAATTGTCATTTCGTAAATATTAAATATTTATAGTACGATCTATTCACACATAATTTAATTTATCTAACATAAAATGATTCAAAAATATCTTATAAATAACTTGGTCTTTTGGGATAAAACCCAAAAATATCATATAAATACCTTAACTCTACCAGTTTCTGTAGCAAATTTTCATATTTCCGCCTCTTTCGGGATACACAATTATTCTCTGATGACTTTTGTGGTATTTTAAACACTGTCTAATAATTTTTATAAAACTATTTGGAAAGCACTTGTGATCAGTACACGCACAGAAAAAAAACAGTGATGCGCGGACGTCACTTGTCAAGAAGCTTAATAATCTTCTTTTTCTTCTTCTGCTTCTTTAAACTGTGATCAGCGGCCCGAAAAGACCACTACCATAAGTACAAATGTTCGAAATGTTATGTGAAGGACAATTTAAATTATAGACGTCTTGATAGACATTAGTTTTGTTATAAATATTTTTTGTATATTCCATAGTTTAGACGAAATAAATGAAAAGCCGAGCTTTGGAACACTGTGTTTACTATTGCAATTATTCTTTCAGGCTTAAGAACACAGGCGCAAATATTGTACGGCTATCCCTACTTTTTTTTCTTTACACGGCAAATTACGTGTAGTAAAATTCTCACTGGTATGGATATGTACATAAACATTACTTGACAATGACATTGTTACCATAAACTTATATGTTGTTCTGAAGCTATTTTCTTGTGGCTTTTTTACAATTTTAACTATTTATAATGGGAAATAAGCCACAATATTATTAAAAAATGATTTTTTAATTGCCGATATAAATGAGGCAAATTAAATAAATTATTAGAAGAATTTTTTACTAAGCAACAACATTTTTGTTTATGTTAGTAGTATTTTGTATTTTGACAACGGCACCCGATTTGGGCGTCGAAACGTTAATAAAAATCAATTTTTAATAATATTGTGGCTTATTTCCCATTATAAATAGTTAAAATAAACTTATATATCATTCTTGAACGTACTTGGATAATTGTTACTTGTATGATCGCTTAAAGTATTAATTCAGTTAATTAATACGATAATTTATTCACTAACTATGTATTCAGTGATTATAATAATTTATATATTATGCAATAAAACTAATACTTAATCGAGAAAAGAGGAAAAGTGATAAAGTGATTTTTTTAATAATATATTGTTACTATGGAACGCTTATATAAATTTTGAACCTCTTTAACAACAAAATACTTGGATCACATAATATATCCTGGTGTATTCTTTGCTTGGGATCTTCCATAAATAATAAACTATAAATAACTTTTTAATAATTTCACTTCTTAAATCAATTATTTATCAAATACACTATCAATATTATTCACATATAATACACAACTCAAAATATTCCTGAAGCCAGTGGCGCACCCAGGGGGGTTTGGGGTTAAAACCCTTCCCAGGGCATATAAAGAATAGTAATAGTAGGCAAGGAAATAAAGCACTAAAATCGCCCAACTTTTCTTCTAAAACTCCTAACTTTTTTAAAGTAAGACGGATCGTTATGAAACCTTTTGCATTCGAATGGGGAGAGCTTTAGAAAAATTCTTGAACACTTGGCATGTGCAAAAAGGCAAATTGCATTCTTGTAGGCGGAAAATGCTTTTTCCAAAGTGCATCTCAAAGTGTTCACAAAATGAAAATTTACAACCCAGAAAATAATCATGGGAATGAGTTCAATTTTCATATTCGGAGGTTTTTGAGGTCGCTTTGAGGTTGAGGTTTAGTGCAACGAAGATGCTGTACGATGTACCTGGTGCGCTGTATCTACGTCGTCTCCGGGAATTTTATGAAAATTCGTAATAAAATTTGTTGAAACTTGTCATTCCGGGGTTTTCAAGGCAACTGATAGTTTTAATCATAAACTCGAGGTTCTGACATCTTTATATCTAAAAAAATATATTATTAACGCGAAAAAAAATTTCGAATTATTTTTTTTTCATAATTTGCGCTCCGAATTAAAATAAATTACTGTTATTGTTACACACTGTTGAATTTTATAACGAATTTCCATAAAACTTCAAGAGACGACGTGGATTCCGGGCACCAGGTACCTCGTACAGCATCTTCCATGCAACATTCGTGTTCAGTGACCTCGAAAACTTTCTTCTTCTTCATGTGCCGTGCTCGATTATCGAACGTTGGCTATCAAATTGGCTATAGCAATTTTGTTAACGGCAGCTCGGAAAAGGGATGCAGAGGATCTGTTATACCATTCTCTCAGGTTTTTAAGCCATGACGTTCTTCTTCGACCTGGCCCTCTTCTTCCGTCTACCTTGCCTTGTATTATTAAATGGAGTATATTATATCTCTCTGGGTGTCGCATAACATGGCCAAAATATTCAAGTTTTCGATTTTTAACTGTTCTGACGACTTCTGTGACTTTTCCCATCCGGTGCAAAACAACTTCGTTACGAACTCTATCCACCCAACTTATTCGTAGGATTCTTCGGTATACCCAAATTTCAAAGGCTTCCAATTTCTTGAGCAGAGTATCTGTTAAAGTCCAACCTTCGACACCGTACAAAAGAGTAGAGAACACATAACATCTCACTAATCTAATTTTAAGATTCAAAGTAATGTTGTTTCCACATAAAAGTTTCTTTATCTTAAAGAATGCAGCTCTGGCCTTCTCTATACGTATTCTAATTTCTTTGCTCATGTCCCAGTTCTCATTTAGATTACAACCAAAGTAGGTGATACTGTTAGTTCTCTCTAATTGTTCACCATAAGCTGTTACTACTTCCGGTTGTATTGGCGTCTTACTGACAACCATCATCTTGGTCTTTGCGGTGTTTACCTTGAGTCCATATTCATCACACGTTGTGGTAATCCTATTAATCAGATGTTGAAGTTCTTCATAATTGCTCGCAATTAACACCGTGTCATCCGCATATCTTAAATTATTAATATTGACGCCATTCATTTTGATACCACATTGAGCATTATTCACTGCTTTATTGATAACAAACTCAGAATAGATGTTAAATATTAGTGGGGACAAAATGCAGCCCTGCCTTACTCCTCTTCGTATTTGAAGTTCTTCAGACGTGTCCCAGCCAATCCTGATGTTTGCACGTTGATGCCATTAAAGATTTTTGATAATGCGTAGGTCTTTATCATCAATACCCACTTTCTGAAGAATAGCAATCATTTCCGTATGTTTTACCCGATCAAAGGCCTTCTCAAAGTCAATGAAACACATATAAACCGGATGTCCGACATCTCTGCATCTCTGTACCATAACCTGAATACTAAACAGTGCTTCTCTGGTCCCAAGGTTATTGCGGAATCCAAACTGTGTATCACCAAGCAGTTCTTCTATTTTTTGGTACATCCTAGAGTGCAAAATTCGTAGAAATATCTTTAAAACATGTCGACAGCAGCCAATCCGTTGGTATATAGCCAGTTTGATAAACTTTATTAAAAAGATGAAGGAGAGATCTTTTACCTGAATTTTCGAAGAGCTTTATTATTTCATTCGGTATTTCGTCTGGTCCCGTCGCTTTTCTGGTCTTTGCTAATCTTATTGCTTGTTCAATTTCGTCCATAGTTATGTCAGGTCCTGTAACTACTTCGTTAATTTCAAGCTCGGGCCTTTCATCATTAAACAGTTCCTCAATGTATTCTTTCCATCTGTCTATTTTATCCAAATCAGTGATAATCAGTTTTCCGTCTCTATCAACGATGTTATTTGCATGTTTTTTGTTCTTACCGGTGAGTTCTTTTATTTTTTTATACATATTAAATGAATCATGTTTTCTCTGCAACTCTTCAATTTCTAAACATTTTTTTTTCAAAGTATGTTTCTTTTGCCGCTCGTATTTTAGTCCTTATCTCTTTATTAATGCGTTTATACATTTCGATGTTTTGATTCTTAAATTTGCGTCTTTTTTCCATCAAATTCAAAATCTCATCGTTCATCCACTGTTGCTTCTTTTGATTTTTCTCTTTGAAGTTTGGAGTTGAGTTGCTTATAATCGTTTTGATTTGGTTCCAATGATCCTCGATGGATTCTTGTTGTTCGCTATTCTCAAAATTGCTCTCTAAATTGTTTGAAATCCCCTGACTGTTGTTTCTAATAAAATCGGTATCCAGTTTGTTAGAGGATCGTTGTTGTTTTATCCGTTTAAGTTTTAATTTTATTTCGGCTAACAATAGATTGTGATCAGATGGCACATCGGCGCCAGGATAGGTTTTTACAGACTTTACTGCATTTCTGTAACGCTTACTGATGGTTATGTAGTCAATTTGGTTTCTTACGATATTATTGGGGGTATCTGCTGGAGATTTCCACGTATATAATCTCCTTTTAGGTAATTTGAAAAAGGTATTCATTATACATAGATTATGTTTATCTCTTATTATGTGCAAAAATCTGCGAAATAGTCTCCCCTTTCATTTCTATCGCCCAGTCCATAACAGCCAATAATATTACTTTGTCTGCCTTTTCCTATCTTAGCATTAAGGTCACCCATCAGAATGGTGAGATCTCTAGTCTTGAGTTGGTCGGTAACAGTTTTTACATCGGCGTAGAACTTGTCAAGTTCTTCCAGTTCACTTTCCGCTGTCGGTGCATACACTTGTATTAAATTTATGTTTCTGGGTTTCGCGTTCAACTGAATCATTATGACTCGTTCAGATACCTGGCATACCGCCCTAACACATTTGCTAACCTCGTTTGAGACTAAGAATCCTACACCATGTCGAAAACTTTGAGGTGATAAATTTCAACTATTTTCATAACGAATTTTTATAAAACTCTAGAGATGACATAGATACCGGGCAACATGTGCCTCGAACAGCATCTTCGATGCAATATTTGTGTTCAGCGTACTCAAAAACTGCAAGATAATAAATTTCAACTATTTTCATAACGTATTTTTATGAGACTCCAGGAGATGACATAGATACCGGGCACCAGATACCTAGTACAGCACCGCCGAAGCAATATTCTTGTTCAGCAACCTCAACAACCTCGAAATAACAAGTATCAAAGATTTTCATAATGAATTTCCATAAAACTCCAGGAGACGACGTGACTACCGGGATACCGGGCACCAGCTACCTCTTACAGCTTCGCCGACCCCATATTCCTGTTTAGCGATCTCAAAACTCCAGAGTGTGAAAATTGCATTTATTTTCATGATTATTTTTCCAGTTGTGAATTTTCTTTTTTGAGCACATTGAGATTGAGAGGCATTTTCCGCTTACAACAATGCAATTTTCATTTGTCCCTCATGCCAACTTTACACGAATTTCCTAAAATTCTCCCGAACTGAATGCAAAAGGTTTCATAACGATCCGTCTTACTTTGAAAAAGTTAGAAGTATAATGCTTTATTTCCTCGCCTATAGGAAAATGTAACTTGCCTTTCACAAACAATACAAAAAAATTTCGATACCTAAGCCAACCCCACCCAGAGGAAAACTCTAGGTGCCGTGTCAAATATCTAAAATTGTCACTGTCGTGTCAGCCCATTCTGTTCGAGTGAGTTTATTGAGTGACAAAGATAGCAAATGATCGATTTGAAAAATATTATCACGGACATTTTGTTCACTTTTGAAATCCTGAAAAAACTATTAAATATTTTTGAAAAATTTAAACGCAGTATGAAAGAATAAATTATTACCGAGAGCCGAAAATTCCTTAGAATAAATAAAAAGTTTCTTTTGAATTACATATTTGAAATTAAAAATCATACTGAATTTTCTTTTAGTTTTTCAGCCCTGTAACTTATTAAAATAAAGATTATAGAAGTATTCAGGGACTCTCGGCCCTTGATAATAACGTAATATTTCATTCTGCGTTTAAATTTTTCAAAAATACTTACCTATTAGTTTTCTTAGGATTCGAAAAAAAGAATCCCATTTAACAAGCATTGGAGTGGAAAGTTTGCGCCTATCCTCTTAATATCAGTTTCAAGGAATACGTCAAAATATAACTGTCACGGCAGTTTAAGGTCGTCACATATTATAAAATATTTAATTTCATCATACTAACGATTTGATCAGGTTTGTCAAAGTATGCATAGCTAGACAGAGGAGGTATAGAGGTATAACACGTATACATAATATGCATTAGGAGGGTGGTTGGATAAGAACCAGACTAGCGCCAGGTGCAAACTCAGACGGACCGTCATAAGTCACATTGCGCTGCCCTTGCCCTTCTTTACTTGCTCCCTCTTCCTCCATTTTCGTCGCTACAGTCAGGAAGCTTATAGCATTTTTTGTGATGTTCCCAAATAAATAGAATATCAGTATAATAATTAAACTGAAACTGTGTTTTTCAAAAACAAATATACTAGAATTATTTGCCAATAACCGTAACAACTACAATACACATTTATCAAGAAAAAATACATCAACAGGCACGTATCCAAGGGAGGGGTCCATGGGGTCCGGACCCCTCCCAAAATTGCCTCGGATTTTGTATTAAGACAGTAAGTTTATTCCCAAGTTATTATTATTTTCTACTACGTAGGATTATTTCTGTTTTTATTCAGTGTACGGATCAAGTTATATCCAATTTAAAAATCAGATTTGCCAAAAACAAGAGTATTCATCAGCATTTCAAATTCTTTTACCTGTATTTATCTCTACAAAAAAAAACAAAATTGCTAAAAAATTTGTCTGCGTATTACTCCCACGAAACTTCCCTTACAGCAATAAAAGTTACCAAAAAGTATTGAGTAGCCAGCTGAATAGAAGACCAGGTGTATTCTTTTCTACGAAATCCTATATTTCGTTAGAAATCACTAACATCATCAGGGACCAGGGACGCTAAAATGATTTTAAAGATACAATGGTAAAATTGTGTATTAAAAACAACTGATGAGATTGTCTAAAGGTACAATGGTGAAATAGTGAAATTAGGTACTAAAAACAACTTACTAGGGTGAGATTGTCGTCATATTTAAGTTAGATCTTAGTAAAGTGGTAAACACTTAGAAAAAATAAGTTGAAAATTTTTTAAAATGTAAGTTTTACATGGTTCAAATATTTTATTAAATTTAAAAATATTTTTTAATTAAATGAGAAAATGACAACAAATTGCAATTTTTAAAATATTAAAATAGTTTTCCCATATTTTGCATATGGATCTAAAATTTATGCTGAATATTTTTTCAATACCTTACTGTCTAATCCTATCTAACAAAAAATTTGAGTTATGGTTGAACCATAGACATAATAAGAATAGACTAGGCACGGTAGGCAAAATAGTGTAACGCGGAGTAGTCGGTAGGTTGTCTATATATTTCTCTTTACTGCGTGATCCCGCGCATGTGGCAGACAAAGATAGATGGCTAGACCACTCAAAATGAATATTGACCAATGACGTCCTTCACATTGGCATTACACATCGAGGCACAGAGAGGCCCATACCTTACCTTGTCTATTTTTATTATGTCTATGATTTGGACCCCCCTCAAGCACATTTCCTGGCTACGTGCCTGTACATCGACAACAAATACTTCGCAAATTATGCAACCAAGGAGAACAATTTCAAGGACGTAGGAAAGAAAATTCGGAAGAAAAGTTTAAAAATAATGTTTTAGAACTTTTCTTATCCCAAAACACTTTATATTTTTTTCTTTCTAAAACTAAGTAATAAAAACTTTTAATTTATCTTCAAAACAGTTAGCCCCTTCACTTTTTCGTTTGGGAATTTCAATTTTTTTGGCCCAGTATTCGGCTATGTCCAACGCGCTTCGTTATCACGCTGTTAAGCCATAAGTTATCGAGATGGCAGATACAAGGGCACTTTGGACATATATTATATGCCATGTTCTATATGGCACCACATTCGAATTTATTATCTGTTTCTTCTCTTCTTTTCTTTGTGAACGTTTGCCAATATTTAAAAGTGTCTTGTAATTCATATTCAACTCAAAATATTTTGATTTTGCAGGATTTTATATACAAACAAGTCCATGGGACACCAATGGGTTCAAAGATTTCCCCGATAGTTAGTAATTTTGCTTTGGATGACCTACTTAGTGGCATAGGAAAGAACATTGATTTTCCAATTCCTTTTATAAAAATGTTTTTAAATGATTTTTTTTTTATTTAGCTTAATGCCTCGACAACTAATGGCTATTGGCATGGTACAGTGGATTTTTCCAATCGGGTACCTAATATGTAGTGTATTCGTTGAATAACTGTCTTGCTACTAAGCAAAGTCGATATCATTGTCTTTCCAAAGAGACGCTAATTGTATCCGAACATCTGCGGTCCCTCCGGTGAGTAGTAGATGATTTAATTTTGACTTTACCATCGCAAAAAATATAGATTGTTTATTTTTAATAGTAACAATGAAAGAATCCAATTTGAAAAAAAAGTAAACAGTTGCTTACCTTTCTTAGATTTGTTAGTTTACCGAGATTCTAATAATATCCTTCGCGCTCAATGGTACAGGAAATCTCTATGTAGTAATCGATATATTAATTATCTTTCTCAACATCCTTACAAAAAATCAAAATTAAGGCCATGGGTACATAATTCGCAAATATTTTACGACTATCCCTACTTTTTCTGTCTTTACACGGCAAATTACGTGTAGTCAAATTCACACTGACATGGATATGTAAACATTACTAGAATGTCATTCTAATTGAAAATGTCATCATTAACTTAAAGAGATGGCTTTTGAATGTTCTTGGATAACTGTTATTTGTATAATTGCAAATTATTAGTTCAGTTAATAAATGTTTTTATAGGAAATTCTAACCAATAGAAAGCTACAGAAATAAAAATTAAACTGATAATTTTTGATAATTTCCCGTCGTCAAGTATATTACGTCAGATGCCCTTCGTTGCTACGAAAAAATAGATTCAGTGACATTAATGACAACTAATGTTTTAAAAATTATATAAGTGATGACTTTCAACCGTCAAATATTTATAGCAACTGTGTGTTTAATTGTACTAATTTGTACTTACATAAATAAATTACAATAAAATTTTGGTTTTGAACAGTTTTATTCATGAAATAATCGCAACAAATTACAATCGATCTCTAAAATTAATATAAAATTTCAGAGCTCTTGTGCAATTACTGCTGATAATTTTTTCACTAACTATATATTCAGTGATTGTAATAATTCATATGTACAATAAAAACTAATACTCAATCGAGAAAAGAGGGAAAGTGTTAAAGTGATTTTTAATAATATATTGTTACTATGGAACGCTTACAATTTTGAATATCTTTAACAACAAAATACTTGGATCACAGAATATATTATCCTGATGTATTCTCTGCTTGAATCTTCCACAAAATACACAATAAATAACTTTTTATTAAGTTCACGTCTTAAATCAATTATTTATCAAATACACTATATGTCAATATTATTTAATCAACAACAAACTATTCCCGATGCCATATCAAATATTTAAAATTATCACTGATTGTCACCGTCTGACTGACAATATGCTGACAATAGTCTATTCGACTGAGTGCGTTGTAAGACAAAGATAGATTTGGAAAATATTACCACGGACATGGTGTCCATTTTTTTCGAATCCTGAAAAAACTAATAAATACTTTTAAAAAATTTAAACGCAGAATGAAAGACTAAATTATTACCGACGGCGGAAAGTCCCTTAGCATAAATAAAACGTTTATTTTGAATGAGATATTTGACATTAAAAATCACACTAAATTTTCTCTTAGTTTTTCACTTCTGTAACTTATTAAAATAAACATTATAGAAGTTCTCAGGGACTTTCGGCCCTCACTAATAACGTAATCTTTCATTCATCAAATATTATAAATTTGAACAGTTTTACATCAAAACAAAAACCCCATTACAAATTATGGAGAGCTCTAATGTTATTTACTCTATATTTTGTAGCTCGTGTGGTAAATGTTACGTTGGTCAGACCTCACGTAACCTATATCTTAGATTAACGTCTCATAAAAGGGGTATAAAAATAAATGTCACATCTTGTATCTTGGCAGAGCATGTAATTAATAAGTATTATGTTTTCATTTTTCAAGAAGCCAAAGTTTTGGAAAGGAAAATAAATTTACGTAAAAGAGCATTTAAAGAATGATGTGGATAAAAAAATCAAATTGTATCAATAAGAGATCTGACATCAATAATTTATAATTATTAAAAATTTTAATAAATAGTTGCATATGAGGAATAAAATGAAAATCATAAATTAATTTGTGGGCATTATTATTAGTATTTTTCGTACTTCCGGGCCTAAAGTAACAACTTCACTCCCTTGTGACAGGTACTAAAGTGTCACATTTAATCCCTCCGGGATTAAATATTGACGAAACTCCCGGAACGATTAAATCACAAACAAACGAATTTAAGGGATATTTTATTGAAAAATATAATTAATTAGAATGGTAATTAACGTTAATATTCAAATTAATATTGTGACAGTTCTTCATATTGACCTTCATATTGAGTAATGTGCCCAGAGAGTTGAGGCACAAACCGCTTTTGATTTATCATCGAAGTAGACTAACAGCGCATTTTCAGTAGGTTGTCTCACATTTTTTAAGCGGCACCACTTTTTAAAAGCATCGTACTGCTGCTCGTATAGTTTTCTAGATTTCGGTGGTAACAATTCTTCACCTACTTCGGCTGCTCTTTTATCAATATCAGATACACCTTCTTCACTCATGATACCAATAATTATCAATAACAATGTTTCTTTACAATGACACTAGTAATGACAATGTTTCTAAATTATAACTGTCACAACGCAATGTTACTATGGTAACTTATTTTAAAGACAGTTTATTAAATGAGTTGAAGAGAGAAAAAACTGATTGAAATTATTGAAATAATTAATAAAATCATACCGGAAGTACGAAAAGTATCGTATATACCTTGCGACTGAAGTACATTTAATCCTTCAGGTAAATTATGGCCCTCCCTGCGGTCGGGCCATAAACTTTACCTTCAGGATTAAATGTACTACTTCAGTCCCGCGGTATATAATGTACTATTATTTTATTTTTTATTTAATCTTCATGCTTCCATACTATTATTTTTCTCATTCCGTTACCCTTTGACCTTAATCGTCTACTTGGATCGTGCGAGGGCGATGAAGGTTCATGTATTACTGAGTTGGTCCAGCTGCCCTCCAGATTTTAGCGACCGTCATGGTGCGGCACGAGGCAAACATGCGTCTCGCTAGGCTTATGTCAGATTTGGTTTAATTTAAATGACATTGCCATTTTTTTATTCTTGCTGTTTTATTCCATTTTAATTATTGGATGAATATCTTGAATATACAAAATAAAATATATCAAAATAAAGATAAATCAAAATTTGTTATCTCTATACTAAAAATAATATTTGCTATGTAAATTTGTTTATTATTACATACTAAACGGAAAATACAATTTGTAGAAAAACTCACGGTTTTATTTAAGAAATAAACAACTCTCCTTAAAACAATCGATGTCGCAGTTTCAACTTAGTGGAGGATCCGATATAAGGTCGATCTGCACCGATCTGTAATCGATAAAAAATCTTGAATATGTAATTCAGTATGTTAACAATTATAAAAAACAACGGGTGCCCAGTATAATTTTGTTCTACCTATAATTAATTAACAATATTAAAAAATTACTTTTTTATTTAAGTAAAAAAAGATTCGGCCACGGCAGAGAGTATTTTAGATTTTTTGGATCATTCTAACCAAAAAATTTTTGTGTAATTTTTTTCTTTAGTTGATCGTTTTTGAGTTAACAATTTAAGAATGAAAAAAGAACGAAATATGAAGGATTTTCAAGGCTTAAAACACAAGTAAAAAATATTATTTTTGTAATCATCAATTACCTAAATTCAAGTTCAAACCTTCTTTTATCAGGTCCCGATAAGAATTTTTGGCCCGTTCTATTCAAAAATACATTTTCTTAGTTGTTAATGAGGAAGGTTTCTTATGGGAAGACGGGCGATCGGACTGCAGTAACAACTAAAAAGTAAAATTGTTTAAATATTTTTTTTTAAATAAATACAAAAGATCACCTTTTTCTGCTTCATAAAATATGTTTTTAGGTTTTTTGGACCATTCTAAACAAGAAAGATATCTTGTCATTTTCGTCAAAAGTTGATAGTTTTCGAGTTATTACAGTAGGAAAAATAAAAGAATACCCATGAACGAACATATAAAACACGCTGTATTTTCCTGTCACCGTGTCACACAAAAAATTGGCCAGCGCAAGTACATGTAATAATTATTGTTACATGTACTTGCACTGGACAATTTTCTTTGTGACACGGTGACAGGAAAATACAGCGTGTTTTATATGTTCGTTCATGGGTATTCTTTCATTTTTCCAACTGTAGCGATTTAAAATCTGAAAATGCGAAAATACATTTTTTCGAGGCTTAAAAACTCATATTTTAATTAGTATTTTTGAGGTTGACAAGTGCTTGTATTGAAATTTAGACATTCATTTTCAAGTTTCTGAAGAGAGATTAGGTCTACTTTCAATTTATACCGTTGTTTTTAATTGTTAATTATTTTTTTGCCGATGCGGCGCGCTCTTTTCAACAATCTCCTATTTTCCTCCTATTCCTATTCCTATTTTTTTTTTAGATTTTTTGGGTAATTCTAAATAAAAAATTCCAGTAATTTTTCTCAAAAATTTTATAGTTATAATAGTTTTAGAGGTATATGCGATTTAAAATCTGAAAAATGCCAAAATACGCATTTTCGAGGCTTGAAGACCCAGACATAATTTATTATTTTCAAGTGCCTAAATTATACTATAAACATTATGTTTAAAGATTCCGTAGCCGTAGAGTAATCGGGGTTTATTTTAATTTAGAACATTGTTTTTTAATTGTTGATTATGCGCGTTCACTCAAATTTGAAGCTGCATAATTATTTATCGCGCATAACTAATAATTAGAAATTAACGGTATAAATTGAAACAAGGTCCGACTACCCTACAGAATCTTGAAATTAAATATTTAAACTTCAATTTAGGCACTTAGAAACCTCCAAAGTTATAATTCAGATATTAGTTTTCAAGCCTCAAAAATGCGTATTTTCGCATTTTTAAAATTTTAAATCTGTTATATCTCACAAACTATCAACTTTTGGGAAAAAAGAGAACATATCTTTTTTGTTCAAAATGACCCAAGAATCATAAAAAAATATTTTTCGGAACAATAAAGGTAATATTTTGAATTTATTTTAAGAAATTGTTTAAACAATTTTTGCCCAAAAATTTTGCCCGGCACACTGCTGATATGTTTAAATGAGACATTTTGAGCAGGAATCCGCAAAGAAACCGAATCAGAAACATTTTTCATATTGGAGCTACCTCACAACCTAGAGTACTTCACATTAATTACAATTTTGTATATTATTATTAACTGTGTTTTTTCATAATTTATTTATTTATTCTTTTAATTATTACAAATGTGCCAAATAAATACCCCAATCATATAGCGCGACAAAGAAACACATATATAGTTCGACGGGCAGCGGGGCGCATCAGCGTCGCGGCGGGGTAAAAGTCGAGTGGACGCACGTACTATACTAAATTTACATTCAAGATGCAGTAGAAATAAACAAACCAAGATACGTTAAATGCTACTAGGAGCACTCCCGAATCATAATTTACAATGTATTAACTTTGGAAATCATGATTTGGGATTTACAATGTATATACATTGTAAATTATAAAAATCCACAATGATAAAATCCTTTAAAAAAAATCCCTAATATATTCAAAAATCCCTTAAAATTGCTGCATCACAGCTACATTGTAAATTATGATTCGGAAGTGTTCCTAGTAGCATTTAACGTGTTCTGGTTTGTTTATTTCTACTGAATCTTGATTGTAAATTTAGTATAAGTAACATTAAAAACAATGATTTATATTAAAATAACCCCCGATTACTCATCAAAATCTTAAAAATTGAATGTCTAAACTTTAATTTAGGCATTTGTTAACCTTAAAAGTAATAATTTACATATGAGTTATCAAGTGTTGTTTTGAAGCTATTTCCTTGTGGCATTTTTATAATTAACTATTTTCTATGGGAAATAAGCCACAATTTTACTAAAAAAATGAATTTATTAACGTTTTGAAGCCCAAATCGGGTTTCGTTGTCAAAATACAAAATACTTATAAAATAAACAAAAATGTTGTTGCTAAGTAAAAAAATTCTTCTAATAATTTATTTAATCTGACTCATTTATATTGGCAATTCAGACGTATATTACATATACATTTTAAAGTAGAAGACTTTAAAATGATATCGCCAATATTTATGAGTTGCGTTCCTGGGACGACTTTACTAAAAGATAGTTCATTCGATTACATGAAATCAATCCCAACTCAAGAATATCCGTCGCAAAAAAATCATAGCATGTGATCTGTCTTTAAAAAGACAACCAAATGCAATGATGACAGTAAAATTCTCGCGTTAGAGATTTCATAGTAAATCACGAGGGAAAACCAGGAAAAAACCTCGTGATACTATCCCGACATCGTAAGTATTTGGTCTTACATTTAATTTACCTTCAAAAACTATCAAATTCTGACTTTAATATGTTTAAATTATAATAATATTAATAATATATAGATATACAATAAGTAATACTAAAATATAAAATTTGTACTAACTCGATATGTGATTGACTTACTAATCGTGGTATTTTCTTTCTATCGACTTCTTCTTTCAGTATGGGTAACCACATCCTACTGCATTCTACCGAGAATTTGCAACACAATTGGTTTCATTTAGCATAATTAGAGCCGCTTCTTTGATTTTTCTCTTTTTACTATCTGATTCTTTCAGGACTACGACTTGAATCTCTCCACTGAACGGTATGTTCATTATCCCATGCGTGTTGACATATTTGAGATCTATCAAATTCTCTATTTTCAATATAAGACTGATGTTCACTTATTCTAACGTTTAATGGTCTTGATGTTTCACCTAAATAAAATTGTTCGCATTCACAAGGTATTTTATAAATGCAATTCTTTGTTCTTTCTTGTTCATTGTTAGGTTTAGTTTTATATATAATAGATCTCAATGTGTTTGTTGTTTTGAATGTTGTTGAAATGTTGAATTTATTTCCTATTGTTTTAAGTTTCTCGGATAGTCCTTTTATATATGGTATTGTTATTTTCCTCGTATTATTTCTTGTGAATGTTGTAGGATCCCGTTCTAAGTTGTTATGTTCCATTCGATCCAATCTTGACAATTCCTTATTTATAAACGATAAAGGATAATCATTTTTTAATAAAACAGATGTTAACAATTGTTTTTCTTCTAAAAATGAATTTTCGTTAGAACAAGTAATTTTGGTTCTATCATATAAGGATTTAATGAAAATTCATTTTTAGAAGAAAAACAATTATTGTTAACATCTGTTTTATTAGAAAATGATTATACTTTATCGTTTATACATAAGTAATTGTCAAGATTGGATCGAATGGAACAGAACAACTTAGAACGGGATCCTACAACATTCACAAGAAATAATACGAGGAAAATAACAATACCATATATAAAAGGACTATCCGAGAAACTTAAAACAATAGGAAATAAATTCAACATTTCAACAACATTCAAAACAACAAACACATTGAGATCTATTCTATCTGAAACTAAACCTAACAATGAACAAGAAAGAACAAAGAATTGCATTTATAAAATACCTTGTGAATGCGAACAATTTTATTTAGGTGAAACATCAAGACCATTAAACGTTAGAATAAGTGAACATCAGTCTAATATTAAAAATAGAGAATTTGATAGATCTCAAATATGTCAACACGCATGGGATAATAAAGTCATAATTTGATATTAGTTTTTTAAAGGTAAATTAAATGTAAGACCAAATACTTACGATGTCGGGATAGTATCACGAGGTTTTTTCCTGTTTTTCCCTCGTGATTTACTATGAAATCTCTAATGCGAGAATTTTACTGTCATCATTGCATTTGGTTGTCTTTTTAAAGACAGATCACATGCTATGATTCTTTTGCGACGGTTATTCTTGAGTTGGGATTGATTTCATGTAATCGAATGAACTATCTTTTAGTAAAGTCGTCCCAGGAACGCAACTCATAAATATTGGCGATATCATTTTAAAGTCTTCTACTTTAAAATGTATAATATACGTCTGAATTGCGAATATTAAAGAGTCAGATTAAATAAATTATTAGAAGAATTTTTTTACTTAGCAACAACATTTTTGTTTATTTTAGAAGTATTTTGTATTTTGACAACGAAACCCGATTTGGGCTTCGAAACGTTAATAAATTCATTTTTTTAGTAAAATTGTGGCTTATTTCCCATAGAAAATAGTTAATTATGAAAACGTTTGTTTTCTATACTTCCACAAAATTTATTATATCTAAGTGACTACAGCTGTTTCGGCGGAGTGCCTTTCTCAGTCCCTTCTCAGTCACTTAGATATAATAAATTTTGTGGAAGTATAGAAAACAAACGTTTTCAGTTTTTTATTGTTAGATAAAATGAACTTCCATCAAGTAACGGTCGAATCCATCAATTAGTTAATTATGAGTTATCAAGGCTTAAAAATGAGAATTTTCGCATTTTTCCGATTTAAAATCGCTTATAACTCCAAAACTATCAACTTTTGCGCTCCACACCGGTAAAAAAGCGGATGCACACACATAATTAACAATTAAAAAACAACGGTGTAAATTAAAGGTAGACCCAATCCCTCTAGAATCTTGAAAATGAATGTTTAAGTTTCAATTTAATCACTTGGTAAAAAAATACTAATTTAAATATGAGTTTTTAAGCCTCGAAAATGCACATTTTCGCATTTTTCAAATTTTAAATCGCCTATAACTCGAAAACTGTCAACTTTTGAGAAAAATGATAAAATAGCTTTCTTATTTAGAATGACCCAAAAACCTAAAAACATATTTTACGGAGCAAAAAAGGTGATCTTTTGTATTTGTTTAAAAAATTTCTGTCCAAAAATTTTGCCCGGCACCCTTCAGATTTCTTTAAAGGGGACATTAATTTTTGAATAGGAATCAGCAAAGAAACCAAATTAGACTTTTTTTCAGACGGGAGCGATGTTCCCACATGAACTAATAGAATAAGGTTTGAACTTGAATTTAGGTACAGTACAGGGTGTCCAGAAACTCTACCGGCAAACGAAGATAGGAGATTCCTCAGATAATTTTAAGACATTTTAACCCAATTCATCTAAATAGTCCGAAAATGCTTCCTAAGGGAGCTAGAGCTCTTTGAAGATGGCGTCTTGTAATTAGTTTTTCTTAAATACCTCCAGAACGCTTCTATATATTTAGAAAAACGAAAATTGGTACGCATATTTATCTTCCAGAGATAAATCGATTCCATCGTGCATTTCTAGTACCGGTCATAGGTGTCCGTTTTGGGTAGGGCAAAGGTTATTTTATCGCATAACTTTTTTGTCTTTAACTTTTAATAATTTTTGATACTGGATTATTAAATTGTGAGGTATTCTAGTACTAAAAGGTACTATTGATTTAAGTCGGTAGGATATATCGTATTCTAGAAAAATCTATTTGGAAATTTTTGTTTTTTGAATTTGAAAAAAGTTGAAAAAAATTTTCAAAAACAAACGGTGTATTTTACCAACTAAACGCAAGAGTAACTTTTATTACTAGAATACATCATAATTTAATAATCTAGAGCAGTGGTTCCCATCCTTTTATGTCTGGCGACCCACCTTCTGATGTGTTTTCATATTCGCGACCATCCCGCACCCATGATGGCTACATTGATGCGTTACTCAGCTACTGTACGAGCCACGCCGTGATCCACCTGAAATCCACCCGCGACCCACTAGTGGGTCACGATCCACCTGTTGGGAATCGCTGATCTAGAGTAAAAAATGCTCAAAAATTAAAAACAAAAAAGTTATGCGACAAATTACCGTTGAGCTTCCCAAAACGGACTCATATGACCGGTACTAGAAATTCGCAATTAATGAAATCAATTCATCTCTGGAATATAAATAAACGTACCAGTTTTCGTTTTTCTTAATGTTTTTTTATTTTTTTTTTGGAATTTCAAAAAACGAAAAATTTTCAAATCGATTTTTATAGAAAACGGTGCGTCCTACCGACTTAAAGCAAGAGTACCTTTTAGTACTAGAATACCTCACAAATTAATAATCCAGTGTCAAAAATGCTTAAAAGTTTAAGACATAAAAGTTATGCGAAAAAATAACCGTTCCCCTACCCAAAACGGACGCCTATGACTGGTACTATAATATCGCAATGGATGGAATAGATTTATCTCTGGAAGATAAATATGCGTATCAATTTTCGTTTTTCTAAATAAAAGCGTTCTGGAGGTATTTAAGAAAAACTAATTACCAGACGCCATGTTCAAAGAGCTCTAGCTCTCTTAGGAAGCATTTTCGGACTAGATGAATTGAGTTAAAATGTCTTAAAATTATCTGAGGAATCTTCGTTTGTCGGTAGAGTTTCTGGACACCCTGTATAACAGATTTGACTGCAACCCTCATCAGGTCACTTGTGTAGGTACTTAATTTACGAAAAAAGTCATTTTTAATTACTAAATAATTAAAGTCAGAACGAAATTATATCGGGCACCCCTTGTTTTTGTTCTGTTTGTTGTTGTTAATTTGTTAACCTACTAAGTTGCATAATTATATCCAATCATTTTTATCCATTAACAGATCGGTGCAGATCGACCTTATACACTAATTGATAGGCGAGTTAATCAAAGTTCAGCATCATGTGCTTTGTATAATATTAATAATTTTCTGAATTTAACAAATCGTTGATTCAAATTTAAATACTTCATTTTTGCAAAACTGATAGGAAAATATTAATTGAAACATAAAAAGCCAGCGTTAGGCATTGATCGAAAGTTTTTCAATTAGCTTAAAAAAGTTCCTTACATAAGGTCGCCTTTATTGATTATGTACATAATATAAAGTGGTCCTTGGAAAGTGGTTATAGGTGGAATGATTTCGGATTAGAGGCAGAAATCATGAAAGATGAAGGCAGCTACTGGCCCTACAAGATTGAAAAGGGGAGGCTTTGAATAAACGAAGGTTAATTTTTTATATAGTTTGGTACGTGTTCTTCAAATAACGGAAACTTGTATACTTGAATACCTACCCGATGGCGAGGTCAACAGGTTAACGGAATGAATTAAAAAGGGTTAAATAGAAAAGTACAAAGGCAAACAGTTTATCTTTGTCGTTGTTAAATGAATTTGTTTTGATTAATGCACCTATATAGGCTTTTGTGCTTATTTTAGAATATGATGTCAAGCTATTCATAACCAACAAAATTTCGAGATGCAATTCAATTATTAGACAATAAACAATTTCATTGAATTTTAAATAGGTATTTTGATAAAATAATTTATGGCAATTTTTAACAACACTTTATATACGGCTTTTGTTTTTAATTATTAAATGTGGGTATATTGTGCTTCTCAGTCACAAAAAAAATTGACAAACTATGATGCACTGAAAAAAGGGTTTGGGATCAAAACTGTAGATTACTGTTTAAGTCTATTTAGTTTTAACATAGAAGTTCTCCCACACACAGTGAACCAATTGTAGGAAGCAGCGTCAGGAAACCGATACATTTTATGACTAGAAACTACTGTTGCTCAGTAATTGCAGATGATGGGCGGGATAGTTTGGGGAGGTAAGGGAGACGCGAAAAATATACACAAAAACAAAAAAGAAAAGGAAAACAATAAAGGTTAACAAAAAAATGGTCGCCACTGTTTTGTATTCGAAGTAATTGCATAACAGAAAAAAAAACAGACATGGAATGCGTATTATACAGGGTGTTTCATTAATAATTGTCCATATAGTAACTAGAGAAACCTTAGCACAAAATACGAAGATATAACCTAAAACACTTAAATAAAATGTGGTTCCTTACTGAGTTACAGGGTGTTTTATCTAAAGATTTAAAAATTATTTTCGCTCAGCATTTTAAAACTATTCGACGTATCGTTTTCATACTTGGCAGGAAGTATAGGTACTGTACAGACTACTAAATTATGTTAAACAAACGTTTCTGGCTATTACCAGAGGCGTACGACGGGGGAAAATGAATGGTTGACCCTTTCCAAATTCTACACCACTGGCGGAATTGCTATTTTAGTTAAATTTTTGGATTCTCCAATACTTTCTATGAAAATAATATACTCTTCATTCGTAACGATAAAGTCATTAATTTTCGAGATCTTTGAAGTTAAAAATGAAACGACACGGTTATTTTGATTAATGTATTGCGTCGCTTCATTTTTAATTTCAAATATCTCGAAAACTAATCATTTTATCGTTCCGAATGACGAGTATATTATTAACATAAAAGTATTGGAAAATCAAAAAATTACACTAAAATAGCAATTTCGTCAGTGGCGTAGAATTTGGGAAGGGTCAACCAGCCACTATCCCCTGTCGTACGCCTCTGGTAGTAGCTAGAAACGTTTATTTATCTTAATTTAGTAGGGTGTACAGTATTTACACTTTCTGCCAAGTATGATAAGGATACGCCAAATAGTTTTAAAGTACTGGGTTCAAATAATTTTTAAATTTTAATCATATGAATCATATTATCATAAATTAATCAAAATAAATGTGCCGTTTCATATTTAACTTCAAATATCTCGAAAACTAATAACTTTATCGTTATCAATGAAGAGTATATTATTTACGTAGAAAGTATTGGAGAATCTAAAAATGATACTAAAATAGTAATTCCTCCAGTGGCGTAGAATTTGAGAAGGGTCAACCATTCACTATCCCCTGTCGTACGCCTCTGGTAGTAGCTAGAAACGTTTGTTTATCATAATTTAGTAAGGTGTATAGTAGTCGCACTTTCTGCCAAGTATGAAAAGGATACGTCAAATAGTTTTAAAATGCTGAGCAAAAATAATTTTTAAATTTTTGATAAAACACCCTGTAACTCAGTAAGGAACCACATTTTATTTAAGTGTTTTAGGTTAAATCTTCGTATTTTGTGCTAAGGTTTCTCCAGTTACTATATGGACAATTATTAATAAAACACCCTGTATAAAAGCAAATTTCTAAATGGAACGGCCGATACAAATGATAAAAAGAAACGAAAATATCAGAGACATAGATCATGATAGTGGTAGACTACATGACAATCATCCACACATAACCACAATAATTGACCGGTTTGAGGTTGTGAGCTCATGCTTATATCTGGGATCATTGATCACAAACACAGGGCCATTACGGAAGAGAGTAAACGTAGATGTGATCTGACAAAAGTTGCGACATCAAAAATGACCAAAATATGGAACGACTGTGAAATTTCAAGAGCGTTAAATATGAGGTTGTAATTCTGCTTACCGCATTTGAAAGTTTTTGATACCGGTTTTGATTATTTCTATTGCTAAAAATTAATTTTTTTTATTCTCAAACAAAGCTATAAACAAATCGACACCTGATATGAAAAACATTGTATCTCCACTTACAATGTTTTTCAACTATGGCTTAAGTAGCATCTATAAACGATAACCTTCAATTTGGTCTAAGAACTTTTATCCTATCTTATGTAATTATAAAGTTATTTAACAAAATAACCTCATTGTAAGTGCAAATTTTTGATCACTGGGTGGAAAAAACGTTGTAACCAATGTTACAATATTAAAATTTTTTATTATTGATGAAAATTTTTTACTAAAACATTGTAACATGGGATACAATGTTTTTCTCGAAACATTTATTGAGTAAGTTTTTATAACTGCATTGTAAGTTGTGACACAAGAAAGCAAGGTGGTGGAATATTACGATGAACAACATTGTAAGTCAATATAATCAGGAGGTAAATTCTATATTATTAACTGCTGAGCATAGTAAGCATGCCTCAAATCGTAAAAACTTACGTAAGAATGCTAGTTAAGAATTTCAAACAAAAATAATAACACCTATATCATTCACTGCTGAACTAACTTCTACTGATGAAACCCAGATAATCCATGGTCACAGTGGATTGCACGGTCAAGATACATCGACAGTGGAAACTTCTACATGCACCGAAGATACAAGTTCACCATTAGATACGTCTGCTAAGAAAAAACAATACTCCAAGAAGAAGAATCTTGGAAGGAAGAGACAAAGGGATCCTAGTGTGTTTGGAAAATGAATGTCTTGAAGAAACTGAGGAACTCTGGCCAAGAATATACTGGCAAAACTGGAAAATTATCGAAAATTAGAGAACTGGACCTGGATGTAACGATAAATCTATCAGAAAATGTAAATCGCAATTATCTGAAAATGATAGACTCAATTTATTTAATAATTTTTGGCAATGGCTGATCATGACCAACAAAGCGAATATTTATGTAGATATGTTCTCAGGCAAGAGAGGAAAGTTGCAAAGCTAAAAGAGTCCAGAAGACCCTGGACGTATGAATATAATTTGCAGTGGCAGAACACCGACTTCAAGTTTGTAAGAAAACATTTTTGGACACTTTTAACATAACAGATATGTGGTTAACTACTATATTCAAAAAAAAAATTGATAGTCATGAAGGCGGAGGCCGTATACCTGGAGATATGCGTGGTCGCCACAAGAACAGGGCAAATGCTGTAGACGAAAGTATTAAAAATTCGATTCGTGCGCATATTATAAACTCTGTTCCAGCAAAAGGATCCCATTACCTAAGGCAAAGAACAAATAAGATGTATTTTGATGAGTCTTTAACTTTTCCCAAATTGTATTCACTATATAACGAATGGATGGTACCCCGTCAAAATAGCCCCGTCAAAAAAGCTCCGACAAAATAGCCCCGACATAATATCCGGCACACAAAATAGCTTCGACAAAATAGCCTGCAGACAAAATAGCCGCGGAATAATAGCCCGCCGACAAAATAGCCCCGACAAAATAGCCCCGACAAAAAAGCTCCCTTCAGAATTCATCATGAAATAATTCCTTAAAAATACATTTTTTCGGAAATGGTAATTATCCTCTATTCAAATGTTTATCTTAACCATATTAAAAAATAAAAATGGTCTTTTCAGAGAACTCGAGTCCTGTCTTCTCTGCCTCTTCTAAGTTTGAACATTTAGTTTAAGCGAAAATCAATGTTTATTTATAATAAACATTTTTTCTGTTTTCGGGTAACAGTAAAATGCATTTTAAATTAAATTAAATACATTCTTCCTTTTTGTCAAATAATTTAAATTAAAAAAAGTTTTTGGACACCTTGTATAAATAATTATGTAATTGTTTATATTACTAAATAGAGAATTAAATAACCTTTCAAATGAGCTTAAAAATAAAAATCGATCTATTTCAGGATTTTTCCTTAACGTCGCGGGTTTACGAAATAACGAATTTATTCCTTCCATTTGCACCATATTGTACGTCTGAATTGCTGATATGAATGAGTCAGATTAAATTAAATTATTAGAAGAATTTTTTTACTGAGCAACAACATTTTTGTATAATTTATTAATATTTTGTATTTTGACAACGACGTCCGAAGTGGAAGTCGAAACGTTAATAAAATAATAAAAAAAGTAAATTGTGGCTTATTTCCCAATTAGAATAGTAATTTAAAATAAATAGTACTCCGTTAAAAGGTAAAACTTTTTAATGGAGGTGTTTTCTAAGAGGCTGTTTTAGCCAAGGCTATTTTAGCCGGGGCTGTTTTGACCGGGGCTATTTTGTGTGCGATCTATTTTGTCGGGGCTATTTTGTTTGCGGGCTATTTTGTCGAGGCTATTTTGTGTTCGGGCTATTTTGACGGGGCTTTTTTGACGGGGCTGTTTTGACCTGGCTATTTTGACGGGTCACGCGAATGGATGTTAGAGAATCACCCATGCGATAAACCAGCCACCAAAAGTCAGTACAGAAACTTATTCAATACTGAGTTTAATATCGGTTTTTTTGCACCGAAAAAAGATATGTTGTTTTATTATAAAAGGAAGTTTAAAGTTTATAACTTTACTATCTTTGATCTTGGATCTGCGGAAGGTTATTGTTATGCATGGGATGAAACCACAGGTAAAAAGGGGCCTAATGAAATAAGTAGTGCGCTATTTGATTTTATTAAGAGAAAAGTTGCTGGTGGACCATTAGAGTTTAGATTTTATTCAGATTGTTGTGGAGGACAAAATCGAAATCGAATAATATTTTTAATGTATATTTATGCAGCTAAGATCATGAATATTAATATTACACACACTTTTTTGAGGTGGGCCATTCTCAATCTGAGAGTAATTCAATGCATGCCCTTATTGAGCGAAGAAAAAAGAACCACGTTGTTTATGTATAACAGTGGTATACACTGATAAGGTGTGCTAAAGTCACAGGAAAACCATACGATTTGAAAGAACTAAGTCAAAATGACATCTTGGACTTTAAATCAATGTTAAAGAAAGTTTTGTGGTCGAACAAACAATACGTAAAAATATATAAAGAACAACCACATATTATTAGTTTTCAGTACGATCTTATTTCTGATCAATTATCGTTTATAAACTTAGAATGCAAACCAAAATCGAGCAAAAGGGCTACCAAATCCAGGAATAAAATATACACGATTTATGGGAAGTACAAATTCCTTTAGTTAGCATATAATGGGTTACTTCCCATAACCACTTCAAAATATAAAGATCTTGTTGCTTTGTGCTCCGGTAAAGCTATACCACAGCAATATTGCAGTTTTTATTTAAATCTTCCCCACTCTCAACAAACGGAATATTCGGATGATGACTCTGAATAAAAGTTTGCAAGGGGTTAATTTTGTTTATTTTTTAATAGAATATAAACTGCTTAATAATTTGTAAATGTTCATTTTGTAATAAATAAATCTAAAAGATATTATTTTATTTATCTACTTCTTGTTAGTATGTATGACGTAAATTCTTAAATACTACTTGTCTGAGGAAAAAAATCACGTTTCAAGTAAAACCAATAAAATAAATTAATAATAATCTCTTTATTTGGATATTTACTGATTAGTTACAATTTATATGCACCTAACCAAAGAAACATACTGTGTTGAAATATCATTGTATGAACCACTTACAATGATTTTCACCTAAAATTCTGAAAAAATTTGCTATTGTAACTCGACCTAAATCAGGACCAGTAATGTTGACAACAATGTGATATGTAAAAGTGAAAAGCTGAGAAAAAGTTATAAAATATGGATTAAGAATATTACAAAAAATATAAAACCTGACCCAGTAAAAAATTAAATGTTTTGGAAATTTCTTTAAATCGCTCTCCTGTAAACTAAGCAAAAGTGAGTTACAATGTTTTTCATATCAGGTGTCGAAATAGTGTTTCCCTTATAGCCCAGTAAATGAACGGGAAATTCGGCGATACCGTGTAATTTTCAGGGGCAACTCCGAATTGCATGAAAATTTGGATTTAGGTTCTACTTATCCTCCACTTCAAAGTTGAAATTGTGCAGTTGGTTGCTTTTACTTGGGGGGTGACAGTCACCCCTTCTCGGGGGTGAAAAAACATACGTTCAAGATAAGACCGGAAATGGATAAATTGACTACTTTTAAGCAACTTTTGTTCTATAGAGTTTTTTACGTAAGTCAATACTTTTCGAGTTATTTGCCATTGAAAATGTTGATTTTTCGGCAAAAAAACTACGTTTTCAGACGGTTTTTCGCATATAACTCAAAAAGTAAATATTTCATCGAAAAAAATATCCCTAGCAAACGTGTAGCTTATAAAAAACCCAAAAAATGGTGTATCAGTTAAGTCTATCAATCAAATAAAAACAAAGTTGTAGCTCATGAAAAATACGTTCTTATTCGTCTAATTCCAAATCGAATATTTCAAGGTGAAATCACCGAAAAATTAAGCACTTTTCGGGAAAAACCTATTTAAACTTTTTTAAAGTGTTTATAAAAAGCTTTGTTTTAATTGCTAACAAAAGTTTTAGCATTAAAAATAAGCGAGTTACGCTCAAAATAAAGTTGGCCCTCTTTTTTTTTTGTAAAAAATCATGAAAATCTCGCCGTGTTTAGCTCCCTAAATGAAATTAATCGCTACCGCTTTACTAACAATTTACTTACCTACCTATTTTTTATATGATCTGTCAGTCTCACCGGTTTAAAGTGTTTATTTTTGAAAGGTTTATAATTGTGAAAGCTTGAATGGGTCACTAGTCACGAGTGTATGCAAATTTTGAACAGCCATATCTTAACCAATTTTTGTCTTACGGAGAAACAAAAAGAAACTAGCATATTTATAATAGCAAAACCTACATTTTTTTACTCTTTAAGATTTTTCTTATCACTAATAATTATTTTGAAAAAATGAAATTTTTCAAAAATTTTTAGAATTTTTTTTTACTATAAAACCAAATGTTTTCAAAAATAAGCACTTCAAACCAATCAAACTTACAGATAATACGAACAATACACATACAGTTAAAATAGATGGTAAAGCCAAACGATTAATTTCATTTAGGGTGCTAAATAGAGGGAGGTTTTCACGATTTTTTTTTACCAAAAAAAGGGGGCCAACTTTTTTTTCAGTGTAACTCGTTTATTTTTTATGCTGTAAACTTTTATAAAAAACAAGTAATAAGCTTTTTTCGATAATTTAAAAATGTTAATAAGGTTTTTCCGAAAAACGCTTCTTTCTTCGGTGATTTCGCGTTGAATTATTCGATTTGGAATTAGACGAATAAGAACGTATTTTTCATGAGCTACAACTTTGCTTCTACTCAGTTTGTAGACTTTACTGGTACACCATTTTTTTCGTTTTTTTTGTAGGCTACACTTTTGCTGAAAATATTTTTTTCGATCAAATATTTACTTTTTGAGTTATTTGGGGTCTAAAAACGGTCTAAAAACGTAATTTTTTTGTCGAAAAATCAACATTTTAAATCGCGAATAACTCGAAAAGTATTGACTTACGTAAAAAACTTTATAGAACAAAAGGTGCTTAAAATAAGCCAATTTATCCATTTCCGGCCTTATTTTAAACACGCCTGTTTCACCCCCCGAGAAATGGCAAGTTTGTAAGCGCGCCTACTCGTTCGATTTTAAATTAGAGGTGCATTCAAAACATCACTCAAGCACTATGTGTTTATCGCTTTGTTTAACAATAAAAAAATTAATTTTTAGCAATGCAAATAACCAAGACCGACAGAATTTGACTTGAACTTTCAAATGCGATAAGCAGAATTGCTATTTTATTTTTTAATCAAAAGTTATTCGGGTTCAAAAATTGCAATTTTTGAACCCTATGCATCCTACGAAAAAAATTGTAGGGACATTTTTTGCTTAGAATGACCCAAAAAATACAAAAAAATGTTTTGTTTTGCGAAAACATCGCTGTTATGTAATTCCTCAAGTTCTTCGTTTATAACAATCTGATCGACATCCGGATCAACTGTTACCCAAAAAATTCGTATTCTACGGGTTAAAATACATAAAAAAACTTGGGTAACTCCATCTGAGTAAAGGAGGCCGGTGTACCCCCTTGGTGACAGGACTATTACGAGATCAATAAACTTTATTACTTCCATTGATCTGCTGCTATGGAATTTCCATTTTTGGATTTTGGTCTTCAAAATCTATCACATAAAATTTCGATTTTTTGTTTTGGCAATAAATATGAGGCATTTAAATTATGTATGTTTAAAAAAAGCCGAATTTAAACTACCACATTATAAAAAATGATTTCACGTCACGATACATGCTTCCATGAAGAGGACATTGAGTGGAATTTGTAACTACTACAAAAGTCAAATTTGGACGGGCTCTAGGACCTTTCGAAATCAAAATTTCTGTTTTTTCTGTTTGACAACTCTAGATCTTTTTTAATCATCCATCTGTTAACTTTTCTGCAGTTTCTGTTGATTAGCCTTTCGAACTCCAATTTGTTTTTACATTGAATGGGTAGAGCTAGATCATCTGTGTATGCGTATGCAATAGCTTTGGTCTCTGCCCCATAGTCGATTTATAGTTCTTCGTTATATAAAATGTTCCAGAGCGTTGGCCCTAGTATGGATTCTTGCGGTAAACCTGCTGATATTTTCAGTTCCCTAGGCTTGCCACTTAGACATACCTTTCATTGACGTAGTCCTTAATTATATTGATCAAACCCCAGTTTTCTGAGCTAAATACACATTTCTCATGTTTCTCACATCAAAAATCATGAGGGCGGCCCAATTCTTCCTCGTTCTTTTTACAGTGTCAGTTCTTTTACCGCATCGATGGAAGATGTAGATTTCTTGAATCCTTACTGTTTATCAGATATACTTCTCCCTCTCTGTAGTTCGTCTTCTAGTCGATTTTTAATTAGATTTTTGTAAAATTTCCCAGGCAGTCTAGAAGGCCTGTAAGAGTTGGTAATCTCTGGGTTTCTGTCCGCTTTCAGTATTAATTAACGTCAGTCTTGCCTGTTTAATCTCTTTGGGAAACAGTTGCTTCTGTAGGAGATAATTAAAGATCCTCCCGACCATTTCATGATGTTTCTCTACGATACTCTTTATCGCTTCAGGAGGCACACCATCAAGTGTGCGTCCTGATGTGTGCGCTCCATACATCATCTTCTAGAGCTGTGCAAGTGTGTATAGTGTTCTGCCAGCAATCGAGCTTCGCCTGTTTAATTCCTCTACCCAATTCTTTTTTTAGCTCGCTTGTAATTTTCAGGGCCGGTTGTTCGAACGCTAATCAACAATGATCACTATCAAATATTTAATTACTGTCAAAACTGTAAATGTCAACTTTGGTTGGGTTGCTAAAAACATAATTGATTACAATTCTGAGACTATAATCAATTAATATAACAATAATTATTAACATATAGTCCAAGCTGTGGGTGAAAAATAGGTCGATTTTAGGATATAATTCAGGAATTTTTGAAACCTATCAGGTGTTGTAAAGGATGATGCCAGGAATAACTTATACTAAAATGTAACCAAAAATTTTGTGCGGTTTTTTATTTATTACGATTTTCATTTGTTAAATTTGCAATTTTTAAAGTTTTTTAATTTTGCAGCTTAGGATATTCATTTTAGAGAAAAAGTTTTAAATAGAAAATTGTAGTAAATTAAAAAACCTACAATTTGAGATCTTGCAAGTTTAATTTAGTTAATATGTTATTGCAAAACAGCCTGCGAAATGTCCAAAATGGCCGTTTTTTGCACTTGCGTTATTTATTGTAAAAATATTTTTTTATATATTTTTAAGGCTTTAAAATGAAGATCTTTCAATACTAAATATAAAAAAAATTTGTAGTGCCCGATTTGTGAACTTGTTGCTTAGATATTATAATTTGTTTATCCCAAGAGGTCAAATGTCCAAGGCTATAACAACGTACAGAGTTAATCCAAGATCCACTCTCCTTCTAAAGACTTATATTTTCATATTCTGATGTAAATAAATGTGTATAACAATTTTCAACCTCTTATTCCGGGTTTGAAAATAAGGGGACAAATTTCGTTATAAACATTTAGAACTGAAGCCGTCTTTGTACATGCTATGAGTTTCTAACTTGCAGATTATTGTTGTTGAAGCCAAAATAAAGATTCGAAACCAAATAAAAATATTCTACGGCCAACTGAAGCCGAGATAATTGTTTTTGTTTTTTTAAATCGTAGTGACTTTATTTATAACAATTAAGAAATTATTTTACAGTCATTGACTAAAGAAAGACTAATATTATCTTAAAATAAAAATTATTTTGACCGAAAGTTACATTTAATTATTAAAAATGATTTTTAAAGTTTAGTGGAGATTTATTTTTCGTTTCGACTGTGATTTATTGTGTCGGTTGCCTTGGCAACGGCTAGCAACTTATAATACATTGAATCACGGTTTTCGCTTTAACTTTTAAAGCACCGCTTGGATTGACAATGAAATTTGGCAAACACATAGATAATATGTTAAAGAATAAAAATGATATTGAGCCTCTGTGTGCTTTTGTCCTAGGGGTGAGTTTCACCCCTTATAAGGGGTGAAAAAATATATGTTCAAAATAAGTTCGGAAATGGATAAAACGTCTAATTCTAAGCACCTTTTGTTCTATAGCATTTTTTCACCAAGTTAATACCTTTCGAGTTATTTTCGAGTAAATACCTTCATTTTTCAACAACAATAAAGTCACGTTTTTAGGCGGTTTTTGACAAATAACTCAAAAAATAAGTGTTTTATTGAAAAAATGGATTTTAACAAAAATATAGAAAATTAAAAATTGAAAAAAATGATATATGCATGAAATCTCTAGACCCCTATCTATGTGTTTGCCAAATTCCATGTTAATCCAAGCGGTGCTTTAAAATTTAAAGCAAAAACCGTG
Organism: Diabrotica virgifera virgifera; assembly: GCF_917563875.1. Classification (NCBI taxonomy): domain Eukaryota; kingdom Metazoa; phylum Arthropoda; class Insecta; order Coleoptera; family Chrysomelidae; genus Diabrotica; species Diabrotica virgifera. The sequence continues at coordinate 190,333,858 of NC_065443.1, forward strand.
ATACAATGTATTATAAGTTGCTAGCCGTTGCTAAGGGCAACCGACACAATAAATCATAGTCGTAACGAAAAATAAATCTCCATTATACTTTAAAAATCATTTTTAATAATTAAATGTAATTTTTGGTTAAAATAATTTTTATTTTAAGGTAATATAAGTCTTTCTTTAGTCAATGACTGTGAAATAATTTCTTAATTGCTATAAATAAAGTCACTACGATTTAAGAAAACAAAAACAATTATCTCGACTTCAGTTGGTCGTAGAAAATTTTTATTTAGTTTTTAATCTTTATTTTGTCTTCAGCAACAATAACCTGTAAGTTAAAAACTCATAGGATTTACAGGGGCGGCTTCAGTTCTAAATGTTTATAACGAAATTTGCCCCCTTATTTTCAAACCCGAAATAATAGGTTAAAAAATGTTATACGCATATATTTACATCAGAATATGAAAATATAAGTCTTTAAAAGGAGAATGGATCTTGTATTAACTCTGTACGATTTTTTTTTCAAAAAGTTATAGCCTTGGACATTTGACCTCTTGGGATAAACAAATTATAATATCTAAACAACAAGTTTACCAATCGGGCACTACAAATTTTTTTATGTTTATTATTGAAAGATCTTCATTTTAAAGCCTTAAAAAATACATAAAAGTTATTTTTACAATAAATAAGGCAATTGCAAAAAACGGCCATTTTGGACCTTTGGCAGGGTGTTTTGCAATAACGTATAAACAAAATTAAACTTGCCATAGCTCGAATTGTAGGTTTTTTAATTTAATACAATTTTTTATTTAAAAGTTTTTCTCAAAAATGGATATCCTAGGCTGCAAAACTAAAAATCTTTAAAAATTGTAAATTTAACAAATGAAAATCGTCATAAATAAAAAATCGCACAAAATTTTTGGTTACATTTTAGTATAAGTTATTCCTGGCATCGTTCTTTACAACACCTGGTAGGCTTCAAAAATTCCTGAATTATATCACCTTTTTTCACCCACAGCATGGGGTAATAATTGATAATAAATCTCATAATTTTAATTAATTATGTTTTCAGCAGCCCAAACAAAGTTGACATTGACAGTTTGGTGACAGTAATTAAATATTTGATAATGATAATTGTTGATTAGCGTTCGAACAACCGGCCCTATGTCTGTTGTGAAGTTCTATAATACCTTTGAACTTGCCGGCCTGAGTTTAAAACATTGAGCTCTATTGCTCTGGATCTCGTCATTCAACCAGCATGGCACTATATTTGTGACGTTCTCAGTGGAGCTACTTGAGGTTTATGCATTAATAATTTTCAGTCTGAAATCTTGTATTCGGTAGCATCTGGTTCTTGTAGGTTACTTATCTCCTTCTTAAAAGCTCCTTTATTAAAAGTTACTTTTTTCCGGTCGATCTTTGAGACCTTGATACCAGTTTCAAAGATTATGCATCTGTGAAAAGTGTCTAGATTATCCTCCAACACATCCCAGTCCAATCTTTTTGGCATAACTTCCATTTACAAGGTTATTAGTGACTTCATCCGTCAATCATACGTCCATCTGCGAATATCCAATCATTCCATATAGTCCTGTCGCCAGGGGGGGTACAACGGCCTCGTTAATTCAGATGGACCTACCCAAGTTTTCTTTATGTATTTTGACCCGTAGAACACGAATTTTTTGGGTAACAGTCGATCCGGATGTCGATAAGATTGTTATAGACAAAGAAGTTGAGGAATCAAATAACAGCGATTTTTCCCAAAACAAAACGATATTTTGTATTTTTTGGGTAATTTTAAGCAAAAAATATGTTTACAAGTTTTTTCGTAGGATGCATAGTTTTTGAGATAAACGCCGTTGAACTTTCCAAAATTCGAAAATTTTGAATTTTTGAACCCGAATAACTTTTGAATAAAAAATAAAATAACAATTCTGCTTGCAGAATTGGAAAGTTCAAGTTAAATTACACCGGTTTTGATTATTTTTATTGCTGCAAATAAATTATTTTATTGTTAAACAAAGCTCTAAACACATAGTGTTTCAGCGTTTCGACGCGTGTCCGCTATGCATGCTACCTAGAAACTGCCTGTAGTTTTGCAAGTTCTTGACTTGTTCTCTACGTGGTGGCGCTACGTTTGATTTTAAATATGGGATGTACTGAAAGCATCTCGTGTAAAACCATACAAAATTACATACTAGAACAAACCTAATATGTAAACAATTTTCACTTGTTTAAACTCGTTTATAGGTACATGCATTACCAGGCATTGCATTGTTGGTAGTTTGAAAGTTGTAATATTAGAAGATAAAATTGCCCATGAAATAGAATATAGATAGTTTAATAAGATGAATAATTTAATTAATTCAGATCTTTGTATCATTTGTGAAAAGAATATAAACATTAAAGTGACTAGTACGGAAAACGGTAGAAATAAAATTATTCAGGCGGCACAAGTTCGCAAAGATGAAGTATATAACAGACTTCAAGTTTTATTAGATAAAAGTAAGTATGTTTAATTTTTACTGTAGGAGATCTAATCACTTATTATTGTTTTTTAAGTGACAACATAATATATGATGATAATAAGATATTTTTTTAAAATATGTGACACTACTGTTTTGTTGTAGATACGTTTACGTTCAACTATCATTTGGCTAACTGTTATAAGAAATACACGAATGCGCAAGTTTTGCAGCGGATTCAAACACCAGATTCCATAATAACTGTAGACGTAGACTCGACTATAAAAGAAAAAATAGAACCTGAAGACGATGAACCGAATTCTACGCAAAAACGATTTAAGCGAATAAAATTAGATTATTCACTAGGTAACGGTAATAATAAATGTTTCATATGCAGTTGCAAAAGAAAAACTAACGATGAACATCTACATCTATTGTCTGATCGTGATTTATCAAACTTCATGTTTGAAGCAACTCGTCATCTTCTAGATGAAGTTTTCGTTAACACTGCTGATTTACTTTCTGCTAAGTCATTTTTTGAAAGTAACTTATTTTACCACAAAAATTGCATATTAACATATCAATATAAGTATAAGACTTTCAAACAAAAAATTATAAATTACGAATTACAAATTTCAAATTGCGAAAATGAAGACAATTTTTCTTATGAAGAGAAACCATCAAATTATCATTGTTCTGATTTAAATACATCGAATGATTCCCGCTTTCTCATAATTGAAGTTATTAAGTCGATCGAACCTCAGTTTTTATTAGGAAAAATTTTTTCCTTAGAGGATATTACAAAACTGTTAAAGCAAAAACAGAGTGACCCAATAAAATCATCAAAAATTAAATCTTGTTTAATAGATTACTTTGGGGAAAGAATAAAATTTGTTGTACCCACACATAAAAAAAGGCACATTATTTCATTGTGACAATATTAATAAAGTGATTGAAGCAGCTTATTATCACGACTGTGTAACTGAATTTGCAACAGATTTTCGAAAAAATTTAAAAGAGGTTAATTTTGAGCTAGAAGATTCTTTCTGCGACGAGACAGATTTGAGATTTTCCTGGAATAAATTAAGTATACCGGTATGTTTTAAGAAATTTTATTCCATATTGTTTGGTACAAATATAGAAAATCTCTTAGCAGAAGAAAAATACAATCCATATGCAGATTTATTTATTGACTATTTAGATAGAGATGATTCATACAACAAGAATTGGTTAAAATTGTTGAAGATTAAAAGTTTATATCAGATTATGGTTACTATGATACATGGTAATAGAAAAACTACTCAGAACGTTCTTTTAGGTTTATATGTATATAGTACGACTAAAAGTAAAAATGCTTTAACTATTTTGAACCGTCTCGGTCTTTCTATTTCTTACGATGAAATTCAAAGAATAAGAGTGCGACTAGCATCATTAACAATGCTGAATTGTATAGATGATACGCCAATACCAAATCATTTTGATCGAAATACATATACTAATATTGCTTTCGACAATTTCGATCATAATGAATCGACAATTTCAGGGTTAGACAGCTCTCACGATACCGTTATCGTTCTTTTTCAAAATGAAAATTCTAATTTTCAAGATAGAAAACCAAGGGTCTCAGAAGTAGCAGTGGAAAAACGCCTAAGAGCTTTAAATTCGACACTTAAATGTCAAGAAATTATTAACTACATCAAGAGGAATGAAAAAATTACAATACCCAATGATTTTTCTCTTCATGCAGACAAAAAGGCATTATCGATTAATGATTTCCTTTACACTTTAAATGCTACTGATCTAATATGGTATTTGTTGCGAATGGATTTTTCAAAAAATCGTAATGGTACATCTGACAAGCAAACGTGCCAATGTATACCTTCATGGAGTGCTTTTAATTCAGTCGTTACAGAAGATAATCGTTGCAATCAAAAAATTGGCTACTTTCCGGTCATTCCATCTCCTGCAACAGATCCTAGCACAATATATACGTGCATGAAAACTTTTGTAAACATATCCCTTCAATTGAAACAAAAATATTTACCGATATTTTGTGACGAAGGTGTTTATAAAATAACTAGACAAATTAAATTTGAAAATGAAAAAGAATTCGAAAATTTAGTGATATGCCTTGGTGGTTTTCATTTGATCAAAGTTGTATTGGCATGCATTGGCAAATATTTGAAAAATAGCGGTGTTGAAAATGTTTTTATTGAGACTAATTTGTTTGGAGCTTATGTAACTGAAAAATTGCTTGAGGGAAGTAACTATGCCAGGTCTGTTAAAGCATTAACGTATTTAGCTGAGGCTCTAAGAAGATTGCCGCTAAAAGAATTTTCCACCGAAGACAGATATTTGAAATACAATAATACTATAAATTATTTGATAACACTTCAAGAAAGCTTTCAAAGTAAGGACAGCAATGAATGTCTACACATTTTTAATGGGTTACAGCCTAAAAGTATAGATTTATTGAAAGATTTTAATGATTTTGTAATTGAAAGATGTGAAAAATCGGAAATGTTCAAATATTGGAATAATGTACTAATTTAGAGCAGACCGAACAGGAAACTGGCTATTGCATTTGACTTGTGTTGAAAAGCTTCAACCTGTATTTCATGTAATGGATAGAACCAACTATTTAAAATGGTGTGCAGTTTATCTCGAAGAAATGCTTTCTTTGACAACCATAGCTAAAGAAGTATACGAGGAATTCTTAAGTGGTAGATTTACCGTTAAAAAATCAGATGTTCCTTATACATCTGTTGCCACGGATCAAGCTTTGGAGCAGTCAATTAATCGTACTGCCAAAGCACCTGGTGGTGTTATTGGTACTACGCGTAAAAAGGAATCTGTTGCTTTGTGGAATTTAACTTATCACGAATTTATTGCTACAAACAATTTTTTTAAAGAGATTACTAATTTAAAAAATAACCAAGAGATATTTTCCCATCACGAATCATCCGAAACTATATCCATTAATTCAGAACTAGCTGTGCAGAAAATATTAGATTATTTACGCTGTAAAAACGTCAACCCATTTCATGAAGGCGATCAACCTTTAAGAAATTTAATTACTGAAGAACTTGTACATGAATCAATTCGTCCAGAAATTTTAAATATATTTGAAAAAGGTATCAATCTTTACAGTAATTTTTTTGAAGAACGATTTGTAACTAAGATTAAGCCACTTACTGAAACAGTCAAAAAAAATAATTTACCTGACTTTAAATCCATTCCAAATTCAGAAAAAGTTAAATCAAAAGTAAAAAAGATGACTGCATCTGACACTCAACGTGTTTTAGCTTTAGCTCAAGAACGTAATTTTCCTTTGGAAGAACTCCTGTCATATGAACTTACTTCGCAAAATAAATTATTTGATGAAGATGATTTATTTAAAAAAGAAACTGCTAAAAGTAAGTTAGTACTCGAATTGGAGAAAATTGAAAATTACGATAGAAATGAAATTTTTAATACTGATATAGCTACTTGCTTAGTTTTTGATGTAATGCTTTCTATCAGAAAAGTTACTTGGAAATCTTGTGAAACTTTTACCGATTTAGCTAACAAATTTTGTTTTTATGTAATACAAAAGGCTTCTGCACAAAAAACGCAAAGAATCGACTTCATTTTTGACTCTTATTTCGAACAGTCAGTGAAATCAACAGAGCACTTAAGAAGATCTAAAACAGAATGTATTATTCTTCACTCTATTGATGATCATACTAAATTACCTAAACAAGAGAACAAATTTCGGGGTTCATCTAGAAATAAAATTTTATTGCAACAATTTTTGAAAAGGCATATTGAAAAACAGACAGTATTAAATAAATATGACATTGTATTTAGTACCATTAATGAAGACCCAAGTACTTCCAATATCATTAATTTAATTGATTCTCAGTTACAACGCAGCGACGTCGAAGAAGCTGACGTGAAAATCATAATTCATATAAATCATGCCGTTTTAAATGGATTTGAAAACATATATTTAATTTCGTCAGATACAGATGTTATGGTATTAGCTTTATTCTTTTTTGAGTCATTCAAAAATCTAGGTTTAAAGGTAAATATTAATTTAATATCAATTTAAAGTTGAGTACATCTACTAAAATGTTGTTACAGACTCTATGGATTCAAGGTGGGTCTGGCAAATGCACAAGAAATATAGCCATACATTCTTTAGCACGCCTTCATGGAAAACAAGTTTGCAGTATTTTGCCTGCCCTGCATCACCTCACAGGAGGTGATTATACTAGTAAAGTGGGCACAAAAGCCAGAGCTTTAAAAGAAAATCCCACCCAATATTTACAAAATTTTGCAAGAGGTATATATATGTACTATGTAGATATACTTTTTACCAATTATGTTACAAATGATTCTTTCATATATTTAATTTATCAATTATTTTACAGACTGTTCTCCATTTAGTATAGAAAAATGCACGAAGAATGCAGAAAAATTTTTAGTTAACATTACCAAGACTGTAGACTGCAATTGTACCTCATTCGATGAATTAAGAGTTTGGATTTATAAACACAAAAATTCAGTAATAGAAAATTTGCCACCCACTTCCAATTCAATTAAACTTCACATTTTAAGAGCTTTTTATGTTGTACACATTCAGACAAATGTTTTAAATTCAGCTATGGATGAATTAGATCCGACATCATATGGATTTTTTATGGACGATAATTTATTAATGCCACAGAAAGTACATATTTTGATTCCTCTAGCTGAAAAGTTACCAGCTGGTTGTAACTGTTCAGTTTGCGGTCCAAGATGTAACTGCCGCAGGTTGAAAATACTTTGCTGCACCTTTTGTGCTTGCATGAAAAAAATACTTGCACAAATAAACAGTAATTATTTTTGTTTTTTGTTTTTTATTAACAAATAAAAATTACTTACTCGACAATTGAATTCACTGATGTTTTCAATGCATCTCCAATTTAAAAGTGCCTGAAAACAGGCAATTTCTTCGTAGCTTGCATAGTGGGCACACGTAAAACGCTAAAACACTATTTGTTTATAGCTTCGTTTAACAATAAAAAAATTATTTCTTAGCAATGCAAATAATCAAAACCAGTATAATTTGACTTGAAATTTTCAATTCTGCCAGGAGAATTTCTGTTTTATTTTTTAGTCAAAAATTATTAGGGTTCAAAAATTGCAATTTTTCGATTTTTTGAAAGTCCAACCGCGTTTATCTCGAAGACTATGCATCCAACGAAAAAACTTGTAAGAACATTTTTTGCTTCGAATGACTCAAAAAATACAAAAAATTGTTTGGTTTTGCGAAATATCGCTGTTATGTAATTCCTCAAGTTCTTTGTCTATAACAATCTTATCTACATCCGAATCAACTGTTACCCAAAAAATTCGTGTTCTACTTAACGCGACCACGTAGAGAACAAGTCAAGCACTTGCAAACAGGCAGTTTCTACGTAGAATTCATAGCGGACACGCGTCGAAACGCTGAAACACTATGTGTTTAGAGCTTTGTTTAACAATAAAATAATTTATTTGCAGCAATGAAAATAATTAAAACCGGTGTAATTTAACTTGAGCTTTCCAATTCTGCAAGCAGAATTGTTATTTTATTTTTTATTCAAAAGTTATTCGGGTTCAAAAATTCAAAATTTTCGAATTTTGGAAAGTTCAACGGCGTTTATCTCAAAAACTATGCATCCTACGAAAAAACTTGTAAACACATTTTTTGCTTAAAATTACCCAAAAAATACAAAATATTGTTTTGTTTTGGGAATAATCGCTGTTTTTTGATTCCTCAACTTCTTTGTCTATAACAATCTTATCGACATCCGGATCGACTGTTACCCAAAAAATTCGTGTTCTACGGGTCAAAATACATAAAAAAAACTTGGTTAAGTCCATCTGAATTAACGAGGCCGTTGTACCCCCCCTGGCGACAGGACTAATATCGTCCCTGCCATTTCCAACTATCGAATGTGAAAGGTGGTACTTTTCAGGAGAGCAAAATAACTCTTTTTTAGAGACTCCTAAATCAGCGCAGTGACAAATGAGAAAATTTTTATATTTTTTGTATGTAATGTTTAATCCTTGTAAGATTGATTACAAATTTGAACTGCTTATCATTTTTTTCTTTCCAAAAAATCACAGTCGTTACTTTGCTTTTTGTATTAATCAAAGATTTGTTTCGGTCCGATGATTCAAAGTAGCGAATGTATAATAGCGAATAACTATATAATCAAATAATGAAACTCGGTTAAAATAAAATCATAAACTGCCTCACAAGAATTTTTGGAAGTGATACTGAAACAAAATTCGCACAAATGCATTTGATTCTTCTCAGCAGTTTAGCATTTTCGACAGTTTACAGATTATAATTGAATAACTGTTGAATAAATTACAACACAAACTAACGAATGTGACACATTCGACATTAAGCATTGTACAAATATACCTTTAGTGATATTTATACAAAATAAAAGTATCGAATATAACCATTTTCGTCAGTTTGCAGTCAACCAACTTAAAAAAATTTCATATTCGATGGTTTAAACAGCATTTTTCCCGTACTCCTAATCGAGCTACAATAACAAGAATTTGCCACAAGACGTATCACGTATAATGCGAGGGCAAGGTATCGAATCTGAAAAACCCGATTTTTCACATTCGATAGTTGAAAATGGTAGGGACGATATCTGTCCTCTATGGTTGTTTCTGGGAGATCTCCTTATGATTGATATCAATCATTATCATTATAACATTAATAAACATCCTCTATATAGAGGGTGTCCGCTCTGAGCAATTCCTAGATACTTTAGTGACTAATCCAGGTCTTTTTTTTCCTGATGGGATTACAGATATTTTTTTTATATTTTTACATTTTTTACTAAACTACTAAATCTATTTTTACAATTAATAATTTGCCATAATCTATTAATTACATTTAACAAATTTAAAGAAACAATATATATTTGTTAAAATATTTTTGGTACTATCAACTCCCTTCTAAGTTATGAAGACAGTCCCTCTATTTTCAGAAGAGAGTTGGTAGTTTTTTTTTAATTTAATGAATTATTTATTGAATTATTATTTTTATTTATTTATTTTATATTGAATTATTATTACTATAATTGTGAATATCTATTTTTGAATTTATATTTTATTTTATTTATTTTAACTTTATCTTACTCAACTTCATCAGGGTTGGATTATTTGTTGTCTTCTTCTATTATTATAAATTTCTTGTTGTTTTTTAGATATTATTTCTGTTAGATTGTTTAATATTCCAAAATATTCTTCATTTTGTAATATATCTCTTATTTTAATTCTTTCTAATCTTCTTCTCATTTCTCTATGTTCTTCATTTTCTATAGTATTTTCACAATGTAACACTATATGTTCTGGTGTACCTAGTTCTCAACATTCACAATATGCATCATCTTTTAAGTTTAATCTTTCCAAATATGTTGGGTACGGTCCATGTCCTGTTAAAAAGTGTACTAAACCTTGTTTTGGATTAAAATAATTTGGAATGTTTTCTAATATTGGTATAAAATTGTATAAACGTCTAGATTTTGTTGAATTTTCCCATTCATTTTGTCTTTTTCTATTTATTATTTCTTTTAATTCTCTGTTATTTCTTATATCTAATCCTATTATTTGTATTATTTTTTCATATTTTTCTTTTTTTAGCCAATAATTACATGCTCTTTTTTGTGTTTCTAAATGCATTGGCATTACTCCAGTTAAAACTGTGAGTGCCTGTGTTGCAGTTGTTCCAAATGCTCCCGTCATTCTTACAAGAAATCCTCTCTGAGCTCTATTTAATTGATACTCTATATTAATTTATTTAAGATACTCTACTGTAATAAGTAGAATCTGTAAGAAGTCTTGTACAGTTTTGTTGTTGACCACACTGTTATATGCACTTTATTGGCCCTCTAACTATCGCCATCTTGATTGTCAATTGATATGTCACTATTTAGCTCGCTGGTTATTTGATGTAAATATATTGCATAATGTGTGTTGTGTTTCATAGAACAAGAATATAGTCTATCTCCGTTTCAAAGAACAAGAATATAGTCTATCTCCAAGTTGGATGAAGTGCTTTGATATCTAGAAACCTATCTATCTAATATTTGCTCTCATGTCTATTGGTATTTATAAGTGAATCATTAATTTTTAACGGAGATTTGATGAGGTTTTATAGTCAGAAGTATATCCGGAAGTATAAAGTACTACCAGTGAATCTTTGTACATATTAACCATTTTTCACGAACTACTTTTTATGCTGCATTTCTTTGTTTCTCACAGAATCTAAAAACATGAAATTATGCTGTTTTTTTGTCCACAATAGAATCATTATCATCATCATCAGTGGTGCTACAGACCTAGTTGAACCTCAACCACACCGTCCCTCCATTTCAATCTTGGTCTTAATCTACTCCTATTTTCTAGTGGTGCCTCTAATAGGGTTCGTCTGGGTGAGTAATTTTAGTTTGTGCTTAACACATGTCCAGTTAATCTGAGCCTACTTATGTTACCTATATGTCCACAATATAATTCTTTAAACAAAGGCAGCAATATGCTGATCCTTGAAATTTCCAGTTTTGACAATTTCAAAATGACAATATTCTTGTTTTTGCATTTAAAATATTGTTCCTGCGTTGAAGTTATTAATAATTTGTTCCAACAGGTACTGTAATCCCGACTAACCCCGAATAATTACCTTGACGGTCAGTGATTATGCGGGGGAAACTTGATAATGAATAAAGATCCGCGCAGGATAAACTGGGTGGAGAACTTCGCATGGAACGTCACAATGACTAATAGGGAACGTCCGATGAATTATATAGGGCAATGGAACAAGTGGAAGGTGTAACCAAATAAACACCTTTAAATCAACTAAGAACATGGCTATTTCATTAACTGTAAATTTGATAATTGAACATGACACACACACGCATTACAAAAACACAAAATATACATAAAAACATGCGATCTACACTTCACTCAATCTGTAAATCACCATTCAGTCACAGCACAACTGGCTTATATGATCAGGCACGTTACATAAACATTAAATAAAATTAATACTCAAAACTTGTTTCGGCAAAAATTGTTACTGTAGAAGAAAAACGAACAAACACAGTTTTATATTTTTAGAGCGGACTGCATCGTCGCCTCCGTTAGCGAAATTATTGCGATTCATGCGATTCATGCGATTCTTGCGAATAATTTTTTCATTTCGAACAATTTTTTTTTAGATAATTTTGGTCAATCTGCAAAACAGGTCTCTTGTGATTTTTCTCTAAAATTGATTGTTGCCGAGTTTTACGCGATTTAAAATTTGAAAAATGCGAAAATGGCCATTTTTAAGGCTTAATAACTCGATTAAAAATTATTCTTATGAAAGTCAAAAAGCGATTAAATCAAAGATTAAAATCCCTCCTTCAAGTTCCTGAAGAAATTTTTATCGTTATTTTATTACATAGCTGCTATTTTTAATTATTAACAATTAGCACTATAGTCGAGCTGTATCGTCTTCCCCGTAAGCGAAATTATTTCGATTAGATTTTTTTGCACAAATTTACTCAAAAAGAGGTCCTTATAATAAATTCACAGGGTGCCAGGCGGAATCATGGTCGAAAAAATTGTTTAAACAATTTTTTTTAAACAAATTCAAAAATAGTTATTTTACTAACTAGTGCGGAAAGTGATACTTTCACGCACGAGACTGCCTTTGACCCGAACGACGCGATAGCGGAGTTCGGGCAAGCAGTCGAGTGCGGGGAAGACACTTTCCGCATGAGTTAGAAACAATATTTTTCTAGGGCCATACGTTTGGAAAAAAGCCACAAAAAATAGAGTAATATCGATTTTTATTTAGAATTGAAAATACACAAATTAATTCTTTGACAAGGTTGTCAAAACCAAACTTTCAATATAATGGGTTACCACGACGACGATATTGATTTCCATGACGACGATTCAAAACCAGTGTAATTGTTTACTGATCTGACTTTTAAATATTATGTCAAAATAATTTTATTTCATCGAATTATCAGTAGTAATTGCACAAGAGCTCTAAAATTCGATAATAATTTTAGAGATCGAGTGCAATTTGCTGCGATTATTTCATGAATAAAACTGTTTAAAACCAAAATTTCATTGTAATTTATTTATGTAAGTACAAATTAGTATAATTAAACACACAGTTGTTATAAATATTTAACGGTTGAAAGTCATCACTTTTATAATTTTTAAAACATTAATTGTCATTAATGTCACTGAGTGTATTTTTTCGTAGCAACGAAGGGCATCTGACGTAATATACTTGACGACGGGAAATTATCAAAAATTATCGATATAATTTAGATTTCTGTAGCTTTCTATTGGTCAGAATCTCCTATGAATGAAACAATCAGTAGTAATTGCACAAGAGCTCTAAAATTATTGAATTTATTCCGAGTGTCACTTTGACAGTTTTAATTTCACGAGCCAAAGGCGAGTAAAATTATTTCAAAGGGTCACGAGGGCAAAAATTCTATATTAATTTTAGAGATCGAGTGCAATTTGTTGCGATTATTTCATGAATAAAACTGTTCAAAACCAAAATTTTATTTTAATTTATTTATGCAAATACAAGTTAGTTGAATTAAGCACACAGTTATAAATATTTCACGGTTGAAAGTCATCACTTTTAAAATTTTTAAAACATTAATTGTCATTAATGTCACTGAATGTATTTTTTCGTAGCAACGAAGGGCATCTGACGTAATATACTTGACGACGGGAAATTATCAAAAATTATCGATATAATTTAGATTTCTGTAGCTTTCTATTGGTCAGAATCTCCTATGAATGAAATAATCAGTAGTAATTGCACAAGAGCTCTAAAATTCTATATTAATTTTAGAGATCGAGTGCAATTTGTTGCGATTATTTCATGAATAAAACTGTTCAAAACCAAAATTTTATTGTAATTTATTTATGTAAGTACAAATTAGTACAATTAAACACACAGTTGTTATAAATATTTTACGGTTGAAAGTCATCACTTTTATAATTTTTAAAACATTAATTGTCATTAATGTCACTGAATGTATTTTTTCATAGCAACGAAGGGCATCTGACGTAATATACTTGACGACTGGAAATTATCAAAAATTATCAGTTTAATTAAGATTTCTGTAGCTTTCTATTGGTCAGAATCTCCTATGAATGAAATTTAATAATGACTTAAAATTAGTAAAAAATTAGTAAATAATATCCAAATATTAGTTTATTGCATGTATTATAATATATTATAATGCTATATTACAAGGTATTTTACTTTCCCGCACGCCGTGCAGGAAAATTTACTTTCACGCACGCCGCCGTGCGGGAAAGTGCAACTTTAGGAAACGAAATGCGTGCGTGAAAGTGGCTCTTCTAGCACGGCCGTAGAAAAAATAATTTTTTCACTTCGAACAAATTTTTTGTATATAATTAAGGTCATTCTGAGCAAAACTGTCTCTTGCGGTTTTTCTCTAAAATTTGATTGTTGTCGAGTTATACGCGATTTAAGATTTGAAAAATCCGATAATAGCCATTTTCAAGGCTTAATAACTAAGCGCATCGCGTATAACTAGATAAAAATCAATTTTAGAGAAAAATTACAACAGACCTATTTGCTCAGAATGACCCAAATTATCTAAAAAAAAATTTGTTTGAAATGAAAAAATTATTTTCGTGAATTTGTTTAAAAAAATCGTTTAAACAATTTTTTGACTACGGCACCGTGTGAAACCCTGTGGATCTGTTATAAGGACCTCTTTTTGAGTAACTTTGTGCAAAAAATCTAATCGAAATAATTTTGCTAAAGGGGGCGACGATACAGCTGGACTATGGCGCTAATTGTTAATTAAAAATAACAGCTTTGTAATAAAATAATGACACAATTTTTTTCAGGAACTTGAAAGAGTTTTAGAATTTGATTTGATCACTTTCTGACTTTCATAATAAAATTTTTAATCGAGGTGAAAAGTAATCGCCTTGAAAATGGCCATTTTCGGATTTTTCAAATATTAAATCGCGCATAATTCGACAACAATTAATTTTAGAGAAAAATCACAAGAGACCTTTTTTGCTCAGATTAACCAAGATTATTTAAAAAAAATTTGCTCGAAATGAAAAATATATTTTTGTGAATTTGTTTAAAAAATATTTGTTCAAACAATTTTTCGACCCCGGCACCGACTGGCACCCTGTGGATTTGTTATAAGGACCTCTTTTTGAGTAAGTTTGTGCAAAAAATCGAATCGGAATACAGTGGAACCCCGATAAGTCGGCCCCCGATAACCCGGAAGTCCGGCTAACCCGGACCGATTTTTATCAGACAAACATTACAACAATAAAAATGTATGTCCTTTATGCTGGATTTTCCAATTTCTTTTCAACATCTTAAAATATTTTCTTTTATCTTTCCTTATAAACATATTGTTCGAATACTATAATATCTTATATATTTCAGGCTAATTTTATTTATCATAATAAACTTTCTTCGTAAAAATTTGTCGCTTTAGCGAATTCCTATGTAGTTCATTCGTTTCAATTTTCAATGTCAAACACATTATACAATGAGAAATAATGCGTATTTGTGTAATTTGATACATAATATACCTTAGTAAAAATGACTCATGGCATGGCAGACAACGCTCATTGTCGTGTTATCGAAACCAACAGGCATCTGTAGTATCCTTTATTTACTTGAAACTGTCTTAGCATTGTTTAGAAAGGACTATTAAAAATTATTTTTCAAACAATGGTCTTAGTCTTCACTCTTATTAAATAACATAAGTTCGTTCTCGTTGCGAGACGGTATTGTGTGTAGTAAAGTCGCATTGTTCGTTCCGTTCTGTAATCGTTCGTAAATATATTCAGATTTTGTGTTTGCGTGATTTTTTGTCTACGTAATGGCAATAAAACTTAAAATGTTGTTTTTGTTTCAAAATGATAACAAAAGACAGTTTGGACAATCGGTGCAAAGCTAAGAAAGCTAAAAATGAGACTCTCGACGACGCTTTGTATGTGTGGAACGCGAACGTGGTTTACAAGTGTCTGTGTGCCAATTATAACGGAGTTTATCTGTAAGCATACCATATTTTAATAATATTTACCATTTTCTCCGGCTAACCCGAATTTTCGATAACCCGGATCGGCCGCGGTCCCGATTAATCCGAGTTAACGGGGTTCCACTGTAATCTCGCTTACGGGGGCGACGATACATCCCGCTCTAATTGGGTTATTACACAATCCAAAAGATATCAAATCACAAACAAAGCGTGAAATTTTGTATGGACAATTTATAGAAATTCTTAAGATAATTTCGTCAGACAGATAATTGTGTAAGGATATTGAAATGCACGATTTTTAGAGGGTATTATTATTATTGAAAATGTTCAATGAACATTATTTGAATGATAATGTTGGTGTTATCTAAATCTATGCTCATAAAATAGTCAAAAAGTTAACAGAATAATCTTAAAGCATAAGCCACAATACAAATCGAGGGTTTAGTATCAAACAACGTTAACTACAAAAACATAAAGTGGCAGAAAATGCGAAAAACTGTGTTGAAACGTAATATCAGCCAACAAATTTGTGATTACGGAGGCAAAATACATTACAATAGAAATCTGTAAATTTATATAGTATTATTATGGTTTCTTAGATAAATTGTAAAAGTTATTACATGTTATTGATATTCTACAAAGAAAAAAATAGACTTTTTTTCTAATATTGACCTGATAACGTTTTTTGATATTACCGATATATATTTTTTGTAACCGTTAACGTCGCACCTGATAATAATAATTTTACTACATGGTTAGTACTGCTGGGTGAAAATGTAAAAATGTAATTTCCCTAAAATGTGGCGAAAATTTTCCTGATATTTCCCCTTTTTTTCAGGTTATTCAGTTTGACTGTAACTTAAATTCGATGATATTTTCAAAATTTTCAGGATATCCAATGCAGCACTAACCCTGTATTATTAAAAACGTTAATAAGTGTATTTAAATAAAAAACTTTATTTTTCTAATAACATACAAATATTAAACTTATGAAAAAATATCTAAATACTTATACCATCTTTATACGCGTTCATCTTATGAAGCATTTTCATTATGATCATCACCCCTTCCTTGAAGATTCTAATAAAAGAAGTGATATTATTGTTCTTTAATTTTTGCTCACAGAGTTCTACTAAACCTTTTAACTTTTTATTATTAATCGTTAGCGGTTTGTCATATTTTCTTCTTGGCACAAGTTTGTTAATTGAAAATGTTCGAAGTTGTCTTCTCTGTATTTTAAATTTCGTAAAGTTGTCTGATTTAAAATTATATTTGAAATAACTGGGTGCAGTGTCTTCTTTTATAATATATATATTGTAGCCAAACTATGTTCAACCATTTCCAACAACATGTCCAATGTCAGTTTTTTTATTTTTAATCATTTGAATTTGAAGTTCTTTAAAATCCAAAATGTCTTCTTGATCTATTTCAACTACTTCGTATTTTGATTTCTTTAAAGCCATTTTATTTACTGTACATATACCATCCCGATGGATCATAAATTTCCAAGCCTTTACTCGCGTTTTCGATGTGGGCATGGACCATATCACATTCCATTTGGGAATGTCCGGGCTCAAAAAATAACTGGTCGATTTTTGAAATATTTAGTGATTCAAAAGCAAACAGAAACATTGCGGAAACGATAATTGAATTTCCATTTTGTCCCGAACAAGTTTCAGACATAAAAGCGAAGTCTTTCCCAGTAACTTCACTTTTCATTGTATTTGTAAGGCAAGAGGCTACCTCAGAAAATCCACGACCCGCTAATGCTTCGTATTCTGTCATACAAAGTTTGGTGCTACGACTGGACATTTTTCTGTTAAACACTGACAAAATCAAAATATTAAATAATTACGACAAATATATACGTAACCGGCAATAAAAAAATAACATCTATGTTTTCTTTTAATTTCGGCAAAACTAAAAAATGTAATGAGTAATCAGATTATTGTAATTATGTTATCATGTAATGAGTAATCAGATGATAGAATCGAACAATATCGAAAATAAACAAATGTATTTAGCTATCCAGAATCAAAATGACGTTTTTCAAATAAATACGAATTATAATAATAACGCTGTCTACAATTACAGCTTAAAATATTAGTGTCAATAAACGTTAACAGTCGATAACTCTTTTTGATGTATCACGAAATTTACTGTGAAATAACGTTATCACCTCTTAGATGTTTTTGACATGAACAATTTTTTCACAATTGGTAGTTAACGTTTAATGTGTTTTGTAATCCACTTCAGATAGAGATACAGGTTTTTGTTACTAAATGAAGTCGAAAACGCTGAACTCGATTATAGATATATCTCAATTTTACAAAGAATGTAGATAACGTTGTTTGACACGAAACCCTCGAAATATGCTTTTGAAAATAGTACAGGACAAAAACTAACAATAGATTATGAAATGAAATAAACATGTATACCATTTTTATTCAGTTGCAAAGCGAAGGCAAGACTGTCTTATTTTTCACTTAGAACAGAGAGCGCAAACCAGCATTCTAAATCGACGATTTTCGATTCTATTTGGAAACATCATCAGAGAGGCGTGTAGGTTTGCTGTTCTCTGCTCCAAGTGACGAAACTCCAAGAGCTTATCCCTGCATTGCAACTGACGTTTATGGAGTAGGTGTCTAACCACATCTGGTACCTGAAAGTCAAAGTTTTAAAGTTTTCAACCTAATAGAAATATTAAAAATATTTCTAAAAGATAATTAATTGAAAACAGATGGATGTTGAAGCGAATAAGACAAGAGGGAATTCAAAAAACTTACAATTCACGACCCCGTCTGTTCAGCTGGTAAATTCCAACGAAAAATGGACCTAGTTACTCAAAGGAGTAAAACTAATATAAAATGAAATAAAAATGTATATCATTTTTATTCAGTTGCAATGCGAAGGCAAAACTGTCTTATTTTTCACTTAGAAGAGAGAGCGCAAACCAGCACTCTAAATCGACGATTTTCGACTCTATTTGAAGTCATCATCAGAGAGGCGTAGGTTTGCTGCTCTCTGCCCCAAGTGACGAAACTCCGAGAGCTTATGCCCGCATTGCAACTGACGTTTATGGAGTAGGTGTCTAACGACATCTGGTAACTGAAAGTCAACGTTTTAAAATTTTCAACCTAATAGAAATATTAAAAATATTGAAAAATAATAAAAATATTCCTTATAGATATTTAATTGAAAACTTGTTGGACCATTTTCCTGGTAACACCTCCAAGGCTTCTAAAAATTGCAAGCCAGATGGATGCTGAAGCGAAGGAGACAAGAGGGAATTCAAAAAACTTACAATTCCCGACCCCGTCTGTTCAGCTGGTAAATTCTAACGGAAAATGGACCTAGTTACTCAAAGGATTAAAACTAATATAAAATGAAATAAAAGTGTATACCATTTTTATTCAGTTGCAATGGGAAGGCAAAACTGTCTTATTTTTCACCAAGAACAGAGAGCGCCACTTCGTCAGAACAGAAGCGAGTTTCGTCACTTGGGGCAGAGAGCAGTAAACCTACGCCTCTCTGATGATGACTCCAAATAGAGTCGAAAATCGTCGATTTCGAAAATCCCGAACAGGGAGAAGTTGGTTTTTTGCAGTTTCCCAACTTCATTGCACAATTATACCTGTTTGTCCCCAGAAAATAGCCGCAACTATTTTCAACACTCGAACGCACACTGTCCACGCTGCGCTCAAAACCTCCTGACCGCCGACGAGGGACGCAGGCTTGCCTGTCGTTGTACAATGGTTTCTAGGGAGCTAGGTCGAGAGCAAAGCACGGACAGTACACGTAAATGTCAATGGAACCAACATCAACTCCATCAAACTTTCTTCTCTGTTGTCTTGTAGTCTTCTGGACACCACCGTCCGGCAAAACCCAGGAACACCAGGAACACCACACTTGCCCCAGTGCGTTTTTCGGACTGTTTGCTTTGACTACCATTTTTCTCTTTACATTCACTACAAACCCTGAAGAGGACAAAATCCTAAACGGGGACACTCATTGTAAGCATTTCCACAAAGCATTTTCAATCTTTACACGCAAATCTACACATCGAGAGTCGATTTAGAGTGCTGGTTTGCGCTCTCTGTTCTAAGTGAAAAATAAGACAGTTTTGCCTTAGCATTGCAACTGAATAAAAGTGGTATTCATTTTTATTTCATTTTATATTAGTTTTACTCCTTTGAGTAAGTTTCCGTTGGAATTTACCAGCTGAACAGAGGGGGTCGTGAATTGTAAGTTTTTAGAATTCCCTCTTGTCTTCTTCGCTTCAGCATCCATTTGGCTTGCAAATTTTAGAAGCCATGGAGGTGTTACCAAGGAAATGGTCCAACAAGTTTTCAATTAAATATCTTTTAGGAATATTTTTAATATATTTCAATATTTTTATTATTTCTCTTAGGTTGAAAACTTTAAAACTTTGACTAACAATAGATTATTTTACCACCAATAGAAAAATACCTCCACAGAAAAAAAGGAACAGGACCTTAAATCCAGCGACCGAAGTCAGTGAACACAAGTCACTATTGGACAAAATCAGAATATATTAGTTTTTATAACATAACCGGCAAACAGGTGTATGTTCTCAAAAAAATTGATACTGTGTTAAAATTTTTTTATTAATTAGTTAAGTACTTTCAGCACATCACGTGCCATCATCAGAGCTTCGTCCTATAGATAAATCCTTCATAGAAGAGCAATTACCAAACAACATATTAAAATGCATAGATACTGGGCAAAGACGCAGATCTCGGGTATAAAAACCCTTAAAATTAATAAAATTACATCTAAATTCTTTCCATTTCAAAGATACAACATGGCTGCGTCAAACCGTTGTTTGACGCAAGGGTGCAAAGGAGAGAAAGGGGTGCACTAGTGTGCAATAGGGTGAGTTCTATGAACTTTTTCGTACATTCACATCTACAAAATAATTGTGTTCCAAATTAAATTTATTATCAAAATGTCACTTTCTAAAGTCAAAAATATTTTTTTTACAAAAGTATATTCAAAAAACGAGGCAAAAAACGAAAGAAAACGATTTTTTGCCCCATAACTTTTTTTACGGGGATAGAATTTTGCATTGCTTCATATAAAATAACTTCTATTCCTTCCTCTTTAAAATGACGTTCAGAAGAATTCTTTAGCATATATCGTTTTCGAAATATGAGTTTCCAAAGTTCACCACTCGCAGCATTTTTGGGCCATTTTTCCTATTATTTCGCTTACATTGTTCTGTAATTTTTTTCTATTTAGGTACTAGTAGTCGTAGTAGAAATAGAAGTCAATTACCTTGAAAATGATCTATCGTAGAAGGTTGTACGACTAGCTTTAAGAAAGATATGGTTTTTCAACGATACTTTTAACGATTTTTGATTTTTACGATTATTTTTAAATTTTTCATTATAACTTTTTCTTGTACATTTATAATATTCGATTTGGAATTTGACGAATAAGAACGTATTTTTCATGATCTAAAACTTTGCTTTTGCTGGGTCTATAGACTTCACGAATACACAATTTTTTTGGTGTTTTTTTATGCTACATTTTTGCTAAGAATATATTTTCAATGCCATACTTACTTTTTAAGTTATTTGCGAAAAACGTCTGACAACATGTTTTTCTTCTGTCGAAAAATAAACATTTTCTAGCGCAAATGTTTCGAAAAGTATTGACTTAGTTAAAAAACTCTATGGAGTGAAAGTTGCTTAGAACTAGTTAATTTATCGATTTCCGGACTTATTTTAAACGCGCATTTTTTCACCCCTCAGAAGGGGTGAATGTCAACCCCTAAGTAATACCAACCAACGGCACACGTTCAACTTTAAAGTGGAGGGTAAGTAGAACCTAAATCCAAAGTTTCATCCAGTTCGGAACTAAATGTATATACCTAAATGTACAAGAAAAAGGTTAAAATGACAAATTTAAAAAATAAATAATCATGAAAAATATCAAAATTTTTTAAAAGTATAAAACTTTGAAAAACCATGTCTTGCTTGAAAATAGTGGTACAACATTCTAACAAGAAATGATTTTAAAGGTAATTCTCTTCCTATTACATGTACCATAACATACATATACCTACTTACTGCGTAGAAAATAGTTACAGAACAATGTTTGCGAAATAATAGGGAAAATAGCCCAAACATGCTGTGAGTGAAGAAATTTGAAAAATCATATTTCGGAAACTATAAATCACAAGAACTTCTACCAAACGTCATTTTAAAGAGGAAGCATAGAGAGAGGTCTTTTTTGCGAGGAAATGCCTATATCTATCTATATGCCCGTGGAAAAAAGTTATGGGACAAATAACAAAATAACTTCCTTTCGGGTTTTTTTTTGTTTCGTATTTTGAATATATTTTTGTGTCAAAAAGAATATGTTTGACTTAAGAAGGTAATATTTCGATAGTAAATTTAATTTGGAACAATTTTTCTGTGGATATGTATGTATGAAAAGTGCATATAACTCGCCCTAATGCACCCTAGTGCACCCTTTCATTCACCCCTTTCAAAAAAGGGCCCCTTTAAATGGTAGCACTCCGCGGTTTTTTCATACTTAGAGGTTCATTGACCATATCAAACAAAAAAACCTTTAACGTTGTAGTTCCCTTTGCGCTCTTATTTTGGACATAATCAATAAACTACTAATTAGGTATATAAATAGATTATAGAGGCAGAAATCTTCTAAACATAATTCTAAAATTATCTACGTACCCCATAATAGGGAAAACATGAAAAACTATTCTACAATTCTACAACTTTTGAAGGTTCTGAACGGTAGATGATGGATAACTTATGATAATTTCGTAAAGACGTACAGCTAATTTTGCTTTGTTTTTTAAATAAGTAATTATAAATAATGAAAATAGTTATTTATGATATAAGTGTTAAAAGTACACGTTTAAGGCACGCATGTGAAAGTTTGCAGAATGAGCGAAGCGAGTTCTGCAATTCACATGAGTGCCTTAAAAATGTACTTTTTAACACGCATATCATACAATATTTTTTCTACAAACGTAATTACAGGACAATATCTACAAAAACTTTTACTTGAACTTGACTGACATTCCATTTTTATATTTTTTTGACATTAGGTACATCAAAATTGCCTATACGGTCAATACGAACTACAGTGCCATAAAATTTTTAAAGCACTAGTGCCTTAAAGTAGCGTTTTTAACGCTCGTATGGAGTGCTGAAAATTGCATTTTTAACACGGTTGTAGAAAAAATCAGTTTTTTAACTATAAAATGTTTCGTGTGCATTTTAAAGAAAAATGTTTAAAAATCTAATATACATACTATCAAATTAAATAACTTTTTAAGATCTACAACATTTATTTTAAACATTTTCCTTTAAAATGCACAAGAAACCTTTTATAGTTAAAAAACTGATGTTTTCTACAACCGTGTTAAAAATGTAATTTTTAGCACGGTTGTACAAAAAAATCAGTTTTTTAACTATAAAAGGTTTCTTGTGCATTTTAAAGAAAAATGGTTAAAATAAATGGTGTAGATCTTAAAAAGTTATTTAATTTGATAGTATGTATATTAAATTAGACTAATTAGATTAATTAGTCTCATGAGCCACTCTCTCAAACTACTTCCTAAGATAATTCTTGATAAAGTCAAGGAGAAATATGAAGAGACAATGGGAAACAAACAATTCGGTTTCAGAGAAGGATTCGGCACAGGGGAAGCTTTGCTCTCAATGCTAACGATACTCCAACGACCATGGGAACCATTTAGTCTACTTTAAAGATTTTAAGAAGGCGTTTGATAAGGTTCAACATGATAGGCTGTTTGAATATCTAGAAATGATTGGAATAGATAATAAATATCTGAGACTTTTATACCTATGTTGGAATCAATAATCTTCTATTCTCGTAGACGGCAAAAAAACAGACAAAATTTGTATTCAAAGAGGTGTCAGAGAGGGTTGTGTATTGTCTTCAACTTTGTTTAACGTTTACTCAGAAATAATTTTTAACAAATCCTTGGAAGGGCAATGTGGAGTTCAAATCGGGTGAGAAACTATTAACAACATCAGATAATATGCAGATGACACCGCGGTCATGGCTGAAAGTATCGAAAATCTTCATTTTCTTATAGATTGAGTCACTAGAGAATGCTCCAATAACGGACTTAGCATAAATACAACAAAGACAAAGTTACTTGTAGTTAGTAAACAAGACGTCGGTCCTATGCAACTAATTGTCAGTAATGAACCGATGACCAAAGTTAACCATTTTAAATACCTAGAATGTTGGATAAATGAGACAATAAATCCAGATGAAGAAATGAAAACTCGTATAGAAATTTCAAGAGGAGCATTTATGAAACTTAGATCTATTCTGAGCAATTCTCAGCTGAACAGCTGAACTTACAACTAATAATCTAGTTTCTAAAATATTATTTGTATCCTGTATTACTATATAAATATGAAACCTGGATAATGAAGGTTAACATGATGAACAAATTAGAAGCCTTCGAGATGTGGTCATATATTAGAATGCTCAGAATATCATGGGTTCAACGCATTTCAAACAGAGAAGTCTTAAACAGAGTAGGTCAATGCGAAGGTGACTTAATGAAGATGATAAAAAAGAGAAAACTTATATACAGTCGAACCCGCTTATTGGAGTAGCCTTCGTGCCAAGCAAAAGTATTCCTATAACCGGGATATTCTAATAACCGATCATTAGTGGCTAGTAAAACCGTTTCGGGACCTCAAATTTCTATTCCTTAAACCGGGATATTCCTATAAGCGGTATTCTAATAATCGGGTTCGACTTTGGAGCATATAATGAGAGGTAGCAAGCAGATAACTGTAAAATGCAGTTACTACTTAACGAAAAGATTAAGGAAAAGAGGAATTGCTAGGAAGAAATATTCATGGCTCCGAAACCTTTGTCAATGGACTGGCTTATCAGCAGAATAAATGACCGTTTTGGAATGTAATTTACAGGGGCAACTCCGAATTGCATGAAAATTTGGATTTAGATTCTACTTACCCTCCACTTAAAAGTTGAAATTGTGCCGTTGGTTGCTTTTACTTGACAGTCACCCCTTCTCGTGGGTGAAAAAACATACGTTCAAGATAAGACCGGAAATGGATAAATTGACTGATTTTAAGCACCTTTTGTTCTATAAAGTTTTTTACGTAAGTCAATACTTTTCGAGTTATTCGCGATTTAAAATGTTGATTTTTCGACAAAAACACTACGTTTTCAGACCGTTTTTCGCAAAAAACTCAAAAAGTACATATTTGATCGAAAAAACTATTTTTAGCAAAAGGTAGCTTATAAAAAACGAAAGAACTGGTGTACCAGTAAAGCCTACAAATTGAGTAGAAGCAAAGTTGTAGCTCATGAAAAATACGTTCTTATTCGTCTGATTCCAAATCGAATAATTCAACGCGAAATCACCGAAGAATGAAGCACTTTTTGGGAAAACCTTATCAACATTTTTAAAGTATTTAAAAAAGCTTACTATTTGTTTTTACAAGAGTTTCCAGCATCAAAAATAAACGAGTTACACTGAAAAGAAAAGTTTGCCCCTTTTTTTGGTAAAAAAAAATCGTGAAAACCTCCCTCTATTTAGCACCCTAAATGAATTTAATCGTTACCGCATTACCATTTATTTTAACTGTATGTGTATTGTTTATATGATCTGTAAGTTTGATTGGTTTAAAGTGCTTATTTTTGAAAAAATTTGGTTTTATATTAAAAATAATTTTCTAAAAATTTTTGAAAAATTTTCTTTTTTCAAAATAACTTAAAAAGTATTAGTGATAAGAAAAATCTGAAACAGTAAAAAATATAGGTTTTGCTATTATAAATATGCTAGTTTCATTTTGTTTCTCAGTAAGACAAAAATTGGTTAAGATATGGCTGTTCAAATTGTGCATACACTCGTGATTAGTGACCCATTCAAGCTTTTTCAACTATAACCCTTTCAAAAATAAACAGTTTAAACCAGTGAGACTGACAGATCATATAAAAAATAGATAGGTAAGTAAATTGTTTGTAAAGCGGTAGCGATTAATTTCATTTGGGGAACTAAACACGGGGAGATTTTCATGATTTTTTACAAAAAAAAAAGAGGGCCAACTTTATTTTGAGCGCTATTTTTACTGCTAAAAACTTTTATTAACAATTAAAATAAAGCTTTTTATAAACACTTTAAAAAAGTTTAAATGGGTTTTTCCCGAAAAGTGCTTAATTTTTCGGTGATTTCACCTTGAAATATTCGATTTGGAATTAGACGAATAAGAACGTATTTTTCATGAGCTACAACTTTGTTTTTACTCGATTGATAGACTTTACTGATACACCATTTTTTTTTGTTTTTTATAAGCTACACTTTTGCTAAGAATATTTTTTTTGATAAAATATTTACTTTTTGAGTTATTTGCGAAAAACCGTCTGAAAACGTAGTTTTTTTTGTCGAAAAATCAACATTTTCAATGGCAAATAACTCGAAAAGTATTGACTTACGTAAAAAACTCTATAGAACAAAAGTTGCTTAAAATCAGTCAATTTATTCATTTCCGGTCTTATCTTGAACGTATGTTTTTTCACCCCCGAAAAGGGGTGACTGTCACCCCTCAAGTAAAAGCAACCAACGGCACAATTTCAACTTTGAAGTGGAGGGTAAGTAGAACCTAAATCCAAATTTTCATGCAATTCGGAGTTGCCCCTGAAAATTACACGGTATCGCCGCATTTCCCGTTCAGTTACTGGGCTAATATTGAAAAACCTCATTTTTGCAGTAACTTATAAATATTAATAACTCTATTTTTGTCACAACGACATATAATTTAACTATCTTAAATTATGCCTACTAACAAGTTATTTAAGTGTGCTAAATTTCAACTGGATCTACCAAATAGTTTATAAGGTATTCAATTTGTTTAAGAGCAATTGTTTATAAACTGTTCTTGACATAACGTTTATTTTAGAGATATTTAACAGATCGCAATCGATGAATTATTGATAATTGAGTTTTAAGATGTATTAAAAAATTTTTAACATTTTATTAAAATTGCATATTAAAATTTTACCATTTTATTAAAAAAATAGTTTGAAAAAGACCTGATTTTTTGCTTATAAGCAAATATAATAACTTTGACATTTTTCATGTCACACGCTTTAACCCATTTAGCGCCAAAAGTGCGAAAACGCACCATTTTTTTTAGAATTTTTTTTCGACAATTCGTTAATTTTTTTTAAATCTTTTTATTTTCTAAGCAACCAGAAGATATAAATGTAACTAAATTTAATTTTGTTTAATTTCCAAACTCATGCTTTCATCACAAAAATATTTTCTAAATGTCCGACATTTTCAATCCTTCGACACAACTTTATTTTTACTGTAGTAATTTTATTGACATCACACTTTTGTGGTCAAATAAATTAAAACATTATTTTTTTAACCTATTTGTACACCAACTGTTATAAAAATACAAAAAAATTTCTGAGTCATGAAATCTCGTGTTTGAAAATAATGGTTCGATAACGAACCATTGGCGGAAGTTGACATGTCTGATCAGGAATAAGTTCAAGGTGATGCACAGGCAGTAATTTGTTGGGATATTTCTTTATTACGTGTAAAAACACGTATCCACTATGCTTGCGCTCCGAGCTCCTGCAACTGCTCCACATAGTGGACACGTTTGGCGCTCCCGGACTGTGCTATTGTGCGCACTCTGCCTCGGCGCTCCAATATGTGGCGATTTATACAGTGCTAGTCAAAAGTCTGTACCCCCCCTCGTATCTTTTGAACGGTTATAGCTATAATAGTGAAATTTGGAGGGAAGAAATAAACTGACGTAAGCTTCTTAACTAGTCATGACAGGTGACGTAACAGTAACAGATGACTTTACAACGCCACTGTGACAGATAATTTTAAATAGGACCTTATGGCAAGTGATACCTCGTTTGAAAGGTATTGAAAATACCTATTCAGTCATACTAATTTTGTTTGAGTTTAAGCTAATTTTGATGAATAAATGAAATAAATATAAAATTGCAGTTTCGCATTTAATTAAAAAAATTTAAAATTCCGCCTATGATTACTTGTCAAAAAGGTTGACGTTGACGTTAAAACTACTAGAGAATTGAAAAACGTCATCTTTTTGACAAAAAACCCATAGTCGGACATTTGAATTTTTATTAATTAAATGCGCAAGTACAATATTATATTTATTTAATTTTTTCACCAAAATCAAAATCAACTTAAACCCAAAAAAATTAGTATAACTGAATAGGTATTTTGAATACCTTTCAAATGAGGTATAACTTGCCATAAAGTCCCATTTAAAATTATCGGTCACAGTGGCTCTGTAACGTCATCTGTCACTATTACGCCACCTGTCATGACTAGTTAAGAAGCTTACCTCCGTTTATTTCCTCCCTTCAAATTTCACTATTATAGGTATAACCGATCAAAAGATACGAGGGGGGGTACGGACTTTTGACTAGCACTGTATGTAAGGGAGCGCATACCGTATCGATTGGAGCAGTTGCAGGGAGCGCGGAGCGCAAGAAGTTCGTGAACATAGTGGATGGTTGGGGCTCTCGGACCATGCAACAGTGTGCGCTCCGCCTCAACGGTCCAATAGGTGGCCGTTTATATGTAGAGGAGCGCATGAATGTAGATAAGAGCAGTTGCAGGGAACGCGGAGCGCCAGAGGTTTGTAAACATAGCGGATGGTTGGCGCTCCCGGACCGTGCAAAAGTGCGCGCTTCTCCTCGGCCTTCCAATAGGTGGCGGTTTATATGTAGAAGAGCGCATGCCGTATCGATGGGAGCAGTTGGAGGGAGCGCGGAGCGTAAGATGTTTGTAAACATAGTGAATGGTAGGCACTCCCGGACCGTGCAACAGTGCGCGCTCCGCCTCGGCGTTCCAATTGGTGTCGGTTTATATGTAGAGGAGCGCATACCGTATCAATTGGAGCAGTTGCAGGGAGCGCGGAGTGCAAGAGGTTCGTGAACATAGTGGATGGTTGGCGCTCCCAGACCGTGCAACAGTGCGCAACGACCGTGCGGCAGTGCCTCGGTGGTCCAATATTACGAACGTAGTGGATACGTACCTTTAGAAAGACGGGTATTCTGGTATTCAGTTTTGTTATAATCTAGGGTGGGGTAGAGGGGAGGGGGCTACATAAGGGAGGTTGTGTAGTGTTGTAGACAGTATATCGATTTGTCGAATTTATGCAACTGGCAAAGTGCAAGATACAGGATTAGAAAGTGTAAACTGGAAATATCTAAAATAATTTCTAAAAAAGATAGAGGGCCGTTCGACTTCGTTTTTGAGAAAGAAGCTGAAGAAGGTGTAGGCAATGTTCTAACCATACTATTTTTGTTTATCAAAACTTCCAGATCCATTTACACTCTAAATATTTTGAGACTTTTCACAAAAAATAAAATTGTGTATTTCAATTTTTATATCTCATTTCCGTCAAAGCTTCGAAAACGAATAATTTTGTTGTTGTGACACCTGCCATTATCAAAGTGTAAAAAATTTTTTTTACGAATGTTTAAGTTTATTTTACTCTAGTTAATCAAATATATTACATATTAATGCAGTATTCCTTTGCTTGGCGGTTAATGGGTTAACGTCGGCTCACAAAAAATACATGGGACGTTTTGGTATTCCGACGTTCGAAACCTGTAACCTGTTGCACAATTATTATAAAAACTTTCCCTGTTAAAGTGTTCCCATACATCAAAGTTTGTCTGACTAGACTACTAGACACCGTTAAGCTATTAGCAAATTTTCAGCTTGCTATTAATAAACTTTTTTTGGTACGCCAGATCCAGGCCTACATAGTTTTACTACTATTAATACTATGGTATGAGCATAAGCTTGATTTTGCCAGAGAATTTTCTGATGCATTTATCTACTGATATGGTACCGTTATAAATGTCTCCTGCTGCAAAAGGATTTGAGATTTTAGAGAAATTATTATAATTTTGTCTTTGACAAAAGTTGTTTTTCCTTTAATTATAATATTTTATCGTTTAAATTCTTAATTACAATTGAATTAGTAGTAATAAAACCAACACAATTATTAATTATAATTTAATAGTACTAAAAACTAATAGTCCTGTCGCCAGTAGGGGTACAACGGCCTCCTTAATTAAGATGGACTTACCCAAGTTTTCTTTATGTATTTTGACCCGTAGAACACGAATTTTTTGGGTAACAGTCGATCCGGATGTCGATAAGATTGTTATAAACAAAGAACTTAAGGAATCACATAACAGCGATTTCTCGCAAAACAAAACATGTTTTTGTATTCTTTGGGTCATTGTAAGCAAAAAATTATTTTACAAGTTTTTTGGTAGGATGCATAGTTTTCGGCATAAACGGGGTTGAACTTTCAAAAAATCGAAAAATTGAAATTTTTGAGCCCGAATAACTTTTGATTGAAAAATAAAATAGCAATTCTGCTTACCGCATTTGAAAGTTCAAGTAAAATTCTATCGGTTTTGATTATTTTCATTGCTAGAAATTAATTTTTTTATTGTTAAACAAAGCTATCAACACATAGTGATTGAATGATGTTTTCAATGCATTTCTAATTTGAAATCGAACGAGTAGGCGCGCATACAGAATTTCTACGTCCATTAAAACGCATGCATTGGGCCCGGGAAACACTATGTGTTTATACCTTTATTTAACAAATAAAAACTTATTTTTTAGCAATGCAAACAATCAAAACCGATAGAATTTGACTTGAACTTTCAAATGCAGTAATCAGAATTGCTATTTTATTTTTTAATCAAAAGTTATTCCGGTTCAAAAATTGCACTTTTTCGATTTTTTTAAAGTTTAACCGCGTTTATCTCGAAAACTACGCGTCCTACGAAAAAACTTGTAAGACCATTTTTTGCTGAGAATCGCCCAAAAAATACAAAAAAATATTTTGTTTTGCGAAAAATCGCTGCTACGTAATTCCTCAAGTTCTTTGTTTATAACAATATTATCGACATCCGGATCAACTGTTACCCAAAAAATTCGTGTTCTACGGGTCAAAATACATAAAAAACTTGGGTAAGTCCATCTGAATTAAGGAGGCCGTTGTACCCCCCCTGGCGACAGGACTATAAAAAATTCATAAGGTTCATTTATTGTGTAAATTCTAGTTCCATATAGCCCAGGAACCGAAGCTTATCACCTCGCAATCTTTACAGAACGGATCGATTTGCTTGAAAATTTGGGAATAATTAGTGGAGAGTCCAAGGATCAAAATCTATATGATGCCGATAGGCGCTTTTACCATGGGGGTGGTTGCCATCCCATCTCGGAGGTGGAAATTTTTTATTATATTTTGACCGCAAAAGTTGATAAAAACATTCATTCTAAGCAAAAAATGTTCTATACATTTTTTTTGATAAAATTAATAGTTTTCGATTTATTGGCCTTCAAAAGTGTTGTAGTTTTATATCAAAAAATCAATGTTTTTCGATATTACTCATTTATGATTCACTCAATTTTTGCCGTAGAAAAAAATTTTTTAAACCAAGTTCTCGAGAATTAAATAGCCGACAATTTCATATTTTAACATTTTTTCGAATCTCTGATGCTAATATTTCTATTCTGAAGAAAATGGCATTATTTACCAAACTACAAAAATTCGTTATTCGCTTTGAACTCCAGTTTTTTAAAAACTAGTCATTCTAAGCCAGTTAAACTTCTAGAATCTATAAATAATACACATATAAAGAAGAATGAAGAAGGCCAATGACTAAAAACACCGTCAAAGTACATTATTATGCTTCCAATTGGATTTCTCCCTTTTTTTTTTTTCAAAAAAATATATCGATTTTTAACCGTAACTTTTTTATTTTTTATCGTAGAAAGTTTGGTAAAAAAGAATTTTGTAGGATTTACAAGATCTATAAGGCTACTGATATTAAATCCTTTTAAAATTCTCAGTAGCAAAAAGAGGTGACTTTGAAAGGGTTGGTAAATGTGGTTTTTGATTGTCATTACAAGTTTTAATTGTCAATAGCTCACTCAATTTTTGCCATAGAAAAAACTTTTTTAAACTATGTTCCTGAGAATTAAATAAGCTACAATTTCATGTGTAAACATTTTTTCGTATCTCTGATGCTAATCTTTCTATTCTGAAGAAAATGCATTTTTTACCAAACTACAAAAATTCGTTATTCGCTTTTTTAACTCCATTTTTTTAAAACTGACCATTCTAGGCCGATCAAACTTCTAGAACCTATTAATAATACATAAATAAAGAAGACCAAATAAGGTCAATGACTAATTTTAATTAGGGTGGTGATTAGGGGGTTCTTTCCAATCAGTTTTTCGTTGAAAAAAATAGGGACTGACATTATTTTCATTATGTCACTTAATTTTTGAGCTAGACTTTTTTTTATTTCTGGAGATAGATATTTTTAAATACTTTAAATTAGTTTGAACAATTTATACTCGAAAAATCCAAAGTGTTCCCGCCTTTTGACTTTGAAACTACAATATTTAGCATTTGACGAAGAAGAGCTAACATATAACAAAGTATAGCTCGATTACTATTGGTCTTAAAGAAAATTAAAAAAAAAACGGTTTTGTTTATTTTTTCAAAAGGTACATTTTTGTTAAGCAAAGTTGTTTAGATAAAACGCAAACTTTTTGAGTTATTAGCAGAAAACTGATTAAAAACATTGATTTTTTCGAATAAAACTAACACTTTCGATAGCTAATAAATCGAAAACTATTAATTTTGCCAAAAAAATGTATAGAACGTTTTTTGATTAGAATGAATGTTTTTACCAAATTTTGCGGTCAAAATATAATAAAAAATTTCCAACTCCGAGATGGGGTGCCAACCACCCCGATGGTAAAAGCGCCTTTCGGCCTTATATAGATTTTGAACCTTGGACTATCCACTACTTATTCTCAAATTTTCAAGCAAATCGATCCATTCTGTAAAAATTGCGAGGTTTTGTCCTATTTTAAGCTTCATTACTTGGACTAATAGTATAATTCACAATAGTAATTTTCCCCTTTACGCTCTATAATATTCTAATCCCTATTATGTCCAACGTACTGTTGACAAATTATCCCAGGTTAATACTGGTAAAGTTCGGGTCAGTAAATCAAAGGATGACCATTAGTGTCATCTGGCTCCCCATATTATATATTTAACTCTGAATCAGGTAATTTGTTATTCGGATACTTTGCTGATGCGATATTCACCTGGAACAGCTTAAAGCCTTTTGCAGGATATTGGTGAGCGCTAAAATAAAGCATTTTTAACCAAAATATTAAATTAATACAATTATTTAATAAAATATTCGAATATACTAAATTAATAATAATATAATAAATTAAATAAAAAATTGTTGAATTTCTAATATAATACAGGGTGGTTCATCTTATTCGCCTCGGTCTCTGTACGGAAAACCACTTGATATTTTAAAAACATTTCTTCACAGAAATATACAGGGTCTTTAATGCTACAACCTAAAAATAATGTGAATTATACAGGGTGTTCCAAAAAAGAGTGGTATATCAAAGTTATATTTTTGAAGATATTCTTATTTAGCGGCGAATCGATTGAGGGTAAAATTTGATTGATCCGCGCGCATGCGCACACCGACAGTATGGTATTAGTTGTTATAAGGGCTCTGATTGGGTGTTGAAATTTTGAAATGATCTGTCAATAATTGTTCAATATGGAGGTTATCGGTAAACAAAAATATGGTATAATATTAGTTTTTATTGATGTGTGGACAGAAATAAAATCAAATTTATAATTATAGTGACTTTTTAAATAGTTTTGAAAAGCCGCAGGTACGTAATTCTAAATGTTTCAGTTGGAAATACCTAATAGTTTCAATACCTATCTATTTGGAAAATGTAAACAAAATAATGTAGTTACCTATTAGTAGGCAATGCTTTAATTTACATAATCTGATTACGAACAAACTTTCTACAAATTTCATCTCATATATCGTTTTCTTACTCTATATTTTGTTGTATTTTATTTCGACAAAAATCAAACTAATAATTTTATTAAATTCATATAAATTTATGGTGTAAACGTTTAGTTTGTGTATATTCCCACATGACGTATACGAGAGTTTGGTGCAGTTTGAAATGGCGTCAACTTTCGTACGGCGCGGTAGACGTGAAGTGGGTTCAAGCCCCAATCTAGTTATTATTTTTTTTATTTTTTTATAGATTTTATGATTGTAAGTATATTATTATATAATTTTTGAAGATATTCTTCTTTTTTGAAAGTGGTAGATAAGAAAGTTGGATTTTTAAATAAAATAAGTACAAATAACCTTTTAAGTATATTTACTTCGTTTAAATTACCTATTATATAATAGAAGAATATCTTCTTACGTGCGTACAAAGTACACACACATTCTTTTTTCTTATGGAGTGCCCTATATCTGATAACATTATTGAATTGACCTTAAAAAATAAGCTATACTTTCATAAATGTTCCCTATACCTAAATAGAGGGTGTTTTGATTTATTTCGATTTTTATAAAAATGTAAGATTTTAGAAAAAAATTAATATCTACGAATCTAAGAAGCAGTAACAAATTCTTTCTTGGATCTTAATAATAAACTATTTAGCATACTTAAAACAGATGCTTATTGCAACAAAATTTCTTACAGGATGGTCAAAATATGAGATTGTTTTATTAACAAATTCAAGCTGTAATAACTTACTTATTTTAAATGGAACACCCTGTGTCTTACTAGTCTATCGCATAGAAAATTTACTTAGCTTTTAATTCTTATTAGGGTTTCCTATACCTATCTCCCTTCATTTTTTAAATATTTAAAGAATTCCTAATTTGTAAGCTTTAAAAATTAGAATTAAGTACCTATGTCGTGCTTATGTACAACACATCACCAACACCGGCAATATACTTAGACAATAACTGTCATTAATAAAATTTTCATTGTTATCATGTAATCACACAGAGTGTTGTATTATTTTAGCTGATTTTGGCCTACATGTGACATTGAATAATATGTTTATATTAAACTGCATACCCTATATTAGATGCCGTATTCTGGAAGATATTTAAATTATATTTCATTCCGTATAAGTATTTTCCATACTTAACCCAACGGTTATTAAGTAAATTTAAGAACACCACTTTTTGTTTGAATCTTTGAATCGCAAATACAAACAATTAAATGCAATGGCTACTTTGACGAAAACGAGCCTATTGTACAAAAATATGTAAAAATGGGTATTTACAGAATAACATGGGAATTTATATTTACAGAGTAACATGTGTATTGAAAATGTTTACATGGAATTGAAGAGATTTTAAATATCTTCCATTATAAAGAATAGAATATCGAGTATGTCATTTAAAATAAGAACACTATGTGTGATTAAATGATAAAAATGTGTTATTAATGAAACTATCTTGACTAGGATATTTAAGTATATTGCCGGTGTTGGTGATGTGTTGTACATAACCACGACATAGGTACTTAATTCTAATTTTTAAAGCGTACAAATTGGGAAATCTTTAAATATTTAAAAAATGAAGGGAGATAGGTATAGGAAACCCTAATAAGAATTGAAAGCTAAGTAAATTTTATACGCGATAGACTAGTAAGATACAGGGTGTTCCATTTAAAATAAGTAAGTTATTACAGCTTGAATTTGTTAATAGAACAATCTAATATTTTGACCACCCTGTAAAAAGATACGTATAGGAAACTCTAATACAAATTGAAAGCTAAGTAAATTTTTTACGCGATAGACCAGTAAGATACAGGGTGTTCCATTTAAAATAAGTAAGTTATTACAGCTTGAATTTGTTAATGGAACAATCTCATTTTTTGACCACCCTGTAAGAAATTTTGTTGCAATAAGCATCTGTTTAAGTATGCTAAATAGCCTGTTATTAAGATCCAAGAAAGAATTTGTTATTGCTTCTTAGATTCGTAGATATTTATCTTTTTCTAAAACTCTACATTTTTATAAAAATCGAAATAAATCAAAACACCCTGTATTTAGGTATAGGGAACCCTTGTGAAAGTATAGCTTATTTTTTAAGGTCAATTCAATAATGTCATCAGATATAGTGCATTCCATAAGAAAAAATATAACTTTGATATACCACCCTTTTCTGGAGCACCCTGTATAATTCACATTATTTTTAGATTGTAGTATTAAAGCCCGTGTATATCCTTGTGAAGAAATTTTTTTAAAATATCAAGTCGTTTTCCGTACAGAGACCGAGGCGAATAAGATAAACCACCCTGTATACATTTAGGAAATATTAACATTTATATTAAATTAAGCGACAATTGATTGTAATGAAGATTACATTTTATAATTGTTATTTGACGTATCGATTTCCACTCGAGAAATCTTTTTCAAAAAAATTATTTTAAAATAGTGAGCTGTAATGAGACATCCAGAGAGGTATAACCTGCTACACATCTCACAATTAGTGTTGCCCAATTGCAAGACCAAGACGAGACTTAGACAATCTTAGTCTTGGTCTTGCGCCAGTACACCTGGTCTTGGTCTAGGTTCTGGTATTACGCTCCCGGTCTTGGTCTTGGTTTTGGTCTTGCAGCAAGAGTCTTGCAAGTCTCGCAGTTGCTCATTAGCCTATTGCATATCTTAGAACAACGTAACAGAGAGGTACATTTTAAGCTTGAATATCATAGCCATAGTAAAGACTAGCCAAATTAATAAATATCTAAACAACTGACAACGGGTGGGGTTTGAACCCACGATCTAAGTGATCCCTGCCTATGTTCTAACTAACTAAAGTTAAAACTACCTCTTAAAACCCACAAAATTTCATTTGCATATCTCAACCGGCTTTAGAGCAATAAATAAATCGTCAGTTTGTAAGAAAAATTTCAACTCCTCTATTTGGTAAAGAAAGCATTTATAAAGTAAACTTTTATGAAGCAAACTGTCATTACTTTTTCGTGCAGAATTACCCATTAAAGGTTGCCATACTTATTTAAAATCATTCTGTATTGATGAAAAATATGGCTCGTTAAAAAAGTACTAACTTTTTTATTATCCAATATAAGTGAATGAATAAAAACATAATGTTAAGAAAATATGAGGCTATAGTTGGGCTTTAATTTCAGTATGCTATTACATGCTAGAATAATAAGTTAGCATAATGTTAGAATATTCCACAGTGAGAAAAAACACAGTTTGATTGGTACACCCGGTATACACTGACAATAATTGACCTGTCTAGCAACAATATCTATTATTACTACGAATATTACTATAAAGAATAAGACGAAATATTAAAAAAAATCACTTAAATAGGACAACAGGTTTAGGAAATTTGTGACATTAAAAATGACCCGTTTTTAAGGTTGTGCGTTAATTTCTTGGAGAAGTATATATCGTTAAAATAATATTTCGGTATTACGTTTACACGATATCCGGCATTATCTCTATACTTTTGTCTGGTTATGATACTTATAAATAAATAGCCGCGCTGTTTCGGCAAATTTTGTTTAGCCGAGTGACCTCATAACACAGGACACACTCAGCAGAAACAATACATAATAGTCTTACTATAATAATGTATACTGACAAGATTTCCATTGTTTAGATTCCAAGAAAACTAATAATGAAAAACATTATTTATGTAAATTTATATAAGTGCTAAGGTGGCATATTTTTAGAAAGTTTGGAAACGATATTCGATATTACTATAGGCGTCGCAACGCAGGAATGTTGTGTTATATGAATATGATTAGAAGACGACTATTCTCAAACCCAGGACAATTAATTTCAGAGCAAAGAAGTCGTTTTACATTATAATAATGGCCTCTGAGTGCATGCCAAATGTGTCGAGTGTTCTTTTAATGCACATTTTGATTCGCTATGTATGTTTATGGTATTGTTCGTAATGCGCATAAGTCCAATTTTCAAAATTTTTGTTACAATTTTTTTTGTTTCTCATAGAGTATCTAAGAATATAGCCGAACTTATATACTCCCTAAAACGACCCTCAGTTCTAACTGCAAGACGCAAGAGTCTCGCAGGCTTAGTCTTGTTCTTGCTCAAGTCTTGCACGGTAAGTCTTGGTCTTGGTCTTGCTAAAATTAGGCGGTCTTGGTCTTGGTCTTGCGAAAACGGAAGAACAAGACCAAGACTGCAAGACCAAGACCGATTTTGGGCAACACTACTCAAAATAAAGGGCAAGATCGCCGGAATAGGAGGCCCAGGCCGAAGAAGAACATCCTGGCTCTGAAATCTCCGGAAGTGGTATCAAGAGACCACCGCTAATCTGTTTAGAGCTGCCGTAAACAAAGTTAT
Organism: Diabrotica virgifera virgifera; assembly: GCF_917563875.1. NCBI lineage: Eukaryota > Metazoa > Arthropoda > Insecta > Coleoptera > Chrysomelidae > Diabrotica > Diabrotica virgifera. The sequence continues at coordinate 190,371,739 of NC_065443.1, forward strand.
TATTGCCAATATGATCGCCAACGTTCGATAATCGGACAAGGTACTGAAAGAAGAAGAAGAGCTGTTAATATAACCAATAATTTTTTGGTAGTTATTGTCTTCTTTCCAATCTCTTTTATCTTTTGGTTTGAATGCAGACCTTTCGAAGAACATGTTGCAAGCAAAGAATATGTCGCCCGCCTGAAGTTAAGAATGAGCAACATTCATGAACTTGCCGACAACACATCCAGATAGCCAGTGACAGAATGAAAGATCAATATGAAGCTCGATACAAGAATGAAAGCTTTGAATTAGGTATTCTTGTCTGGCTTTATAATCCACATCGTCGAGGCTTGTTTCCTAAATTACTAAGACAATGGGAAGGTCTGTATAAAATTAAAAAGAGAATAAATAACTGAAAGTAAAGATCATTCAGATATGATTACAGTACAGAGCATCCGCTTTGGATGCTATATTTTGATTTTAAATAAATCTCATCAGAGCACCTCTGTTGAAGCAGTGAACTGGAATCAAATCTTTCCCATCTTTTCGGGGTAATTATAAAAATATTTACCAAAAATGCTTCTAGTACCATCTCTCAATAACAAGTTAAAAAAGGCGGAAAACTAAGATTCGGATTATTGTCCTCTGATGCCTTTTAAGATGTAAATATAAAGCAAAACAGAGTGGTGAATCAGTCGACAAGGGAATCTAAAATTGCATTCACGACTTTTCGTTCACCGTGACAATAATCTTAAGCGAACTATTTCCTTTATACCCAGGCAAGTGAATAAAAATAAGCTGAAAGTAAAGATGATTTAGATTTGATTACAGCAGAGGGCATCTACTATGTGCTTATAAGTATTTCGATTTTAAATAAATCTCATCAGAGCACATTTGTGGAAGCACTGAACTGGAATCAAATATTCCCCATCTTTTCGGGTAATTAGATTATTGTCACGGTGAACCAAAATTCGTGAATGCAATTTTAGATTCCCTTGTCAACTAATTCATCACTCTGTTTTGCTTTATATTTACATCTTAAAAGGTATCAGAGGACAGAATAAATAACTAAAAGTAAAGATCATTCAAATATGATTACAGCACAGAGCATATACTATGGATGCTATATTTCGATTTTAAATAAATCTCCTCAGAGCACCTCTGTTGAAGCTCTGAACCGGAAATCAAATCTTCCCCATCTTTTCGGTTAATTAGATTATTGTCACTGTCAAGTCCTTTGTACTTAAAGGACGTAAGTATTTGTAATGAAATAATACTCGATGTAAAATACTTTATATTAAATAATTATGCACATGGTTTCCATTTTCTATCGCATTATTAAGTATATGACAGCTGTCGTTCAGATGACAGTAGTACCAACCTACATTCATGGTTAAGGGAGTTTTACACGAAAATAACACCTCCTCCCTTGACCATGAATTACAAAAGTTAACTAGAAGTAAAAGTACTTACAAATTCAGTCTGGTAACAGGTTTTCTTACTCTAGTGGAACGCCTTAAAATGGGTTCCTCAGTTTCAGTTTGAGCCCCAGGTACACTATTCGGACTTTCCATATTGTTTGAAATTTCGGATTCATCAGTAATCACTTCGGTAGGTCGTGGTGAGACACTGTGCTCTGGAATTGATGCCTCCCTCGGAATCAAATTGTGAGTAATGGTATCCGGAATGTAACATGTCGGATTATTTTGAGATGGAGTATATTCCCCAATTTGCCGTATTTGGTCTACATGACGTTTCCATGTTCTACCATCATCTAACTGAATTAAATAATGCAATAACCCTAATCTGAGTACAATAATGCCAAATTGCCATTTAGAATGAAAATAATCCCTCACGGAAACCCTAGTTCCTATATCAAAGTTTCTTAGACTCATATCAGTATAGGTAACTCTAACACTACACGAAGGTTTAAGTAAATCTAATCTATTCCTTATTTGTCTTCCTAACATAAGTTCTGAGGGACTTTTACCTGTAACTGTATGTGGGCTTCTGCGGTATTGCATAAGTAGCTTACATAATTCAAACTCCCTGTCATTTCCCTCACTTCGCATAGCCCTTAAACATTTTTTCAGTATTTGGACATATCTCTCTCCCTGTCCATTAGTTGCAGGATGGTAGGGTGCAGTAAATTTTTGTGTAATTCCATTATCTTTCATAAAAGTTCTAAACTCATAAGAGTCAAATTGTCTACCATTGTCTGTAACAAAAACTTTAGGAATACCAAAAGTTGTAAAAATTTTTCGGCAAATTTCAATAGTAGTTTTTGTAGTAGTATTTTTTGTAAAATGAATTTTAGGCCATTTACTGAAGGAATTTACTAATATAAAATAATAACCTCCATTGAAAGGTCCAGCGTAATCAGCATGCACTCATTCAAAACAAAATTTTGGTGGCTCCCATATATGAGAATTATCTTTAATTGGGTTGTTCTTGTGCTTATTGCACTCTAAACAATTTTTACAAAGTGACTCAATATCCTGGTCTATGTGAGGCCACCAGCAATAACTATGAGCTAAAGATTTCATTCTAACTATTCCACAATGTGCAGTATGTAATTCTGTCAAAATTTTATTTCTAAATTTAGTAGGTATAACTACTCTTTGTCCTCTCATAATAACATCAGATTGTAATTATTGTTGTGAGAAAATTGATTACTATCCTTTTCTGAAGTTTCCATGCTTGCTGCAATTTCTACGGCTCGGTCCAAGTCCAATCCCTTTGTTTCTAATAGTCTGGCTTGAATCCTCTTTGACTGTAAACCAAAAAAAAACTGATTTCGTATAGCACTTTTTAAATATGTGGAAAAGTTGCAGTTTATGGTAAGTTTCTGTAGAGAATGTAGGTATTCTTGTATACTTTCGCCTTCTGCCTGTCTTTTTGATTGAAACCTAAATATTTCAGCAATTTCAAGTGGTGCAGGGTTGTAAAAATTATCCATTAACTTAACTGTATCCTCATATGACTTGTCTTCAGGGACCTCTGGAGCTAGTTTATCACACAGTGTATCGTATGCTTCCGACCCCATGTAATGTAGTAAATAGGGCAATTTCATTTCCTCTGGAATTTTAAAAACTTTGTATGCTCCTTCCAGCCGTTTTACCCACCTGGACCATTTTGTAGCTGTCTGGTTAAAAGGTTCAACGGAAAACTGGAATGTAGAAACTTGTGTAGACATTACTGGAGCTGTAGCAGGTGCAACTATCGCAGTTGTAGTCGAGGAACTCGTGTTTGTACAGGCTGTAGTAGGAAGCGTTGTAGTTGATGTAGTGTCTGTAATATTTGTATCCATTATCCTCGTCGCCAAATGTCAAGTCCTTTGTACTTAAAGGACGTAAGCATTTGTAATGAAATAATACTCGATGTAAAATACTTTATTTTAAAGAATTATGCACATGGTTTCCATTTTCTATCGCATTATTAAGTATATGACAGCTGTCGTTCAGATGACAGTAGTACCAACCTACATTCATGGTTAAGGGAGTTTTACACGAACATAACAGTCACGGTGAACGAAAATTCGTGAATACAATTTTAGATTCCCTTGTCAACTAATTCATCACTCTGTTTTGGTTTATATTTACATCTTAAAAGGTATCAGAGGACAGAATAAATAAGTAAAAGTAAAGATCATTCAGATATGATTACAGCACAGAGCATATACTATGGATGCTATATTTTGATTTTAAATAAATCTCATCAGAGCACCTCTGTTGACAACGTAGAATGAAGTAAACACTTCTGTTGTATATAGGTATATTATAAATTTATTAAAAAATTTTAAAATTCATCCACAAGGGAGTGGTTGTACAAAACGTTTTCGGTCAAACTGACCATCCTCAGTGTAAACGTCCAGTGTACAAGTAATTGAAACTAGCCACTTGAATAGGTGTAAAACCTCAAAATAACATTATTGCTACATTATGAGCTGTATAGTAATCGACAATAAGTCGATGTCTTAAGATTAAAAATGTATCACATGTGGATGTATGTCATCCTTGCTCGGAATTAGCACAAGGTTGTGATCAGGTGAGAGGTTAACAACCAACTCTTAACAGTTGGTTGTTAACCTCTCACCTGATCACAACCTTGTGCTAATTCCGAGCAAGGATGACATACATCCACATGTGATACATTTTTAATCTTAAGACATCGACTTATTGTCGATTACTATACAGCTCATAATGTAGCAATAATGTTATTTTGAGGTTTTACACCTATTCAAGTGGCTAGTTTCAATTACTTGTACACTGGACGTTTACACTGAGGATGGTCAGTTTGACCGAAAACGTTTTGTACAACCACTCCCTTGTGGATGAATTTTAAAATTTTTTAATAAATTTATAATATACCTATATACAACAGAAGTGTTTACTTCATTCTACGTTGTCTTAACAAAGGTATACAGCCAACTACAGGGTTTACCCTTTTAATGTTTCACCTCTGTTGAAGCACTGAACCGGAAATCAAATCTTCCCCATCTTTTCGGTTAATTAGATTATTGTCACGGTGAACGAAAATTCGTGAATGCAATTTTAAATTCCCTTGTCAACTAATTCATCACTCTGTTTTGCTTTATATTTACATCTTAAAAGGTATCAGAGGACAGAATAAATAACTAAAAGTAAAGATCATTCAGATATGATTACAGCACAAAGCATATACTATGGATGCTATATTTCGATTTTAAATAAATCTCATCAGAGCACCTCTGTTGAAGCACTGAACCGGAAATCAAATCTTCCCCATCTTTTCGGGTAATTAGATTATTGTCACGGTGAACAAAAATTCGTGAATGCAATTTTAGATTCCCTTGTCAACTAATTCATCACTCTGTTTTGCTTTATATTTACATCTTAAAAGGTATCAGAGGACAGAACTGAAAGTAAAGATCATTCAGATATGATTACAGCACAGATCATATACTATGGATGCTATATTTCGATTTTAAATAAATCTCATCACAGCATAGGCGTAACCAGGATGATCCTAAGGGGGGGGGGGTTACAACTACTGGAAGGTCTCTGAGGGCTATGATGTTAAGCGTATAGAGCTCAAAGTACATCCCAATGCGGGGGGGGGGTTATAACCCCCAAAACCCCCCTGGTTACGCCTATGCATTACAGCACCTCTGTTGAACAACTGAACTAGAATCAAATCTTTTCGGGGTAATTATAAAAATATTTACCAAAGTTGCTTCTAGTACCATCTCTGAATGACAAGTTAAAAGAGACGGAAAACTAAGATTCGGATTATTGTCCTCTGATGCCTTTTAAGATGTAAAAATATAAAGCAAAACAGAGTGGTGAATCAGTCGACAAGGGAATCTAAAATTGCATTCACGACTTTTCGTTAACCGTGACAATAATCTTTGGCGAACTAGTTCCTTTATACCCAGACAAGTGAATAAAAATAAGCTGAAAGTAAAGATGATTTAGATTTGATTACAGCAGAGGGCATCCACTATGTGCTTATAAGTATTTCAATTTTAAATAAATCCTATCAGAACACCTCTGTGCAAGCACTGAACTGGAATTAAATCTTCCCCATCTTTTCGGGTAATTAGATTATTGTCACGGTGAACGAAAATTTGTGAATGCAATTTTAGATTCCCTTGTCAACTAATTCATCACTCTGTTTTGCTTTATATTTACATCTTAAAAGGTATCAGAGGACAATTTTCCCAATTTTAATTTTCCGCCTCGTTTATTCCGCCTCTTGTCATTTATAGATGGTGCTAGAAGCATCTTTGGTTACCCCGAAAAGATCGGAAAGATTTGATTCCAATTCAGTGCTTCCACAGAGGTGCTCCGATGAGATTTACTTAAAACTAAAATACGTATAAGCACATAGTAGATGCCCTGTGCTGTAATCAAATCTAAATCATCTTTAGTTTCAGTTTATTTTTTAGGCTATTGATTATGTACTATAGAAAGGAACTACAACGTTAACGGGGTTTTATTATTTCATATGGTCAAAAAATCTCTATATATGAAAAAACCGCGGAGTGCTACCATTTAAAGGGGTGCGTTTTTGAGAAATGGGTAAATTAGTCCCTGGGCACAGGTTACATTAGGGTGAGTTCTATGCACTTTTGGTACAAACACGTCTACATAAAAATTGTTCCTGGTTAAATTTTCTATGTAAATATAACTTTTTAAAGTCAAAGGTACTATTTTTTACAAAAATATATTCAAAAGAAAAAGCACAAAGAAACCCACAAGAAAGAAATTTTATTTTTTCTCCCATAACTTTTGTCCACGGGGATATAGGTATAGACATTGCTTCACAGAAAAAAAACTTACATATTTTATCTTTAAAATGATGTTTACTAGAGGTAATTAGCATTTACAGTTTTCAAAATATGATTTTTCAAAGTTCGACACACAGCAATTTTGGGCAATTTTCCTTGTTATTTCGCAAATATTGTTAACTTTAGGCATATGCAATGGTACATGTAAGAGGAATAGAAATCAATTACCTTTAAAATGTTCTACTGTATAATGTTATACGACTTTTTTAAATATGTTACCTTTTTTAAGACTTTATACTTTTAACGAGTTTTAATATTTTTTACGATTATTTTTTAAATTTCTCATTATAACTTTTTTTTCTACATTTAGGTATATATTATATAATAAAAAAAAAGCTTATCCTGTTTACTTTAAAATGGTGTATTATAAAAAATTCTAGGACTATTTTTGAATAAGATATGTTTTTTCAAAATGTAATAAGTACTTGAAACGATTTTTGATTTTAGGATTATTTTTTAAATTCCTCATTATAACTTTTTTATGTGATTGTGTGTTATGATTGAATCTTATTTTTTATAGGTAATACGTTGGATCCACTTACTCGGTCAGGTAAACTTCAAAATATGGATTAATTCCAATATTTACTGTCAGAGCTCCTGCACCACAAGCTTTGCTTGAAAAAATAGCCTGTAAATGTACCAAAGGATGTACAAAAAACTGCGGTTGTGAAAGATAGGAATTAGTTGTTCAATATTCTGCAAAGGGTGCATGTGCATGGGTACTAATTGTGGGAACTCTAAGATAACTGATGTGTCAGAGGAAGATATTGAAGCTAATGCTAACGAAGAGATGGACTTTGATTTTGAAAATTTTTTAAATGTCAACGGTTAAATAATTTTAACTAAAGTGATGTTTTCTAAGACTAATGTTTATGTAATTTTTGTAAAAGAAATAATTTTAAATAATACAGGTAAAAAAATATCTAAGAATCACTCACTCACATATAGATGATACACCATTTTAAAGAACAGAAAGTAAGCCCTCTTTATTGAGCAATATATAGTATATTCATGTACAAGAAAACAAAAAGTTATAATGAGAAATTTCAAAAATAATCGTAAAAAATATAAAAAATATTATTTTTTATATTAGGTATTTTATAATATATAATATAATATAATATTATATATACATACTATATATAATATAATGTTATATAATATACACATAATATATTATTATAATAATATTATTTTATTTTTATATTATATTATAAAAAATCGTTAAAAGTATTAAATTTTGAAAAACCATAATCTATTTAAATAAAGTCGTACAACGTTATACAGTAGACCATTTTAAAGGAAATTGATTTCTATTCCTATTACGTGTGTCATTGCATATACCTAAAGTTACGTAGAAAAAAGTTGTGTGTGTGTGTGTGTGTGAGAGATCCTGGCATCAGACAAAATCTATTTGCCACAAAACATGTAAATTCTTAATTACATTAAATGATTTCATATTGTCTATTTCTAAACTATACCGCTATTTTTGAATTTCTGATAAAATTAATGATGGAATCTAGTACCGCTTTATCTGGGGAAGAAAGGAGAGCTGTAATATTTAGTGGCAATGGACACTCGTGATGAATTAGTTCTTGATACAGAATTGAAGAAGATTGAGAGTTCAGAGAACATTCTAGAAATATATGATTTAGATCACCAATGGATACATTGTTACAACTACAGACAGGAGAGTTAAGTATTCCAATTTTATATAAGTGAGATGGAAAGCGAGCATGATTCAATTTTAAACGAGTCAATACTGACATTTGTGCTCTATTATAATTAAAGGTGAAATGAGGAATGTCTTTTGGAAGTGTAGGGTGAATTCTGAAATAAGGGTTTGTAGATTTATTTGCAATTCTTTTGTAATCAGTTTCCCATTTCCTTCTGATATTAGGTTGGAGAGCATTATTCAAATCTTTTAAATTAAATACGTTGTCCATATGGTGGCAACTGTGACTACTTTTTGCGGCTATATCCGCAATTTCATTACCTTCGACTCCGCAATGTCCTTTCGTCCAAATAAACGAAACAGTTACATTATTTTGTTTAAGATCCATAATTAATTTTTTAATGTTCAAAATTAAGGCATTTCGGAATTGGTTTATTGGGTGACCGCTAATAGCTTGTAATGCTGATTTTGAGTCTGAAATTATTGCCACATTCGTGCATGTTTGAGTTGCACACCATTTTAGTGCCTTTTCAATAGCAAAGGACTCGGCGGTAAAAATGGAACAATAATTTGAGATTCTGTACTTTTCAATATGATTTATGTTTGAAACAAAAAATGCCGAACCTGTGTTTAGCTGCGTTTTTGACCCATCTGTATATATTTTAGTTAAGTTCGACCCGAGACCATTTACAATGGATTTTATCATGGCTTGGTTTAAGATATTACAATCTGAATACCGAGGGAATATGGTGATAGGTTTGTCAATTATAGAATCGAAACTGTGTGCATACAATGGTATTTTATTAAGTTTAACAATATCATTTTGAAATAAGTTTGTATCAATAAATGCATCTGCCAAAGGAGGAGAGTTTTTCTTTTTCCAATAATGATTTGTCAAATTCTCAATTACAAGAAAGTTAATTTTTGCGATCAAATCACTGTTGTAACATCTATATTTTAATAGACTTTTATTTGCTAAAAACTGTCTTCGAAAACTAAGAGGAAGTTCTTGAGACTCTGCCAGAATGGCATGATTTGGTGAAGATGCCATTGCTCCCAAACATATTTTCAGAGCTCTATATTGTATTCGATCAAGGGTAAGTTGGTTCGTATTGGAGGTAGAACCATAGAGAGTACACCCATAATCCAAAATCGAGCGAATATAAGACTTGTAGAACATTAAGGAAATTTGTTGATCCGCGCCCCAGCTCTGTTTGGAGAGGAAGCGCAGAAGATTAATTCCCTTTTCACATCTTTGTTTGACATACTTAATGTGACTGGTCCATAGAAGTTTACTATCTATAATTATACCTAAATATTTATATTCTTTTACGATAGGAATAGTGTATTTACCTATAGAGAAATTATCGACTAACTGATATCTGTGCCTTGTGAAACACATCACAGCTGTCTTTTCTGGTGAAACACTAAAACCCATATCGTCGAACCAGTTTTGTAACCTGTCAAAAGTACGTCTTAAGTCTATCATGCAGCGATCGTAGGTATTATGGGTGACATACATGCATAAATCGTCCGCGTATTGAATAATTTGTATGCCATCGCTCATCAAATCATGCAAGTCTGCAGTGTATAAGTTAAACAAAAGGGGACTTAAAATAGAGCCTTGCGGAAGCCCGTTGTAAAGTACTCTTGGACCATGTAAAACGTTATGACTATCTCGCAAAAATACTTTTCTATTAGCAAACAAATTTAAAATATTTATAGAGACTCTTTTATTGATGCCAAACGTTACCATTTTTGAATATAATATTTCCAAATCTACCACATCATAAGCCCCTTTAAGGTCCACAAAAAGACACAACATGTAATTATTTTTTGATAGACACAATTGAGCATCTGTAACTAAATGGGAGATTGCATCAATTGTGCCTATACCTCTACGAAATCCATACTGATTTTTTGGTAAAATTGATCTGTTTTCGACAAAATGTTCGAGTCTAAATTTTATAAGCCTTTCGAAAGTTTTTGTAATACACGATAACAATGAAATAGGTCGGTAGGACGAAGGTAAGTCAGGTGGTTTCTTAGGTTTCGCTAGAAGACACACAATTATATTTTTAAGACTATCTGAATACTTTTGTTTCAACCACCAATCATTAAAAATTTCTAAGAGAAGAAGTTTACCACTTTCAGGCAATTTATTTATTATCGTATAAGTAAACCCGTCAAGTCCAGGTGCAGTATTTTTTGATTTTTTTAAGGCTAATTCTAATTCCGAAAAGCTAAAATTTTTTGAGAAGGTGTCTGAGTCTTGATGGAAGTGAAATTGATTAATGTTGTCGTTAAAAATTGGACCTGCAGCAGATGAAGGAGCCAATGTATCAAGAATTTTTTGAATAAGGCTTTCGTCTAATTGTGGTTTTCTTTTTTGATGGTGTTTATTGCAAATAGATCTTACAGTGTTCCATATCTTAGTCAGAGGAGTGTTTTTATTTAATTTATTCAAAAACATTTTCCAACTGTTTTTTTGTTTAAGTTTGAACGTACGTTTGACATTAGCAGAAATGTCTTGATATTGTAGATAATTGATAAAATTACCTTGTTTTTTAAACTCGCTGAGAGCTTCTTTTCGTTTTTTAACAATCGCAGAACATTCCTCATCCCACCAATAAGGTCTTGGTACAGAAGGTGTGAAAGATTTCTTAATAGGCATAGATTTTGATGCTGCGACCGTGATTGCATTGAGGAAAAATTCGATTTTGTCTACCGAAGTTGAATTCCTATCTAAATTATTGAGCTTACTAATTTCTAATTCAAAAATATTTCCAAAAACAGACCAGTCAGCACGAGAGTCATTCCATTTTGTTGATGGGTTGATGACAAAGGAGGAGGGATTGATTTGAATTTCTATATTGATTGGGTAGTGATCTGAACCTAATGAATCTGAATCTACTGACCAAGCTATACGGTCGGCTAAAAGGGGAGATGTTAGAGTTAAGTCAACGGCTGAATGATTACTAGTTGGGGATATTCTTGTTGGTGTTCCGTCATTTAATGTAATTATTTCACAATAATCCATGGCCTCCACTAATATTCTACCATTTCTGTCGTCTGCAATTGGCCCCCACATACCGTGGTGAGCATTAAAATCTCCCAGAAAAATAGTTTTTGCAATATTAAACTGAAGGAATAGGTTGATCCAGTCATTTATTTCTATTCTAACATCTGATGATCTATAGATTGATACTAATGAGAGATTAATTTTGTTCAAAAAAACTGCGCCTGCTTCTATACTGTCATCGAAATTATTATTAATTTCGGATTCTTGGTAATCTATTCCCTGTCTGATGAAAATACCTACGCCACCGTAACCATCTTCACGACATTTATTGATAAAGTTATATCCGTTAAGTCTAAAATGATGACCGGATGTGAGCCATATTTCTGATAGAACTATTATATCTGTATGGTAGTTGTTAATATGATGCATAAGACTGCCTTTGTTACTATAAATGGATCTACAATTCCATTGTAATATAGTTAGTTTTTCTGTAATATTTTTAGTAGCCATTTTCACTATCTGTGAGAATGGATTCTAAATTATCTTCATTATTATCGAATATTGTAATGATATTGTCCCTGATTTTATTTAATTCAAATTTTCCTTGATTATTAATTATATTTGTAATTAATGAATATATCTGTGAGATAAGTTTATCTCGACAAAACATGAAATTATTCTGTTGTGGAGCGGGTGTATATGGAGGAAGAGAAATTTGTCTTTTTTGATGGGAATTTTCTAAATCTGAATTACTAGTGCTTGGAATCTGAGAAGAAGTGTCAGTTCTTCGCCTTTTAATTGTTTTTGATTCTAATGCGGTTGAATTTGATTTTGGTTTATTTAAAGGAGAATAATAAATTGTTTTGTTTGCTGGTGCTAAATCAGGAAAATTTTCAAGATTATTTAATATATCAAACCTATTGTTGGTATTAATTTTGGCATAAGCTGGATTGTTAATCGATAATTCGGCATCCTTAAAACTTTTATTTTCGAAAGCCATTACTTTTTTTTATGTCGTGTTGTTTTTTGTACATTGGGCAATCTCTTGAAATTGAAGGATGATCAGAAGATTTACAGTGAACGCACATTTGCAACTCGGAATTACATTCAGCGGAAGAATGCTCATTTGCACATCGAGAACAACGAGATTTGCCTTTACATTGAACGATATTGTGTCCGTAACGTAAACATTTTCCACATTGGACAACTGGATGGATGTATGGTTCTACAGGGAAATTAACCATATTTATATTAATAAAGGACGGAATTTTATTACCTTTAAAATTTATTACTACCAATTGTCTATTGACAAATTCTTCTTGTTTGGTTTCAGGGTTTATAATTTTTCGTTTCATTCTTCGCACTTCCGCCACTGGAACTATAGAATTAATTGCTTTTTTCAAGTATTCTTCAGTAAAAAAGGTATCAACTCCACGTATTATGCCTCGTTTATGCGTGAAAAATTTTGGAATATAAGCAATCAACTTATTTTTTGTTAGTATTTCGTGATTAATTAATAAATTAGCGATTTTGTATGTTCTAAAAATTACCTTAACACGTTTTAAACCTACAGAATGAATATCAATAACATCATTTCTAAATTCAATTACTTGTTGTAAATAAAAGCCAATTCTGATAGGAAAAAGACGACCAAGATTCTTATCGGTATGTTCCAAAAATACCTGATACGGACCTGCATCCGTTGGTTGATATTTATTATCAAAGTCATATTTTTCGAAACCTGAGGATGCTGTATCCATTGAAGAAACCTTAATTTGATTATCATTATTAATTATTTGAATATTAGTATTTAAATTAACCGAGGGCGGACCAGGACCGCCCCCGTTACCTGACATTTTCTGTACAGCAAATCTGTCTTCAAAACTCTAGTTTTCCGCAAAGTACCACAAAACAGAAACTATTGATAAAACTCTGCACGTGGAAACAAGGCCGGAATGTACCAAAAAACTGCCAAAATTAATAATTCTTTGGGACGAACTCCAAAAAACGAACACGACTTTGACAGTTGTAGAAAAAAGTTACAGAACAATATTTGCAAAATAACAAGGAAAATTGCCCAAAATTGCTGTGAGTGGCGAACTTTGAAAAATCATATTTCGAAAACTATAAATTCTAATTACTTTTACTATACAACATTGTAACGAAGAAATATGTAGATTATTTTTCAAATAAAGTAATGTCTATACCTATATCCTCGTGGACAAAAGTTATGGGACATCAAACAAAATTTCTTTCTTTTGGGTTTCTTTGTGCTTTTTCTTTTGAATATATTTTTGTAAAAAAAAGTATCATTGACTTTAAAAACTGATATTTGGATAGTAAATTTAACGAGGAACAATTTTTATGTAGATATGTTTGGACCAAAAGTGCATAGAACTCACCCTAATGTAACCTGTGCCCAGGGACTAATTCACCCATTTCTCAAAAACGCACCCCTTTAAATGGTAGCACTCCCCGGTTTTTTCATATATAGATGTCCATTGACCATACGAAATAATAAAACCCCGTTAACGTTGTAGTTCCTTTTAGCTATCTTATTTTGAATATAATCAATAGCCTATTTATTCACTTTTGTGAAAAGGAACTAGTTCGCTAAAGATTATTATCACGGTGAACGACAAGTCGTAAATGCAATTTTATATTGCCTTGTCGAATAATTCGTGACTCTGTATTGCTGCATATTTACGTCTTAAAATACATCAGAGGACAATAATGCAAATTTTAGTTTTCCGCCTCTTTTAACTTGTCAGAATAAATAATCTTATATATTATACTAAGTCAAGAAGTTACCAAAATTCAAACCATAAGTTGTTCACATAAATCATCTTCCATTCTAAGCTGGCTCAAATGAAACGAAAGAAACACTAACCCTTCAATATGAGATCAAAGGTGACCGACGACCAAAAAGTGCTCGATTTGCCGTGACCACGGAAGTTTTGCAGGATCTTTTTAATGTTTCGGAAGAAGTCTCCATAGCACAATGTGTTTCTCATGACCAATAAAATATTCGGTCAAGTGGATGAGTTAAAAAATCAATTGCATAAAGTAGAAAGAGTACTGCAATCAGAAGGTCTTTTCTGTATATGGTGACCAGAAAGTCTTATGCAAGGCAAGCTACGAGAACATATGACGTGTTGTATCTAATTTGAAGAAAATTGTGTGTAATTATATCATCAAGAATTTGGCTTTACCAAAAATGGGCCATACACTAGAAAATCTGGATTGAAACATTGTGAAAAGCATGATTGAAATGATTTTCTGAGTAACTTGCGTACGAACTACTGTGTGTTGCATTAACCCGAAAGGGTCATACCCTTCAAGTACAGTAGACTGTTATTTCTTCTTGAAGGGTTTATGTAGAGATGGAGAGTCCTGTAGATTCCGCCATCCTGGGCCTTTATATAGTGGAACTGGAAGCACTGGAATAAATCGATTTTTAAATACAGCACCTACCGACTTTTTGCATTGTGTTCAGGATGACGTCAGGAAAAAAGTTTACAACAGAAATATGGGTGGAAATGCATAATTGCATTTAAAAGTGTATAAAATGCATCCAAAACTGCATAAAACTGTCAAAATCATTTGATTAAGGGCCAGATTTTGTTATCTAGGCTTTTTGATAAAATTTGTTCATCGTTTCAAGGTTTCCCCAACATGATCACGCACGAAGAGAATACCTCGATGATCTAATCGAAATTGTTCGTTTATTTTGTAGATAAGATATATCTAACTCTATTACTTCGCTTTTAATTGTAAGTACATTATATTCTTTGTGTGCTTTTTATTTACCATAAATCTGACGTCGCTGTTAGAAGACTATCCTCTCTATGATACAATAGATTTCCCGACGGAAGTAGGTACCATTGTTCTTCGCTTTTTCGCCGTACTTCGGATAATCCAAGTATATCCCATTTTATATGTTTCAGCTGGTTAACATCCACAAGTTTTTCGTCCTCCATCAATGTTCTGATGGTATATGTTGCCATAAACCATCTTATTTGTCGTTGTAGAATAGAATAGAAATATGCTTTATTGTCACTGAAAATTATACAATTTTATGGACAAAGCTTAACATAGAGTCAAAAAAATAACAATTTGAAATTAGATAAATCGTCAATATAAAAAATATATACAAGTTAATACAGTGAAGCAAAAAACAAAACCAATATATTGCAAAATTAATATAAATTGCAAATTGAACATACAACATAATAAAATACAAACAAAGGAACTATGTTATAAATATACTTTAGTTACTTGTTACTTGAATGAAAAATAATTGAAGTGTGTATCCGGATGTTATTCAATTTGATTGAAAAATGTAGTTATTGAATCATCCATATTGTTCAACCGAATTGAATGGTGTATTTCTTCTTTCCTTACATTTTCTTCGTTTCTCATTTTCCGGGGATTCATTGCCGTTTCTCTTCCACGCTGGTCGGTAGAATGGGTTGGTAGAATGATGATAGGGATGTTTTAAATGTTGGAAATAAATAGTTTAAAATGAACTATTTTAAATGGGAAATAAGCCACAATTTTACCAAAAAAATGAATTTATTAACGTTTCGACGCCCAAGTCGGGTGTCGTTGTCAAAATACAAAATAATACTAAATAAATAAAAATGTTGTTGCTTAGTAAAACATTCTTCTAATAATTTATTTAATCTGACTCATTTATATCGGCAATTTAGGCATGTATTATACATTTTAAAGTAGAAGCCTTTAAAATGATATTGCCAATATTGATGAGTTGCGTTCCTGGGACGACTTTACTAAAAGATAGTTCATTCGATTACATGAAATCAACCCCAACTCAAGAATATCCGCCACAAAAAATCATAGCATGTAATCTGTCTTTAAAAAGACAACAAATGCAACGATGGCAGTAAAATTCTCGCGCTAGAGATTCCATAGTAAATCACGAGGGAAAACCAGGAAAAACCTCGTGACACTATCCCGACATCGTAAGTATTTGGGCTTACATTTAGTTTACTCTCAAAACTAATACCAAATTCTGACTTTAATGTATGTATGGTATTTTAAATTATAAATAATATTAATAATACATAAATATGATAGAGCCAAAATTCCTTGTTCTAACGAAAATTCGTTTTTAGAAGAAAAACATTTGTTAACATCTGTTTTATTAAAAAATGATTAACCTTTATCGTTTATAAATAAAGATTTGTCAAGATTGGATCGAATGGAACAGAACAACGTAGAACGGGATCCTATAACATCCCCAAGAAATAATACGAGGAAAATATCAATACCATATATAAAAGGACTATCCGAGAATCTTAAAACAATAGGAAATAAATTCAACATTTGAACAACATTCAAAACAACAAACACATTGAGATCTATTCTATCTAAAACTAAACCTAACAATGAACAAGAAAGAAGAAAGAATTGTATTTATAAAATACCTTGTGAATGCGAACAATGTTATTCAGGTGAAACATCAAGACCATTAGACGGTAGAATAAGTGCACATCAGTCTTATATTAAAAATAGAGAATTTGATAGATCTCAAATATGTCAACACGCATGGGATAATGAACATAGAGTTCAGTGGAGAGATTCAAGTATAGTCCTGAAAGAAACAGATAGTAAAAAGAGAAAAATCAAAGAAGCGGCTCTAATTATGCTAAATGAAAACAATTGTGTCGCAAATTCCTCGGCAGAATGCAGTAGGATGTGGTTACCCATACTAAAAGAGGAAGTCAATAGAAAGAAAATACCACGATTAGTAAGTCAATAACATATCGAGTTAGTACATATTTTATATTTTAGTTTTATTTATATAATATCTATGTATTATTAATATTATTTATAATTTAAAATAGCATACATACATTAAAGTCAGAGTTTGGTATTAGTTTTGAGAGTAAACTAAATGTAAGCCCAAATACTAGTACCCGATGTCGGGATAGTATCACGAGGTTTTTTCCTGGTTTTCCTCGTGATTTACTATGGAATCTCTAGCGCGAGAATTTTACTGCCATCGTTGCATTTGTTGTATTTTTAAAGACAGATCACATGCTATGATTTTTTGTTGCGGATATTCTTGAGTTATGGTTGATTTCATGTAATCGAATGAACTATCTTTTAGTAAAGTCGTCCCAGGAACGCAACTCATCAATATTTTCAATATAATTTTAAAGTCTTCTACTTTAGAAATACATGCCCAAGTTGCCGATATAAATGAGTAAGATTAAATAAATTATTAGAAGAATTTTTTACTAAGCAACAACATTTTTGTTGATTTAGTATTATTTTGTATTTTGACAACGACACCAGACTTGGGCGTCGAAACGTTAATAAATTCATTTTTTTGGTAAAATTGTGGCTTATTTCCATTTAAAATAGTTCATTATAAAAATGCCACAAGGAAATAGCTTCAGAACAACAAATAGGTTAAATAAATTAGAAGCACTCGTTTTAGTTGTTAAAATCGTTACAATATTATAAAATGCTTAAATTGATTTCGAATGATAATTCGAAAGTGGGCATAATTTAATTTTCACAAAAATTAGTTCACATACTCAACTAAATAATTATTATTATCTAATAAAAAAACTAATATCCCGCAATCATATTTTATAGATTATATACTAAAATTACTTTCTCAAACAAATTAAAAAACGCAAGACCTATACCGTAGCTGCATCCATATGGCATAAGCAGGTGATCTGTAGAATGAGATCTAGATAATATGAATGATACACTGGGGTATCTGATCGGAAATTGGCCTATATTAGATGTTTTGGAAACTATTATGAATGTAGCGTGTCTGAATAAAGGTATTGTATTACCGTGCTTTCAATAAAACCGTAAACTAGCAGATAGTTCTGATTTTAGAGATTTTATCGTTAACTGGCCCTGTGTGAGACAAGAATTATTTGGTGGCAAAATATTTTAACGAATTGGGATATTGGTAGCTAAATATATCAATAAAGTAGTAGATGTATAGTACGGTACATTATAAAGTAAAATAGCGATTCTGAATAAAATTAAAAAAATGAATAAAATAATAGAGAAAATCAAATTAAATCAAATTAAAGAGAAAATCAAATTAGCTATTAGGTATGTATTTTTCATTACCCAAATGTAGAAATTAATGTGTTTGATTTAATACTACCATAATCCGACGCCGTAATAGGCATAAGGAAAAACGACAACAAGAAGAAGAAGATTTAATACTATTTTAGTTAAATTGAATATTAATTTGAATGAAACATTATATGATAGGCTAATCGTTTGTTGTTATGTGATGTCAACTATATCTATAATACTTTTCAGCAAAATTTATGTTGGCCTTTTTATCCTCCAATTCGTCGGCTCCCACAACCATATCATATTTCATATTGTCAATCACAATAAAATGCATAAAATAATAATTATTTTTAAAGACTGCCAGATGACGCTAGTCACCTACCCTATTTGTTTCAGTTGCAATGTGTGGGAGAAGCTCTCGGTGCTGGTCAGTTAGGATATGGAGAACAAACCTGCGCTCTCTCCGATGAGATTCCAATAAGAATCGAAAATCGCGATTCGGAGAGCTGGATTGCACTCCGTATTCTAATTGAAAAGTAATATTGTTTTGCCTTCGCATTGCAACTGAATAAAAATGGTATACATTTTTAAATTATTTTTAAATTTAGCTTTGACTCCTATGCCCTTATTAATAACCGTTAATTTCTTGTTATTAGCGCCCACAAGGGTTACCCTCGGAATTTTATAATAGACCAGGGCGCATCTGTAAAAATATTAGTACATTTGGACGTTGAGAGGTGACTCAAATTTTTTTGCAGAAATTGCTTGAAAATAACTCAAATAATAATATTTGAGTTATCCTCCTTCTCAAAAGGGTCCGGAACATTGTTTAAATAATCAAAATGTCAAAAAATGAAGGAAAAATTCGATTTTTTTCTTCGTTTTTTGATTATAACTTTAAGAGTATTCATTTTCAAGAAAAGTTGTATTGACATAAAAGTTGTGTAATTAAATTTCCTACAATATAGAGTTAGTGGAAAATTTAAAAAATAGTCACCCTTGTTGCAAAATAGCAATAATTGGGAAAAAACTATACAAAAACAAGTATTCGCATTTTACGTTTTTCAACCATTTATGCTAAACTTAGGACCTTCGAATTTCACCCAGAAAAACTATATGATACAGTTAAATAATACTGTAAATTTCATTAAGATCGGTTTAATAGATTTTGCAGAATAAATTTTGCAATCCAGATTTCGCAAAAAAATTCATTTTTTCAAACTGTTACAGGACTGAAAATAAAGCAGATAGCAAGTTGAATTTTGTTTGCTTATAGACGTGTACTGTACCTTTCATTTGCAATTTTGCAAAACGAAAATCGATTAACCACCACGGCGTCAAGAATTTTGTTAAATAAACATTAATTATTGGTGTTGCGCGCAGGACACCGGATAGTTTGCTCTGATTGGGCATTCCAATGACCTTTGATAATTATTGATACATTTTAATTTTTATTACATTTCGATATAAATAAATACATTTGTTTATTGCAAAATAAAAACACATACTCTATCCTTTAAAATAACACTTTTTTTAGCAAAAACTTTCTTTGTTCATATATTTTAACTTGAGAATAAAAGTTTATTATTTTTAAACATATGCAATTGTTTAAACAATATTTCACAAACAATAATAAAATTAGTTTGATTTTTGTGGAATTAAAATATTAGAATACAACAAAATATAGAGTAAGAAAATAATATATTAGTATTATATATAAATAAAATAATATATAAAGGTACATTACACTTCTATATGCAAAAAAAATTTCAACTTGCTCTCTGCTTTATTTTCAGTCCTGTAACATTTTGAAAAAATGAATTGTTTTTGCGAAAGCTGGATTGCAAAATTTATTTTGCAAAATCTATTGAACCGATCTTAATGCAATTTAAAATGTTCCTTTACTGTATCATAAAGTTTTTCTGGGTGAAATATGAAGGTCATAAGTGTAGCATAAATGGTTGAAAAACGTAAAATGCGAATACTTGTTTTTGTATGGTTTTTTTCGCAATTATTGCTATTTTGCAACAAGGGTGACTATTTTGTTCAACTTTTAACCAATTCTATATTGTAGGAAATTTAATTACGCAACTTTTATATTAGTACATCTTTTCTCGGAAATGAATACTTTTAAAGTTATAATCAAAAAACCAAGAAAAAAATCGAATTTTTCCTTCATTTTTTTACATTTTAATTATTTAAACAATGTTCCGGACCTTTTTGAGAGGGAGGATAACTCAAATATTATTATTTGAGTTATTTTCAAACAATTTCTGCAAAAAAATTTGAGTCACTTCTCAACGTCCATCTCAAAACAGATGGGCCCTGGACTATAAATAAACTGATTTAAATTCAATTCATCCACTAAACGTTTATTTAATAACGAAATTTCTGATCCCGTATCAATGAGTTCTGCACCTTTCTTCCTTTAATAAAACCATCAACCAAAACTAAATTCAATTTTTGATGTTCTGCTCTATTTTCCGTTAATTTAATAAATTCGCGTGGATGACAAAAAATTCCGGGTTTGCTGTGGTTCTTATTTAGTGGGCGCCTTCGTGAAAAGACGAACCGTGAGATCTGTTGTCTACTGGTATTTATCATTTCGGCTCTCTTCTTCATATTCATTGCGTTCTGTTATTATATGATTTACCTCTCTTCTTTGTGGTCTATTGTTTCCAAAACCATTTCGGTCATCTCTGTTGTTATGGTATTACCCGCTCCTATTATTGTTGTGATAATTTTCCATGTTTTCTTGATTTGCTACTGGTCGGTTGTGATTATACAGTGAGCACGTAAAGGTTGGAATAAATTCATTTTCTCGAGAATGGACGATTTTGGAAAAAAATCCCGAAACAAGCCAATTTTTATTTTTAAATTTCGACTTTTTGGCATATATATCATACTAGTGACGTCACCCATCTGGGCGTGATGACGTCATTTACGATTTTTTTAAATGAGAATCGGGGTCGTGTGATAGCTCATTTGAAAGATAATTCAATTCTCTATTCAGTAATATAAACATTAACATAATTATTTATACAGGGTGTCCAAATTTTTTTTTGAATTAAATTTATTGACATAAAAAGAAGAATGTGTGTAATTTATTTAACTCAAAATACATTTTACTCCTATCAGAAAACAGGAAATAATGTTTATTTGACAAATAAATATTGTTTTTGCTTAAATTCAGTATTAAAGAAGCCACCCACCTGCTTCCTCTTGACAGTTTGAACATTTAATTTAAGCGAAAAGCAATGATTATTTTTCAGATAAACTTTTTTTCGGTTTTTTGAGAGCAGTAAAATGTATTTTGAATTAAATAAATTACTTGCATTCTTCTTTTTATGTCAGTAAATTTAATCCAAAAATTTTTTTTGGACACCCTGTATAAATAATTAAGGTATTGGTTATATTACTGAATAGAGAATTGAAATACCTTTCAAATGAGCTATCACACGATCCCTATTCCCATTTAAAAAAATCATCGATGATGTCATCACGCCCAGATGGGTGACGTCACTAGTATGATATATATGCCAAAAAGTCGTAATTTAAAAATAAAAATTGACCTGTTTCGGCATTTTTTTCCAAAATCGTCCATTCTCGAGAAAATGAATTTATTCCAACCTTTACGTGCTCACTGTATATGTGTTACTATCTCTATTTTGTCTAAGATGTTCAGGATTGTCCCTGAATCGGTTCTGTCCAAAATTATTATTAAATTGACCATGTGGTCTATTGAAATGGTTGTTATTTTGGAATCTATTCTAATTCTGTTCATTATGTGGTGTTGTTTGATTCCTATCGTGACTTTTCCGCTCCTTTATTTATTTTCTACGTGCTTCTCGCACTTGTAAAAATTGGCATAGGCTGTCTATATCATGATACATAGTTTTGTAGCGTCACATGATATTCCATGGTTTCATCAAAATGACGCGCTATTAACTCTACCAATTGTTCTTGTGAACAGTTGTATTCTAGATGTTGTGCATTGTTATAAATTTGTGGAGCGTATCTCTCTTCTGATATTCATTTCCTTTCATCGAACTTTCCATTTTGTAATTCATTATTAATTTCCGTCTGTTTTGTTTTTCCCCAAAAACATTTCAAAAATTTCCTCTCAAAATCCATCCATGAGACTAATGTGTTTTCCTTGCTTTCGAACCACAGTGATGCTCCATCCGTTAAATAACTCCTGATTGCTTCTTTGCAATTTGATTAGATATTTATCACCTGAAGTGATATGTGCCATGATAATCGAAAGAATCAAGAATGAAATAGATGAATACATAATAAAAGTAACCGTCCCTCATATATACCATACTCGTGACGTCATCCATCTGGGCGTGATGACGTCATCGATGATATTTTTAAATGAGAATAGGGGTCGCAAAATAGTTTATTCGAAAGATTATTTAATTCTCTATTCACTAATATAAACATTAACATAATTATTTATACAGGGTGTCCAAAAAAAATTATTAATTAAATTAATTGAGACACAAAGAAGAATGTATGTAATTTATTTGGAACCGACTAAAATATTAACAATTTTCTTTCATAACAAATGGAACAGTCCATTTATCATTAGGTACTCCCATTAAAGGGGAGGCCGTATACTCGTATAAACCTTTTTAAAGTTGTTAATAAATTATTGATTTCAAAATATACTTAAATTGTATTTTTGAGCATCTTATTTATTTTATATAATAATTAAATTCACTATCAAATGTCATTTATATTTTATTAATGATTAATTTAAAATTTAGTTTGACATTCACGAAGTGTCAAACTCAAATTTAAATAACCTATGCTTTGCTTAACAAATTCAGATTAAACAAGCTGAAAATGCGAGCATTATCATAACGAAAACTTTGTTTATATACGTATTTAAATTCATAATATGGAAAATTGCTATTACGAAAAGTTGTTTAGAATTAAAAATTATGATTTAATGTGCAAATATATCATTCTAATTTAAATGTTGTGAACTACACTGCGCGTCATAGAAAACGGGCACCCCAAAAAATGGGTCATTTTTCATGTCTCGTATCTCGTAAACCTGTGGTCCGCTTTTTTTTTCAATATCTTATAGCTTTATTTTTTAACAATATCGCTGTATATAGTAATAATGTTGTTGCTAAACAGGTAAATTTTCATTGCATACCTACCGGGTGTACCAATCAAACTGTGTTTTTTCCTTAAAGTTTGCAACACCTTGTGAAATATTCTAGTATTTATCAAACACTGAAATTAAAGCCCTACAATAGCCTCAGGTTTTCTTAACATTCTGTTTCATGATTCATTCGCTTATGTTGGATAGTACAAAAGTTATTAGGTACTTTAATAATTAGACATGGCCTTTATCAGTACAGGGTGTTTCTAAATGCGAGAACCAGTGCGACAAACTTTAAGGGGTAATTCTGCACTAAAAAATAATGACAGTTTGCTCGACAATCGTATGCCCGCAAATGCTTCGTTGCCGAGATACGGAATGTTGAATTTTTACTTACAAACTGACGATTTATTTACTCCTTAAAAATTGGTTGAGATATGCAAATAAAATTTGGTGTGTTTCATGACGTAGTTATTGCACATTTTTTGACATACAATTAAAAATTTTATATTCTCCATTGGCGTGCATACGTGAATATAAAATTCTTAATTGCATGTCAAAAAATGCGCAATAACTATTTCTTAAAATCCACCAAATTTCATTTGCATATCTCAACCGGTTTTAATGCAATAAATAAATAGTCGGTTTGTAAGAAAAAATTCAACATCCTGTATCTCAGAGGCGAAGCACTTGCGGACATATGTTTATAAAGCAAATGGTCATTATTTTTTCATGCAGAATTACCCCTTAAAGTTTGTCGTACTTATTTAGAAACACCCTGTACTGATGAAGAACATGGCTTGTTGTTAAAGTACCTAACTTTTGTATTATCCAATATAAGCGAATGTATCAATAAACAGAATGTTAAGAGGCTATAGTTGTATTTTAATTTTAGTATTTTATAAATGCTAGAATTTGCCACAGGGTGTTGCAAACTTTGAGGAAAAAACACAGTTTGATTCGTACACCCGGTATACAATCAAAATTTACGTGTTTAGCAACAATATTATTACAGCGATATTGTTAAAGAATAAAGCTATAAGATATTGAAAAAATTACTTAAATCGGACGACAGGTTTAGGAGACACTTGACATCAAACATGACCCATTTTTTGGGGTGCCCGTTTTCTATGACGCGCAGTGTATAAAGATACTTTATATTTTTTATATACCTGGTATAAAATTATTAAAATTTGATTCGTGATAGTTGCATGATAAATCTTAGACCAAGAAGAGCTTTTTATGAAGAATAACTTTTCTTCGTCAAATTAAAAATACAAGATTTATAAGTAAAAATGATGTTGGTATCCATAATTTGAGAAAATTCGTCAAATATTATAATTTTTTATTCCAAACAACATTTTAAGAACAATTTTCAAATATTGTGAAATACATAATACATAAAGATACTTTTTACTGATGAATTGTAGTAGTACTTATGGAACAGTCTATTTATCATTAAAGGGGAGGCCGTATACTTACTCGTACAAAGCTTTTGAAAGTTATTAATACATTATTGCTTTCAAAATATACTCAAATTGTATTTTTATACATTTATTACACATATTTATTATTTTATATAATAATTAAATTCACTATAAAATGTCATTTATATTTTATTAATAGCTAAATAATTTAAAATTTAGTTGGACATTCACGAAGTGTCAAACTCAAATGTAAATAATAACATTTGCTTTGCTTAACAAATTCAGATTAAAAAAAGTAGCCTACTTCCTAATCAAAGATTTCAGCTGACGTTAGTGCCTGGTAGGAAATAACCGGATTGTGACGTCACATTTTAGATTTTGAGGTCGATTATCTCGAAGACGGTTAGAGATATCGAAATGCCGTTTTCAGATTTGGATTCAGAAGACAAAACTGCATAAGAATCCATCGATACATCTGCTCTAAGTATTGCAGGAGCGGCAACGCAATAACACACAGACTTTTGCAAATTTATAAACGAAAAGTTTTCGTTAAAAACTAGCCTACTTACTAGCAACGATTTCAGCGGACGTTTAGTGTGTCGGCAGAAAATAAAAGGATTGTGACGTCACCTTTTAGATTTTGAGGTCGATTATCTCGAAGACGGTTAGAGATATCGAAATGCCGTTTTCAGATTTGGATTCAGAAGACAAAACTACATAAGGATCCATAAATCTGCTCTAAGTATTGCAGGAGCGGCAACGCACGAACGCACAGACTTTGCGAATTTATAAACAAAAAGTTTTCGTTGAAAATCGACCTGTTTCGGGATTTATCTCTAGAGTCGCCCATTCTCCAGAAAATAAATTTATTCCAACTCAAACGTCCTCACTGCATAAGCTCTCCATCAATGCACGAAATTATTTACTCTTCTTTTACCCTTGTTAATCTAGGACTATTGAATCAAAGCTACAAATAATCTTCTAATAGTAAGAACAAGTTCTACCGAAGCTGCCTTTATAGCTGGAGTTTCGCCTGTAGGACTCGCATTGAAACCATCGAGGCCGCTGATTTTATTGAATACTACCTTTCCAAATCTGTAATACACCTTGAATGCCTCATGATACATGAGGCTAGCAACCTTACCAAGAAACCTTTGCTTTTACTTTTTTGCTATTTAAACACTGATGTCCTCTTTGCTCCGCTATGGAGCTATATGATTTATAATAATAATAATCATCATCATCATAAGTGGCGTTACAGCTCTTTATGGGCCAAAGTCTTCTTCAGAACAATCCTCCATTCGTCCCTGTCTCTGGCAACTCTTCTCCATGCTCTAATTCCAATAGATTTTAAATCAGTTTCTATGTTGTCTTGGTACCTAAGTCTCGGTCTTCCTCTTGCTCGTTGTCCTATCGGCCCTCTTCGGTCAAAAACTTTTCTGACTTATGGCATCTTCCTCTCGCCTGATTACATGACCTATCCATCTAAGGCGTGCTACCTTAATGAATTGTACAACGTCAGGTTCTCCAAAATTTCTATTCAACTCAAAGTTGTAACGCCTGAGCGACAAACCTTGTTTTTTTATGCCACCATATATTCGTCTTAGAATTTTTCGCTCAAAACGTTTGAGTATAATAATAATAGGCCTTGAAATATGCTGCCAATGTTGTTAATGATGCTTGATAGTGTAGACTAGAACTTGCGCATCCTTCCCAATCTTCCGATTTTTCACAACAAGTCGTCAAGTGAAAAAAAAAATTGGAAAAGTTACTTTTTACTTTTTATATTCGAGATAGCGTATATTAGACAAGGCGAAAGCGGCGGGTTCTTTGGAGAAAATATTCTCATGAGATTTTTTTGCATAATCACATTCGTGAGACATTCCAGAATAAGATTCAAGAAGTCGCCCACGCGAAAAGTGGTCCAAATTTTTTTAAACAATTTTTTTTAATCGAATTGCAAAAATCAATATTTTTGGCCGAAACAAATTATTTTTAGGTTTTTTTGGACCATTCTGGATAAAAGAGGTCTGTTATAATTTTTCTCTAAAGTTAATCGTTTTCGAGGTAAAAGCATTTTTAAATTGAAAAAAAAACGAAAAATGGCGATTTTCAAGGCTTAATAACCCGGTTAAAAGTTATTACTATGAAAGTCAGAAAGTAACTAAATCAAAGTTTAAAGCCACCCTACAAGATCCTGAGGAAATTTTTGTCATTATTTGATTACTAAGCTGTTATTTTTAAGTAAAATAATGAGCGCCATGCACGTATTAGGCGGCCGTCCATGATGAGTGCGAAAGAGATGCCATTCAGGCAGTCCAACGGCGAATCTCACTCGCACTCACATTTACAGCCGCGTCAATACAATCTTACCATTCATTATTAATAATTAAAAATAACAGCTTAGTAATAAATGAATGACACAAATTTCTTCAGGATCATGATGGGGGGCTTTATGTTTGATTTAGTCACTTTCTGACTTTCATAATAATCATTTTTAACCGAGTTATTAAGTCTTAAAAATGGCCATTTTCGCGTTTTTCAAATTTTAAATTGCTTATAACTCGAACACGATCAACCTTAGAGAAAAATTATAAGAGACCTTTTCCATACGGAATGGTCCGAAAAATCTAAAAAAAAAATCCGAGCCAAAAATATTAATTTTTGCAATTTGATTAAAAAAAATTGTTTAAAAAGATTTGGACCACTTTTCGCGTGGGCGACTTCTTGAACCTTATTCTGGGTGTCTCACGAATGTGATTATGCAGAAAAATCTCATAGGAATATGTTTTCCAACGAACCCGCCGTTTTCGCCTCATCTATATAGATGGTCTTATTAAATTCAGTGAAAAGTAGTTCGCGATATCGGATGTAATGTTATGAGACTGTCACAAATGGAAAAAAATATTAGTGAAATGTGGCGTAGTACTAAAAGATAAGAGTCCATAAGAGAATATATAGAAGATAAGAAGAATAAAAAGAAGTTATCAATTACTATTAATCAATGTCAATAATGACAGATTGTCTATACAAGTATAATAGAAAATTACTTGGAAAATTGATTAAAGTTTAAAATAAAATTTAACGTAAAATTAAAAAAAGTAAGACCTACCTCATGTAAAATGTCCAATACGAAATCTAAATCATGTATAAGCCAATACTTAAAAAGTAGAGAAAATGTCATAAAAGAGGAAATTCAGTGTGCAATTGGAAATAATTTGGAACTTAACGAGAAGGAAAATGTTGTTAATGAATATATTATGAAACAGAAATATAAAGAACTAGACGAAGGTTTTCTTGATCCGCATAATTTTTCACCCGGCAATCATTTTTTTAAAGTTAGAGGTAAACTAGAGAATTCTAAAGTTTTCGAATTTATCAGAAAAATACCAAAAGGTGCATCCTTACATTCTCATGATACTGCGATGGCTTCAGGAGAATATCTATACAGCCTTACTTTTAGAGACAACTTATATGGATGTGCTAAAGATAGAGGTTGGACTATGCAATTCTTTCAAGAACCACCATCATCAAATTGGAAACCTTTATCACAACTAAGAACCAGCGGAACATTCGAAAGCTTTCTTAAATCCAAATTAACTTTAGTTTGTGATAACCCCGAAGTAAAATATCCTGATTTAAATACTGTGTGGAGTAATTTTCAAAATTTATTTATTAATTTAGAAAAGTTGATTTGTTATAAGCCTATTTTTAAAGAATACTTTTACCAAGCTTTAAAAGAAACGTATGAAGATAATGTCAAATATATTGAATTTAGAGGTTACTTACCTACTGTATACGATTTGGATGGAACCGAATATGGTCCTTGTGAAGTTGTTGGTATGTATGATGAAGTAAGAAAGCAATTTAAGCAAGACTATCCTGATTTTTTCGGATGTAAATTTATTTTTGCGCCACATAGAATGGTTGATAAAACAGTAATGGACAATTATGTTAAAATTTATAAAGAAATCAAGGCACAATACCCTGAATTTGTAATAGGATTTGATCTTGTTGGCCAGGAAGATTTAGGATATCCCTTGACATATTTTATACCCCAACTTTTAGAAATGAAAGAATTTGGCTGTAAGTTTTTCTTCCATGCTGGGGAAACACATTGGAATGGACAATTGACTGATCAAAATCTAGTAGATGCAATCTTGTTAGATACTGTTAGACTCGGACATGCGTTTGCTATATTGAAGCATCCTGTCTTAGCAAAAATCGTCAAAGAAAAAGGTATTGCCATAGAAGTGTGCCCTATATCTAATCAAGTACTTAAACTTATAGATGATCTACGAAGCCATCCAGCATCTATTTTAATTGCAAACAATTATCCTGTTGTTATTGGATGCGATGACCCGTCATTTTTTGGAACAAAAGGTATCAGCTATGACTGGTATGTAACTTTTATGGCGATGTGTCATCGAGACAGTGATCTTCGATTGTTAAAACAATTGGCTATAAACTCTTTAGATTATAGTGCATTGGAAGGTGAAGAAAAAGTGAGGGCAAAACAACAGTGGCAGAATGAATGGACAATGTTTATCGAATCATTCTAAATTCATACAATCCTTTAAATAGATACATATTTACATATTAAAAGTTTCCGTAATCTTCTTAAAACCTGTTTTATCATTGCTAAACTATTTATCTCAAATATTACTTAACTGCAATATATTAAGAGCGTTCGCAAGTACCTGTCGGCGACTAGTCGTTGACAATGGCAGCTAATCTGGAAAGCTCAACGTAGGTGGCGCTCGTGTAGTTGGAGGTCACGTCAACTTACGTCAACACTTCAAATCAATATATTTCCAAGTAAATATTGCATATTTGTTTCGCTGTGTGAATTAAACTCGAGAAAATAAAATCCCTCAATGTTGTGCTATGCATTTGTGCTTATCGAGAACATCAAGACACAGGTTTCTCAAAGATATTCTGAAGAGAAAAAAATGGATTGTAGCAATAAGAAGGGATACATATGTGCCGACTATAAACGCACGTATCTGCAATAAACATTTTGTTGAAACAGATTACGTATTGCCTCTAGATTCGACTGTAAAAAATAGAATACTTCACTATAAAATTCAGATCAAAATTTATTATAAACGCACGGATTAAGATATGCAATTTTATATAGACATTCACACTGTTGCCACATCTACAATCGCTTTTTATGGAGTGAACATATAAAAAAAAATTATATTTGAAGCAATAATAATAATATAGAAAAATGTGAAATACTAATTTTAAATAATTTTAAGTTCTCAATATTTTTTAGGGACTAAAACATAACCTGACGAAACCTAACCTAGCGTCATCGAAAATAATATAAAAAAGTTAATAACTGAATTTTAGTGACATATAAAATATCTTTAAAATATGCTTTAAAATGACTAAAACATATCCTGATCAAACCTAACCTATTCGAAAATAATATAAACAAGTTAATAACTTAAAATTAAGGAATTGTAGATTTTTGAAAACGTCACAGTTGACAGTTTTTAATTTTTGCTAAAAAAACCTCATCAAACCTAATTTAGTGTGAAAACAGTTGTTAATTCTTGTTAATTTTTTATTTATCGTTGATAAGAAGTCGAGGTCCGCTGGGATGAACAGCCTCGGCTTCTTTTCGCAGTGAATATCTGTTGTGAATTTTGTTGTGTTTGACATTTGATTTTTTGGAAGAAAACTTAAAAAAGACAAATCTGTGATTATCGTTCGAGGTGAACGGACGACTCATCCAAAGGGTAAGGGCCAAAACTATCTATATTTCCCTGTTAATTTCTAATTTGCATCGACTGGCATAGATTTTAAATTCGTCAATCTGCCGCATAAGATGGAGGAAGAAGTTCCTCCCGATCCTCCTCCACCACCTGACCCTCCTAATAAAATCAACCAACATGAATGTCAATCTCAACCTCCAATTATTCAGAAAAGTCTTAAAGGAAAAAAACAAATACTATTTTCGGAGACCGACATAGGTCCTTATGAAGTATTTGTCCAGGGTCAGGATAAAAATATTGGAGATTACCACGTGTTAAGTATAGCTAAATCTATTTCTGTTTTAAAAATTAAAGACATCACGAAAATCAGTAGAAAAGGTAAAAACAGGATAGGGGTATTATTTGCCACTAGAAAAGCAGCCAACGATTTCGTTGTGAGGAAAGATTGGGAAGCCCTAGGGTATGACGTGTTCATTCCATTTCATCAGATTTCTTGTAGGGGTATAGTAAGGGGAGTTAATAAAAGATTCACAGAGGAAGAAATAAAGGAGGCATCAGAAACCAACTTGGCTTTATGTAAGATATTAAGTGTAAAGCGAATGAACCGGAGAGTACAAGTGGATTCAAAGGTTGAATTTGTCTCCACGGGAACTATTAGCATAACTTTTTCAGGAAAAACTATTCCTAAAGAAATTTCCATATATCAACTACCAATGAGGGTCACACCATTCATCAGCCCTGTTCTTCAATGTGGAAATTGCTTACTTTATGGCCATTCTACGAACCAATGTAGAGGAAAAAAGAAATGTGCTAGATGCGGAACTTCTCATGAGGATTCTTCATCTAATACGTGTACAAAATATTGCATTTTCTGCAAATCTTCTGACCATGAATCAAATAGTCGTAATTGTAGAGAGAGAGTCAGACAAAAAGATATTAAGGATCTAATGTCCTTTTCTAATCTATCTTTCTATGAGGCAAGTCAGCAGGTTCCTAGGATCCATAATATTTCATCTTTAAACATAAACGATTTCCCCCCCTTACATAGCGATCAGAATAATTCTAATGGCATCTTACCACAAGAGAGGAGGTCTGCAGCCTCAGCTCAATATTCAAAACCTTTTAGTCAAGTCACTCAATCTCCACCAAAAAGAAGAAGACCTTCAATACAAGAAAATACAGGTTATGATAAAATCTCCCACCAAAGACTACTTATTAATCCATCAGGTAGAAGAATAAATGAGCCTTCGACTTCAAAATTCAATCCTGCTCACTCTGATTCTCAAATCACTAACTCACAATCTTTATCCCAACTTCATTTGGATTTCAATCAGGCCATGTCTATGCTGAACCAATCTCACAGGGAGCTCGTCATGACCTTCATTGGGGACTTAATAAACTCAAAATCATACTCCATTCCTTACAATATGGCAGATCTAAAGACTAGCATAAACAAAAGTGTATCACCTTTCAATACAAATGTAAACCAGGGTCGGAGGGGAATTGAGGATCTCGAGCCTGAGGATTCGAGATCTTTTGACTCCTTGGTCTAGCAAACATACTCTTTATAATGAATCCTAACACTCCGATAACTATTATTCAGTGGAATATACGTTCGTATAACACTAATTCTGACAATCTAAAAATCCTTATAAAAAACCTTAACCCAGATATAATCCTTATTAGCGAATCTTGGCTCTCAAACCAACATGTTATAAGATGTAGAGGGTATCAAATAATCAGAAAAGATCGAGAGGATGGCTATGGCGGATTAATTACTCTTATCAAAAATAATATTGATTATAGGGAAATTCAAATTGCCAATCCAGGCTTCAATCATGATGTCCAATTCCAACTCACATTTCTCCCTAACTTTAATTTGAATATTCTTAATATATACTGTCCACAAGACAACTCTATCTCCAAATCCAACTGGTTTTCCCTTGTTAAATTACTTAATAAGCCATTTTTAATCATGGGTGATCTAAATTGTAATCATAAGGCATGGGGTAGTTCTAGAGACAGTCACAATGGTAGGATTATTTTTGATTCTTTGGAGGAACTTGAGCTAGTATTTCTCAATGATGGGTCCCCAACTAGACTGGTGGCCCCAGGAGGCAGTAAGTCGGTAGTAGATCTAACAATGGCATCAGTCGATGTGGCAGCCAGTGTGGGCAAGTGGTCCACTATTTCAGATACTGGAACTAGTGACCACTTCCCCATAATATGTCAGATAGGTGTATGTCCTCAATCTCCCCCGCATTCATGTAAAAGAAGAAATCTAAAGAAAGCTGATTGGTCTACTTATCATAACAATTTAAACAGCATTTTCTTAGCTTCTCCCAGGGAAGATTACGAATTTTTTACTAACTCCATATCATCGGTAGCTGATGAAACAATACCTTGGCTTCACCCTCCTAATAATTCCAAATACCACATTCCATGGTGGGATGACTCATGTGCTGAAGTCGTCTCTGCGAGAGTGTCTGCCTTAAAAAAATTTAAAAATATCCCCTCAATGGAAAACTATATCGAGGCTAAAAAGAATATAGCCAAATCAAGAAAATTCCTAAAATCAAAACGTAAAAATAGTTTCAGACTATTTTGCAGTAAATTAAATAGAAACACTCCTCTAAAAGTTGTGTGGGAGAAAATTAATAAGGTATCGGCTTCGAAACCTTCAATATATACACAATTGCCCTCTACTCCTATATCCCACGAAATTCTATGTTGCTTAACCCCCCTTTCTGCTGTCAATAAAGTATTGGTTAGATCTCCTCAAGCCCTAGAACCGCCATTTGCTCTCGACGAGTATCAGAACTCCCTCTCAATTAAATCTGACTCGGCTCCTGGTTTGGATCAGATTTCCTACTCAATGTTAAAAAATCTTCCCGTTGTTGGATCTTTGTTATTAATTCAACTTTTCAATGAAAGTCTTAAAACGGGTATAGTTCCTGTTCAGTGGAAACAATCAGTAATTTTACCTATAATCAAAATAGATAAAGATTGTAATAATCCGTTAAACTTTAGACCAATAGCGCTTTCTTCATGTGTAGGCAAAATGCTCGAAACTCTTATAAAGAATAGAATAGAGTGGATTGTGGAACATAATAAGATTTTTAATCCACTACAACTAGGATTTAGAAGGGGTAGAGGTTGTACGGAATGCCTTACATACCTCACCTCAACAATTCAAATAGGCTTCGCTCAAAATCAATACACTGTTGGCATATTTCTAGATATCTCTTCTGCTTATGATAATGTCAATATATCACTCTTGTATTCCAAATTATTAAAGTATAACATTCCAACCCAACTGGCTAATTTGATTTTCTGCCTTCTAAATGATAGAGAGCTATTTGTCAAAGACAAACTGGGACAAACCCATGGCCCAAGAAAATCAAGTCTGGGACTACCCCAAGGTTCCCCATTAAGCCCTATCCTCTTCAACCTATATTGTCTTTCCCTGTATAATTTAATCCCCTCTTCATGCAAACTAATTCAGTATGCAGACGATTTGGTTCTTCTGATTAGAGGGAGTGATATTAATGAATTGGTAATTAATGTAAATAAATTATTGATTCAGATGGAATCATGGTTGCTAGACCACAATTTAAATCTGTCTAAGAACAAATCTTCTGCAATATTATTTACAAAAGGAAACACGAAAATCTCTCCCCCTAACGTAATATTTTGTAACCAGAATATTGGTTGGGTGGATTCAGTCAAATACCTGGGGGTAAATATTCAAAAAAACTTAAAGTGGAATTCATATGTAAACTCAATAGAACTAAAAGTAAATCGTGGCCTGAATGTGATGAGAGCTCTTTGTGGGACTTATTGGGGAAGTGATCCAAAAACCTTACAAATTGTACACAATGGTCTGATTCAGAGCCATCTGGACTATGGCTGCCAGGTAATTTTCGATTGTCCAACTTCCTTAATTAAAAGATTGGAGAAACTAAAATACAAAAGTATCCGAATTATAACTGGATGCATGAAATCTACCCCTATTCATGCTCTCTTAAGTGAAAGTGGTCAGATCTCGCTTAAATCTAGATGGGAATGGCTTAGCTCTAAATTTATATTAAAAAATTTAATGTTAATTGGCAACCCAATTATTTCCGCTCTCGACCTGTTAGACTTGGCAATTCAAAGGAACCAAAATCATTGGAAAAACAGAAGTATTCCATTTCTAGTGCTTTTAAAAAACAAATTTAAAAGTACTTATCCCAACTTATATTTAAGTGACTTATACCCATGCCATAACTTTGAACTAGACCATCAATTATCAACAATTCCAATCATAAATATCCAATCTAATCGTTCAGATGAACTTGCCTCAGTTCAACTCCAAAAAATAATTCTAAATAAACCTAGTCACACCAAATTCTTCACGGACGGCTCGGTTGATGATGAAGGATCAGCAGGCTTTGGTGTCTTTAGCCGAGAGATCAACTATTCTTATACCAGTAAACTACCTAAGTATACCCAAATATGTACGGCTGAGATTGTCGCAATTAATCATGCCCTCCAAATTATTTTGAAAAATGGGATTAAACAAGCAATCATCTGCTCGGACTCTAAAAGTGCCTTACAGAAAATAGGCAGATCAACCTATTCTATGGAAACAGAACATTCATCGTTCATGACCAAGAGAGGCATCACTGAAGCGAAAGAAAATAACGTTAATATTAGTCTGGCATGGATTCCAGGACACTCGAATATTAAAGGGAACATGGTGGCTGATAAACTAGCTAATATAGGTAGAACCTTAAATGTAGCTGCTGATATCACTCTTCACTATTCCAACTTTCTACCAGACATCAAGCATTCCATCTGGAATCGGTGGAAGCAAGAATGGCAGGGGAAAAATCGAAATAATTCATTTTACTCTAAAATTGTAGGTCAGATAGATAAACTCCCCTGGTACCACAATTTTGCATACCAAGACAGAAGACATATAACCACCATTATTAGAATGAGGACAGGTCATTGTGCTACTCCAGTTCACCTATTCAGGATAGGAGTAAAAGATGACCCATATTGTGACTGTGGCCGAGTTGGGTCCTTAAATCATCTGATTTTTGAGTGCCCTATAAATATGTCACCCAATTTTGACCTATATAAAGAATTAGCCAAGACAAATATCCCTACTCCCATTGAAATTTGCCTACTTATGTCCAACCTTAATCCACGTAGGATTAACCTGATCCTTAAATTCCTTAACTTAGCCAAACTTAATTTATAAATTAATCAATTCCCAAATTTGAATTAAAAAAATTAAGAAGATAAAGATATAAAAAGATATTGGACCTCCAAATGATAAAAGTCTTAACCCTTATGGTATAATATTGCCTTTCCTGTAGGGACTGTCTGGCCCTATACGAAGATGTTCCTGCTAATATATATTTAAAAAAAAAAAAAAATTGAGGCTTTAACATATATATTTGGAAATATTCGACTGCCCAGAGCAAGACAAGAGTATTTCCCTGGTGTAAGCTGGGCGAATTATCCCGAGGGATATAACCCAATAAAGGAAGAAGAAGAAGAAGAACTTAAAATTAAAGTGACCTAGTAGGTACCATTCAAATATTCTTTAGTGACTAAAACATAACCTGATCAAACCTAACCCTAAATTTTTCTAATTTCATCTTAAATTTAAGGTCGCTTTTCACGTAGACAAACACCCAAATAATTGTACTTAATTAATTTAACACATTCTATATTTCCATAAGGAATTATAATTTTTTTAAATAAGACAACATTGCACAATCGACTGCGCTCAACCCATACTTAAACCAAATTTACACCAAATGCGCAACTGTCATGGTAGTCCTGTCGCCAGGGGGGGTACAACG
Organism: Diabrotica virgifera virgifera; assembly: GCF_917563875.1. Classification (NCBI taxonomy): domain Eukaryota; kingdom Metazoa; phylum Arthropoda; class Insecta; order Coleoptera; family Chrysomelidae; genus Diabrotica; species Diabrotica virgifera. The sequence goes on from NC_065443.1 coordinate 190,407,962, forward strand.
GCCTTCTTAATTCAGATGGACTTACCCAAGTTTTTTATGTATTTTGGCCCGTAGAACACGAATTTTTTGGGTAACAGTTGATCCGGATGTCGATAAGATTGTTATAAACAAAGAAGTTGAGGAATTACATAACAGCGATTTCTCGCAAAACAAAACATTTTTTTGTATTTTTTGGGTCATTCTAACCAAAAAATGTTCCTACAAGTTTTTTCGTAGGATGCATAGTTTTCGAGATAAACGCGGTTGAACTTTCAAAAAATCGAAAAATTGCAATTTTTGAACCCGAATAACCTTTGAATAAGAAATAAAATAGCAATTCTGCTTACCGCCTTTAAAAGTTTGAGTCAAATTATATCTGTTTTGAATATTTGCATTGCTAAAAATTTATTTTTTGATTGTTAAAAAAAGCTTTAAACACATAGTGTTTCCCGTGCCTAATACATGCGTTTTAATGCATGCTACGTAGAAATAGCCTCGTTTGCACTATTACCTCTTCTACCTACTCGTTCGATTTTAAATGAGAAATCATTAAAAACATCACTCAAGCACTAGGTGTTTATAGCTTTTTTTAACAATAAAATAATAAATTTTTAGCAATACAAATAATTAAAACCGATATAATTTGACTTGAACTTTCAAATGCGGTAAGCAGAATTGCTATTTTATTTTTTAATCAAAAGTTATTCGGGGTCAAAAGTTGCAATTTTTCGATTTTTTGAAAGTTCAACCGCGTTTATCTCGAAAACTATGCATCCTACGAAAAAATTTGTAGGAACATTTTTTTGTTAGAATGGCCCAAAAAATACAAAAAAATGTTTTGTTTTGCGAGAAATCGCTGTTATGTGATTCCTCAACTTCTTGGTTTATAACAATCTTATCGACATCCGGATCAACTGTTACCCAAAAAATTCGTGTTCTACAGGTCAAAATACATAAGAAAAACTTGGGTAAGTCCATCTGAATACAGGAGGCCGTTGTACCCCCTGGCGACAGGACTATGGCGGCCACATTTTGAAAATATCACATTTTTAAATGAGATAAACACAAAAATTAATGCTGAGCGCACTTAATTGTGAATTTTAAATTGATAAAAAAGTAAGGCAGATCGCACATATCATATTATTCACAGTTGTCAGACTCGTGTGGGGAGCGAGTCAATATAGAAATAAAACATTGAGACGATGATTAATATAGTTTATCATTCGATAAGGGCTTCCTTTTTCCAGTAACTCTCGCATTCCTTCTAAATTCGTTTTTCAACGCACAAACAGTCTCCAAGATCCATATATTTCGGCCATAATTTATTATTTATTACATCGTAATCAAAAACACCATTATACAATGGTAGGGGAGCCCAAGCGGGGATTTTTGCAGTTACTCGAGCGCGTCAGATTATCATATGTGGAGAAACCTGGTACCCTGTAGATGTACCTCTACCATATATTGGCTCTTAACACATGTGAGTTCGTTAAGGGGGGCCCGAAAAAAAAAATCTATCCTTAAAAAAACTCGAAATTGTCAGATTAAGATAAGGTAAGTTAAGTACATGCAAAAGAGTGTATATTTCAAAAATCTGACGATTTGAGCCGGGCGTAAGGAAATGTGCGAGTCCCAAAGTTTCACAAGAAAAAAGCGAATATTTCGCGAAATGATCGGCATGATACCAAACACGACTTCCCATGGAGAGGGGTGGGGGGTAAATTTAATATTTTAAATACGAATCCCACGATATTTCGCGAAATGAACATCAGATCGAAAAACTGTAAAATACACTTATTCAATATTTTTGAAAAATCTATCGAATGGCACCAAACACGACCCCCCACGGAGGTGGGGTGGGGGTTACTTTAAAATCTTAAATGGGAACCCTCATTTTTTATTGCAGATTTGGATTCCTTACGTAAAAATAAGTAACTTTTATTCAAAACATTTTTTCGAATTATGGATAGATGGCGTTATAATCGGAAAAAACGATTGTTGGAAATGGAAAATTAAATTAAAAAATGGCAAGCGCCCACTAACATGGAAAACTTTACTTAACTTTTTTTGGTTTTAGGACCTACTCTTCACAACCCAATAGGTCCCCAAAGCGCTCGAGTGACTGCACATTTAGCATACTTTGCTCCCCTACCACAATCTTCACGAATACTCAAAACGTTGACCTCCAACTACACGAGCACCGCCAAGCGGGAGAAACGGCGTACATAGGTGCCATTTCTAACCTCACCTAGTATAAATAATACCGTTAAAAGATAAATAAACAAGGTATATTTACTTTTAATTAATATTAATAACTAATTATTAAATTATACTAGGTAAATATACCTTGTATATTTATCTATTAACGATAATATTTATAAAAAACTCTAACAAGAAGTAAAACCACTTCTATGTAAATTGGTATATTTATTAAAACTTAAAAATCCCAATGGATTGAATAAAAATGTCCAATTCAGAACGTTTTCAGACCTATCGGTCCATCATCAGTGAATGTGCATACTTGCTAAATAGCCCCAGAACCAAACAATGGTTGAATTTAAAATTCAATTTACATTATTTAAAAATAATATTAAACAGGCTAAACGCCGATGTTACAGGATATTGCCTATGGGAACATGGTGAAACCCTACCAAAACCTCAATCAACCATCTTAGGCCAACTTTGACTATAAAGTCTCTAAAGTCACTTTATAGTCAAAGTTGGCCTAAGATGGTTGATTGAGGTTTTGGTAGGGTTTCACCATGTTCCCATAGGCAATATCCTGTAACATCGGCGTTTAGCCTGTTTAATATTATTTTTAAATAATGTAAATTGAATTTTAAATTCAACCATTGTTTGGTTCTGGGGCTATTTAGCAAGTATGCACATTCACTGATGATGGACCGATAGGTCTGAAAACGTTCTGAATTGGACATTTTTATTCAATCCATTGGGATTTTTAAGTTTTAATAAATATACCAATTTACATAGAAGTGGTTTTACTTCTTGTTAGAGTTTTTTAACTATATGGTATACAGCCAACCTAGGGAACCTCCCTTTTAGATAATATTTATATTATTTTAAAGTCCGCATGCGATTTGGTGACAATTTGTCGCCGACAGTTACCCGCGAACGCACCTATTATTTATATCTAACATATACGGTGAGGACGTTTGAGTTGGAAAAAATTCATTTTCTCGAGAATGGGCGACTTTGGAGATAAATTCCGAACCAGTTCGAGTTTTATTTTTAAATTATAATTTTTTGGCGTATGGATCATACTAGTGACGTCATCCATCTCGTCATGACGTAATCGATGGTTTTTTTTAAACGAGAGTAGGGGCCGTGTGATAGCTCGTTCGAAAGGTTATTCAATGTCCTATTCACTAATATAAACACTAACATAATTATTTATACAGGGTGAAATGAAAATGAAAATGAGTTTATTCCAACTCAAACGTCGTCACTGTATATTATTCTAGTTTTCAGTCTTACTGTTTTTATATTATCTACCATTTTTAATATCTACCATTTTATTAATATGTATAAGGTACTAATTTGCTCTTTATTAAACGTAGGTACCCAACATTAATTTTATTTATGATAACTCCGCTATTATTAATTTTTCGAAAAAAAGTTATTGTTTATAAAAAGTTCTGCATGTTCTAAAAACTAAGGTTTAAAAATAAGGTATAAAATTTTATTAATTCTATACGGGGTATGTCAAAAAATATTAATTTTGCTCAAGAGTAAAGTACATACCTTTATTTTCCACAATATTGAAAAATTATTATTATAAAATGTTGTTCAGAATTAAAAACTATGTTTTAATATTGAATTACATCCTTTTAATTGAAATATTGTGAACTATTATAACGATACTTTACTCTCTAGCGAAATTCATATTTTTTGACATACCTCGCATAAAATTGATAAAATTTGATATATTTATTATTCTTGCGTTTTAGTTTTTAGACCATGCAGAATAGACCATGCTTTTTATAAAGAATCACTTTTTTCTTAATGAATAATAACGGAGTTATAATAGATAAAATTCATCTTAAGTATCTGAAATTTGAGAACACTTTTTATTTTTTTTTAATTAGAAGAATGTAATTACATATTATTATTAAAACATAATTTTTAATTCCAAACAACTTTTTATAATACCAATTTTCGATATTGTGAAATATAAAGATAGACACTTTACTCTTGAGCGAAATTCATATTTTTTGACATACTTCGTATACTATTGATACAATTTTATATCTTATGATTGCATTTTAGGTCTTGGACCATGCAGAGCTTTTATAAGGAATGCAGTTTTTAAACACTAATTAGAGCTTTTTTTAAAACACTAAAAGGTTTGATGAGTTTTCCCCAAATAATGCTTCATTTTTGCTTATTTCACGTTGAAATATTCGATTTGGCACTTTGCTTTTCTTGAATCCAAATACTGCCTGAGTACAATATGTTTTTAGTTTTTTTATATAAGCTACATTTTTGTTAAAAACATTGTTTTCGATAAAATACTTATTTTTTGAGTTATTTTCGTAAACCGTCTGAAAACGTGTCTTTTTGTTGTTAAAAAATAAACATTTTCATTCGTAAATAACTCGCAAAATATTGGCTTGATGAAAGAATTCTATATTACAAAAGTTGCTTATAAGTATCTATTTGATCTATTTCCGGACTTATCTTGAACGTATGTTTCCTCGCCCCCGAGAAGGGGTGACTTTCATCCCCAAGTAAAAGCAACCCTAAGCTCAAGTCAAATAATGAAGTAGAGGGTAAGAGGAACCTAAATCCAAATTTTCAGTAGTAATTGCACAAGAGTTCTAAAATTCTATATTAATTTTAGAGATCGAGTGCAATTTGTTGCGATTATTTCATGAATAAAACTGTTCAGATCCAAAATTTTATTGTAATATACAGGGTGTAACAAAAATACAGGTCATAAATTAAATCACATATTCTGGGACCAAAAATAGTTCGGTTGAACCTAACTTACCTTAGTACAAATATGCATACAAAAAAAGTTACAGCCCTTTGAAGTTACAAAATGAAAATCGATTTTTTCCGATATATCGAAAACTATTACAGATTTTTTAATGAAAATGGACATGTGGTATTCTTATAGCAGGAACATCTTAAAAAGAAATTATAGTGAAATTTGTGAACCCCATAAAAATTTTATGGGGGTTTTGTTCCCTTGAACCCCCCCAAACTTTTGCGTACGTTCCAATTAAATTATTATTGTAGTACCATTAGCTAAACACAATATTTCTAAAATTTCCCTCTTAGTACTTTTTCGAAAAGCTAGTTTTTATCGAGATATTTTGAATATCTGTCAAATCTACCACATATTTGTATACTGACAAGAGACCTGGTAGTAATATGAAAATTTATTTATAAATTACAGTTTGAGATATATTTTGAACTATATTAGAAAAGAAGCCATATCTCGATAAGAGGTGTATTATCGAAAAAAGACTAGGAGGAAAAAAAGTTTTAAAAACATTGTGTTTAACTAATGATACCGCAATAATAGTTTAATTGGAACGTACAAAAACATTTAGGGGACTTAAAGGCACAAAACCCCCATAAAATTTTTATGTAAATATATTAAAAAAGAAGCCGCAACTCGATTAAAACTGGTTTATCAAAAAAATACTAAGAGGCAAAAAAGTTTTAAAAACATTGTATTTAACTAATGGTACCACAACAATAATTTAATTGGAGCGAACATAAAAGTTTGGGGGGGGGGGGTTTAAGGGAACAAAACCCCCATAAATTTTTTATGGGGTGCACAAATTTTACTACAATTTCTTTTTAAGATGTTCCTCCCATAAGAATGCCACATGGCCATTTTCGACAAAAAATCTATAATAGTTTTCGATATATTGGAAAAATTCAATTTTCATTTTGTAACTTCAAAGGGCTATAACTTTTTTTGTAGGCATATTTGTACTAAGGTAAGTTAGGTTCAATCGAACTATTTTTGGTCCCAGAATATGTGGTTTAATTTATGACTTGTATTTTTGTTACACCCTGTATTTATGTAAGTACAAATTAGTAGTGTTAAACACACAGTTGATATAAAATATTTTACGGTTGAAAGTCATCACTTTTATAACTTATAAAACATTAATTGTCAAACCCATTTAGCGAAAAAGGTGCGAAAACGCACCATTTTTTGTAGATTTTTTTTTGACAATTCGTTAATTTTTTTTAAATCTTTGTAATTTTTAAGCAACCAGAAGATATAAGTGTAACTAAATTTAATTTTGTTTAATTTCCAAACTCATGCTCTCATCTCAAAAATATTTTCTAAATGTAATGTCCGACATTTTCAATCCTTCGACACAACTTTATTTTTACTGTAGTAATTTTATTGGCATAACACTTTTGTGGTCAAATAAATTAAAACAATATTTTTTTAACCTATTTGTACACCAATTGTTATAAAAATACAAAAAAAAATTTCTGAGTCATCAAATCTCGTGTTTGAAAATAATGGTTCGATAACGAACCATTGGCGGAAGTCGACATATAATCCTGTCTGATCAGGAATAAGTTCAAGGTGATGCACAGGCAGTAATTTGTTGGGATATTTCTTTATTATGTGTAAAAACACATATCCACTATGCTTGCGCTCCGAGCTCCTGCAACTGCTCTACATAGTGGACACGTTTGGCGCTCCCGGACTGTGCAATTGTGCACACTCTGCCTCGGCGCTCCAATCTGTGGCGGTTTTTATGTAAGGGAGCGCATACTGTATCGATTGGAGCAGTTGCAGGGAGCGCGGAGCGCAAGAAGTTCGTGAACATAGTGGATGGTTGGCGCTCTCGGACCATGCAACAGTGTGTACTCCGCCTCAACGGTCCAATAGGTGGCGGTTTATATGCAGAGGAGCACATGCATGTAGATGGGAGCAGTTGCAGGAGGCGCGGAGCGCAAGAGGTTTGTAAACATAGTGGATGGTTGGCGCTCCCGGACCGTGCAAAAGTGCGCGCTTTGCCTCGGCAGTCCTCGGTTTATATGTAGAGGAGCGCATGCCGTATCGATGGAAGCAGTTGGAGGGAGCGCGGAGCGCAAGAGGTTTGTAAACATAGTTTATGGTAGCCACTCCCGGGCCGTGCAACAGTGCGCGCTCCGCCTCGGCCTTTCAATTGGTGTCGGTTTATATGTAGAGGAGCGCATACCGTATCGATTGGAGCAGTTGCAGGGAGCGCGGAGTGCAAGAGGTTCGTGAACATAGTGGATGGTTGGCGCTCCCGGACCGTGCAACAGTGCGCCAACGACCGTGCGGCAGTGCCTCGGTGGTCCAATATTACGAACGTAGTGGATACGTACCTTTAGAAAGACGGGTATTCTGGTATTCAGTGTTTTGTTATAATCTAGGCTGGGGGGGGGGGGGTAGGAGGGGACTACATAAGGGAGGTTGTGTAGTGCTGTAGACAATATTAGACAATGTCGATTTGTCGAATTTATGCAACTGGCACAGTGCAAGATACAGGATTGGAAAGTATAAACTGGAAATATCTAAAATAATTTCCAAAAAAGATAGAGGGCCGTTCGACTTCGTTTTTAAAAAAGAAGCTGAAGAAGGTGTAGGCAATGTTCTAACCATACTATTTTTGTTTATCAAAACTTCCAGGTCCATTTACACTCTAAATGTTTTGAGACTTTTCACAAAAAATAAAATTGTGTGTTTCAATTTTTATATCTCATTTCCGCCAAAGGTTCGAAAACGAACCATTTTGTTGTGGTGACACCTGCCATTATCAAAGTGTAAAACAATTTTTTTACGAATGTTTAAGTTTATTTTACTCTAGTTAATCAAATATATTACATATTATTGCAGTATTTCTTTGCTTGGCGGTTAATGGGTTTTAATGTCACTGAATGTATTTTTCGTAGCAACGAAGGGCATCTGACGTAATACACTTGACGACTGGATATTACCAAAAATTATCAGTAGTAATTGCACAAGAGCTTTGAAATTATTGAATTTTTCCCGAGTGACACTTTGATAGTTTTAATTGAAATTATGTCAAAGTGTCACGAGAGCAAAAATTCTATATTAATTTCAGAGGTCGAGTGGTCGCAATTTGTTGCGATTATTTCATGAATAAAACTGTTCAAAACCAAAATTTTATTGTAATTTATTTATGTAAGTACCATTAAACACACAGTTTTTATAAATATTTGACGATTGAAAGTCATCACTTTTATAATTTTTAAAACATTAATTGTCATTAATGTCACTGAATGTATTTTTTCGTAGCAACGAAGGGCATCTGACGTAATATACTTAACGACGGGAGATTATCAAAAATTATCGATTTAATTCAGATTTCTGTAGCTTTCTATTGGTCAGAATCTCCTATGAATGAAATAATCAGTAGTAATTGCACAAGAGCTCTAAAATTCTATATTAATTTTAGAGATCGAGTGCAATTTGTTGCGATTATGTCATGAATAAAACTGTTCAAAACCAAAATTTTATTGTAATTTATTTATGTAAGTACAAAATTAGTACAATTAAACACACAGTTGTTATAAATATTTCACGGTTGAAAGTCATCACTTTTATAATTTTTAAAACATTAATTGTCATTAATGTCACTGAATGTATTTTTTCGTAGCAACGAAGGGCATCTGACGTAATATACTTGACGACGGGAAATTATCAAAAATTATCAATTTAATTTAGATTTCTGTAGCTTTCTATTGGTCAGAATCTCCTATGAATGAAATAATCGGGTATAATATCACAAGAGAGTGAGAATAAATTGAAAATAATGCGACAGTTTTTCGAAAATTTGTTGTCTGGCAATAGACACGAGAACCCTGCGGGCTCTCGTGTCTATTGCCCAATGACAACAAAATTTGAGTAAAAATGAAGCATTATTTTTTTATTTTTATTCTTACTGTCGTGTGATATTCGTAAGATTATTTTTTAATACGTATATTATGGATATTTTCTTAAATGTGACAGTTGTCAAAACTAGGAAACTGGTTGCCATTAAACAGAAACAATCTACTTAAAAATATTCTATCGGTAATTTTCTACAGTACATAATTCTCAGTATAATTTTAATCTGATTGGACAGAATTAAACATGTGATCCAATATCTTACTATACGATTGGAAGTTAAAATCATTAAAAAATAATCACCTTAATTTGCATTTCTGTAGCTTTCTATTGGTCAGAATCTCCTATGAATGAAATAATCAAGTAAATCCGTCGTGACGACGAAAATTACACTCCAAAACGGTCATTTACTGTGCTAAACGACAATCCACAATACTTGGTACATTTTTGTTATAAAAACCTACTAAGATGTTTATTAATTATCATTAACTGACTATGTACTTCTTTAAACTTTAACCACTGATGGGGTATGTCATACCTTGCCGAAAATATTTCTATTTTTTAACATTTCTAGAACACCATCTGTGTACCTTCAAGTGGTGTGTAATTGTACCAGCTCCCAACTACTGGACTACTGCAGTTTTAGTATGGTTTAGTATTTGAGGTACGTTGACGTAAAGTTTTCTTGCGGTATCACGTATCTTATGTCAGTGTTTACGTTTCTATAGTTAAACGTTCTTTAACGGTAAAATATTGCAAAACCTCTAAATTTTAACGAACCGCTTGGATTGACATGAAATTTGACATACACATAGCTAACAAGTCAAAGAAAAAAGCGATATTGTGCCGATATGTGCTTTTGCCCTGGGGTGCTTCTCACCCCCTCTTGGGGGTGAAAAAATATTCGTCCATAGTAAGTCCGGAAATGGATAAACTGACTAATTTTAAGTGCCTTTTGTTTTATAGAGTTTTTTCACTAAGTCAATACTTTTCTAGTTATTTGCCAGTGAATATGTTAATTTAACCAAAATAACCACGCTTTTAGACGGTTTTTCGCAAATAACTCAAATAGTAAGTATTTGTCGAAAAAACATTCTTAGCAGAAATATAGCCTGTAACAAATTTAAAAAAATGGTGTGTATATCACGTCCCTATACCTAGTAGAAGCAGAGTTATAACTAATGAAAAATGGGTTCATATTCGTCAAATTCCAAATGGAATACTTTAACGTGAAATAACCAAAAATGAAGCACATTTCGGGGAAAACTTATTACAACTTATTTAAAGTGTTTATAAAAAGCTTCAGTATTGTTTTATATAAAAAATTTCTAGCATCAAAAGTAAACAAGTTACGCTCAAAATAAAGTTAGTTCCTTTTTTTTTGGTAAAAAAATCGGGAAAATCACCCCCTATTTACTATCTCAAATGAACTTAATCGTTACGACTTCACAAGTTTCTTGACTCGTGTATGTATTGTTTATATGATCTGTAAGTTTCATCGGTTCAAAGTCCTTATTTTTGAAAGGGCTGTAGTTAAAATGGGTTGAACGAGTCATTGATCACGAATGTATGCAAATTTAGAAACACCAAATCTTAATCAATTTTTGTCTAACAGAAAAACAAAAAAATACATGATATTCAGAAAAGCAATGCTGACTTTTTTTGTTTTTCGAGATTTTTGGTATCTCTAACATTTTTAAGTTATTTTGAAAAAAGCATATTTTTCAAAATTAAAATTTTTAAAAATTTTATTTTAAAACCAAATTTTTTCAAAAATAAGCATTTTGAATCGATGAAACTTACAGATCATATAAACACAACATAAGTAAAATAATTTGTGGAGCGGTAACGATTAATTTCATTTAAGTTGCTAATTAGGGGGTGGTCTTCCCGATTTTTTTTTTGTCAAGACAAAAGGGACCAACTTTATTTTGAGCGTAACTTGCTTAAGTTTAATGCTAGAATCCTTTTTAAAAAACAAAAATAAAGCATTTTTTAAACAATTTAAAAAAGTTATAATGGGTTTTTCCCAAAAAGTGCCTATTTCACCCCTCTTGGGGGTGAAAAAATATTCGTCCATAGTAAGTCCGGAAATGGATAAACTGATTAATTTTAAGTGACTTTTGTTTTATAGAGTTTTTTCACTAAGTCAATACTTTTTGAGTTATTTGCCAGTGAATATGTTCATTTTTTCAACAAAATAACCACGCTTTTAGACGGTTTTTCGCAAATAACTCAAATAGTAAGTATTTGTCGAAAAAACATTCTTAGCAAAAATATAGCCTGTAACAAATTTAAAAAGTGGTGTGTATATTACGTCCCTATACCTAGTAAAAGCAGAGTTATAACTAATGAAAAATGGGTTCATATTCGTCAAATTCCAAATGGAATACTTTAACGTGAAATAACCAAAAATGAACTTATTTTGGACATATATTTTTTCACCCCCACGAGAGGGTGAAAGTTATTACCCCCAGGGCAAAAGCACACATCGGCACAATATCACTTTTTTTCTTTGACATGTAAGCTCTATGTGTATGCCAAATTTCATGTCAATCCAAGCGGATCTTTAAAACTTAGAGCAAAAACCGTGAAAGAATGTACTAGCAGTCCAGTGTTATTCGGTCGCTATTAGTGTGGCAACGAGTTCATCCAGTTGTTCTACCTTCAAGTGGAGAGCACTATTTTATTATTTTTTGTTTTTCTGTAATTCAGGTTATAAAAAATGATTTTATAAGAACCTCCACCATTTTTTTAACATTACGCATGCGATTGTAATTTTCTTGAAAAAATAAAATTTATTTTATTTGGAGCACTATTTATTTTACGGCAGTGTGAAGAATCATTTCGTAGTTAATGTAAAAACAAATACAGTTATATAAGAAAAATCCATATTTAAAACAAAGGATAATAGGCAACGGTATAACACACAGCATGTCAGAGTCTACGTCCTGAAAAAACCATGTCAGTAGTCAAAGGTGACTAATATAATTTCACCTTTCTTTTGTTAGCCTTTCCTGATTTCACTAATGTTTCCCAATTAGTTTGTTAACTTCGTTTTACTCAAAATGTTTGTTTTATATATTTATTGACCTTTTATAAACCGGGAGATATTAACAGAAGTTCAACCACGATTTTCTAAGTCCTGCCCTTTGCAATACTGGAAGGTTAGAGAAGGTACTTACAATTTGTGGAAAAATCCACGGGTTTCCTGTGACATTTTCCTGTGAAAATTAGATTTTCCATGAAAAAAAAAATTGGGAGTTGCGATGAATTTTTAAGTCCTGCCATATCCATAGAATAACAGGACACTATCTATTTTATGAAGAAAATTTTTTGGGCAGGACGGTTGCAAAAGGACTAAGGGAGTATACAGATATACAAACATGTAATGAAAATAATGAAATTTTCATAATTTTCTAAGTCCTGCCAACTTAATAAATTAATCATATTTATTTCAAAATGACCAAAAAAAATGTTGGCATGACGTCACCTAATGTTTAACTGCACTTGTTTCTTGGAAAATTCTGTATAAAATTTTCACTCTGGTTCCGTGATTTTCTAAGTCATAAAATAAATTTTGTTATAAAATAAATAATTTCAGTAGACATTATTCAAAATAGCAGGATGTTTAGTTACACCTTTTTTACTATATAATTAAAAAATTTGTAAGAAAATTCGTGGAAAATTACACGATTTTCTAAGTCATGCCATTTCGCACATATCTCAAGAAGGTTAATATAAATCTATTTTCAAAGAGGCAGGATGGTTGTATAGTTATTTGGTATAAAAAAATTAAATTGTGTGTCTGTAAAATTATTTCAGGGTGTTATACAAACATATTCATATCACCACAATTTTCTGAGTCATACCATGTCGAGTATGCTTAAAAAACACTAATCTAAAACCGTTTACAACTTGGCAGGATAACCGCAAAGATGAATAATACAAAAAATTAATTTGTACATTAAAACAATCGTTTCCTATTAAATATTATTTTCCTGAATAATGTCTCGGAATTTTTACACACTTTTCAAATCTAATAGCAAACTGTAACATCTTTATTTTAAGTGATTAGATCATATTTTTATCAAGTAAACGCAATAAAAGTAAATAAACAATTTTTACAATTTATTGGCTATAGTAGGGAATTTACCTACCCATTATATTATACAGGGTGTCCAGAAGCTCTCATAACAGATGAAAACCGGAGATCCCTTAGGTAATTTTAAGAAAATTTAACTCAATTCACCTAGTTCAAAAATGCTTCCGTGGAAAGCTAAAGCTCTTTAAAGATGGCGTCTTGTAATTCATCATCGTCATAATTCAACCCGGATCTATCCAATGCGGGATATAGGTCTCCCTCAGTCTTCTCCATGCATTTCTGTCCTGTGCTGTCTGCATCAAGTTTCTGTCGATCTGTTTGATGTCATCAGACCATCTGGTTGGCGGACGACCTCTACTTCGATATGCTTCGTCTAGAAGAAGCATATCGAAGTCTTGTAATTAGTTTCTTTAAAATTGCTGCAGAACGCTTTTACATATTTCGAAAAACGAAAACTGGTACACTTATTAATTTATCTTCCAGAGGTCAATTGTCAATTTTTAGTACCGGTCATAGGGGTTTGTTTTGGGTACGGAAATGGATATTTTATCGAATAACTTTTCTGTCTAACTTTTGAGCATTTCTGACACTGGATTATTAAATTCTGGGATAGTTTTGTACTAAAAGGTACTTTTGCTTTAACTCAGAAGAATACGCAGTGTTCTAGAAAAATCGATTTGAAAATTTTTTCGTTTTTTGGTTTTTTGAGTTTAAAAGAATTTAGAAAAATTCTATTTAGGAAAACGAAAATTGCTACGTTTATTTATCTTCCAGAGATGAATCGATTTAACCATTTGTGAATTTCTAGTACTGGTCATAGGCATCCGTCTTGGGTAGATCAACGGATATTTTATCTCATAACTTATTGGTCTTTAAATTTTTAGACATTTTTGAGAGTAGAGTATTAAATTATGAGGTATTCTAGTACTAAAAGTTACTCTTGCTTTAAGTCGGCAAATACACCGTTTTTTTTTATTTTTTAAAAAAAATTTTCAAATTCAAATAAAAGGTGTACAATATAAAAATGGGTGGAAATTGCATTTTAGTGCACAACATGAATCCAAAAGTGCATAAACCTGTCAAGATCAGTGTATTAAGGGCAAAATTTTGTTATTTGGGAGGTTTATGGAGTTACGAATACGCAAGCAGAACCGACCTCCGAATCACCTAGTGCCCAGAGTTGCTGCTAAGGCATGTCATCTGGAGTTTCGTGGGATATCGGCAATAAATTAAAGAAAACAGATCATTCGAGGGTTTTTGGGATGGCCGAACACGAATATGACATTACAACCGACCCTCGGAGCATCTGGTGCCCAGGGTGACTGATCTCGAATTTAGAGAGATTTTGGAGGTCGATTCTGATGGCGTATTCATGTTCAGCAACCACAAAACTCCTCGAGTAATCTACTTGCATCACTTTAGTGTCTGAAAGCCTCGAAATTTAAGAATGTGTCGTGTATATTAGTCACCCCGAGCACTAGGTAAAGATCTGTTCTAATGTGACATTCTTGTTCAGAAACCCAAAACCACCTGAGTAATCTGTCTGTATCAATTTACTGCCGAAATTAATATATAAATATGGTACAGAAAATGCGTAACACATAAAAAGGTACCATAAAATACCATTTTATTATAATACTAAAATACAGGGTGTCCCATTTAAGAAAACTCGGACAATACTCATTCCGAGTTTCAACCAACCCCGTACACTAAAATTAAACATTTTGGTATACTATTAATAACTGACAATAGTAGACTATATTAAAAATCGTTTAAACATAAATTAATAGAAGTTTTGATATCAAATCACTAACAATATGTATAGGGTGTGAATGTTCCTACAAAATTAACAAAAAAACGTAATTATATTTTAAACTACCTCGTATAATATTTCAAAACACTATAGTTTATTAAAGAGAACATCGAGTAGAATCCAAAAATGCAAAAATATACAGGGTATTCCATTTAAAAAAACATAAATTTGTGTCACCCTGTGAAAACGGGTAGCCCTGTATATTAGAAAATACTGTTAAATCATAGTCCTATCTGTGGCCCATGCTTTACCTAAATAACTTTTTTTCGTATATCTTACGACAAACGAGGAATTGGACTTTGTCACACTAATGCCCCACCCTGTATACAAAATAACCATAAAACCATCCTGCCTCTTTGTAAATAGACTTATATTAAGATTTTTGAAACATGTGCAAAATGGCATGATTCAGAAAATCGTTGACTTTTTCACGAATTTTCTTACAAATCTAGGACTCCTGTCGTCTTACAAGAACCGTTTAACCTTCCTGCCGAGTACCGAAAAGGTATTGATTGTATTTGAGTATTATAACTTTTTAAAGGCAGGACTAAGAAAATCACGGAATCAGGGTGAACATTTTCCGCAGAATTTTCCAAGGGACAAGTATACTTAAACATTAGGAGACGTCATGCCAATATTTTTGTTTTGATCATTTTGAAATAAATATTTTTAGTTTATTTAGTTGCCAGGACCTAGAAAATCATGAAAATTTCATTATTTTCCTTACATGTTTGTATACATATATACTCCGTTACCCCGTTTGCAACCCTCTTGCCCAAAAAATTTTCTTCATAAAATCGATAGTATCCTGTCTATCTACGGATATGGCAGGACTTAGAAATTCATCGCAAAACCCTATTTTTATTTTTTGGGAAAATCTAACTTTTACAGGAAAATGTCACAGGAAATTTGTGGATGTTCCCACAGATTGTAAGTACATCGTCTACCCTTCCAGTATTGCAAAAGGCAGGACTTAGAAAATCGTGGTTGAACTTCTGTATAATATCTCCCAGTCTATTATACCTACATTATTTTTTGTTCTCTATAAGGAATAAATTAATTTTAGTTGCCAGTTGTCAGTCCTCTTAGCAGTTACTAATTTTTAGAGAATTTTTAGACAATGAAGAAAAGACTCCCAAGAGGATCGAAGTTATTATTAAAAATATGAGATGTATAGGTTAACTTTATATTTTTTGAAAAATATACCCCTGTAAAAATATCTTTTAATGTTTTAATTGAGTGTATCATTGTTTCTGTTATACTAACTCAATTTTCGTATACACTTTTAATTATTATATTATTTTTACTACGACGCCTATTACTTTGCCCCTGAGTAATAATTCATTACTCACGGGTCATTAGTGTTATTACTCACGGGCTGAAGTTAGGTTCAAGTAGTGCATGCCAATTTTAATTTACATAGGCGTATATAAACTGCAAATAAAATTACTTCATCGCCAACTGTCACTAAAGTCATTCATTATTGTACTCATTTGCCCTCATTTGCTGCAGTAAAGTAACACTTTATTGTACTGAAAGAAGAATGTTACTTTACCTGCCGCGATTAATCGAGATTCGATATAAGTGGTCGATGGCAGTACCTGATCAATTATGTATTTGAGTTAACTTACAATTTATATACTTTAATTAGTAAAAATATTGTACAAAATTTACGACATTGTTAATTAAATTGGTCAAAAAGTGAAATTCCGTAGTATTTTGTAATTATATTCATACAAAATAAATCAAAATTTTACCTATTTAGTAATTATTCAATATTGATAACTATAGATTAAAAAATGAGAAAGCGGCCATCATGCAAAAGTCATCTGTCATTACTGTCATGCAATTTTTATTACGTCTAAAATTTAAAAACGTTCTTAAATTGTAAATTGTAAGTAAGTGTTAAAACCAATATCAAATTGTTAGCGATAAAAATTTGTATGCACCACGTCAGTAAAGACTCTTTATCGAACTCGTCTGTTATTCGCCTCGCTCGCTAACGTTCGCTCTGCTCATAATATCAGACTCGTTCGATAACGAGTAACTTTACTGACTTGGTACATAAATCACTATAAACTTGTTTATTTAATACAATAATTATTGTACTTTCTATCAATAATTAGCTTCAAAAATGTTTAAAGAATTTTTAACTGTAACGGGCCAGTATATTTTTTACGTTTATACCTTGATTACTATAAATTTTGATATTTATCATTTTAAGTGACAGTGACATTAGCAAATTTCAATGTGACTATTGAAATTTAGAAATTTACTTATATTGCGTTTATTTTAAAAAAGTTATACATATATTATAACATATTATATATAATTATATTATTATATTATAATACTTAGTTAAATATAAATAATGTACATCATAACTTTATAAAATACGTCCACTGATAATAGCAATTTCCTATTTATTAGGTACATTGACAATTAGGTACAAATTTGTTCGTATAATTTTTTGGAAACGAATAGAATTTGAATTGGCTATTTCTTATTGTATTTTTACAATACATAAGAGAGCATTGGCTAATAGGAGGCAACTAATTATTTAGCCGCTTATTATTGGCAAACAACATTTATTTTGTAAATTATAATTTTAATCTCGAGTAGTTGATACTTATATTTTTTAATAATTAAATTAAAAAAAGTCCTAAAAAAAATATGGTATTCTACTCACATGTAATGGCTATCACTCTTTCTGATGAATTACGACACTCGCATTCGGCTCGTGTCGCAAACTTCATCATCGTGAGTAATAGCCATCATTACATGCTCGTTGAATAATATACTATTTTTTTTAGTTCATTTCCTCTTATTCTTATTTTGCATTAGTTGTTTTCTATTTCATTTTAAATTACAATTTTAGACACAAGTTTTTAGTAATGTAGTACCTGAATTGCTATAATAAAAAAAACGAAAGAATCTAGTACACCTTGTAAAAACTCCTAAAGAAGTGTTGATAAGTTCGATTTACAGACATACCACCAGTCACTGCAAAGCCCGTGCCGTCGACCTAAAGTGGTGATGGTGGGGTGTCGTAGGTGTTTAGGGGGATGAGATACACGAGGCAATATGCGGATGTGCACCGGCGAGCAGCTGCCAGATAAGGGTGCAGTTCAGGTTTCTGTCGAAGGGCGGATCTTTATGAAATTCGTGGGGTGGTGGTTATCAAGTGATATCTTAAGCTGTGAAGAGATCTACAGAGTGTTTTTTTAATGAGGTTTCATACGGTAAATCGCAACAGGTAATAATCAGAAAAGGGTAGTAAGGTCCTCCCTATTTGGAAAGATTCATTTCTTTCAAGAAATTCTAGAAACAACTTTTAATTCGATACTTCAACTGTGCATAGTTTTTATTTATCCTTCTTTTCACTACATGAAATAATATAATGAGAATAAGAAATATCTGTGAAGTAGTGTGAAGATTATTTGGGTTATCTAAAAGTGTGGCAACAACATGAATAACAGGCAATTGATTATGTACTATAGAAAGGAACTACAACGTTAACGGGTTTTTATTATTTCATATGCTCAATGAATCTCTATATATAAAAAAACCGCGGAGTACTACCATTTAAAGGGGTGCGTTTTTGAGAAATGGGTGAATTAGTCCTTGGGCACATGTTACATTAGGGTGAGTTCTATGCACTTTTGGTACAAACACGTCTACATAAAAATTGTTCCTGGTTAAATTTCCTATCTAAATATAACTTTTTAAAGTCAAAGATACTCATTTTTAACAACAATATACTCAAAAGAAAAAGCACAAAGAAACCCAAAAGAAAGAAATTTTGTTTTTTGTCCCATAACTTTTGTCCACAGGGATATAGGTATAGACATTGCTTCACAGAAAAAAAACTTACATATTTTCTCTTTAGAATGATGTTTTGTAGAGGTCATTAGGATTTACAGTTTTCGAAATATGATTTTTTAAAGTTTGACACTCACAGCAATTTTGGGCAATTTTCCTTGTTATTTCGCAAATATTGTTCTGTAACTTTTTTCTACGTAACTTTAGGCATATGCAATGGTACATGTAAGAGGAATAGAAATCAATTACCTTTAAAATGTTCTACTCTATAATGTTTTACGACTTCTTTTAAAAAGGTTATCTTTTTCAAGACTTTATACTTTTAATGAGTTTTTATATTTGTTACGATTATTTTTTAAATTTCCCATTATAACTTTTTTTTTCTATATTTAGGTATAATATTATATAATAAAAAAAGCTTATTCTGTTTACTTTAAAATGGTGTATTATAAAAAAATTTTAGGATTATTTTTGAATAAGATATGCTTTTTCAAAATGTAATAAGTACTTGTAACGATTTTTGATTTTAGGATTATTTTTTAAATTCCTCATTATAACTTTTTTATATGATTGTGTGCTATGATTGAATCTTATTTTTTATAGGTAATACTTTGGATCCACTTGACTCGGCCGGGCAAACCTGAAAATATGGATTAATTCCAATATTTACTGTCAAAGCTACTGCACCACAAGCTTTGCTTGAAAAAATAGCATGTAAATGTACCAAAGGATGTACAAAAAACTGCGGTTGTAGGAAGATAGGAATTAGTTCAATATTCTGCAAAGGGTGCATGTGCATGAGTACTAATTGTGGGAACTCTAAGATAACTGAAGTGTCAGAGGAAGATATTGAAGCTAATGCTAACGAAGGGATGGACTTTGATTTTGAAAATTGTTTAAATGTCAACGTTTAAATAATTTTAACTAAAGTGTTGTTTGCTAAGACTAATGTTTATGTAGTTTTTGTAAAAGAAATAATTTTAAATAATACAGGTAAAAAAATATCAAAGAATCACTCGGTTTCCATTACATATTTAAATATAGATGATACACATATATTCATGTACAAGAAAAAAAGTTATGAGAAATTTCAAAAACAATCGTAAAAAATGTAAAAAATAATATTTTTTTTATATTAGGTATTATAATAATATATAATAAAATATTATATTATATATACTATATATAATATAATATTATATAATATATAATATATTATATAATAAAATATTATTTTATTTTTGTATTATATTATAAAAAATCGTTAAAAGTATAAAATTTTGAAAAACCATAATCTCTTTAAAAAAAGTCGAACAACGTTATACAGTAGACAACTTTAAAGGTAATTGATTTCTCTTCATATTACGTCTACCATTGCATATACCTAAAGTTACGTAGAAAAAAGTTACAGAACAATTTTTGCGAAATAACAAGGAAAATTTCCCAAAATTGCTGTGAGTGGCGAACTTTGAAAAATCATATTTCGAAAACTATAAATCCTAATTACCTCTACTAAACAACATTTTAAAGAAGAAATATGTAGGTTTTTTCTGTAAAGCAATGTCTATACCTATATCCTCGTGGACAAAAGTTATGGGACAAAAAACAAAATTTCCTTCTTTTGGGTTTCTTTGTGCTCTTTCTTTTGAATACATTTTTGTAAAAAAAGTATCATTGACTTTAAAAAGTGATATTTAGATAGAAAATTTAACCAGGAACAATTTTTATGTAGGTATGTTTGTACCAAAAGTGCATAGAACTCACCCTAATGTAAACTGTGCCCAGGGACTAATTCACCCATTTCTCAAAAACGCACCCCTTTAAATGGTAGCACTCCGCGGTTTTTTCATATATAGATGTCCATTGACCATATGAAATAATAAAACCCCGTTAACGTTGTAGTTCCTTTTAGCTATCTTATTTTGAATATAATCAATAGCCTATAACCTGTTTTCAACCGTTTAATATTTATTATATGTATTAAATTATAACTAGCTTCATGTCTGGCTATGTCACTGACATAAGTGAAGCATTTAATAATGAATTATCCAACACCTTAAAAAGCCTCTCCAAAAAAGATTTAACTTCGACTATGGGTGATCTAAACGCTAAGATTGGTAGTGGACAATCGGGAGACTTCATAGGACAATTTGGACTTGGAGAAAGAAATGAGCGAGGAGACCGATTGGGTGGATTTGTAGTTCAATACAATAGAGTAACAATTGAGTAACTTCAACCTAGCAATGAAATGTCTTTTAAGCGCCCACTCATATTAGACCTAACCTAACCTATAACCTTCCTACTGTTTTACTTTTTTGTCACTGTTTTTGTTTACTATTGCAGTGCACCCAAAATTAGAGCTCTTTAATCTGGGTAACATCATTAATTAGTATGTTAAATCAAATATCGCTATTAATTACTAAGTAATGTGTAATTTTTGAAATATATTTTTAATCTTAGTACGGTTCTAAAATTGTTTCTACCACATCTTTGTTATTAGTATGATACAATTGATCCAAATAATGGCATAACCCAGACATCCAAAGTGAAAGTTATCCTCCAACACCAAATTGTTCTATCTCTCTCTTCAATCCTGACCCCCCGGAGGGAGTTTAGTAGTCGACGTGATGTCGTGTATTGTCCGTCTCCAAAGATCTCTGTCTCTGGTCATTTGTTTTAATTCATGCATAGGTCTTTTGCATATTCCTGTAATCTGATCGATCCATCTTGTTGGGGATCTTCCTCGTGATCTTCGGCCTTCCACCTTTCCTTGTATTGTTCTATATGATCCACATAATGTTTAGAAAAAAGTCACACCATTTTGAGCGTCGGGTTTGGGGGGAAAGGGGAGAAAATCGGAAAAATCCTAGTTTTTTAAGTTTCTCGTCAATATTTCTAAAACTATGCGGTTTAACATGAACAACCTTCTATACAAAAATGTTCTACATTAAATTTGAAATAAAAAAAGTCCTATGCATAATCCTTCTAAAATGAACTTTTCCAATGTTACGGAGGTAATATAGTATAATTGGTCCAAAAAAAGGTCTAACCCACACATCCAAAGTAAAAAGTTTCCTCCAACACTAAATTGTTCTATATGGTCCACATATTGTTCAGTAAAAAGTTACACCATTTTGAGCGTCCGGTTTGGGGGAGGGGGATGGGGGAGAAGTCGGTAAATTAGTAGTTTTTTTAAGTTTGTCGTCAATATTTCTAAAACTATGCATTAGCGTAAACAATGTTCTATACAAAAATGTTCTACATAAAATTTAAAACAAATAAGGTCCAATACATAATTGTTATAAAATCAACGGTTCCAGAGTTACGGAGGGTGAAAAGTGGAGGTTTTCGATACTTTTTATATTATTTGGGTAATTGATGATTTTGGGTGGTGAGGTTGATGTTTCTTCAAGGCAGTGGCGGCTCGTGATTTTTTCAATAGGGGAGGCTATACCTAACTGTAAATTATCTAGACAAATTTGTACTAGCAAAAAAAAATCCGCCAAAAAAATCTAATGTAAGGCCCCATTTTTTATTTACATTTTATAATATCATCATAATTCATAATTATTTCATAATATCATATCATTTTAAAAATATTTAGTATAATTGTAAAAGTGTATTACCAAAGTTTGTGTCGTTTATTTGTTAACAATTCTATCTCTGTAAGTAGATATGCATATCAAAATAAATACAGATTTGAAGTTTTGCAGTTCATACAGGTTGAAGGTTTACATTGTTTAAGATACTCAATTGAATTTTTTTAATTCTAAAAGCGGCTTACTCTGCGAATGCAAAAACACGGTAAATTACCGATATTTTGCTTTGCATTACAGATATCGGAAAAAGTTATTTAAACAAGTTGTTCCAAATATTATTCTAATCCCACATACCAAATTTCATCACAAAATTGGCACTTTTAATTTTTTCATTATTTGTAGTCAGGATCCTAAAATCCGCAGAGGAAAATCCGCTGGCCGAAAAATCTCACTTACCCGATCTCCGGGCAGCGTGTGCGTTAAGCGATGTGCAGCTCTAGGAGACCGGGTATCCAAACCAACGCTGCTGGGCTACGCGGAGCATTAGCAAGTGAGATTTTCCGGCCAGCAGCCTCCTCTGCGATTTTAGGATCCCGACTACAAATAATGAAAAAACTAAAAGTGTGAATTTTGTGCTGAAATTTGGTATGTGGGGTTAGAATATTATTTGGAACAACCTGTTCAAATAACTTTTTGCGATATCTCTAACGCGAAGCAAAGTAAACAAAACAGTGTAGCGTGTGTAAAAAATTTATGGGGAGGCTAAGCCTCCCTTGCCTCCTCTGACCAGCCGCCACTGCTTCAAGGGCTTATCACTAGTATACCATCGGCCACTGAAATAGCACATTTTTTAACTAAAACACAATCATGTTAAAGAAAATTTCTTTCATCAGTAATAATATTATAAATTGCCCAAAAAATATAAAAAGTATCGAAAACCTCCACTTTTCACCCTCCGTAACTCTGGAACCGTTGATTTCATAATAATTATGTGTTGGACCTTTTTTGTTTTAAATTTTATGTAGAACATTTTTGTATAGAACATTGTTTACGCTAAAGCATAGTTTTAGAAATATTGACGAAAAACGTAAAAAAACTACTAATTTACCGACTTCTCCCCATCTCGTCCCCAAACCGGACGCTTAAAATGGTGTAACTTTTTACTGAACAATATGTGGACCATATAGAATATAGAATAACTTGGTGTTGGAGGAAAACTTTTACTTTGGATGTCTGGGTTAGGCCTTTTTTTGGACCAACTATACTATACTACCTCCGTAACGTTGGAACCGTTCATTTTAGAAGGATTATGCATTATACAACCTTTTTTATTTCAAATTTAATGTAGAAGGTTGTTCATGCAAAACCGCATAGTTTTAAATACTGACGAAAAACGTAAAAAACTACGAATTTACCGATTTCTCCCCCCTTTCCCCCTCAAACCCGACGCTCAAAATGGTGTGACTTTTTTCTGAACATTATGTGGACCATATAGAACAATTTGGTGTTGGAGGATAACTTTCACTTTGGATGTCTGGGTTTGGGTCTAGTTATACCATATTATAAACGCAAAGTTCGAAAAGAATAGCAGATATCTTTTTATGGTTATTTTTATTTTTTATTAACTTTTTATGTATTATGACGCCTCAGCATAATAAAAGTGAACAAGAGTGAAAAGAAAAAATCTCTTCCTGAAGCGTCTATACTAAAATCAAAATAAAGATGCACTAGAAATAAAATAAACCAGGACACGTTGAATGTTACGAGGAGCGCTCCCGAATGATGATTTGCAATGCATAAACTCTGTAAATCGTGATTTGGGAGTACTCCTTGTAACATTCAACGTGTCTTAGTTTGTTTATTTCTGGTGCATCTTTATTGTGATTTTAGTATAGAGCTGTAAATATGTTTTCATAGCTCTCTGTCAAGCAAATGTTTTTTGGCAGAATGCGGCGCATAGTTTATTATCCCTTCCTATTTGTTTGAAATTTATTAATATCATTAAAAGATTGTTTTTTATTTGTAAAGACCCGAAATGCGACCAGTCTATAAACAAAAATTTGCAATTTTAAGATTTCTAAGCCGCCCACTTTCTAGAATATATTTTTACTAAGATCAATTTTACTGAACTTAGTGCGTCATTCAAAATGATGAATTAAGTCTAACATTTCTGGTTCATAGAAATTTGTCAAATCACATGGTTTTGTATGCGGGAACCGCAGTTGTTACTGGGGTTGATTTATTACCAGAAAGAATTCATCCAAATGCGGATTCAAAAGCTTCCTGTTTTAATAAAAGGGAAAAATGCTATAAATATAACCAACAGTTTCTATTAGGAAATCTAAACGATAGGATAAAGACTCTACTGAAACAGTTAAATCGAAAAATCGTTTGGTCAATAACTCAGTGTCAGAAAATAATAGACTGGACAATAGCACTAAATAAAAATAGATTTTTATAAATGAGAAAATGGCAAATATTTGAAAACAATAAAAATTTATTTTTTGTTACTTAGTCCAACAACCGAAGCTTTTCAGCTCGCAATTTTTACAGAATGGATAGAGTTGCTTGAAAATTTAAGAATAAGTAGTGGATAGTCCAAGGATCAAAATCTATATGATGCCGAAAGGCGCTTTTACCATGGGGGTGGTTGCCACCCCATCTTGGAGGTGGGTTGCCACCCCATCTTTTACCATCATCATTTTTTATTATATTTTGACCGCAAAAGTTGATAAAAACTTTCATTTTAAGCAAAAAATGTTCCATACATTTTCTTGATAAAATTAATATTTTTCGATTTATTCGCTATCGAAAGTGTTACTTTTATATCGAAAAAATCAATGTTTTTCGATATTATACTCATTTACGATTCACTCAATTTTTGCCGTAGAAATTTTTTTTTTCAAACCAAGCTCTTCAAACGTAAATAACCTACAATTTCATATTTAAACATTTTTTCGTATCTCTGATGCTAATCTTTCTATTCTGAAGAAAATGGCAATTTTTACCAAACTACAAAAATTCGTTATTCGCTTTTAACTCCAGTTTTTTTAAAACTAATCATTCTAAGCCAGTCAAACTTCTGGAATCTATTACTAATACATGAATAAAGAAATATGAATAAGACCAATGACTAAAAACACCGCTAACTTACATTATTAAGCTTCCAATTGCATTTTTCCTCTTTTTTATCAAAAAAATATATTGATTTTTTAACCGTAACTTTTGAATTTTTTATCCTAGAAAGTTTGTTAAAAAAAATTTTTTAGGTCTCTACAAGGTCTATAGGGCTATTAATATTAAATCCTTTTAAAATCCTAAGTTGCAAAAAGAGGTGACTGTAAAAGGGTTGGTAAAGGTGGTTTTTGCATGTTATTACAAGTTTTAATTGTCAATAGCTCACTCAGTTTTTGCAATAGAAAAATTTTTTCTAACCACGTTCTTGGGAATTAAAAAAGCTACAATTTTCAATTTACATATTTTTCTGTATCTCTGATGCTAATCTTTCTATTCTGAAGAAAAGGGCATTTTTTACCAAACTACAAAAATTCGTTATTCGCTTTTAAATCCATTTTTTTTAAATTAATCATTGTAAGTCGCTCAAATTTCTAGAACCTATTAAAAATACATAAATATAGAAGACCAAATAAGGTCAATGGCTAATTTAAATAGGGTGGTAAGTAGAGGGCAGTTTCCGATCACTTTTTTGCTGAAAAAAATAGGGACTGACATTCTTTTCATAATAAGTCACTTAATTTTTGAGCTAGAGACTTTTTTTTATTATTTCTGTAGATAGATATTTTTAAATACTTTAAATTAAATTGAATAAGGTATCCTCAAAAAATGCACAGTTTTCCCGTCCTTTGAGTTTGAAACTACAATATTTAGCATTTGACGAAGAAGAGCTAACATATAATAAAGTATAGCTCGATTACTGTTGGTCTTAAAGAAAATAAAAAAACAGTTTTGTTTGCTGTTTCAAAAGGTACATTTTTGTTAAGCCAAGTTGTTTTGATAAAACGAAAACTTTTTGAGTTATTAGCAGAAAACAGAATTTGACTGCCTTTTCTTCAATGCAAATGAATGAAAATTTGCAGTCATATGTATTCGCGGGAACAATACACGAATAGTCAATAAAAAAAATTTTATGTTTATTAATTGTTTAAATAAAAAAAACGATTTTAATGGAAAATGCTTAAATTCTCTTGTTTTTTACAATGTAGAAACTTGCAACTTTTACCTTTTGTAGCTATTGATATGAACTATACATAATTTCCACTTTTTACGTTAATTGTTTACATTATGCTTCATAGATAAACAATGAAGTTTCAAATTTTGAACGCTCATATTTGTTTATACAGGGTGTCCCGAAAAGATTAGTCATAAATTATACCACAGATTTTGGGGTCAAAAATAGGTTGATTGAACCTCACTTACCTATATACAATAGTGCACACAAAAAAAGTTACAGCCCTTTGAAGTTACAAAATGAAAATCGATTTTTTTTCATATATAGAAGACTCTTAGAGATTTGTTATTGAAAATGGACATGTGGCATTCTTATGGCAGTAACATCTTAAAAAATAAATTAAAGTGAAATTTGTGCACACCATAAAAATTTCATGGGGGTTTTGTTCCCTTAAACCCTCCCAGACTTTTGTGTACGTTCCAATTAAATTATTATTTTGGCACCATTAGTTAAACACAATGTTTTTAAAACTTTTTTGCCTCCTACTACTTTTTCGATAAGTCAGTATTTATCGAGATATTTTGAATATTTGTCGAATCCACCACATATTTGTATATGCCCGCTAGGGAGTAGTCGGCAGCATGGCAAGCAGTTCAAACGTATTTAGTGAGCTTACAGCGAATACGAATCTAAAATGTTATAAGTGTAACTAGTGTAGGAAACAAAGGTTGAACCTTGCAAAATGGACACAAGTCCGGTTTTATTTTTTTTCTGGTATATCAAGGGGTGCTTATTATAAGACTAACTTTTTCTGAAAAAATTTCGCCCCGGAACCTCCCTTTTCACCCCTTTAAAGGGGGTAATTTGTGGTTTTTGCGGAACGTAGCCCTTCCTGTAACTTTTACAAAAAATTTCTTTTATAGAAATATGAAGAGGACTATATTTTCTACGATTTATTTCCAACACCATCTCTCTATCATCCACCGTTTAGCAGGGGTGGCGCCCTAAAGTTGACAAGTTTTTAAAAAAGATGTTTTTAAAAGAAATATATTTTTCCCTAACTGTAACGGAAATTAAGAAGAAATCCTGCGGCAATGATTCACAAATAATTGACTGATTTTTTGGTATAGGTTTCACTTAAGGGTAATTGCCCTTTTTTTAATTACAGGGTGTTACATTTTAAAAAACCTCTTTTTATACCATCTGAACCGTTTATGCTAGAGTAAAAAGACTTTTAGCGATTACCCATGTACTGGTACTATTTATAAATTTGTATAATGCACCCCCATTTTTTCCCCGGAACCACCCCAAAAAAGAGAGAAATTAATAAATAAATTGATTTTCTTGGAATCCTTCACACACAATGCCCTTTATTAATATGCTTCATATATCATTTTGTGGACGTTATTATTACCCATGCATGGACACCAAAAGTAATTTCCTAGTGCCACCCTTGTAGCAAAAAAAAAATAAATAAACTGGGGGGTTGAAATTTTTTTTTTGTTTTTTGCTGTTTGATCCATATGGGCATATGCTTCATCAATAGTGCTTTTCAAAAATATATATGGTTATTGCAACATCTCTGCGAAAACCACCCCTATCCTTGAAAATATACTGCAGAAACTACCCCTATCCCTTGGCGAGCATGTTTTTACGATTTTCTCATTACCTATGTATTCTTGTTAAACAAAACTTATACAAGGTTAAAGACCACTATTTACTCTAAAAATTATGTCCTATTCATTTTTTCGTATAAGCAACCGTTACGGCACAGTGGCGCCGTAAACCTCATATATGCTTTGGCGGGCTCCAGTTTTTATTTTTTTTTTCGTCATCTATTCGTTTTATTGATAAAGTACTTATGCAAAATAAAACAACACAGTGTAACCTACAAATTATGACTTATGCACATTTTACATTCTTTGTTCCCCAAAGCCACAGTGGTGGCCCAAAATAAATTTTTGCATATTTTCGCCACCTACATGCATTTTATTGCATTAATGCTACCTTAACAGCACAATATTTACCCTTAGGTGGTCGCTACGCAGTGGCGGATCCAGGGAGGGGTGATGGGGTGATCACCTCCCCCCCTCTCAAACCAAGTGATATTATATTCAAAGATTATAAAAATATTCATTTATTTTTATAGAAATTTAACCAATTGGCACCCCCTCTTAACGATGCTGGATCCGCCACTGTCGCTAAAGCATAAAAAGTCATTCTTATAAAAATAATATTAATATAATATAAGTATTTCTATAAAAATAAATGAATATTTTTATAATCTTCAAATATAATATCACTTGGTTTGAGAGGGGTGGGGGTGATCGCCCCCATCACCCCTCCCTGGATCCGCCACTGTTTAGCGACCACTTAGGGGTGAATATTATGCTATTAAGGTAGCATTAACGCAATAAAATCCGTGTAGGTGGCGAAAATATGAAAAAATTTATTTTGGGCCACCACTGTAGCTTTGGGGAGCAAAGAATGTAAAATGTGCATAGGTCATGATTTGTAGGTTACACTGTGTTGTTTTATTTTACATAAGTACTTTATCAATAAAACAAACAGATGACGAGAAAATAAACAAAAACTGGAGCCCGTCAAAGCATATATGAGGTTTACGGCGCCACTCTGCCGTAACGGTTGCTTAAACGAAAAAAATGAATAGGACCTACTTTTTATAGTAAATAGTGGTCTTTAACCTTGTATAAGTTTTGTTTAAAAAAAATGAATAGGTAATGAGAAAATCGTAAAAACATGCTGGATAAGGTATAGGGGTAGTTTCTGCAGTATATTTTCAAGGATAGGGGTGGTTTGCGCAGGGATGTTGCAATAACCATATATATTTTTGAAAAGCACTATTGATGAAGCATATGCCCATATGGATCAAAAAGCAAAAAACAAAAAAAAAAAATTTCAACCCCCCATTCTATTTATTGTTTTTGGCTACAGGGGTTGCACTAGGAAATCGCTTTTAGTGTCCATGCATGGGTAATAATAACTTGCACAAAATGATATATGAAGCATATTAATGAAGGGCATTGTGTGTGAAGGATTCCAAGAAAATCACTTTATTTATTAATTCTTCTTTTTTTTTGGGTGGTTCCGGGGAAAAAATGGGGGTGCATTATACAAATTTGTAAATAACACCAGTACATGGGTAATCGCTGAAAGTCTTTTTACTCTAGCATAAACGGTTCAGATGGTATAAAAGGGGGTTTTTTAAAATGTAACACCCTGTAATTAAAAAAAGGGCAATTGCCCGTAAGTGAAACCTATACCAAAAAATCAATCATCTATTTGTGAATAATCTCCGCAGCATTTCTTTTTAATTTCCGTTACAGTTAGGGAAAAATATATATTTTTTAAAAACATCTTTTTTAAAAGCTTGTCAACTTTGGGGCGCCACCCTTGCTAAACGGTGGATGATAGAGAGATGCTGTCGGAAATAAATCGTTGAAAATATAGTCCGCTTCATATTTCTATAAAAGAAATTTTTTGTAAAAGGTACAGGAAGGGCTACGTTCTGCAAAAACCATAAATTACCCCCTTTAAAGGGGTGAAAAGGGGGGTTCCGGGGCGAAATTTTTTCAGAAAAAGTTATTTTTATAATAAGCACCCGTTGATATGCCAGAAAAAAAATAAAACCGGACTTGTGTCCATTTTGCAAGGTTCAACCTCTGTTTCCTACACTAAACAGAAAATGTGTGAATGGTATTAAATGTATTGGATGTAATACATTTATGCATTTTAAATGTGCTAACGTTGACGAAAATCATCCAGTCAGTGATTTTAAATGTGACCAATGTGATATACCGGAAGCTGTATTCTTCGACGCAATGGAGGAGACTGCTGGCGGTAAGATTGATCCAAAAATTTTTATCTACATAATTAAACAAAAAGACTGCCTAATACATGAACTGAGAGATAAAATTATTATTTTAAATAAACAAATTGAATTAATGAAGAAAGTGGATTCCGATATTCAATCTTTTTCAAGTAAAGATAGGTTGGTCAACAAAAACACAAACACGAAAGAAGCTAATCACAATTTAATGAGTGTATCTACTAACAACAAACAAAAAGCAGGGAATTCCAAAACAATTAGAACTGATAATAATATCGTTTCCAAACCTGACCAACGATTCGACAATGTTGAAACGTACAGCAATGTTGCAAAGAGATCTAACTCATCAAGGGAAGGGGGGAAGAACTTAACAGTTTCTCATCAAAAATTAGCGCGAGCGGTGGAAGAAGCCGAGACAAAATGTGTGCTTGAATTCTATCAGAATTTAGGACAAAATCCGACAAATTCTGAAGATAATAATTTAAGATCTATTCCCGGTGTTCCAGGCAACAGCAATGTGGACAGCGATGGTTTCCGCAAAGTTATCAGGAAGCACAAAAGGAAATTTGGTACTGGAGACGGGGACGAAATGTTTTATGGCAAAGAAGAAAATAAAAACCGTAAAATATGGTTATACATATCCAATATTCCTGACTCTATAACTGCAGAAGACGTTAAGATATTTCTTCAGAAACATGCAAACTCCACTGATCCGCAAATAAAATCACTTCCCACACTTAGTAATAGAAAAGACAATAAATCGTTCATGATAGGAGTTGAACCAGAGCTAAAAGAACAAATATATGACGTTGCCTTTTGGCCAAAAAACGTTTCGTTTGAACGATTTAATTTTAGATTAGGTAAACGGTTTCTAGGGGATCAGATTGACAAAAAATATGTGCAACAGGGACAACCCAAATCTTTTTTGGAAGTTTAAATCCACGAGAGACTCTTTCCAATAACAATCAAACGTTCTTAAAGATAGTGCAGCTTAATGCACAATGTCTTACAAACAAAATGATAAATTTGGAACTATTGGTATTGAAGGAATCACCTGATATTTTAAGTATAGCCGAACACTGGTGTTCAGAAGTTAATATGCAATATATGGTTCTTGATGACTACGTAAACGCTTCATATTATTGTCGGACAACCTGTATTCATGGTGGAAGCTGTATTTATGTGAAAAGTGGTCTTAAATATCAACCGGTAGATATATCTCGTTTTAGTGAAGAAATGATTTGTGAGTGTTGTGCCATAACTTTTGTGAGTTCAAATCGCAAAGTGTGTGTGATAAGCATTTATAGGCCTGCAGGAGGTAACGTTGATCAATTTTTTATTAAATTACAACATATTTTGGAATTTTGTAGCAATTCTTATCAAGACCTTTTCGTATGCGGAGATTTAAATGTTGATTATTTGTCAAATTCTGTGCAGAAACAAATCTTACATGATGTTATAGTTAGTTATAACTTGAAAATTACTTCTGTGGACCCTACGAGGATTTTCACAAATAAATTAGGACATACATCCACTAAAATTGACTACATGTTAACAAATGTTAATATTGATTTTTGTAAATCTAATGTATACGAGGGTCATTTCAGCGATCATAAAATTTTTACACTTACAATTTAATCCAATAATGTAAATTTTCATAAAACAGAAAGAAGGATACATTGTTATCGCGATTTATCAGATCATTGCTTAGTTCAGTTTCAAAATGCATTGTCTTTACTTAATTTTGATGAAGTGTATAGTCAAAATGACATTAATTTGGCCATGAACGAGTTTGTAGATATAATTTCTTTTAACATGAATGTTTATTGTCCTGTAAAAACACAGAGAAGTAGTACTAAAAACCGTAAAAATAAATGGGTAACCGCAGAAGTAAAGAAAGCCGGTCGTCATATAAAAAATGTATATTGGTTATCTAAAAAACTTCAAAATAATAATTCTCAAAAGGCATATAAAGAAGCCAAAAGAAATTATAATAAACTTATTAAAAATGCAAAAAAGCAATTTAATGAACAGCTTATCATACAATCAGATAACACATCTAAAACAACATGGAATTTGGTAAATAAAGCAACAGGTAGAAAACAAAAAAAATGTAATATAACTCTCAGCTCTGACGGTGGCGATATTACATCTTCTGAGGATATCGCTAATGTTTTTGCTGAATATTTTGCAACTGTAACTGAAAATAATCTTGAATCATATTTTGGCTTGTCTAGATCTACAAAATGTACTTGTTCTAAAATTTCGGACAAAACTTTTTTCTTTACACCCGTTACATATCAAGACGTTGAAGACGCAATTATAAATCTTAAAAACAAGTCCAGTACTGGTTTGGACAACATATCCACAAAAGTCGTAAAATCGGGAATATTTTCTCTATCTGCTCCTTTGAGCTACTTAATTAATTTATCGGTTGCTAATGGCAAATTTCCTGACGCACTTAAAAGCGCAAGAGTTATTCCTATATACAAAAAAAATGATCCAGGATTGATTTCGAATTATAGACCGGTAGCAGTGCTGAGCGTTTTATCAAAAATTTTTGAAAAGGTTGTATATAATAAAATGGTTTGTTTTCTCGACAAATTCGATATTATATCCCCGCATCAACATGGGTTTAGGTCAAAGAAGTCAACGTTGACTGCTGCATGTCATTTTTTTAATTATATATATACAGATCTTGACAGGGGAAGGCATGTGGCAGGTCTCTTTTTTGATTTGTCCCGTGCCTTTGATTGTCTGGATTTTAACTTTATTAAAAATAAATTTTACAACCTAGGTTTCAGAGGAGATTTCTTGGACTGGATAGACTATTTGAGCAATAGAAAAATGTTAGTTTCATATCAGAATTCTGCTTCGACAGTTTTCAATATTGATAAAGGAGTCCCTCAAGGATCTGTTTTAGGACCGCTTATATTTATTCTTTTTATGAATGATCTTCCTGATTACATTAAATCTCGAGTTATTACTATTTACGCAGATGATACTGCACTAGCGATCTCTGCGCCTAGTAAAGAGGAACTTATATTATTATCCAACGGTGTTTTTGGGTCATTTGTAGATTGGTCCAAAGCAAATGGATTAATAGTAAACGTTGATAAAACTCAATTTTTATATTTTCATTCCCAAAATGTTCTTAGCAATGTATACTCATTATCATTTAAATTTGACAATATACTTATTTCGTCAGTTACAACAACAAAATTTTTAGGTTTAAATATAGATTGCCGTTTGAGATGGACTGAACAAGTCAATACAATAAATACAAAATTAAATAAATCGTTTTACGCTATTTCTAGAATAAAAGATACTATGCCGATATCAGCACTGATCAATATCTATTACGGCCTTGTTTACAGTCATATGAGTTACAACATACTACTATGGGGAAATTCTATTGACAGCCCTAAAATTTTTGTAACTCAGAAAAAAATTATTCGAAAAATATTCGGGCTAAAATTTCGGGAAACTTGTAAACCAACGTTTATAAAATACAAAATCATGTCATTCTATAGTCTGTACATTTACCACAATCTTCTATTTGTCAAAGAAAATTTCAATCAATTTGAAACTAATGCTCATCGACATGATTACCATACAAGAAATTGTAATAAGCTCCGAATACCCCAGTTTAAAACATCAAGATTAGAAAATAGTTTTAAATTTATGGGAATGAAATTGTACAATAAACTTCCCGATGAAATGCAGGAGATTGCTAGTTTTAACAGTTACAAAAATAAAATCAAAAATTTATTATTAGCCAAATGCTACTATTCCGTCAAAGAATTCCTTGACGATAGCCTATAAACTATTTTACACTATTTTATTTTTTATGTATAAATTGTTTTGTGTATACAAAGTCTAAAATGTCTAAAAATGTTAGTCTAAATATGTTATTTTATAATATGTGTTAGGTGTTAGGTACCTATAAAAAATTGTGTAGCTAAACAATGTTAGCTTGTAACAGTTATATTACTGTATATGACCTGTCCTATACATTTGTAAAAATGTCTTAAAAGGATGAATAAATATTTCTATTTCTATTTCTATGGTTAAGTACGATTATAGAGACCTGTTAATAATCTGAAAATTTATTTATAATTTACATTTTTAGGTATATTTTGGAAAAGAAGCCATATCTCGATAAAAGGTGACTTATGAAAAAAAGACTAAGAGGCAAAAAAGTTTTAAAAACACTGTGTTTAACTAATGGTACCACAATAATAGTTTAATTGGTACGTACACAAATATTTGGGGGGTTTAAAGGAATAAAACCCCCATACAATTTTCATGTAAATATATTAAAAAAGAAGCTGTATCTCGATTAAAACTGGCTTATCGAAAAAATACTAGGAGGCAAAAAAGTTTTAAAAATGTTGTATTCAACTAATGGTACCACAATAATGAATTAATTGAAACGTACACAAAAGTTTGGAGGGGGGGGGTTTAAGGGAACAAAACCCCCATAAAATTTTTATGGGGTGGACAAAGTTCACTATAATTTTGTTTTAAGATATTTCTGCCATAAGAATGATACATGTCCATTTTCAATAAAAAATCTTTAATAGTTTTCGATATATTGAAAAAAATCGATTTTAATTTTGTAACTTCAAAGGGCTGTAACTTTTTTTATGAGGACATTTGTACTAAGGTAAGTTAGGTTCAATCGAACTATTTTTGACCACAGAATGTGTGGTATAATTTATGACCAATCTTTTCGGGACACCCTGTATAAAAATCGGCGCTTATGGTAGGGGAGCCCAAGCGGGGATTTTTGCAGTTACTTGAGCGCGTCAGATTATCATATGATGAGAAACCTGATACCCTGCAGATGTACCTCTGCCATATATTGACTCTTAACACAGAAAAGTTCGTTATGGGGGTCCCGAAAAAAAATCTATCCTTAAAAATACTCGAAATTGTCAGATTAAGATAAGGTAAGTTAAGTACATGCAAAAGAGTGTATATTTCAAAAATCTGACGATTTGAACGGGGCGTAAGGAAATGCGTAAATCAAAAAGTTTCACAAAAAAAGCGAATATTTCGCGAAATGAACGTCAGATCGAAAAACTAAAAAATACGTCTTCAATATTTTTCAAAAATCGATTGAATGGTACCAAAACCACCGGTAGAGAGGTTTTGTGCTACAATTAACATTAACGCATTCGTTTTGGCGTATTACGCCAAACGCGTTTCTTAAAAAAAATTTTTTCATATTTTTTTATTTCGATATAAAACTAACACTTTCGATAGCGAATAAATCGAAAACTATTAATTTTATCAAAAAAATGTATAGAACGTTTTTCGCTTAGAATGAATGTTTTTACCAACTTTTGCAGTCAAAATATAATAAAAATTTTCACCCCTGAGATGGGGTGGCAACCACCCCCATGGTAAAAGCGCCTTTCGGCCTCATATAGATTTTGATCCTTGGACTATCTACTACCTATTCTTAAATGTTCAAGCAAATCGATCCATTCTGTAAAAATTGCGAGGTTTTGTCCTATTTTAAGCTTCATTAGTTGGACTAATTATGGTATTTTTAATAATTTCTCTCTAATCTAATAAAATCTTAATGCGACACGTCGTGCAGTCTGTCTAGGACATTTGTCTACATATAAACATTCAATGGCGTTTAATAAAAACGTCATTTTATTTGTTTTATCTTTTTTTATAACAGCTCCAGAATGACTGAACCGATTTAGCTAATTTTGATTTTGAAACATTTTTAGAAGTCCAAGGAAAGTTTAGAAGTTGAGAAAATGTGATGAAATTGCAAAGAGAAACTAAAAACAACAATTTTATTTTCATATACATACAAACAGTTACATATTATATTATACTCCTTTAGATTGACATCACTGAAACTAAAGCTATCTTCGTGTCTTTTAATTTTTTACTAAAGCTATTTTACTTTTTTACGTTTCCCGCGAATAAGTTCGAATCGCTGCCAGTGAGAATTTTTTTCTTTTTTTAAATCCCTAACTTTTTATCTGTTATGATTTTAAATCTTATAAATGATTAAAGAATCAAACAAATTAAAATGAAATAAGTAACCAGTGTATGTATATCCTTCACAATATTACATCATAATTATTAACACTAGCTGACCCGGTCAAGCTTCGTTGTGGCATGTCTATACGATTAATATTATGTTTAATTTATTTAAATCAAAACGGGAACTGGTGTATGTTTTCAAAAAACTGATAGTGTGTAAATAAATTTATTATAAATCAGCTAAGTACTTTCGGCATTTTTAATGCCATCATCAGAGCTATCGTCTTATAATTGTATATACCTCAAATGAAGAGAAAACTTTGAATAAACACATTGTAATTTATCTAACAATAAAACACTGAAAACGTTTGTTTTCTACATTTCCACAAAATTTATTACAACTATGTGAACACAGCTGTTTCGGCAGAGTGCCTTTCTCAAGTGATTTAGATTACTATGGGTTTGCCTTTTTAAAGTCTGTAACTGAAGAGGTTGAGGAGTGGGGAGCTGTTTGTCTCGAGTTGGTCATTCAGAATTATATCTGTATTTTTCAATTTAATAATTTGCATAGATTCTAATAAAGATAGCTTAAGGCCTTTATTCTGAAAAGGCAGAATTTGAAACTGTTAATTAAAAGAATGATTATGATCTAGAAGGTGAAGTGCGTATGTAGAAGTGTCTGTTTTTCTATTGTTGAAAGCCCTTTTGTGTTCTGCTATCCGTTTGTCAAAGGTTCTGCCAGTTTGACCGATGTAAGTTTTCGGACAGTCACCACAAGTTAGTTTGTAAACACCATTCTGTAATTGTTTTCTCTTTCGGCTCTTATTTTTCTTAATATATTTGCTTAAGTTGTTGTTAGTTCTGAAAGCTGGTGTTATTCCTTTTTTTATGTATCTGGCTATTTTTGTTGTTATCTTGCCAGTATATGTGATAGAGCAGAAGGTACTGGGTTCTATCTGTGGTGGTGGATCGACTAATTTCAGGGCTTTCTTATGGAGTTTTTGGTTTAAAATTTTGTCTCATTCTTATTTCTCTATTTATATCCCAGTTATCGTTAACGTTGGCTCGCAAGTAGGTAATATTGTGGACTCTTTCTAACGTTAATCCATACGCTCTGGTGTTCATTGGTTGTAACTCCGTTTTGCTGACAACCATAAGTTTTGTCTTAGAAGTATTAGGTTTTAGCCCATCTTCATCACATGCTACGGTCACCCTGTTTATTAGTCGTTGTAATTCGTCTTCATTGGAGGCAAGCAATACCGTGTCATATGTGTATCTGAGATGGTTGACATTAATTCCGTTGACTTTAATGCCTGCATCTTTATTTGATCTAAATATGGTAAGTTAGTAAAAATTAATAATATAATCTAAACATAATAGTCCGCGTTTCTCTAAAATCTTGGCATCAAAAGATTTCCACCTGTAATAGAGGTAGTGTCAAATTTGACCGGAGCATTTTAGCATGGCTGTTTTCTTTTTATTCCAAAGCTTATTAACAAATGATATGTCAGCTGGCCCAAAACCGGGGATTTTAGACAAGAAAAGGTAAAATATGAAAGTTGATGGACAAACGCTACAACTTAAATGTCAAATATTTATATACGTTACTCAGAACATTTGATAGACTTGCTTACTTGGCTCCTACCTTTCACTCAGGAGATCCGGGTTTAAATCCTGGCGCGGAAAATTCTTTTTGTTTTTTAAATTGACATTTTATTTTGAAAAATAGTTACTTTTATAATACCACGGCATGTCCACTTGGCCAGCTAACATTTTTTGCAACGTACATGATGCAGCTGACGCTTTTTTATTACAATCTAAAATTCATAAATTATTGATTTATACTTTTTAATCTTTGCCACACTAGTTCAAGAATATTTTTTTTTATTAACTAGCTGACCCGACAAACTTCGTACCGCCTTAAAACTAAATATAATGTTTGAAAGTTTAATACCTAAAAATTACCAGAAAGCCAAAAAATACTAAAAAATATTGCCTACCTATACTTTTTTCTACCAAATGCATAGTTTACGATTCTATAAGGGACATAGGTACAGACAAACATTCATTTTTATGTATTATAGAGAATAGGGAAATATTTAGATTGCTATTAAAAAATGGGAGTTGGTGAGAGAAAAGTGAAAATTTAGGGTTGTATCTTTCGGTTCTACAACATATAAAATTAAGAAAAAACAGTTTGTCCAAAAAAATAACAAATAATGTCTCCCTTTCCACTTAGATTGTTGGTCTTACCAACTCAGGAACCTTCAGAGGTTCATGTACAACAAATTTGCTTATTAAGATCAATCATAATATTATGACCAAGAATGCATAGTTTGCGATTCTATAAAAGACAAACGGATTTTTTTATATTGTCTCGTATAAATAATAAAAACGTGGTATTATAAAAATAATTATTTTTCAAAATAAAATGTCAATTTAAAAAACAAAAAGAATTCTCCGCGCCAGGATTTGAACCTGGATCTCCTGAGTGAAAGGTAGGAGCCAAGTAAGCAAGCCTATCAAATGTTCTGAATAACGTGTATAAATATTTGACATTTAAGTTGTAGCGTTTTTGGGCCAGCTGACATATCGTTTGTTAATAAGCTTTGGAACACCTACCCTAAATAAAAAGAAACCAGCCATGCTAAAATGCTCCGGTCAAATTTGACACTACCTCCAGGGCTATAACGATAATCTAGGATCAAATTCGTATACCTGTACAATTATGAAAATAATTAGTTATTAGAAATATCGCAAATCAGCTTGGCAGATCTTGCCTGTAGATATAGATTTGAGGAATACACATCATTCAATCTTCGCTTGTCCACTGCTGGATATATATCTCTCTCATAATTTTCCATCTATTTCGATCTTGTGCCTCTTGCATCTAATTCCTATGACAACGTGTTAGCTCATTAAAACACATTCATGGCAAATCGGTGGTACATAAATATATTAAACCGTCCAATATTATGGACATATTTCAAATTAGCCGACTTTGCTAGTTTGTTTGATCTAAATACGGTAAATTAAATTTATAATTTTAGCCTCATGTTTTATTTCTTGCTTACACTGTCGATTGTTTCTTTCATGGTGTGTCTAAATATTCTTTTGTATACAAAATTCAATTAACTTTAATCTTTTCTCACTTTTCCCCCTTAGTGTCTTCTTTTCCCACTACCTTTTTTTGTTCTTTATTTTTATCCCTACTTTATTGTTCAAGTCTCCTGTAGTCAGTTTGATATCTCTTTTGTAGTTCATCGGTATCATCATTGTTCTCTGAAGTTTTCCCTCATTGCTGTTATCGTTAGTTAAGACATATATACGTTAACTATTATAACGTAGAATATTATGATTTATATCTTGGCCATATTAGTCCTGTCTCCAGGGGGGGGGGGCTACAACGGCCTCCTTTATTCAGATGGACTTATCTAAGTTTTTTTATATGTATTTTCACCCGTAGAACACGAATTTTTTGGGTAACAGTTGATCCGGATGTCGGTCAGGTTGTTATAACAAAGAACTTGAGGAATTACATAACAGCGATTTTTCGCAAAATAGAACATTTTTTTTGGGTTATTCTAAGCAAAAAATGTTCTTACAAGTTTTTTCGTACGATGTATATATATAGTTTTCTAGATAAACGCGGTTGAACTTTAAAAAAATCGAAAAATTGCAATTTTTGAACCCGAATAACTTTTGATTAAAAAAGAAAATAGCAATTCTGCTTATCGCATTTGAAAGTTCAAATCAAATTATATCGGTTTTGATTATTTGCATTGCTAAAAATGTATTTTTTATTGTTAAACAAAGCTATAAACACATAGTGTTTGAGTGATGTTTTCAATGATCTCCCATTTAAAATCGAACGAGTAGGTAGACTAGGTACAAGTACAAGCGAGGCAATTTCTACGTAGCATGCATTAAACCGCATGTATTGTCCAGGGGAAACACTATGTGTTTATAGCTTATAGTCAACAATAAAAAAATAAATTTTTAGCAATGAAAATAATCAAAAACGATATAATTTGACTTGAACTTTTAAGTACGGTAAGCAGAATTGCTATTTTCTTTTTTAATCAAAAGTTATTCGGGTTCAAAAATTGCAATTTTTCAATTTTTTTAAAGTTCAACCACGTTTATCTCGAAAACTATGCATCCTATGAAAAAACTTGTATTCTTTTTCTCATGATCATCTTTCAGTGCGTCACAGTTTTTCGATTTCTTTTTAACGCATTAAATTGTATGTGGCAGAAAAAAAGGCACATCGGTGATTATATTTCGTCGGTGACATTTATAACATTTATTCTAGTTATTCTAGTTGTCGATAGATGGCGCCATAATAAAAAAAATATTTTTTTTTAATTAGATAATAATATTACAAATATAATCTGTATAATTTATAACACTATACAAATCAAAGAAAATACCATTTTATAAATGCAAGAAACACATTTGATTTGTTTTTATTCCAAATTGAAAATAAAATGTGACAACTGTCAGATTTAACTAAAATGTTATGTTAGAATAAATGTCATAAATGTGTATTATCACGGACTTACCCTTTTTCCTATCATTTGTTACGCACTGAAAAATGATCATGAAAAGGACAATAAGAACATTTTTTGCTTATAATGGCCCAGAAAATACAAAAACATGTCTTGTTTTGCGAGAAATCGCTGTTATGTAATTCCTCAAGTTCTTTGTTTATAACAATCTTATCGACCTCCAGATCTACTGTTACCCAAAAAATTCGTGTTCTACGGGTTAAAGTACATCATAAAAACTTGGGTGTGTCCATCTGAATAAAGGAGGCCGTTGTACCCCCCCCCCCTGACGACAGGAATATATTATCTTCTCCGATTTTGCTTTCTATTTTATTCATTCCTTCCCTCTGTACTATCACTGCAATATTCCTTTCGTTTCTTTTATTATCATCTGTATGTCCAGATTATCGTTATGTTGATATCTGATTACTTTGTTGTATCTTTATCAATGTGTTTCACTGGATGCTAATATGTCAATGATATGTATGTATTTCCATTTCATCTCTTAAGCTCTGTTCCTGCGTTTTCATTTAGAGATTGGACATTCCAGGTTTCAATATACAATGGGTCCAGAAACTCTACCGACAAACGAAGACATGAGATTCCTCAGGTAATTTTA
The DNA here is from genome assembly GCF_917563875.1 of Diabrotica virgifera virgifera. Taxonomy (NCBI): domain Eukaryota; kingdom Metazoa; phylum Arthropoda; class Insecta; order Coleoptera; family Chrysomelidae; genus Diabrotica; species Diabrotica virgifera. Next base: position 190,449,324 of record NC_065443.1, read on the forward strand.
AGACAATTTAACCAAATTCACCCAGTCCAAAAATGCTTCCTAAGGGAGCTAGAGCTCTTTGAAAATGGCGTCTTGTGACTAGTTTTTCTTAAATACCTTCAGAACGCTTCTAGTTAGAAAAACAAAAATTTGTACGCATATTTATCTTCCAGGGATAAATCGATTCCATCCATTGACAAGTTATAGTACCGGCCATAGGCGTCCGTTTTGGGTAGGGTAACGGTTATTTCATCGCATAACTTTTTATCTTTACATTTTAAGCATCTTTCACTTTGGATTATTAAATTGTGAGGTATGCTAGTACTAAAAGGTACTCTTAATTTAAGTCGGTAGAACACACCGTTTTCTAGAAAAATCGATTTGAAAATTTTTCGTTTCTTGAATTTGAAAAAAAAATTGAAAAAATTCTATAATACTGGTCATAGAAGCCATACCCCACCGGCACCTTTAGAATCTTTGTACTGTATGTGTATATATGCGAATACATGGCGATGTTCTCAACCCCGGCGCATAGCTGACAGGGAAGTCCTATGTAAACATAGTACAGGTGTGAATAAGGTATAACCAAAACAACACCCGTGGATCATCAGGGAATCATCTGATCATCTGAGAATATTGCACGGGGCCTGCAGCTATGCCATTACTGTAGATTTGTCAAATAAACATGGCATACAAACACAAACACACACACACACACACAAAAACAAAAACACACACACATAACATTCATCATAGACAATGGGCAAATCTCAGGCAGTTGTATCACAACTGCCTCATTGTATTTTTAGATTCGTTATTCTGCAATTAATGTCCTCCTTAATCCCAAAGTGTAATCCTTAATCCCATCGTACCCGGGAATGCACGGCTTAGGGGAGAGTTTTGCCTTAAGCGATGCCCATGGAGATGGCGAAATTTGAGTCTAAGATCCGAATCTAGGTCGATCTTCACCCATCTGTTTTCCGGATGAAACTTTCTTTTTATTAAATTTCATGTAAAAAAAATAAGACTTGCATGGGTTGCTTATCAAAATCTTGTCACAGCTATCCTTAAGTAGGGGCGTAGGGTTTGAAATCAACATTTCAAGCACATTTTGTGATTTTTTCTTGAAATTATGGTAGGCTTTTTTATTTTTAAATTAACATATTCAGTACAATTCATAGAATTAAAAAAAATACAAGAAAAAATATTGAAAACTAAGCCAACGGTGACAAATTTTTAAAGACACCTCAGAAAACAATGGATTTTGCGGTGGAGATTAGAACTCATCACTGAATCATGCTAAACAAAAAACTCAAAAAGATTTTATTAGCTTGTGAGTTTCCCGAGGTAACGCTGTCAAAAGACCCCGCAGAAACCTTATGCGAAATGGCTCTCTGTCAAATACTCTGAAACTTTGGGTTCTGGTAGTCCTTGATGTGTAATGGTTTTAAGATATAAGCCTCTGAAGTTATATAGGTACAGTGAGGACGTTTGAGTTGGAATAAATTCATTTTCTCGAGAATGGGCGACTCTGGAGATAAATTACGAATCAGGTCGATATTTATTTGTTGATTATAATTTTTTAGCATATATATCATACTAGTGACGTCATCCATCTGGGCGTGATGACGCAATCGATGATTTTTTTAAATAAGAATAGGGGCCGTGTGACAGCTCATTTGATAGCTTATTCATTCTCTATTCACTAATATAAACATTAACATAATTATTTGGACAGGGTGCCCAAAAAATTTTTTTAATTAAATTAATTGAGACAAAAAGAAGAATGTATATAATTTATTTAATTCGAAATACATTTTACTGTTGTCCGAAAACAGGAAAAAATTTTTATTTGATAAATAAATATTGTCTTTCGCTTGAATTCAATTTTAAAGCTGCCATCCACCTGCCTCTTAGCAGTTTGAATTTTCAAATTAACATTTTTCTGTTTTCTGACAGCAGTAAAATGCATTTTGAATTAAATAAATTATATACATTCTTCTTTTTGTCTCAATTAATTTAATGCAAAAAAATTTGGGCACCCTGTATAAATAATTATGTTAATGTTTATATTAGTGGATAGAGAATTGAATAACCTTTCAAATGAGATATCACATGACCGCTATTCTTATTTAAAAAACTCATCGATTGCGTCATCACGCCCAGATGGATGACATCACGAGTATGATATATATGCCAAAAAATTATAATTAACAAATAAAAATTGACCTGATTCCTAATTTATCTTCGAAGTCGCCCATTCTCGAGAAAATGAATTTATGCCAACTCAAACGTCCTCACTGTACCTATAACTTCAGAGGCTTATATCTTAAAACCATGATTTTTTGAAGCTATGCGCCCATTGAGTCTTTTATTCTACACATCAAGGACTACCAGAACCCAAAGTTTCAGAGCATCTAACAGAGAGCCATTTCCCATAAGGTTTCTGCGGGGTCCTTTTTTAGTTTTAAATCCACGAGGAAAAATTTCCTGTAGTTGGCTGTATACCATTACAAAAACATAAAATCCTTTATAAAAGGTATATTTGTTAAAATCCCTATACAGGGCTACATCAAAGACAGAACTAGTTTTCGATCGGTTGACCGATCATCATCAGTGCAATCTTAGAATCTACATGCAAGCCACCAAAGTAAAAATAACAGGGTAAAAACCCTTTACAATTGATCCGTCATCGGAACATATGACAAAGATATGAATTATAACATGGATGATTAAGATATCCAATGTTTTTCGCCCGAGGTACCAATGAGCTCTATCTGACAAGTTCACATCATGACTGTACGGAAGCAAGTCAACTTGCTTGACTTGCTCATGATGTGAACTTGTCAGATAGAGCTCATTGGTACCTCGGGCGAAAAACATTGGATATCTTAATCATCCATGTTAAAATTCATATCTTTGTCATATGTTCCGATGACGGATCAATTGTAAAGGGTTTTTACCCTGTTATTTTTACTTTGGTGGCTTACATGTAGATTCTAAGACTGCACTGATGATGATCGGTCAACCGATCGAAAACTAGTTCTGTCTTTGATGTAGCCCTGTATAGGGATTTTAACAAATATACCTTTTATAAAGGATTTTATGCTTTTTTAGTTTGATCGATTTTTGACTTTTTGGTATAACTCGGACGTGAAAACAACGAACTTTTTTGCAAAAAAGGGTGAAAATCAACATATTTATTATTGTCAAAAAAATAAGCATAAAAAAATATATCTCGACATCATTACATAACGAAATGTATAAAGAAAATATATACAAAATTCCATGGGGATCGGTCAAGTAGTTTTTGAGTTACAATGTCCACCGCCTTTGAAAAATGCAATTTTGAGAAAAACGCGTTTAAGGACATAGGCGCAAAATGTCGCCTGTCAAAATGTTTAATGTGTTTTAAATGTATTAATTTTTTTCAAAAAATATTAATTATTTTTGAATTTTTTGTTTAACATGATTCAGTCATTAATTCTGCTCCACCGCAAAATCCATTGTTGTTTGAGGTGTCTTTAAAAATGTGCCATCGTTGTTGGCTCGTTTTTCTATATTTTTCCTTGATTTTTTGTTTGAATATTCTATGAAATGAACTGAATATGCTTATTTTATTTAAAAATAAATAATTCTACCATTATCAGGTAATATACTGTAACTCTACTACACATTCGAAATGAATTATTAATTTTTCATCCCTAAATTTGATGTCCAATTGCAATTACATCATTGTTGCCACAGTCATTTTGTGGCAACAATGACGTAATTGCAATTGGGGATCAAAAGGGATGAAAAATTAAGAATTTAGAATTTAGTTTTAGAAAGAAAAAATCAGAATTTAGTTTTAAAGATAATATCTTTAAAACGAAATTCTAAATTTTCATATAATATTCTAAATAATTTCCACAGGCACATTTTGTAAAATGTTTGGTTATCTAGCTAGTTCTGAAATGCGTGGAAATAAGGCCAAAAGGTCATTGAAAAAGTTTATTAAACAAATTGAAAATTGTAGTAAAAGCAAACATTTTTAATAAAAAGAAACTTAAAAATAAAATTGAAATTACAAAAAAAGTATCAACGAAAAATTGAATCATAAAAGGCTTTACAAAATCCAGAAATTCTATGGTTTGAAAGCAATTGTTTCAAATCTTTTAGTTTGTTATCACCTAAAGGAATTTTTGAAGAGTAAGCCCTACGCAGCTGACATTTTGGTGAAAACTATTCGGACGAACTCCGACTCTTTCTTTTTTGGCAAACATCAACTTTCGTCCACTTTGGTTATTTATAACTTTCTTTATACAGGAAGTAATCTTTTCCTTTTAAGATTTAAAGTAACATTACTTCAGTTATCATTAAGTTATCATCTAGTTCATTTCATTGTACAGCGCTTTTACATCGTAAAACTCGGTGAAATCCATTTTTTAGCCGTTAAAGGAGCTCCTGTTTTTTAGCATTCCTAATTAATTTCTTCTTGACTAAGAGAGCATTACCAAGTGTTGGTGTTTGGGGATCTTGGTGTATATTTATTTCTGCTTCTTCTTCTTCTTCTGATGATGATGATGCCTCAGAAGTGGAAGGATGATAGTGTTCACTGGAACATTTGTCATGCATTTAAATCTAATAATATCATAAAAATAGTACTTACATAAAATGTACGTACGTCAATGTTGCCCCACAATAAGGAGAAATCCAGATGAAAAATGACACAGAATACAGTTTCGTCAAGGTTTCAATAACATTAAATACAACTGCGTCAATGTAGCACCGTAGGTACAGATTGGAGGACATCGTTTAGAAAAAAATAGTTGATTAAATCGAAAATGACATTTTTATAAATAAAAAAACAAGTGCATTTTTTCTTAAATAAACCTAAAAGTATTCATGATACAAAAACAAAAGAAAATCAAAATTTTCAGTACCTAAAGCAAATCCTACAATTAATATTTGAAACATTTTTTCATATTATGAATACTTTTAGATTTAAAAATGAATAACCATTTGCAATTTCGTTGCAAAACGAAAAAACAGCCGAACCATATGCTAGTCCAATCAGAGAATGCAGCAAGCACCTCTACCGGATTCGAAACTTATTAGTCTCTCATCAGGAGGCACATATGCTGCTCTCTCCGATCCAACCAAAACAAACCCCAGCGTGCAGTCCCGGATTGCAACGAACGAAATGGCATAGATGCCCTAGCGGCAACTGCTAGCAAAAAGACTAAGTTTTCACTCTAATGGCATATAAAACAACATAATGCTATTCTACATCCCACCAGAATGAAAACAATGGGAACCTTCTCTGGTTACACCTCCGAGGCTTCGACAATTTGCAAGCCATATGGATGCTGAAACTAAGGAAGATGAGCGAATTCTACAATTTACAATTCACGTCCCATCTGCTCAGCGCGGTAAAGTTCCAACGAGAATGGTTCCCTTCATACTCCAATCAGAGTAAATGTAAATCAAAAATGAATAGCCATTTTCAATTTCGTTGCAAAACCAAAATACAGCCGAAGCATATTCTAGTCCAATCAGAGAGTGCAGCAAGCACCTCTACCGGTTTCGAAACTTATTAGTCTCTCATCAGGAGGCACATATGCACAGATGGGACGTGAATTGTAAATCAGGACATCAGGAGGCACATATGCACAGATGGAACGTGAATTGTAAATTGTAGAATTCCCTCATCTTCCTTAGTCTCAGCATCCGTATGGCTTGCAAATTGTAGAAGCCTCGGAGGTGTAACCAGAGAAGGTTCGCATTGTTTTCATTCTGGTGGGATGTAGAATAGCATTATGTTGTTTTATATGCCATTAGAGTGAAAACTTAGTATTTTTGCTAGCAGTTGCCGCTAGGGCATCTATGCCATTTCTTTCGTTGCAATCCGGGACTGCACGCTGGGGTTTGTTTTGGTTGGATCTGAGAGAGCAGCATATGTGCTTCCTGATGAGAGACTAATAAGTTTCGAAACCGGTAGAGGTGCTTGCTGCACTCTCTGATTGGACTAGAATATGGTTCGGCTGTATTTTCGTTTTGCAACGAAATTGAAAATGGTTATTCATTTTTAATTTACATTTACTCTGATTGGAGTATGAAGGGAACCATTCTCGTTGGAACTTTACCGCGCTGAGCAGATGGGACGTGAATTGTAAATTGTAGAATTCCCTCATCTTCCTTAGTCTCAGCATCCGTATGGCTTGCAAATTGTAGAAGCCTCGGAGGTGTAACCAGAGAAGGTTCCCATTGTTTTCATTCTGGTGGGATGTAGAATAGCATTATGTTGTTTTATATGCCATTAGAGTGAAAACTTAGACTTTTTGATTTATTTAAGAAAAATGCACTTTTTTTTAAAATTATAAGAAGGTATTTTTCTATTTAATCAACTTTTTTCTAAACTAAGCATTCCAAACCGGTCAAATTACCTGGATCGTATCGATAATACCTAAATAAAGTTAATCTCAAGTGAGAAGCTATTTATTTCTATTAGGATTGAAATGACAAGGGTTTAATTTTTCACATTTCAAAAAGGAAAATAACAGAAAGTGACTGTATTTTCGTCATGTCAGTCAGTTCTTTTATGCAAAAAACTTTTATTAGAGCTTATTTGAAAGGTTTTTAATGATTTATAAAAGATGTCTCTTAAATTTTCCCAAAAAATTGCACCGCATTCGAATTATTTGAGATTAAAAGTTCTCAATTTCGATGTTCTTCAAAAATAACCATTCTTTAAAGAGCAATAACTCAGTCATTAGTGGGTTTAAATAGGTCTTTCCAACGCAAATCTCTTTATTTTTTTAATAGCTACAATTTTCTTCTTAACGATTTTTTCTATAAAATTAATTTTTTTTAAGTTATTCATGAAAAACCATTATAAAACGTGAGTTTTGTCAATGAAAAATGCATGGTTTCAAACGCTAATAACTTGGAAAATATCAACTTTGCAAAAAAATCTTATAGAATAAAATTTACTCAGAATTTTTCAGTCTATGGACTTCCATTGTTATTTTGATTAAACAAATTTTCATCCCCTAGATGGTGTTGTTTTCACCCCCAGGGAAAAAGCGCGCTTCGGCGTAGGATAGATTTTGACAAAGGTTTTAATTACTACCTAAATTAAAAATTTCAAAAAAAACTACCTTGGTTCTCAAAATCCCATGAGAAAATGGCTGTTGATTGGACTATTAAGGTGATATAAGCAGGTTATCGGCTATTGCACCCGAGTCCAGTGCCAGGGCTGCTGGCTATAGCTTCTGAACAAGCTTCTTTCTCCCTTCCTCATCTGCCCTGACCCTACTTTCCATTGGGGTTGATTACCCAATCTCCAGTAGGGTTGCTCAGGTTTACCGGGCCGTCACCGGGTGATTACCCGATCACGCGTGTGATCGAGATCACACTTCTTGGAGGTGAGGATAGTAATTGAGTAGAAGAAGCTAGAGGTGTTATCTGGAAGCAACACCTTATATCATTACCTCATCACTAACCCATTTGAACCTCAGAGAACAGAATTTACAATTTAAAAATATTATCACATAAGTGTCAGTAGTAAAAAGATCACTATTTGATTTTTGCGAAAAATCTCCAGACTGAAAGTTGAAACGCCAAAAGTACATAATTTTAATTACAATTATTGTGGTTTATTTCAAAAATAATTAGTTTTTATGTTTACTTTTTCAAACTTTCATTTTAAAGTTACTTCACTTCTTAATGATTTGTCTGTCCCGTCTCTCTATCAGCCTTGAAACTATTTGTAAGTATGTCATACAAATTTAGAACTTAATGTTTAAAAAAATTACCTAATCCTTTTATTTTTAAATGGACCTTTTCTGCATTGATATTACTCTTTAGTCGTATTCTTATTAGAAATAATATATAGAAATTCTATCAAATGTCTCTTAACCTCCAAAAATATAATAGAGCTGCAAGAGTGGAGCATATAGACACTTTATGGCTGACACCTTGTGCCACTTCCGAATTATATGGTGGTGTCGGATTTCGCTTTACGATGTTTGCACGCTGACAGATGCTGAAACTTGCACAGCACCCCTACAGGGTGATTTCTTTCGAAATTAAGATACATTATTTTGTTCCAAAGCTGTTTTCTCATTTGAAATACAATTTTTATATACACAACAGTGCGTCGGCAGTACGACAGTGACAGTGACATTATACTATTAAAAACAATAATTATTATACTCATAGGCGCGCTAAATGTTGCCAAGTCAGTCAAGTTCGATTTCTTGTTATAGATAATCGACTTTTAGTAGTTCCAATGTGACACAAAATCTAGGCATTGCATAAAAAAGTTTATTTAAAGAAAGTGTATTTTTTTGTTCTTCTTAATGGCGGTACAGTCTCGTTTTTGCAATATTTTATTTAATTATTATAGAGTATTGTATTTAGTTATAGAGTAATTTCCACATACTAACATATTTTTTAAATTGGGCTCTGTATCGCCATTCTTTACTATATTACGAATAGGTGTGGATATCTTTAGTACAGCTTCCCATGACAGATAAGGAAACTATACATACATTTAATGATCATGGACTTCGGAATCCAAGATCTGGCAGGGGAGGAAGATCACAACCAGACCACGGGGCCTCTGAGATCGTCAACACACGAAAACCCCGTGTCGTGGAAATCCACAAGATAGCTACGTGGAACGTAACAACTATGTTTGAAGGTGCGAAATTACAAAATATTCAGCTAGAAATGGCCAGACTAGACATTCCTATCCTAGGTATATGCGAGACGAAATGGCTAGGGTCAAACATATTTGAGAGTAATGGATACATTGTTGATGGTCTGATGGTATATGTTGATGGTCATATAATTCAAAGAGTACCCAGTTTTAAATATCTTGGTTGCCATATTACTGAACAACTAGATCCAGATAAAGAGATAAAATGTAGAATCGAGATAGCCCGCACCACATTTTTAAAAATGAGGTCATTCTTCTGTAATGATACCTTGCAACTTCAACTTCGAAAGCGCATGATTAAATGCTACATTTGGTCAGTCCTCTTGTATGGTGTCGAAGCATGGACATTAAAAATATCCACCATTAACCGTTTGGAGGCCTTTGAAATGTGGCTGCACAGACGTATTCTGAAAATACCATGGACGGCTATGCTGACAAATGTGGCAGTCCTTAAGAGAGCAAATGCTACCCGCGAGCTGCTTGATAACATCAAATATAGAAAGATGGCCTATTTTGGACACGTAGTAAGGGGAGACCGGTATAATATTCTTCAACTTATTATGATGGGTAAAATCGAAGGACGCAGAGGAATTGGTAGAAAGCAGGCCTCTTGGTTGAAGAATATCCGGGAGTGGACAGGAATAAAGAAAGCAGAACACCTATTTAGAATAGCTCGAGACAGAGACAGTTTCGCCATGTTAATCGCCAACGTCAAGGGGACTTGATAGGGCACGTTAAGAAGAAGGATACATTGTATACCACTAGGGAAAGGCAGAAGGACCCAGACGTAACGGAGTCGCAATCATTGTCAAAGAAGAAATCCGTAACTGTATCCGAAATTTCGTCCCCTTCAATGATCGTATCATGATGATTCAGCTGCAAAATAAACTACTGAATATTAATATAATACAAGTCTATGCACCAACAGCTGACAAACCAGATGAAGAAATTGAGCAATTCTACAGCCAAATTAAACAAATTCTTCGGAGCACAAAAAAACATGAAGCTACAATTATTATGGGAGACTTCAACTCAAAAGTTGGCGCCGAAATCACACAATATATAACCTGAAAGTATGGACTTGGAGAAAGGAACGAAAGAGGGCAAATACTAATACAGTTCTGCCAAGAAGAGAAATGCATTATAGCAAATACTTTGTTTCAGCAACCTAAAAGACGACTATATACCTGGAAATCTCCAGCTGATCAAGAGGAAAAGATAGTCAGAAATCAAATTGACTACATTATCATTAATAGAAGGTTTAGAAACAGTATTACATCTGCAAAAACATACCCAAGTGCAGACGCAGCAACTAACCAGAATCTACTCTGTGCTGGATTCAGACTAAAACTAAAAATAATAAAAGCCCCCACAACGCAGAAGAAACCTAATACTCGACTCCTAAGAAATGCCGTAATAGCAGATGAGTTCGGAAATAAGATAAATCGTGAGATTAAAAAACAGTTAGAAAGATCTGAACAAGAAAATATCGGTCAAAATCTAGATATTATGAATTCCGCCATGGTCACCATAGCAAACGAAGTTTTGAAACCAGAAAAAGACCAAATAAAGAAAAAGGATTGGAAGACCGATAAAATACTAGACCTTATTCAACAAAGAAGAAATTGGAAAAACAAAGACGAGATTCGCTATAGAGAGATATATCGACAAATAAGATACGAGGTTAAGCGAGCAAAATAGGACTGGATGGAACAAAGATGTCGTGAAATGGAAGAACTACAAAGAAAACATGACGAGTTTAATATACATAAAAAGCTTAAAGAAATTACCTACACTCAGAGAAAATGAACTCCTCACTTTATGAGAAACTCCAAAGGTAAAATAATTCTCGACTTGGATGAAAAAAAGGAAGAATGGACTAACTATATAAAAGAGCTCTTCCTGGATACGAGCCCACCACTTAACACCACAAAGTATACGATTACTGGTCCTAGTATTTTAAAAGCGGAAGTAGAGAAAGCCATCAAACAGAGCAAAAATGGGAAATCTCCAGGCCCTGACCAAATACCATCAGACTGGCTCAAACTTCTGGATCACGACAATGTCTCACAACTAACAAACATTTATAACCATATATACGAGACTGGAATGATGCCACAGATATGGTTAGAGTCTACATTTATTCCACTCCCAAAAAAACCTAATACATCATCATGTAAAGACTTTAGACTAATTAGTCTCATGAGCCACTCTCTCAAGCTACTTCTTAAGATAATTCTTAATAGAATCAAGCAGAAATGTGAAGAGACAATGGGAAACAAACAATTCGGTTTCAGAGAAGGATTGGGAACCAGGGAAGCTTTGTTCTCAATGTTAACATTACTTCAACGATCATGGGAAGTACAGATACCAATTTACGTCTGCTTTATAGATTTTGAGAAGGCGTTTGGTAGAGTTCAACATGATAGGTTGTTTGAATATCTAGAAATGATTTGAACAGATGATAAAGATCTGAGACTTTTACGACATCTATATTGGAATCAAGAAGCTTCTATTCTGGTAGACGGCAAAGAAACAGACAAAATTTGCATTCAAAGAGGTGTCAGACAGGGTTGTGTGTTATCCCCAACTTTGTTTAACGTATACTCAGAAATAATTTTTAATGAAGCCTTGGAAGGACAATGTGGAGTTCAAATCGGGGGAGAAATTATTAACAACATCAGATATGCAGACGACACCGCGATCATGGCTGAAAATATCGAAGATCTTCAATTCCTTGAGAGTTGGATAAACGAGACACTTAATCCGGATGAAGAAATTAAAACTCGTATAGAAATTGAAAGAGGAGCATTTATGAAACTTAGATCTATTCTGAGCAACTCTCAGCTGAACTTACAACTAAGAATCAAGTTCCTAAAATGTTATGTGTATCCTGTATTACTATATGGATGTGAAACCTGGATCACGAAGGTTAACATGATGAACAAATTAGAAGCCTTTGGGATGTGGTCGTATCGTAGAATGCTCAGAATATCTTGGGTTCAACGCATTTCAAACAGAGAAGTCTTAAACAGAGTAGGTCAAGGCGAAGGTGACTTAATGAAGATGATAAAAAAGAGAAAACTTGAATATCTGGGGCATATAATGAGAGGTAGCAGATACAGGATGCTGCAGTTAATACTCAATGGAAAGATCGACGGAAAAAGAGGAATTGGTCGAAAGAAATATTCATGGCTCCGAAACCTTCGTCAATGGACTGGCTTATCAGCAGATCAATTGTTACATGCCGCACAAGATCGAGAACGATATCGGCAAATTGTTATGGAAGCAACCCACGCCTAAAAATTTGGGCACGGTACTTAAAGAAGAAGAAGAAGAAGAATAGGTGTGCCAAATATCTCGACAAAATATTCAAAATTAAAGCCGCAATCTTGGAACGCGTTTTCCGCGCGCTAATGTTGTCTCTTACCATTTTTTTCGAATTTGTCACAAATGTTATATTCTTTAAACTTGTGTTAAACTATGCTGAAACACAAATACATTAATCTACAAATATTGTTTCATCTAAAAATAATGTTTTATCTACAATTATTCAATATAACGAACATAAATCCTTTATACCTAACAGTATAATTACTTAAATTGTTTTTTTTCTTCGAATTTTCATTTTAACTACTTTATTTTTGGGGAATAAATCACAATTTGAATTATTCATATTTCATTTTGAACTGTGAAATCGCTTATTATACAAACTAAACAATTTTTTTGTTTTGTTATGTACAAAATAAATTAGAGAGAGTCAATAAAAATTAGAGGGTGCCAGAAATGATTTGAGGGCGTCAAAAAAAATTGAGTGCAGTGACTGTAAGGGGCAATTGATTATATCACCCGTTGCATGGAGATGGGTAAAATCATTAGTATAAAAATATAATATCTATATACAATCCTTTGGTTGCTGCCCTCTCTTCGAGTTTCATGCCTGTTTTTATCTGTTATATTCTGCTCCTAGTCAAGATTACCAAATCTAAAGAGATTACCCTGTTCTACTCAATTACTATCCTCACCTCCAAGAAGTGTGATCTCGATCACACGCGTGATCGGGTAATCACCCGGTGACCGCCCGGTAAACCTGAGCAACCCTACTCGACATTCAATAATCAACCCCAATGGAAGGTAGGGTCAGGGCAGATGAGGGAGGGAGAAAGCAAAGCTTGTTCAGAAGCTATAGCCGGCAGCCCTGGCACTGGACTCGGGTGCAATAGCCGATAACCTGCTCATATCACCTTATAATTCCAATTAACAGCCATTTTCTCATGGGATTTTGAGAACCAAGGTCGTTTTTTTTTTGAAAATTTGGATATAGGTAGTAATTAAAACCTTTGTCAAAATCTATCCTACACCGAAGCGCGATTTTTCCCTGGGGGTGAAAACAACACCATCTAGGTGATGAAATTTTTTTTAATCAAAATAACAATGGAAGTCGATAGACTGACCAATTCTGAGTAAATTTTATTCCATAAGATTTTTTTTGCAAAGTTGATATTTTCTCAAAGTTATTAGCGTTTGAAACCATGCATTTTTCATTGAAAAAACTCACGTTTTATAACCGTTTTCATGAATAACTTAAAAAATTTTAATTTTATAGAAAAAATTGTTAAGAATAAAATTGTAGCTAATAAAAAAATAAAGAGATTTGCGTTGGAGAGACCTATGTAAACCCACTAATGACTGAGTTATTGCTCTTTAAAGAATGGTTATTTTTGAAGAACATCGAAATTGAGAACCTTTAATCTCAAATAATTCGAATGCGGTGCAATTTTTTGGGAAAATTTAAGAGACATCTTTTATAAATCATTAAAAACCTTTCAAATAAACTCTAATTAAAGTTTATTGCATAAAAGAACTGACTGACTTATGACGAAAATACAGTCACTCTCTGTTATTTTCCTTTTTGAAATGTGAAAAATTAAACCCTTGTCATTACAATCCTAACAGAAATAAATAGCTTCTCACTTGAGATTAACTTTATTTAGGTATTATCGATACGATCCAGGTAATTTGACCGGTTTGGAATGCTTAGTTTAGAAAAAAGTTGATTAAATAGAAAATTATATTTTTATAATTTTTAAAAAAGTGCATTTTTTTAAATAAATCTAAAAGTCTAAGTTTTCAGTCTAATGGCATATAAAACACCATAATGCTATTCTACATCCTACCAGAATGAAAACAATGGGAACCTTCTCTGGTTACACCTCCGAGGCTTCTACAATTTGCAAGCCATACGGATGCTAAGACTAAGGAAGATGGGGGAATTCTACAATTTACAATTCACGTCCCATCTGCTCAGCGTGGTAAAGTTCCAACGAGAATGGTTCCCTTCATACTCCAATCAATCAATTTTCAATTTCCTTGCAAAACGAAAATACGGCCGAACCATATTCTAGTCCAATGAGAGAGTGCAGCAAGTACCTCTACCGGTTTCGAAACTTATTAGTCTCTCATCAGGAGGCACATATGCTGCTCTCTCCGATCCAACCAAAACAAACCCCAGCGTGCAGTCCCAGATTGCAACGAACGAAATGGCATAGATGCCCTGGCGGCAACTGCTAGCAAAAAGACTAAGTTTTCACTCTAATGGCATATAAAACACCATAATGCTATTCTACATCCCACCAGAATGAAAACAATGGGAACCTTCTCTGGTTACACCTCCGAGGCTTCTACAATTTGCAAACTATACGGATGCTGAGACTAAGGAAGATGAGGGAATTCTACAATTTACAATTCACGTCCTATCTGTGCATATGTGCCTCCTGATGTCCTGATTTACAATTCACGTCCCATCTGTGCATATGTGCCTCCTGATGAGAGACTAATAAGTTTCGAAACCGGTAGAGGTGCTTGCTGCACTCTCTGATTGGACTAGAATATGCTTCGGCTGTATTTTGGTTTTGCAACGAAATTGAAAATGGTTCTTCATTTTTGATTTACATTTACTCTGATTGGAGTATGAAGGGAACCATTCTCGTTGGAACTTTACCGCGCTGAGCAGATGGGACGTGAATTGTAAATTGTAGAATTCCCTCATCTTCCTTAGTCTCAGCATCCGTATGGCTTGAAAATTGTAGAAGCCTTGGAGGTGTAACCAGAGAAGGTTCCCATTGTTTTCATTATTTTTGCTAGCAGTTGCCGCCAGGGCATCTATGCCATTTCGTTCGTTGCAATCCGGGACTGCACGCTGGGATTTGTTTTGGTTGGATCGGAGAGAGCAGCATATGTACCTCCTGATGAGAGACTAATAAGTTTCGAAACCGGTAGAGGTGCTTGCTGCACTCTCTGATTGGACTAGAATATGGTTCGGCTGTATTTTCGTTTTGCAACGAAATTGAAAATGGTTATTCATTTTTAAATCTAAAAGTATTCATAATATGAAAAAATGTTTCAAATATTAATTGTAGGATTTCCCTTAGGTACTGAAAATTTTGATTTTCTTTTGTTTTTGTATCATGAATTCTTTTAGGTTTATTTAAGAAAAAATGCACTTATTTTTTTAATTATAAAAATGTCATTTTCGATTACATCAACTATTTTTTCTAAACTGAGTATTCCAAACCGGTCAAATCACATGGATCGTATCAACTATATCTAAATAAAGTTAATTTCAATTGAGAAGCTATTCATTTCTATTAGGATTGTATTGACAAGGGTTTAATTGTTACATTTCAAAAATAAAAAAGCAGAGATCTGCAAAAATCTTAAGTTTTCCCAAAAAATGGCACCAAATTCGAGTTATTTGAGATTGAACGTTCTCCATTTCGAAGTTCTTCGAAAATACCCATCATTTAAAGGACAATAACTCAGTCGTTATTGAATTAACATAGGTGTTTCCGACGCGAATCTCTTTGCTTTTTTATTATCCACAATTTTGTTCTTAACAATTTTTTCCATAAAATTTAAATTTTGTAAGTTACTCACGAAAAACCTTTATAAAACGTGAGTTTTTCAATTACAAACGCATAGTTTCAATCGCTAACAACTTGGAAAGTATCAATTTTCCAAAAAAAAATTATAGATCAAAATTTACTCAAAATTGGCCATTCTATCGATTTACATAGTTATTTTGATTGAAAAATTTTCATCCCCTAGATGGGGTTGTTTTCACCCCCAGGGCAAAAGCGCGGTTCGGCATAGGGTAGATTTTGAAGAAGACGGTCAACCGAGCTTAAATCCAAATTTTCATTAAAATCGGTGTTGATTCTCAAAATTCCAGTTTTACAATTTTTTACCGCTGATGTCTATAAACTTAGTCTATAAACTAAGCTATCACGAATGCTACGAACAATGAACAAACTAGACGGACCAACGGACAACGACCAAAGCAACGGAATAAGGACTTAATGATAAATTTAAAATTGGGAACCTGGAATGTCCAAACCATGCTGCAGACAGGCAAAATGCAAAGTATTGCACAGGAACTATGGAAGTACAAAGTAGACATAGCAGCTCTTCAAGAAATCAGATTTAAAGGGCATGGCTGCATAAATAAAAAAGAATACAGTATGTACTACTGTGGAGCAAAAAGACAGGGAGACTTTGGAGTGGGTTTCATAGTTTCATGGTAGGCCATAAATGCCGCAGGTCGGTAATGGGTTTCACTCCAGTTAATGAAAGAATATGTAAAATACGCCCAAGGGGAAAATTTCATAATATTACAATTATTAATATCCATGCCCCAACAGAAGCTTCAGATGAACTAGTAACCGATCAATTCTATGATGACCAAAGTAGAATGTGAAAACATACAGAAGGGATATGCAGTTATAATCCTAGGTGATATGAACGCCAAGCTGGGAAAACAGCCAATATATATCAAAAATCCTTTGGTTTTGGTAAGCATAGTTTACATGATATTACCAGCAACAACGGTATAAGAGTGGCACAGTTGGCAATGGCAAATAAACTCAGAGTGGTCAGTACGTGTTTGACCCATAAACAAATTCATAACGGAACCTAGATGATACCTGGTATTTATAGATTTAATCAAATTATTCATATTTATAATATCTAAGCGGTGGGCAACCTCCGTAAGAAGAGGTATTAGATCTTATAGAGGTGAAAATTGAGATTCAGACCATTTCTTGGTTATATTGAAAATAAAACAAAGAATATCAATGGCAAGAAAAGAGAAAGGCGCTAAACAAAGAAAATGGAACACGTATAGGTTTAAAAATCCTAAAAAGAAGAATGAGTATTCCTAAAAGACACTCATCTTTGACTTTGCTAAAGCCCGAATCCACTTCTGGAGCCCGAGCAATGGGTTTTAACCAAGTTGCTGTCTCTCAATTTTTTATTTTACTCTTCGACACTATAGAAAAAGGTGACCGTATTTTTAACTGCAGTGAAACCGGATTGACTGTTAATCCAAAAGGCCATACAAAGGTTTAAGCACAGATAGGGAAACATCAAGTGGGGTTCTTAACTTCTGCCGAACGCGGGGAAACGGTAACGGCTGAAATATGTTTTTTGTTACTGGGGCATACATGCCACCAATGCTTATATTTCCAAGAAAAAGGAAGCAACAGGCATTTGAAATTGGCTTACCTGTATGATCATTAGTAGAAACTAGTGATTCGGGTTGGATAACAACAGAATTCTTTATGAAATCGTTCAAATCATTCATTGGGTTTTCTCAAGCGACCAAAGACCACCCTGCTCTTCTTTTGTTAGATGGGCACTCTACCCACACTAAAAATCTAGAGCTTATCTTACATGCAAGAGATAACGGTGTAATTTTATTATGTTTCCTGCCGCACACCAGGCATAAGCTACAGCCACTGGACGTCAGCAATTATTATGAAAATAAGGTTCGTTCATACTTGGTTACGTTGTAATCCAGGAAAGGTTGTAACGATAATAATTCAGATTTCTACGTTGTTTGGAAGTGCATTTGTAAACGCAGCAACAATGAGAACGGCTATAAACGGTTTTCGCGCAACGGGAATTTGGCCCGCTAACAAAAACGTGTTTAGTGTGGCTGACTACTTACCATCAGCTACTACTGATATACAGAATAGTCAACATAGCGTCAGCAATAATCCAGAGAAACAAACGGCGACACGACCACAAAAAATGATAGAAACAAGTAATCAGTTGCGAGCAAAAACCCCAGAAATAACTTCAACAATAATTACAACAGAAAATGTTGAGCGACTTTCTCAAAGAACTGCATCCGATATTTTAAATCTTTAGCCGGGGTGTTCTTCATGGGTCAATACAAATGCCTCTAGCGGTGGAAATTCAAGTTTTCTATGTTTGTCCCCTGAAGCCGCCTTACCTATTCCGAAAATTCAGCAAACTGCCAAGAGGGCTTCTCGAAAAAGGGGTAAGAAAGCTGTACTAACCTCAACTCCCTACAAAGAGGAATTGGAAGTGGCACTGTCTGTAAAGACATAAATGGCAGTTAAAAAACTGAAAGTGTAGAAAAATTTCACTTCTAAAAAACTGGAATGTCATACCTCAGAATTGAAACGAAAGATTAAAAAATGCAGTATTCCGAAAGAGGATTCTGCGAATTGGAATCAAGCGACGCAGAATGCCTTTATTGTGACAACTTCTATTCTCAATCTTCAGAAGGCTGGATTTCATGTTCACTCTGCAAAAAATGGGCACATAACTCCTGTGCAGATGTCGACAGTGAAGACAACGAAGCCGTATTAATTTGTAAATTTTGTAACAAATTAAAATGATATATTTGAGTTGAAAAAATGAAGCATTTTATTTTTTTATTATACATATCATTGAATGTCTTGTTGTGCCCCATACGTGGGGCGGAACGAGGTAGAGGCCACTTAATTTTTTTTTTTTAATCTTAAACCAACTAATATGAGACCACTGGTCCTAGAGAGTGACTGCCACTACAGTGGTCAGTTAACAAATACACAAAACACACGACATTTTTGAATTTAATTGTTGAACATTTTACATCAAATATTAAGTACCCCGTTCTGCCCCACGTTCCCCTACATTTTTCTTTTTTCGTCAATTAATTTAATTCAAAAATTATTTTTTTGGCCACCCTGTATAAATAATGTTATTAATATTTACATTACTGAATAGAGAATTGAACCACCCTTCAAATGAGCTATCATACGATCTTATTCTCATTTAAAAAATCATCGATTACGTCATCACGCCCAGATGGATGACGTCACTATTTCGTAATTTAAAAATTAAAATCGAGCTGTTTCAGCATTTTCTTAAAATCTAATAACTACTGCCAAATATCGAGGTCAACTGTTTTCTTTGGCCCACCCTGTATAAATGAAAGTAAAACAAAATATTTGGAGTGCAAAAAGTAGAATCGACATGAGAATCTGACAGTAGACAACCATACCTACAACTATGCCTCCACTTTTTCCTACCTAGGCTCAATAATAAATGACAACAACAACACTAGTCAATAAATACAATCACGGATTCTTAGCGGTTAGTGCGGAAGTGCTATTAGTGAAAAGTAAGTTATTGAATTGTAAGTCTAAGCTTACAATCTCCAAAACAGTAATTAGACCAGTGGTCACATATGGATGTGAAACGTGGACTCTCTCAACCACTGATGAAAATCAACTATTCTCCTTTTCATGAACATTTTTCAGTGCGTCACAAATTATAGAAAAAAAGGTAAGTCCGTGATAATACACATTTATGACATTTATTCTAACGTGACATTTTAGTTAAATCTGACAGTTGTCAAATTTTATTTTCAATTTGGAATAAAACCAAATCAGTTGTGTCTATTGCATTTATAAAATGGTATTTTCTTTCATTTGTATAGTCTTATAAATTGTACAGATTATATTGATAATATTATTATTTTATTTAATAAATAATTCTTTTTTGATTATGGCGCCATCTATCGACAACTAGAATAATCACGGAACTAGAATAATTACCAAAGTATTCACAGACGTGCCTTTTTTTCTGTCACATACAATTTAATGCGTTAGAGAGAAATCGAAAAACTGTGACGCACTGAAAGATGATCATGAGAAAAAGAATAAGAATATTTGAGCGCAAAATACTAAGGAAGATATTTGGACCAACCCATTGCAGCGATGGTTCGTGGAGAATGAAATTGTACCTCCAGTTGAATGAACTAATGCAGAGAGCAGATATTGTTAGATTTGTAAAGTCACAAAGACTAAATTGGCTTGGTCACTTAGAAAGAATGCCAGATAATTGAGCTGTAAAAGTAATCCAGAGATGGAGCCCCAAGGTAATAGAACAAGAGGAAAGCCCCATAAAAGATGGATAGACGACATAGAGGGGATTTTAAAAACATGAAAATCAGGCAGTGGCGAAGATTATTATCCGACAGGTCACACTGAAAGGACATTGTTAAGCAGGCCAAGACTCGCAAAGGGTTGTAGCGCCATTAGAAGAACAGAAGAAGAAAAAATTCTGTTCTCTCGATGTATTATTATTACATTGTCAATGTTGGTATTTCCTTTCTTTTAGTATCGGTAGCCAGATCCTGTAGCAATTTACTGAGAAGTTTGCTACGCCATTTGCTTTATTTGGTCAGATGAAACGTTTTCTTTATTTTTTTATTATTATTTAGCTTAATGCCACGACGAGGAATGGCCCTTGGCATGGTTGATTTTGCAATCAAATAACTACTGTAGTGTGTGTGTTGTTATCTTGTTAGTTGAAAAAGTGAATTTAATTGTCTTTACAAAGAGACAGTATCCGAACGTCGGCGGTCCCTCCGGTGACTACCGATCCCACACGGATAGAAACTATCTTCACCTATTAATTTTTAATAAATGAAAAAATGAAAGGTAGGCTCTCTTACCACTGAGCTACACAGGGAGTTTTCCTCTTTTTTAATCTGTTTACATATGTATTTCAATTAAGGCTGGTCATATGTTACTGTTTTATCAAGTACAAGTCTCTTAAAAGTAACAATATTACTTTTGAGAGACTTTACTATTACAAGTAATACTTAAGGGGGGGGGGGGGTGGTTTGAAATATTTAATTTTTTTATTATTTCAAATAAAAGTGCATACTTTCAAGAATACTCTCTGAAAATTTCAGATTGATCGGAGTAAAATTACCCGAGATACATAGTGTTGAATATCCCTACCTTCGACCAGCTTTGCCGCATCTTCGTGCCAGCACGCTTGAGCTTAGTGAGAAACGTTAAACAACTGTTCGCCTTCTCTTTTGTAGATTACTCCGCAATTCAAAAAACATATTCCAATGTTCATCACTTTACGATTTGGCAGACAAATAAGAACATGAAGATGCAGTTGTCAAAACATTAAACGCATTTTTCTCAAAACTGCTTTTTCAAATGCGGTGGACATTGTAACTGAAACACTACTCGGCTGATCTACCTGAAATTTTGCATAGATTTTGTTTAGACATTTCATGAGGTAACAACGTCGAGATATTTTTCGTGTTGTGCTTATTTTTTTTTCAACAATATTGTTGGTTTTCACAAAATTTTTATCAAAAATTCCGTATTTTTGACTTCTGAGTGATACCAAAAATTCCAAAATCATTAAAAATAATAAAACTCGACGTTGTTACCTCGTGAAACTCATAAGTTAATTAAATCTTTTTGAATTTTTTGTTTCGTATGATCCAGTGATGAGTTCTGATGTCCACCACAAAATCCATTTTTTTTAGCTGCCTGCCAAAATTTGTCACCAATGGCTTATTTTTCAATATTTTGGATTTAATTTTTTCTCAAATATTCTTTGAAAGCTGTACTTAAACTGCCGTCAAACGGTCGTGCACTATAATGCCGTTAACAGCTATGACGTCAGTGTTATGATGCGTTTTACGGCATTTTATTCGGCTGCCGTTCGCTTGGAGGCTGGCAATCTTAGTATCAATTATTTCTGATAAAGAATTTATTAATATTAGAAAATTTTCTTATAAAAGAAAAAGAAAACAAAGTGAAGTATTAAAACTATTTTAATTATGGGTAATGATAAATACATAATTAAATTAGTTTTGATTTATTGTAAAACCTGTTATAAACTAAGAAAAAACATTAATTATAGAAATTTAATCCTTTTTTTTTTGGAATGGAACCCTGGATTTATTTGGAAATGTTTTGGGTTCCTTTCTTTTTTTTTTTTGGTGGTACTATTGCTGTCAGTGATTGTGCTGAGTTTGAATTGACGTTATTTCTAACGAATTTTCATCTAACCATGTCTTGAATCGTACATGTACTGGGCAATCTTCTTTGAATGTCCAAGACTGCCGAATGTTTTTCCCACCGCTCTTGAACTTCCACCATGATTGCAAGCATAAACAAGTTGATAATAGATTAAAGAGCTATCTATCGGCCTCTTAATTTTACTGCTTGCAATAGTACGTGCCAAAACGTGGCAAAGGTGGTAAATGTACTTTCTCCAAGTTACGGGATGGCGTGCTTTGCATCGGCAAATGAGGAAAATGTATCGCCAACTTTTAACATCATTGACATACCAGTACCTAACCTAACTAAAAGTACCAATATTTATAAAACGAACGGACGCTCAATCATGACACTAATTCATTTAAGTTTTCCAAATTTAAACTTATCATTCCCACAATAATTAACAATTAGTTACAAATATAACGCTTGTAACTGTATACTGAGACGGGCACTATAATAAAATAAGATAAGAGAATAGTCAACTCGTTCATTAACTCACCACGTGTATTTATGCTGAACTGCAAGTGAAAGCGAACGGCAGCCGAAGAAAATGCCGTCAAACGCATCATACAAATGATGTCATAGATGTTAACGGCATTATAGTGCAAGACCGTTTGACGGCAGTTTAAGTACAGCGTTCTTTGAATTGTACTTAATATGTTTATTTAATTTAAAAAAGAAATAATTCTACCATAGCTTTGAAAAAAATTCACAAAAATATGCTTGATATGTTGATTTCAAACCATACCCTCCCCTTAATGTTACTTGTAATATACTATATTTTTCTTTTCACAGCACTATATTTACAAATTGATATTTTATTATTCTAATTGGGAAATAAGCCACAATTTAAGTTGGAAATATAATTTTATTGACGTTTCGACTTCCATTTAGGAGGTCGTTATCAAAATACAAAATATTAATAAATTAAACAAATTTTGTTGCTTAGTAAAAAAAATCTAATAATTTAATTTAATCTGACTCATTCATATCGGCAATTCAGACATACATTATACATTTTAAAGTAGAAGACTTTAAAATGATATTGTCAAAATTTATGAGTTGCGTTCCTGGGACGACTTTATTGGAAGATAGTTCATTCGATGACATGAAGTCAACTTTAACTTAAGAATATCCGTCACAAAAAATCATAGTATGTAATCTGTCTTGACAACCAGATGCAATGTTGGCAGACATGGTAAGTATTTGGCCTTACTATTATAGTATTTTGTGGCACGTTTAAGATAAATATTATATTGATATGAAATTAAGCCATATTGGATTGTAATGAGAGCTACATTTTATATTTGTTTTTACGTTTCGATATCCCAACAAGAAATAGCTGTCAAAAACATTTAGGTATTAAGATATTATGTTAACCTGTAAATGTTAATCAATTAGCGCTTTTTGGCAACCAATCTAATTAAAATTTACATTTCAACATAATTTCTTAATTTCTATTTTTTTTTAAATAGGCCAAGAGTAAATAACATCCGCTAGGCAGATGACATTGTTTTATTGACTGATTCTGACCATAGTCTCCAGATACTGTTAAAGGGTCACTGAGAGTTGTGAAAAAATGGGGATGAAGATCAATACTACGAATACCAAAGTTATGGAAACATCAAAAGACAAAAATTTACCCTGAAGCTATTTTCTTGTGGCATTTTTATAATTACGTATTTTTTATGGGAAATAAGCCACAATTTTACTAAAAAATGAATTTATTAACGTTTCGAAGCCCAAATCGGGTTTCGTTGTCAAAATACAAAATACTATTAAAATAAAACAAACATGTTGTTGCTAAGTAAAAAAATTCTTCTAATAATTTATTTAATCTGACTCATTTATATTGGCAATTCAGACGTATATTATACATTTTAAAGTAGAAGACTTTAAAATGATATCGCCAATATTTATGAGTTGCGTTCCTGGGACGACTTTACCAAAAGATAGTTCATTCGATTACATGAAATCAATCCCAACTCAAGAATATCCGTCGCAAAAAAAATCATAGCATGTGATCTGTCTTTAAAAAGACAACCAAATGCAACGATGACAGTAAAATTCTCGCGTTAGAGATTCCATAGTAAATCACGAGGGAAAACCAGAAAAAAACCTCGTGATACTATCCCGACATCGTAAGTATTTGGTCTTACATTTAATCTACCTTCAAAAAACTAATACCAAATTCTGACTTTAATATGTTTAAATTATAAATAATATTAATTTACATAGATATACAATAAGTAATACTAAAATATAAAATTTGTACTAACTCGATATGTTATTGACTTACTAATCGCGGTATTTTCTTTCTATTGACTTCCTCTTTCAGTATGGGTAACCACATCCTACTGCATTCTACCGAGGAATTTGCGACAAAATTGGTTTCATTTAGCATAATTAGAGCCGCTTCTTTGATTTTTCTCTTTTTACTATCTGATTCTTTCAGGACTATACTTGAATCTCTCCACTGAACTCTATGTTCATTATCCCATGCGTGTTGACATATCTGAGATCTATCAAATTCTCTGTTTTTAATATAAGACTGATGTTCACTTATTCTAACGTTTAATGGTCTTGATGTTTCTCCTAAATAAAATTGTTCGCATTCACAAGGTATTCTATAAATGCAATTCTTTGTTCTTTCTTGTTCATTGTTAGGTTTAGTTTTAGATAGAATAGATCTCAATGTGTTTGTTGTTTTGAATGTTGTTGAAATGTTGAATTTATTTCCTATCGTTTTAAGTTTCTCGGATAGTCCTTTTACATATGGTATTGATATTTTCCTCGTATTATTTCTTGTGAATGTTGTAGGATCCCGTTCAAAGTTGTTCTGTTCCGTTCGATCTAATCTTGTCAATTCCTTATTTATAAACGATAAAGGATAAACATTTTTTAATAAAACAGATGTTAACAACTGTTTTTCTTCTAAAAATGAATTTTCGTTAGAACAAGTAATTTTGGCTCTATCATATAAGGATTTAATGATTCCCTTTTTAACGTTGATGTTGTGATTTGATTTGTAATTGAGATATCTGTTGGTGTGTGTTGGTTTTCTATACACTTGAGTCTCATATCCAGTATCCTTCTTTGAGACTAAAACATCGAGGAAAGGCAAAGTGTTATTGTATTCCTTTTCCATTGTAAATTTTATTGTCTCTTCTTGATCATTTATAATATTCAGGAATGTATCCAACAATTCTAATCTATGAGGCCATATTGAAAACACATCATCTACATATCTCCACCATACTGTGGGTTTTAATCAATTACAAATCAAATCACAACATCAACGTTAAAAAGGGAATCATTAAATCCTTATATGATAGAGCCAAAATTACTTGTTCTAACGAAAATTCATTTTTAGAAGAAAAACAGTTGTTAACATCTGTTTTATTAAAAAATGATTATCCTTTATCGTTTATAAATAAGGAATTGACAAGATTAGATCGAACGGAACAGAACAACTTAGAACGGGATCCTACAACATTCACAAGAAATAATACGAGGAAAATAACAATACCATATATAAAAGGACTATCCGAGAAACTTAAAACGATAGGAAATAAATTCAACATTTCAACAACATTCAAAACAACAAACACATTGAGATCTATTCTATCTAAAACTAAACCTAACAATGAACAAGAAAGAACAAAGAATTGCATTTATAGAATACCTTGTGAATGCGAAAAATTTTATTTAGGTGAAACATCAAGACCATTAAACGTTAGAATAAGTGAACAGCAGTCTTATATTAAAAACAGAGAATTTGATAGATCTCAGATATGTCAACACGCATGGGATAATGAACATAGAGTTCAGTGGAGAGATTCAAGTATAGTCCTGAAAGAATCAGATAGTAAAAAGAGAAAAATCAAAGAAGCGGCTCTAATTATGCTAAATGAAACCAATTGTGTCGCAAATTCCTCGGTAGAATGCAGTAGGATGTGGTTACCCATACTGAAAGAGGAAGTCAATAGAAAGAAAATACCACGATTAGTAAGTCAATAACATATCGAGTTAGTACAAATTTTATATTTTAGTATTACTTATTGTATATCTATGTAAATTAATATTATTTATAATTTAAACATATTAAAGTCAGAATTTGGTATTAGTTTTTTGAAGGTAGATTAAATGTAAGACCAAATACTTACGATGTCGGGATAGTATCACGAGGTTTTTTCCTGGTTTTCCCTCGTGATTTACTATGGAATCTCTAACGCGAGAATTTTACTGTCATCGTTGCATTTGGTTGTCTTTTTAAAGACAGATCACATGCTATGATTTTTTTTGCGACGGATATTCTTGAGTTGGGATTGATTTCATGTAATCGAATGAACTATCTTTTGGTAAAGTCGTCCCAGGAACGCAACTCATAAATATTGGCGATATCATTTTAAAGTCTTCTACTTTAAAATGTATAATATACGTCTGAATTGCCAATATAAATGAGTCAGATTAAATAAATTATTAGAAGAATTTTTTTACTTAGCAACAACATGTTTGTTTTATTTTAATAGTATTTTGTATTTTGACAACGAAACCCGATTTGGGCTTCGAAACGTTAATAAATTCATTTTTTAGTAAAATTGTGGCTCATTTCCCATAAAAAATACGTAATTATAAAAATTTACCCCTTCCAATATGCGTAAACCACCAACAGCTTGAATACGTAGACCAATACAAATATCTTGGCTGATGATTCAACAATCAACATGACGATAAACACGAAGTAAGACAGAGAATAGAGAACGAAGACCTGCGCGCTCAACATTACTCCCATGAACAAGTTTAGAGCCTTTTAACTTTGGCTTTATAGAAGGATCTTAAAAATTCCTTGGACAACCCACACCACTAACGGAAATGTCCTGAGGACAATAAGTACAGATAGGCAGCTGCTAAAGATCATCAAAGTTAGAAAAGTTAGCTACCTGGACATATAATGAGAAACAAAAAGTAGCGCAACTGATCGTCCAAGGGATGATTGAAGAAAAATGGGTCCCGGTAGGCCCAGATTTCATGGTTGAAAATATCAGAATCAGAGACTTTACCGGCCTTTATTCAACATCTTTGTTGATAGGGACTGATTTGCCAGAGAAGACAAGAGAAGAAGACAAAAAGTCTATATTTTATGTAAGTAGCGAGGATACAAACTTCAAATTATAGGAAAAAAAACGAATAGAATTAACTCATACGAAGTTTTTTAAAATGGGTAATTCCTTCTAAATACAAGATGTTTTAATAAATACGTTTCACTTGCATTATTAAAACAAACGAAATAAATATGGTTAATTTTAAAGGTATACCACTACCAGGAATAATCTTCATATTATTTGCATTGCTGCCTTCGGTAATATAGTACTTTAGTTGAGTTATAGAGTGTTTCTCATATGTCATAATTCCTGTCATGTGACATGTTCTACGTGTTCGACTTATTAAAATGCCCAGTTGGTGATAAATAGCAGTCTGATTTTTTGCATGAGAGTTTAATGAAAGGGTAACAAATCAATTGGAAGTTCGGTCCGACAAAATACATGGGACGTTTTCGTAGTCTGACGTTCCAAATTTTTAACCTATTCCAGTGTTCCCATACATCAAAGTTTGTCCGACAAGACACCGTTAAGCTATTAACCAATTTTCAGCTTGCTATTAATAAACTTTTTTTTGGTACGCGGGATCCTGGCCTATAAATAGAGGAATCAATTATGCAAAGGGAATAATAAAGAGGTTTTCTAGAATTTATTATTTAAATTTTTAGAAAAATATGTAATAATAAACATTTAACATCAATAATAAATTTATTGTGTTTCGAAATAGTCTTCATAGTGGAAATTCAAGCCTCAGATAGAAATGCACGTATTTTAATTTATTATTAGAATTTATACGCTATTATATCCGCGAAAGAATTTTAATTTTTCTCGAATTTGTTCTCTTGAGTTGGATCAATTAAAGGGATGTTTGGGGTTAAGGGGATGAGCTCTAAAAATGGAAAGCTTTATCGATATTTTAAACACTATTCGGTAATGTTATATTATATAGTATACTTGCACGGTCGATTTAAAGATTTCGAATTCCTTTGTAATGATCGGCCGTGCAAGTATGTTGGTGTTATAACACTATGGAATAGTCCACAGATATACAATATAAATACAACATAACATAAGAAATCTAAGTATGATGCTGTTATTATTTTGTCAGCGAGCTGTCAGCCAACCCCTTTTATTACGACTTCGTGACACACCTCGGTCGCCACCGTCAGATTGTACTAAAAAGTGTTTTGAAAATTAATTTAAATTTTATCTTGATGGCAACAGGTAAGGTGACGGATCATTTTCAAAAACAGTGTGCAGTAGCGGATTAGCTCATAAATATAAATCATTGAAATTAACGAGGGTAACATCAACTCTTTGATGATACTAGATCCGAGCAACCTCCATCCTACATATGTGATGACCACTTACCAATCACATCAGATGAAGTGGAAAGAGCAATATCACAACTAAAAGATGGCAAAGCTCCTGGACCTGACAATGCATATGCTGAACTCATAAAACTATTACCGACGGTACTCAACGCCTAACCAAAATATTTAACGACATATATTTAAGCGGAGTAATACCAAAAACATGGTTAAAGTCGACGTTTGTTGCTCTACCAAAGAAAACAAAGTCCGTATCCTGCAGTGATTTCCGAACCATTAGCTTAATGAGCCATATTTTAAAACTATTTCTAAAAATTATACATCAAAGGATATATAGACTGTGCGAAGAAAAAATCAGCCGAACACAGTTTGGTTTTCGAAATGCAGTGGGTACAAGAGAGGCTCTATTTAGTATACAAGTGCTCTTTCAACGATGTAGAGACGTAAATTGCGATATTTATGCATGTTTCATTGATTACCATAAAGCGTTCGATACAGTAAAGCACGACAAGCTGATGGAGATATTAACCAATATTGGAATTAACACCTGTGATTTAAGGATTATCAGCAATCTGTACTGGAATCAAACATCCTCTATCCGGACAGAGGCAGGATAATCCGACGATATCAGAATCAAACGTGGGGTCCGTCAGGAATGTATACTATCCCCACTGCTGTTTAACATCTACTCTGAGGAAATCTTTCAAGAAGCAGTGGATGATGTTGAGGCCGGAATTCGAATTAACGGAGAATGTATCAATAACATAAGAAACGCAGATGACACTGTGGTATTCGCTGACAGTTCTGAAGCCCTGCAGGAGTTAATGAACAGAATCGCGGAGGTCAGTCAGAGATACGGACTTTCACTAAACACTAAGAAAACAAAATGTATGATTATCTCTAAGAACAAACAGCAATTTGGACGAATCAGTGTGAATGGTCAACAAATAGAAAGAGTAAAAACATATACCTACCTTGGTACGAACGTCAATGAAAATTGGGACCATTCTATAGAAATCAAATGTAGGATAGAGAAAGCAAGATCTGCATTTCAAAAAATGTCAAAGTTGTTCAAATGTCATGATTTGTCGATACCCATAAAAGTCAGATTACTACGATGTTATATCTTTCCTATACTGTTGAACGGAGTTGAGTCGTGGACTCACAGACGCCACCTGCAAGAAAATTGAGGCTTTATCGTCGAATCCTGAAGATATCTTATACCGACCACATTACTAATGAGGGTATTTTGCTGAGAATGCAAAAAGAAAAAGAGCTGTTAATCAGAATAAAAACAGCCAAAATCGAATACCTCGGTCACATCATGAGGAACAGTGAAAGATATGGACTGCTGCAACTGGTCTTACAGGGAAAAGTAGAGGGAAAGCGAGGACCAGGAAGGCGAAGGATTTCGTGGCTGAAAAATCTACGTACGTGGTTCAACACAACCACTACAAATCTTTTCAGAGCAGCAGTGTGCAAAGTACAGATTGCCATGATGGTCGCCAACATCCGACACGGATAGACACTACAAGAAGAAGAAGAACATCAACTGCACAAGAATGATCTACACGATCCTATTCCAAAAACACAGCACTATCCAGTTGGTCTGAACGTACACAATACACACACAATAGGCAATACGAAAGAAATCCCGTTCCAACATGAGCTCAAAACCTACTAAGTGAATAATATGTTCGAAACCAACCCCTTTAATGAGGAAACCATAGAGTGCAAAGAACAACACAGATGAAGACCGCGAGGAAAGACAGCTAAAATGGATAAATATGTTGAAGAATCGTCTAGTCAACATCAAGTCAAATCACCCATGGTTACTACCAGTTGATGGAGACAACCCAGCCGGACAGCACGTCTCGAAACATCAAAAAATGCTGCCGTGCTGATAACTAACCACCAAAGTGTGCTTGCTTACCCTTTCACGTTGAAAGAACTAAACGATTGGTATCGGATAAGCGAGGAATGGGGAAATGACGGCCTACGCACAGAGCAGATCAAGAAGTTTGGCACAGGCACGAAACGGTGGCTGCTAGAACTGTTTAATCGATGGGTCTCTTCATTCCAAACACCCAAAATCTAGAAGAAAACAAAAGTATTGCCCTGCTGAAACGAGGCAAACATGCCTATGTTGCCAGTTGTTACAAGCAAATCTCTCTACTATGCCACCTACCTGCCTGCCTGCTACCTAAAAGGATTTGGTGCTATCACCGATGATGTTTACTAATTATTACTAATGTTACACCTGTCTGCTAATGTCCAACCAATCAATAAAACTGCCGAGCACTGCTGATATGTTGACTACCTTGCTTTGGTCGTACAGGAAACAACCTTTGAAGAGGTCGAAATCAGGCTCGAGGAAACACTTTAAGACCTTACAATGGCTCGAGGAAGCACTTCGAGACCTTACAATTTACTATGACAGAAAATCGCTAAAACCAAACCCCACCATCGCCTAAGTCTGCTCGTTCCACCAGATCGAGAGAGATGAAAAAAGCTAAACATCAGATGGAACGGGCACCAGCTGGAACACGCGGAGGAGCCAATATACCTCGGAGTAAAGTTCTACAGAACACTAAATTATAAAGCACATTGCCAAAAGACGCCTATGAAGGTAGAATCTTTTAACAACCTACTTCGCAAACGCCTCTACTCTAAATGGGACGCCCGGCCAAACGTCCTCCAAACTACAACCAATGATTTCAACTTCTTTACAGACGAGTATGTATTGCCTGTCTGGGATAGATTTGCACACGCTGTACCTGCGAAGACGAACCAGGAAGTACACATATCGCAGACAGTCATTTGACGACAGACATGTGATGTTCGGTGCGGAAAAGCACTCACACGACCAGTGGCGTAGCTAGGGTGGGTGACACCCGGGGCGGTAATCGATGGTGTCACCCCAAATCCTAAAAATCCGATAACCATATGTTTTGAATAATGAAAAAATTAAGAATTATAGTTAACGAAACTGCAGTAAATAGTATATCATCGTCGTCGTCTAACCGCTATCGTCCACTGCTGAACATAGGCCTCTTAAGTTTCTGCATGTCTCCCTATCTCGAGCTACCACTCTCTAGTTCCCGGCAGTTCTATATAATAGTTTATTTACTTTTTTGTTTTACACTATGTGAATGAATTAAAATATTTTTTAGCTTTACTAGCGAAAAGTTCTGAAATCACATTTTCTATATTTATGTTTTGTGTTGCTTCATGTTCGATAGTTAATCATCATCATCATCCAGCCTCAATAGTCCACTGCTGAACATAGGCCTCCTCCCCTCGTTTCCATCTCCATCTATCCTGCGCCGCTCTGATCCAGTTTTTTTAGCTTTCTTAAGTCGTCAGTCCATCTTGTAGGCGGTCGACCGACGCTTCTCTTGTCTTCTCCTGACCTCCATTCCAGTAACCTCTTCGTCCATCGCCCATCTGTCGTTCTGGCTATGTGTCCTGCCCATCTCCACTTCAACCTGGCTATCCTTTCGATGACGTTAGTCACCTTTGTTCTTCTGCTAATTTCTTCGTTTTTGATTTTGTCTCGCATTGTTATTCCTAACATTGACCGCTCCATTATCCTAACATTAATTGCTCCGTTCGATAGTTAATAAACCGAGGTTATTAAGCCTTGTTGACGTCATTGTTTCTCGCAAGTAATTCTTGATTGATTTTAGCTTCCCAAAACTTCTCTCACATGAAGCAACCGATGCAAAAATGGTCATAAACAAGTTTAAGGCGACCAAGTTTGGGAGAGATTCCATAAAATCGCATTCCACCATGAATTTTAAAAAGTCTACAGCTAACCATTTAGATACTGTAATATTGGCCGCTTGTAAAAGTCTTCTAAGCCTTGGTATTTCTAGCAGGAGGTCTTCTTCTGATACCTCTTCATGGTAAAAGTCACAAAATGTTGAAACAGCTAATTTCAACTGTTTACTGTTCGTGGAAAAGTAAAGTGTGTGTCTGCACAGCCTCGAACAAAAAAGCCATATGGATGGACTGATCTGGTTTCGAGTTCAACATTGAATGTCAAAACATTTCAACATAATATTATCTTTTTGAAGTTCGGCTCGAAGTGTAGAGTTTTTAGGTAGAAATGTCGTCGTCTTCATATTTTGTCGTTGCAAAATATATGTATTACTTTATTTTATAATATGATTATGTTTTTCTTCAATATAAAGACGAAGTACCCCTATTTTGGTCGCTGATTGATCAATGCCTTTAATTATACAAAGCGGGCATAAGGTTATGTGTGGCACCTCTGGTGTATAAATTTTCTTGTTGATGAGAGACTTTGTAAATGGAAGGAACAACACTATAAAAATGTTCTGCCAATACTTTAACTGCAGCCAGCATAGTGCGCAGTGACTGAGAACTCCAACGCGTTGTGGAAAGTCGCTTAACAGATGTTTTGCTGTGTTTAATAAGCACTTCCTAGCAGCTAATGGAAACACATAAAAAACTTAAAAATTGCTTCTTCAGTTCTGGAAAATGTTATACAAGATGTGTTTTGTGCAAAAGAGTGCTGGCCACATAAATTAATTAAATGATCAATAGATCCGAGGAAAATGGCCTTTTTGATTTTTGCTTTAATAATAGCTTGTATTCCTCCATGTACGCCGCTCATAACAGATGCATTATCGTATCTCTGTGAACGGTATTTCATACTATTTCTACACCATCAATTTCAAGCTTCTTGAGAATTTCGTTACTTAGATTAACTGCTTTTTTCCATTTAACGGAAAAAATTCCAAGAAATGCTTCTTACACCTCGACTTCTCTCGGTTTCGTCACAGTATAAAGAGGAACAGTATAAAGAGGAACAGTAAAATTTCTTCTATGTAGGCACTTTGATCTCAAGAAGTACTACCGGAAGTTAACCGGTACGTAGCAATGCGAGAGTGGTACTCTAGCGGTCTAGCGACTGGGAACCTTGCGCGGTCGCCATGCGCCTTTTTTACTTCTTACTTCTTTACTTCTTTTTACGATTTTACTTCCAATTTTTCTCAGAGCAGCTCTAGTGTCCCTATTTATACTGTGGTTTCGTGTGTTCACAAAATAATATCGAACTTTAGATTGATACGTGAGTAAAGTCACAAATTAATGATTTATTCTTTTGTGATCGGGTCTCTCGGGTGTCACCCCTAAAGGGGTGACACCCGGGGCGGACCGCCCCCCCCGCCCCACCCTAGCTACGCCACTGCACACGACGACCTGTGACTGAAATCTAGGAAAGGTTTTCTCAATAGCATTCCCGTGGAACGTCCAGCCTAGTATTCTCCAAAACCGAACACACCGACTGGTTTGAACTGCGACTGCAGGACATGGATAATGCTGAACCAAATGCGCCCAATGACAGGAGATGGACCATTTGCTCCAGTGCAACCAATTCCGGAGTCCATGCACAATGAACAACCTGTAGAAGGCCAGCACCAAAGCAATAAACGCGCCCGATTCTTGGCCGAACACCTGAAATAATCGCGCTTGGATACGAAAAATAAGTACAGATCATTCCAAACTCTTTTAAAACAGGTTATAGAATTCTCTCTAACGCATTGCAGTTGGAAATGGCAGAAAAAACGTACCTCTGTGATTATTATACATTGAACTTAGAAAATTATGTATTCCTTGAAGGGTATTTGCATATTAAAATGAATTTTACTTGGTTGGTTGGCGATTACAATACTCTAAATAGGTAACCAATCAATGATGCGAATAAAGATAATTTGTCACAAAAGTATTCGATAATTACAGTATATCCACAAAATAATATGGTAAAACGACAATTGTAATTTATAGGTAAGTATTTTTCAGCAACCTAAATATAAATATTTTATGTCACGGCTACATTCGGACATTGTATAGTGAAATTTGATTTTATATTTATTTATTATTTACATTAAAATATTTGCAATATTAATGTTCTGGCAAATATTTGTATAAATATTGATGTTTATATAAATATAAATATTCTGACAACTGTCAGATTTAACTAAAATGTCATGTAATAATTTGCGACATTCTTAAAATCCTATATGATGTCAGAATTAAGGACTCACTGAAAAAATGGTTTGGGAACCACAGGCTGTGGAGGGAACAAAAAGGGAGGATAGTATACATGCTGTAAAACTAATAATTTGCTCTTTTTTGCACTATGATGGTTATTTATAATTTAACTTTTAAATCAATAAATGTATATCGTACCAAGAGGCAAAATCTTTACAAATTCCATTCTATAAAAAAAGAAGTTATCTCGATTGGTTAATAATATTTAATGATGTAACTAACCTTTTTATACAATAAAAATTTTTTATTGAATAAAAATATAAATAAAAATTAGGGCAATGCAGCCATTCTCGCGAAACATGTTTAAAATACGTTAATGGGGGTCCGAAAAAAGGTCTATCCTTAGAAAAACTCGAAAACGTCAGAAAGTCTATCGGATGATACCAAACATGACCCCCCACTGAGAGGGGTGGGGGAAAATTAAAATTTTTAAATTGGAACCCCGCGATATTTCGTGAAATGAACATCAGATAGAAAAACTGAAAAATACACGTATTCAATATTTTTGAAAAATCTATCGAATTACACCAAACACGACTCACCACGGAGGTGGGGTGGGGGTTACTTTAAAATCATAAATAGATTTTTATTGCTGCAGATTTGAATTCCGTGCGTAAAAATCAGTAACTTTTATTTGAGACATTTTTTCGAATTATGGATAGACGGCGCTATAATCGGAAAAAACGATTGTTGCAAATAAAAATTTAATTAAAAAATGGAAAGTCCCCACTTAAATGGAAAACTTTACTTAATTTTTTTTGGTTTTAGGACCTATACTAAATTTACAATCAAGATGCAGTAGAAATAAACAAACCAAGACACGTTAAATTCTACTAGGAGCACTCTCGAATCATAATTTGCAATTATACATTGCAAATCCCAAATAATGATTTCTAAAGTTTATACATTGTAAATTATGATTTGAGAGTGCTCCTAGTAGCATTTAACGTGTCTTGGTTCATTTATTACTACTGCATCTTGAATGTAAATTTAGTATAATCTTCACAACCCAATAGGTCCCCATAACGCTCAAGTAACTGCAAATTTAGCATACTTTCCTCCCCTACTATCGCATTGGTTATTTTAATTATTATTTAAAATTATATATATAAGTAATAGATTACAGATTATTGACTGCGTGCAGTTTTATAAAATTTTGTTATAAGCAAAAATGGTTTTAAAGTTTTGGGTTGTTATTAGATATAGACATTTTAGAAACTGACACTTTAACTGAACAAAAATTTTTTAGTAATTGGAAGTTAGTAAATTTCTTAGTAAAGAGCATGGAATATCGAAGAAAAACATCGATTTGTGTCGTTATTTTAATAATGTAATTTTCGCCCCCGAGAAGGTTTGGCATCCACTCCCATGTCACTTTTATTTCTTGAGGTATCTTCTAATCACTCAAAAATTTTCAGTAGTAATTGCACAAGAGCTCTAAAATTCTATATTAATTTTAGAGTTCGATTGCAATTTGTTGCGATTATTTCATGAATAAAACTGTTCAAAACCAAAATTCTATTGTAATTTATTTATGTAAGTACAAATTAGTACAATTAAACACAAAGTTTTTATAAATATTTGACGATTGAAAGTCATCACTTTTATCATTTTTAAAACATTAATTGTCATTAATGCCACTGAATGTATTTTTTCGTAGCAACGAAGGGCATCTGACGTAATATACTTAACGACGGGCAATTATCAAAAATTATCGATTTAATTCAGATTTCTGTAGCTTTCTATTGGTCAGAATCTCCTATGAATGAAATAATCGTGAAAATTGATGGAGGTTCATCGAAATCGAAACAAATAGTTGGTTATTGTATGTAGTTGCAAAATAATTAAATTTATTCATTTTAAGTGTAATTCTCTGTTAAGCTGGGAAGATGGTGAGGTTTTCTTGCGAAGGGGTTGTAGCTCAATAATAGAAATGCACGTATTTTAAGAGTCTATTCTTAGAATTTATACGCTATACAGATTATATGCGCGAAACTATATATTTTAATTTTTCTCGAAATTTTTCTCTTGAGTTGAATTAATTAAAGGGATGTTTGGGGATTTGGGATTTGTTTTTTAATTAATGCAAGGTGGGAGATAGGCAGTTCAACAGAGGTTATGGTAGTAACGATTTTCCAATCTAATTGCACAATATCGGTGACTACATGCGCCATTCAGCCGTTTCACTGCAGAATTTGATCTGATTGAAAATATTGTTACTAAATATATAGTATTCACAAATCCGTCATTACAAA
Source organism: Diabrotica virgifera virgifera (assembly GCF_917563875.1). Taxonomy (NCBI): domain Eukaryota; kingdom Metazoa; phylum Arthropoda; class Insecta; order Coleoptera; family Chrysomelidae; genus Diabrotica; species Diabrotica virgifera. The sequence goes on from NC_065443.1 coordinate 190,485,951, forward strand.
ATATATAGCATCTATCTTTCAGTCACGAGTTCTACTCTGACTACCAACTGCTCTAAATTTCTTCAATTTCTAAACCACATAAAGGTCGAGGGTCAGTGTTCTATTCTTTTATCCTAAGTATTATTAATAATTATTATACCTATTCTAAAAGAGTCAATTCAATTTTCAAAATAATATCTCAAAGAAGAACCACTAAGCTTAAATAAGGTATGTACTTACAAACTAAACATTTTGCCTTTAATACTCTATTTCCAGTTTCTTCTAATACTTTATTTTGTGGTGAGCATGCTAATGAATAAGGGTGATGCAATAAACGGACTAGTTTAAAAACAATTTTTTCGAAAATTTAGGAGATATTAGTGTTTAATATTTGTTGTTTGAATGGTATACAAATAAGTATACACTGGAGGGACCGCAGACGTTCGGATACACGCGGTGGAGCGCAAATTTATTTTTTCGAATTTCATTTTCGCGGGGTGCGGAATTGATGCGTCTTCCATTTTCGAATGACCAACTTAAATGACATTTTTTCGTATTTTCAGTCTAAAAAGTGCCCCACTGCGATTAAAATTTTGGAATTTCTTAAATTTTTTTTTTTTAATTTGATAGAGTCAACGATGATGTTTTTTATTCATTTATTAGAGCTATTAGAACTATAATATGAGGAAAAAAGAATAAATAGTAAATATAAAATAAAAAATATATATACTTACAAATTGAAGAATAACATTAAAATCGCTATGAACTATAGTCTCTCTTAGTATAAAACTTAGGCATCAAAAGGCATGATTTGAGCTTATTCTTAATGAATCCGTCTCTCCTCTGTGACCCACAGACGGCAGCACTTGCTTCTGTAACTAATTTGACACACCTTTCAGTGGATTGTGTGTGACACGGAATTTTTCTGATATTTCTCAGGATTTCATTTTCCAAAAGCTGTGGCTCTATGATTGCCTGAGATATTATTTCGGTATTAATACTCTTCGTAAGTGGAGGTTCTGTCTTGGTTTTCCAATCTATCAGATCGATATAATCATCAGCATCCATATTTAAGGTAGGTACCTGGAAAATACGGAAGACTCCGATCTCTGATGTCTCTCTGATCTTCAATATTCGGCGGAGTGCCAGTTCTCTGACGTACTGTCTGTTGTCGGCTAACATTCCTAGTAGTATATTCTCTGAATGGCCAAAGAATGCATTGCTTTGTATAACTGGGTCAATAACATCCTTCAAATGGTTTGGCAAATAACGCGACAGTTTTATTGTATCATGTAAATGTTTGGCACCAAAAATACAAATTGGCTCAGTCTTGATCTTGAACCACGTAGGAGCATACACCGTTAAAATAAATGTGCTTAATATGATTAGGTTTTCTGACGGACTTTGACTTGAGACGTATAATCTCAAAATCCGGTTCGCCATTGTCAACCATCTAGAGTGAACTAGTTTACCAGGATTTCTTTTCGCAAAACATGCATCACAATGTCCACTATTGATATACTGACATATTTTCAGTAGATATAGTTGATCGGTGCTTAACTCTTGTGTCGATTTGGTAATATCGGGCAACGCACATTGAATTGCATCGAACGGAACAACTGGTAATACTTCACAGTTAGTAACAGCCTTGCCAATGGGACCTATGAAACCTTTTGGTCCACTTGTTGTGCCATCTAGATGTTGAAAAAGATGACGCAACGTCAGTTCATTAGCGTGTAGTTGGCATATGAGCCATTGGAGTGGACGTTGAAACTTGATTTTCAATAAACGAATAACGCCACCTTTGATTCCTGTGTTAACAGCAGTCCCATCACAACCAATAGCCATTATTTGATTTGCATCGATAGACTTGGAGGAAAGGAATGTCAAAATAGAGTTACAAATCGTTTTGGCGTCACCAGTTTTCAAAGAAATATGGCCTAGGTATTCAGAGTCCGGCTCTTTCAATATGGTAATATGCTCCTCCTGAGTCACTCTTCTACGACCATCTTCGTGTATTAACGTTTTATCCTTTCTACTATCGTAAAATAATCCGATGGTGTCAGTATCAAAAATTGTAGGTTCATCTGAGATAGTAGCCCTAGCTTTAGAACGAGCTCTTCGAACTCTGCTTCGGTCTATAACCCGTGATAAATCGCTCTCTGTAATAAGACCAATGTCTTGGAAAGCTGCAGAAATGATTGCAGCACCAGCACGATCTGAAACCCCATAACGATCTAATGGTCTGGCAACAACCGGAAATGTGACATCAGTCATTGTGAGTGAAGTAGTGGAAATAAGAGATGGCGATTGGAAGTCCTCAATTTCATCACTTTTCTTTAATGTATCTGTCTGCTGAACATTCGATCGTGTCTTTGAAGTTGTAGGTGATTTAGAAGTACTAGGAATAGATTCTATTACCTCTATTTACCTCTATTTGCAAGGCTCTTTGTTCTTCACGTTGCTTTTGTTGGTGTAATCTATGTAAATTCATCTCATTTTTTTGGTCGTTTCACGATCTAAACTACCAATCATAATTTTACGGTCAGTTCGTTGGTCGATTAAGAAATTTCGTTCTGGTAGTGGAATTTTTCGGTTTCTAGGACAGTTGCAATCTGTGAACTCTAAACATTTGCAAGTAGCAATATCAAATAATTTCTTGCTATCCTCACCAAACTTGGACAGCTTCGCTTTGTAACCGTCTTCGTCCTTCCTGCCTTTATAAGGTTTCAATAAGGTTTTATACTTATCGTGATAAGCTATAATTCTAGATAATATTATTTTGTGTTCTACGATTGGTATTGAAGCTTTGCGCCACATCTCCTCTACTCTTTCCGTCACAATTTCACTGGTTTTCCGCACACAGTTTTTATACTGTCTTTTATAGTTTTGAGATACGAATATAAACAACTTCATTATATCTTTAAACGCAGGTAACACATTTTTAGGGAGCTCACTGCCGGAACCAAATATTGGACAAGATACTTCACTCCGGTGTAATGCCATAGTTGTTTATAACAACAGTAAACGAATTCACACAAACTTTCTCACAACACTAAACTTTGACGATTAAGCTTTGAAGCTACAGAAAACGGTACTAAACCAACCGATTATCGAAACATTACTGAATAGATAGTGAATAATTAATACCTACTTAGAATTGAACTGTAGTGGGAGAGTGAAGGTCCACTCGTGTGACAGGTTATAACTGTTTCTTTGCACCGTTAGGTCGGGGGTTGGCCTGCAAATTCAAAATAGACCAATTTCAGTAGCGCCGGGGCAGTTATTCTAATATAAATAGAAAGAAGTGTTATTGAAGTTTTCGGTTGGTATCCTAAAAGCGAATTGATACCGCATCCCGCGTATGTAAAAAGGCAAAAAAAAATTTTTTTTATAATTTCAAAATTAAAATCACGTTGGGGCAGTTTTTAGAGTAAAAATATAAAAAAATGACAATTAACTTTTCGAATCCTTTCCCACAGTAGCATCGATTCCGCACCCCGCGTTTGTGAAAATTGTTATTTCATTTTTCCCCATATAACAGCGCTCCACCCTACACGCGTCTCTTTGCAAAGACAATGACGTCGACTTCGCAAAGTAACAAGACATTTACTCAACACACACTACACATGACACTAGTTACCTAACTGCAAAAATTCACCGTACCTTCCATGCCAATGGCCATTAGTTGTCGAGGCACTAGCTAATTAAAAAAAAGTATAAAAAGATAAGAACCTCAAACAATAGTATAAAATAGCCAAAAAGATAATGACACAAACCAAAGCTTTTTAAGTATACAATACAATAAATAAAGAGAAAATCACCTAAATAAGGTCCTGGTTCTTATAGTGATGGACCTTTTACCTACCACCAGTCGCTTACTGTCACTGCGATTTGTATCAGCAAACGGGTAGATACACCTCAGGTGATGAATATTTCATAGGTAATTTCGCTTTCTCAACGTCAAAATATAGCTGAAGATAAGTAAAAGGGTGTTCTAACAAATCAAGGGTTGACAAAAAGGGTGGCGCAATGGTTAAACCTAAAGACGAATATTAAGTACCTGGTGGTTCTAAGCATTAGAAACGTCGGCGTTAACACACTTTGAATCTAAAATGTAGTATTTTCGTTTATGAGTGTCCTAATGATGTAAGAGTAATGAACTAAATAGTAAGAGAAATAAACTCTGAAATTTATATTTATGAAATACGAAACCACTTCTTCCATAGTAGTAGGGGAGGCAAGTATGCTAAATTTGCAGTTACTCGAGCGTTATGGGGACCTATTGGGTTGTGAATATTAGGTCCTAAAACCAAACAAAGTAATATTAGGTTTTCCATTTTAGTGGGGACTTTCCATTTTTTCATTGAATTTTCCATTTACAACAATCGTTATTTCCGATTATATCTGTGCATAATTCGAAAAAAATGTCTCTAATAAAAGTTACTTATTTTTACGCAAATTATCCAAATATGCAATAAAAATGGGGGCTTCTCTTTAAGATTTTAAATTAACCCCTCACCTCACCTCCGTAGGTGATCGTGTTTGATGTCATTCGATAGATTTTTAAAAAATATTGAACACGTATTTTCAGCTTTTTGATCTGAAGTTTATTTCGAGAAATATCGCCGGGTTCCTATTTATAATTTTAAATTTACCCCTCACCCCTTTCCAGAGGGTGGTCTTGTTTTGGAATCATTCGATAGATTTTTGAAAAATATTGAATACGTATTTTTTTGTTTTTCGATATGACGTTTATTTTGCGAAATATTCGCTTTTTTTGTGAAACTTTGTGACTCGCCCATGTACTTCACTAAACAAAATAAACATAAAATACAAAAATAGTGGAGTCACTGAAGGTGGATATGAGCTATTACCTTCGAATTCGTTGAACCTCCATCGATTTGCATGAAAATTGGTGAGTAATTAGAGAATATCTCAAGGAACAAAGGTGACATGGTGCCAACTTGCGCTTTTACCCTGGGGTGGATGCCACCGCTTCTCGGGGGTGAAAATTATTTTATTAAAAATAACCCCATAATTGGATAGAAGGACAAATTTCAAGCAAAATTTGTTATATAAAGTTATTAAAATAAATCAAAACTTTTTGAGTTATTAAAGATCAAAGATTTTAATTTTTCTTGAGGAAAGTGCATATTTTTAACTAATTTTTCATCAATAACTCAAAAAGTGTAAGTTTTTACAAAAAAGTTATTATTATCATAATTGAAGCTAATACAAAATGAAATAAACCCCTTACTACAAAAACCTTTTAATGTCAACTAAAAGTGAGTTATGGGTAATTGAATGTAGATTTTTTTCGGCGAGTAAAAAACTCGCCGAAAAAAAAAACTTTTTCGGCGGAAAGTATTCAAGCTGAAATAACGGGAAATTGATACATTTTATAACATAAAGGGTACCCCCCGTTAAGATAGGCAAAATGCCCTCACTCCCAGAATTCAATTTTATTAATTTTTTTACGTTCTATGGAACTAAAAAATGAGATAACGCGGATTTTTAGCTCGCCACCCCCTTACCCCTCCCCCACAGCAAAAACGTAGATTTTTAGATTTAATTTTTTTTAGTTGGGTTTCAATTGATTTAAAAATTTCAAAAAATTCATAAGTGTATCTGAGGCTTTTACAAAACATGTCCATTTTTTATGGACCCATAGGTCGAGTGTACATAACCTCAAATTTTTTTTTAACTATTTTAAAACCTATAACTTTTTTTTTGGAGGGGACTGCAGGTCCAATTTTTTTGCATTTTGTGTACTTTATCAAAAGCTATATCTCTGATTTTTTTCAGATTTTTCCGTCAGGTGCGCCATCTTGAAAAATCAAGAAAACTGTTTTTTAGGGGGTTTTTGGGGATTTTCTCCATTTTATAGACTGCAACATAGATCAACTCAAGGTTTTGTTAATAGATTATGTATAATTTAAAATAACTAAGTACATTAGGATATTCAAAAATTGGGCGAAACACTTTTAAACCCCCCAAAAACCATGCTTTTTTAAAGTTTTGTAAGGATTTTTGCAGGTCTAATTATATTTTTTGAGATCGATAGAGCCTGAATATTTTTTTTATTTTTTACGTTATATGTGATTAAAAAATAAGACTAATCACATTTTTAGCCCACCACCCCTCCCCTGCCCCACAAAAACGTCAATTTTTCTATTTTTTTTTTTGTTTAGTTAAGTTGCAATTAATTTAAAAATTTTATGAGGCTTTTACAAAACATATCTATTTTTTATAGACCCTTAGGTCGAGTGTACAATACATATAACCTCAAAATTCCTTTTTTATTTTTTTAAAACGCATTGTTGACTTCCAATCGATATTTTTTTTAAACGTCTAATGAATTTACATCTCTCTCGCGGACGGCCGGTTCAATACGTGCTAGCGCTCATTTTTAATTGTTAAAAATAATAGTAATAAAATAATGGCAAACATTTCTTCAGGCTCCTGCAGGGGAGGGGGACTTTAAACTTTAATTTGGTCACTTTATGACTTTCATAATAATAATTTTTAATCGAGTTATTAAGCCTTGAAAATAGCCATTTTCGCGTTTTTCAAATTTTAAATTGCATGTAACTCGACAACAGTCAATTTTATAGAAAAATCACAAGAGACATTTTTTGCTCAGGTTGATCCATAGAATCTAAAACAAATTTGTCCTAAGTGAAAAAATTGATTTTTTGAATTCGTTCAAAAAATTGTTTAACAATTTTCCGACCGCGGTACTGCCTGGCACCATGTGGATTTGTTATAAGGACCTGTTTTTGAATAAGTTTGTGCAAAAAAATGAATCGAAATAATTTACCTAATGGGGACAAGCAAACAGCATGGACTATTTGCATTATGAGCCAAACGAAGATGGTTTGGAAAACATTAAACGATAGATACTGTTGTAGATGCGAGTTGGGCAAACGGCAACATAACCATATGCTGTTGTTCGCATGTAGCTACAATAATATAATATTTATCGCATGGAAGATATTTTACAAAAATCATCAAGCCAGCAGAATATCTTACAAAACTCTTTGACAATACAGATGTTATACCTGTAATAGACGAAGACAGCGATGAAGACTTTAGAACTGAAGTGTAATACCAACGTATATACTCTCCGAATACTCTACGAGTATATACGGAGCTATATATATTCTTTGGTAATACTTTCCTTATTGTTTTATGGTGTTTTACGTGGCAGTAAACGTGAATCAAAATGACATTGTAATAGGCAGAGCAGAGATATAGGTTATGTAGATGGTACAAGCACATGTTTGATGAATAATTAGAATATGTACCTATAATGGAAGGTAATATTAGGATCCCTACTAAATACAAACTAACAAAGAACAAAATGTTTTGATTCACAAAACGACAAGAAGTAGGATACATTAAAATAATGTATTTTTCTTAAATTGATTATTCTGTTTTATTTTTGTTTTTTGTATCCTACCCAAAAGATATCACAATGACATATTTACTTTATATAAAAATCTTTACTTTATATAAAAATATTGCAAAAATTTGAAATTATTTTGTTAAATGTAGTTTACTTGAGGACACACTGAGCAACAGATATACTGAGAAAAAAAATTAAAACGAAAAAATGATGATTTATTGGGCAGGTTGAGAGGGAGGAGGGCTAAAATTGGGCTAAGGCTTATTTTTTAAACACATCAAACGTAAAAAAATGAAAAAATATTCAGGCTGTATTGATCTCAAAAAATATTAGGCCTGGATCCCGCGTACCAAAAAAAGTTGATTAATAGCAAGCTGAAAATATCTGAATAGTTTAACGGTGTCTAGTCGGACAAACTTTGATGTAGGTATGGAAACAGGGGAAGTTTTAATTGTGAAACGTAATTTTAATTGTGGAACGTGCCATCCCGACAAGTTTATGATTGTGAAAACAGGTTAGTTTTAAGTTTATTCAATAGCAAATTATATAAAATATCCCTAAAAACTAAGTTATTTCAACTTATACCTACATTACCTATAAAAAACCTTGAATTAATCTATTTTGAAGTCTATAACATGGAGAAAATCCCTAAAATCCACCGAACAAACCAGTTTTGCGGATTTTTGAAGATGGCGCACCTTACGGAAAAATCTGAAAAATGTCAGAAATATAGTTTTTAATAAAATACATAAAACACAAAAAAATAGACATAAATCCATCACCAAAAAAATATACGTATTAAAAAACAAAAAAAAGAGGTTATAATATGTACTTACACTCAACCTTCGGGTCCATAAAAATAGATGTTCTGTAAAAGCCTCAGCTGCGTGTGAATTTTTTGTAATTTATAACTTAATAATTATTAACTATTCTAAATGGGAAATAAGCCACAATTTAACTAAAAAAATGACCATTTAGAATAGTTAATTACAAAAATGCCACAAAGAAGTAGCTTCAGAATAACATTCATAATTTAATTGCAAACCAACTTAAACAAAATCGAAAAATTGATATTTTTGGCTGTGGGGGAGGGGGAATAGGGGAAGTGGGCTAAAATTGCGGTGAGTCCTAATTTTTTAAAATCATATATAACGTAAAAAAAATAAAAAAAATATTCTGGCTGTATCGACCACAAAAAATATAATTAGACCCGCAAAAATCCTTACAAAACATTAAAAAAACATGTTTTTTGGGGAGTTTAAAAGTGTTTCGCCCAATTTTTGAATATCCTAATATACTCAATTATTTTAAATTATACATAATCTATTAACAAAACCTTGAGTTGATCTATGTTGCAGTCTATAAAATGGAGAAAATCTTCAAAAACCCCCTAAAAAAACAGTTTTCTTAATTTTTCAAAATGGCGCACCTGACGGAAAAATCTGAAAAAAATCAGAGAGATAGCTTTTGATAAAATACATACAATGCAAAAAAAATTGGACCTGCAGCCCCTCCAAAAAAAAGTTATAGGTTTTAAAAAAGGTAAAAAAAAATTTGAGGTTATGTACACTCGACCTATGGGTCCATAAAAAATAGACCTGTTTTATAAAAGCCTCAGCTACACTTGTGAATTTTTTGAACTTTTTAAATCAATTGGAACCCAACTAAAAAAAAAATTAAATTTAAAAATCTACGTTTTTGGCTGTGGGGGGAGGGGTAAGGGGGGTGGCGAGCTAAACATCCGCGTCATCTCATTTTTTAGTTGCATAGAACGTAAAAAAATTAATAAAATTGAATTCTGGGAGTGAGGGCATTTTGCCTATCTTAACGGGGGGTACCCTTTGTTAAACATTTGTCAAAAGTACTTAAAAATATCTATTAAATGAGCCCCCGAACATGTTGTTAGCGTTAAAATTTATGCTCCAAAATGTTTTCAAAATTTATCTTTTAAAAATTTTTCCAAAAAATGTTATTGTTTTTTTTAATAACTCCGTTCGTGTTTACGATATCAAGTTCATGTAAGAACTGTTTGAAAGTTAATTCCAAGTGCTATTTAAGCACGTTGAACCTAATCTTTTAAACCCCTTACATTTTTAAAAATATAAGGTTAATGACCCCGGTTGCATGGTTCCCACAGCAAAATTTAAGATTTAAACGTTTCTATCTCGGCTATTTTTTACCCTATAGAAATAGTAAAACAGGTAAAATATTTGGCACAGGAAAAACTAAAATATGGTTTTATATAATTTTTTACGTATATTGAATATTTTTGCAGTTATGATCAAAAGAATATGAGAATTACAATAATTTTTAAAATGATTTTTTTTAAATTATACCTTTTTTTCAAAAATATGCATTCTAAGCCGGTCAAAATTATCGAACACATTACTTATGCTAATATAAAGAAGTTCTTGTAAGGATTACTATAAATTTAAATTTTTGTGGAAATGGCGTTGTCTCATTTTTCACTTTTTCCTAAAAAATTCGAAAGGGTTCTTTTATTTTCATTATAACTTGCTTAATTTTAACGCTATTACCTTGTTCTGAAGCTCATTTGATAGATATTCCGAAGTACTTTGGCAAATGTTTAGAAGGAGCATTTTATACATTGCATCGTTTTCCCGTTATTTACTAAGCTTAAATACTTAGAGTTGAGTACTCGTCGAAAAAAATACACTTTCAGTTGCCAATAACTCACTTTGAACTAACATTAGTTTAGTTCTTTATGTGAAGAATGTATTTAATTTTTTATTATCTCCAACTTTTGATTTATACGTGAAAAACCGATTTAAAATATGCATTTTTTTACGAAAAAATAAAATCTTTGGTCTTTAATAACTCAAAAAGTATTGATTTATTTTAATAACTTTATATAACAAATTTTGCTTATAATTTCTCCCTCTATTAACTTATGGTATTATTTTTATTAAAATAATTTTCACCCCAGAGAAGGGGTGACATCCACCTCCAGGGTAAAAGCGCAAGTTTACATCATGTCACCTTTGTTCCTTGAGGTATCCTCTAATTACTCACCAATTTTGATGAAAATCGATGGAGGTTCAACAAAATCGGAGGTGACAACCTTCAGTGACTGCACTAAAAAGGTAATAGCGAATGATAGAAGTAGGTACCTATAAAAAAAGGAAAGTTTTAAAGTTATCAATCAAAAACTAAACCAAAACACGGAATGTAGTAGAATGTCCTGTATGTAGTATACAGGAATACAGGAAGAAGAAAAATATGTACAGGACGACGTGAAGAAAAAGAAAAAAGAAACGAGGCAAAAAACATACTCAAAACCCAAAAACATAGTAAAAAACTAATAAAAAAAGAGAAAAGAGAATTGAAAGAAGTTGCCGGTGAATCACTAAACAAAAATTATATATAGTGGAGTCACTGAAGGGTTTCACCTCTGATTTCGTTGAACCTCCATCGATTTTCATGAAAATTGGTGAGTAGTTAGAACATACCTTAAGCAACAAAGGTGATATGATGCAAACTTGCGCTTTTACCTTGGGGGTGGAAGCCACCCCTTCTCGGCGGGAAAATTATTTTATCAAAAATAATACCATAAATCGATATAAGGACAAATTCTAAGCAAAATTTGTTATATAAAGTTATTAACATAAATCAATGCTTTTTGAGCTATTGAGGATCAAAGATTTTATTTTTTCGTGAAAAAATGCATGCTTTAAAGCTGTTTTTCATGTATAACTCAAAAAGTATAAGCTTTTACAAAAAAGTTATAATTACCAAAATTGAAGATAATAATTATAAAAATTAAATTGATTATAAAAATTGAATACACTACTCACTTAAAGAACTAAACTAATGTTAAGTCAAAATGAGTTATGGGTAATTTAATGTAAATTTTTTCGACGAGTACTCAAATGCAAGTATTCAACCTTAAATTACGGGAAAACGATGCATTTTATAAAATATACCTGTTAATCACTTGTAAAAGCACTTCGCATTACCTATAAATTGAGCTTCAGAAGAAGTCAATAGCATTAAAATTAAGCAAGTTTTTTTAGGAAAAAGTGAAAAATAAAACATACGCCATTTCCACAAACATTAAAATTCATAGTAATCCTTACAATAATTTCTTTATATTAGCATAAGTAATGATTTCAACAATTTTGACCGGTTTAGAATGAAATTTTTTGAAAAAAATGTATAATTTAATAAAAATCAGAATTTTTAAAGTTATCGTAATTTTCATTTTCTTTTGATAATAACTCCAAAAATACTTAATATACGTAAACAATGATATATAACCAAATTTTAGGTTTTTCTGTGTCCTGTTTTATTATTTTTGTAGGTAAAAAATAACCGAGATAGAAACGTTAAAGCTTAAATTTTGCTGCAAGAACCATGTAACCGGGGCCATTTAACCTTTTATTTTTAAAAAAGTAAGGGGTTTGAAAGATTAAATTCAACGTCGTTTAATTGCCCTTGGAATTAACTTTCAAATGGTTTTTAGGTGAATTTGATATCTTAAAAATTAACGGAGTTATTTTTAAAAAAGAACAATAACATTTTTTGGAAAAAATTTTAAAAGATAAATTTTGAAACATTCTTGGAGAATAAATTTTAATGCTATCAACTTGTTCGAGGACTCATTTGATAGATATGTTTAAGTACTTTGACAAATGTTTAATAAGTTTATGTTATAAAATGCATCATTTTCCCGTTATTTAAGCTTGAATAGTTAGACTTGGGTACTCGCCGAAAAAAGTTTACATTCAATTACCTATAACTCACTTTCAGTTAACAATAAAGGTTTTCTAAGTAAGAAGTTTATTTATATTTTTATTAGCTTCAATTTTGGTAATAGTAACTTTTTTATAAAAACTTATAGTTTTTGAGTTATTTATGAAAAATCGGTTAAAAACATGCATTATTCTCATGAAAAATTAAAATCTTATTTAAAAACTCAAAAAGTTTTGATTTATTTTAATAACTTTATATAACAAATTTTGCTTAAAATTTGTCCCTCTATCGAATTATGGGATTATTTTTAATAAAATAATTTTCACCCTCGAGAAGGGGTGGTATCCACCCCCAGGGTAAAAGCGCCAGTTGGCATTATGTCACCTTTGTTCCTTGAGATATCCTCCAACCGCTCACCAATTTTCTAGCAAATCGATGGAGGTTCAACGAAATCGGAGGTAATAGCTCATATCCACCTTCAGTGACTGCACTAATAGACTTTAACAAAAATCATATTATAGAATATTGATTATGGTAGGGGAGCCCGAGCGTGGATTTTTGCAGTTACTCGAGTGCGTCAGAAAATCACATCGGTAGAAACCTTTTACCCTGTAAATGTACCCCTATCATAGTATATGGACTCTTAATAATACAGAAGGGTGCGTTGGGGGCAGTCCGTAAAAAGAATCTATCCTTAGAAAAACTCGAAAACGTCAGATTAAGGCTAGGTAAGTTAAGTACTATATATATAAATTCGGGTTCAAAACGTCCTCCGACGTTGTCCGATGCCTTGTTGCCAATATCTTCTATCATTGCAGTTTTTATCTTCTAATCCTCGTACACTCATTGATCGTCTTACTCCCTGTATCCATGTCGTTCTTGGCCTTCCTCTTTTTCTGTTTTCTGTAGGTATCCATTTCATAATTTTCTTTGGCAGTCTTTCCTCCCCCATTCTCTGAGCATGTCCGTACCACGTTAATTGTTTCTTCTCAATGCATTCTACAACCGTTTCCTGTAAATTCATTCTTCGCTTTACTTCCTCATTTCTAACCCGGTCCAACCTCGATGTTCTACTTGCTCTTCTTAGGGCGTCCATCTCAGTAGCTTCTATTTTTCGTTTTTGGTGTTCCTTTGTTCTCCATGTTTCGGATCCGTATACCAATATGCTCTTAATCATGGTGTTGTATATTCGCATTTTTCTTTATTTCCCTATCTCGGTACTCCACAAAACTCCGTTCAATGATTTAATTATCGTTCTTGCTTTATTTATTCTGCTCTTAATTTCTGCATCGTCAGTACCTTCCTTGTTGAAATTAATGCCCAAATACTTATATTTATCACAGCTAGTTATTTTCTGATTATTGTCCAATATCATATCAGTTGAATCCTCACCTAGGCATAAATATTGTGTTTTTTCTACATTCATCTGCAATCCCCATTTTTCGTATTTTTCCTTCAATTTGCGAGTCATATATTCCAAATCTTCTTTATCGTTTGCACATATTACCTGATCGTCTGCAAACTGAAGGGTGTACATGCAGGTGTTGTCGTCGATTTGGATGCCCATTCCACTGCATTTTTGTTTTCATATTGTAAGGGCTTTGGCGACATAAATCTTAAACAGACTCGGTGATATGCAACATCCTTGTCGTAGACCTTTGTTGACTGTAAACAAATCTGTTATTTTGTTTCCTAATTTTACTGCAGATTTCATGTCACTGTATAAATTTTGGACAGCTTTTATGAGAGTAAAGTTAATGTTGGAGTTTTGCAGTACTTCCCATAGTTTTGGTATCGGTATGTTGTCATATGCTTTTTGCAAATCTATAAAAACTAGGTGTATTGGCCTATTCCGTTCCAATTTTTTTTTTATGATTTGTTTTAACGAAAATACATTACCCGTACAGGACCTTCCAGCTCTAAACCCGCATTGTTCTTCTTCTTCGTATCCTGCGTATTCTTGCTCAATCAGTTCTCTTAAAAATTTTTGTATATACCCTGCTTATTGTATTTGTTACTGATATTCCGCGATAATTGCTACATTTTAGTTTATTGCCCTTTTTATGAATCGATGATATATAAGCTATTTTCCAGTCACTGGGTACATTTTCGCCATTGACGTACTTTGTAAATACATATGCCAGAGATTCGAAAAGTTTTTTAGTTCCATTTTTCAGTAGTTCGGCATTGATCCCACCTGGACCAGGAGATCTTCCATTTTTTAGTTGTTTAATTGCATTTTTAACTGCTACACTGTTTATGTTTATTTCTTCCCCTACAATTTGTATTTCCGTCTCTGTTGGTTGTGAGTATTCGGGCCTTTGTTCAGTTAATAAGTCCTTATAATGTTGAACCCATTTATCTGTTGGTATTAATTGTAGTTTGTCGTTGCGTGTTTCGTTATTCTTGATCTTATTCAGAAATTTCCATGATTCACTGCATTTTCGTCCTCCTATGTGTGCTTCGATTTCTTGGCACTTTCGATCCCAGGTCCCTCTCTTACTTTGAATGATTTTATGTCTTGATTCTCTTTTCTTTTCTCTATATCTGTTGTAGTCTTCTTCATTTTTTGTGTTAAGCCATTTTTGGTATAGTATCTTTTTTTCCTTGACTTGTCTCTCTGTCTCTGAATTCCACCAGTATTTGTTACTTTTTCTAATTTCTCTGATACCAAGGGCTTCCTTTGCAGCTGCTTTTATGCTGTATACTATATTATTATAAACCTCTTCTGTTGTTAGATTATTCGGGCTTAGTATGTAATTGTCGAGTCTCGTTTGATAGAGATATTTAACACTTTCATGTAATAGGCTCTCTAAGTTATATTTCTCGTCTGTTATATTTGAAGTATTTTTGTCTGCATCCAGGATTGTTTTCGTCTTCGTTATTGTGTGTCTTATCGGGAAGAATATTTTATCTCTTAGGAAATGATGATCTGATATGTTACATATTCCTCTGCATACTCGTATATCTTCAACTTTCAATAAGGTTTGTTGTTTTAGTATTGCGTAGTCAATTATTGATCTTAAATTTCTTGTCGGCTGTGTCCATGTATACTTATGTACCTCTTTGTGGTTAAAATAGCCGTTGTTAATTCTTAACTGAAGTTGGTCGCATAAGTTTATAAGTCTTTCGCCATTGTCGTTGACTATTTCTTCACCAAAAGGTCATATTATGTTGTTGTTTTCCATTTTTCCCGTTCGACTATTGATGTCTCCTAATATAATTATTTCTCTAGTGTCACCAATTTTCGATATCTCTTGATGTAACGTTTGAAAGAACATTTCTTTTTCACTGACGACACTATCATTTGACACACCGTATACTGCAAAAACAGTGAGTTTATGATGCAAGATGTTTATGTTTACTCGTATGATATTTTCATTTATTGCATCCCAATCTGTTATTTTATGCTTTAATGTATTTTTAATTAATACCGATACACCTCTACTTGCATGTTTATCTTTTGTGACGCCACTGTAAAGATGAAGGTAACTGCCAATTATTTCGATACCGCTTCCTTTCTTCTTTGTTTCAGTTAGTGACACTATTTCTCACTTGTGTTTATCAATTTCGTGTACTATTTCTGTTAGTTTTCCTCTGCAACCTTGCGTATTAATAGTTCCAAAATTCATCATCCTTTTTCTATGCCGTTGTCTTTTTCCATTTTGTCCGTCCTTACTTCCGAGGCAACCATTAGGCTTTTTTGCATTTTATCGTTTTTACGTGAAATGAGGAGCAGGCCCATTGTCACAATCCCCAACCTGGAGAACCAGGAAGAATTTCTGTCGGGGTCTTCTACCCTTAGCTGATGTGATCCAGATTTCGAGCGCTGGATACTCGCTCGTTAAGTACTAGCATATAACAATCAAGATATAGAGCACGTAAGAAAATTTAAGTACCTGGGAACCAAGCTATGTGAAGACTGGATGTCGGATAAGGAAATTAAATGTCGTTTAGAAAGGGCCAGAAGTGCATTCATGAAATTTAGAAACGTTTTTACGAACTCTGACTTTGACCTGAACCTAAGACTAATATTCACGAAATGCTATATATATATATATATATATATATATATATATATATATATATATGGTCGGTGCTCCTATATGACATGGAAGCATGGACTTTAAAAATAAACACAATAAATAAGCTAGAGGCATTTGAGATGTGGATTTATCGACGAATCCTTAAAGTTCCCTGGACCGCACGAATAACACATGAAGAAATCCTGAGAAGAATTGGTACAGAACAACAACTGCTATGCACAATTAAACAGAGAAAAACGGCATACCTGGGGCACCTAATTAGAAACGAAAAATATTTTCTGCAAACCTTAATTGAAGGAAATATTGAAGGAAAGATCGGAGGAAGAAGGGAAGTGGGCAGGAAGAAATTGTCATGGCTCCGTAATGTCAAACAATGGACAGGGTTAAGAAAAATACGAGACCTAATACATACTGCAAAGGATAGAGAGAAATGGTCAAACGTGATCACAAACATCTATGAGTTGATTGCATAAGAAGAAGAAGAAGTTAAGTACATGAAGAACAGTATATATTTAAGAAATCTGAGCTGCTATATGGCATAGAGGGCTGGACACTCAAAACGAGGGATATAAACAGATTAGAAGAAAAGAAATGTGGCTTTGATGGAAAAGTCACAAATATAGATGTCCTTAAAAGAATCAACCAAGAACGCCAACTTTTCGAAAATATTAAGAAAAGAAAAACGGCGTATTTGGGTCACATCATGCGAAACGAAAAATACCAGTTCCTTCAACTTATAATCCAGGGTAAAATTGAAGGCAAGAGAGAAATAGGACGCAAGAAAATGTCCTGGCTCCGAAACTTAAGGCAATGGACAGGGATTAACGACATATAACCTCTGATACGCATTGCAAGAAACAGAGAGTTAGATATGTTAGATATCAGAGCAAGAATATGTTTAAAAGTGTCATATAAATGCTGTAACCCGCTTTAAATTTGATCTGCGCTATATGGTGGCCAATATAATATTTAAGTTGAATCTCATCAAGCTAGGTATTCACTATTCTAGCGACATGAAGACGTGCATATGTCTGTAAACCTGTATTGCCCCAGTTCCCAATATATCTTTTCATAACTGTAGCAGCTAGTGCTAGGTTTGTTCTAGTTTTTTCCGTAATTTTAAAGTTTGTTCTAAAAAAATAATAATAATAAAATAGTTATTAAAAAAATATGTGGTATTTTAACTTTACATAAACTTGTACGGCCCACTCGAAAACAAAAACTCTCCGAAATATTCAAACAGATAGCCACTTAGTGCTAGGTTTGTTCTACCTCCAGGCGAAAGTGAGTAATTAGTTTCCCATAAACAAAAAAGTTATTCAATATACAACGTAGCGCTCCAAAGTTATGTAAAGCTGTACTGCCCATATATAATCCAAACGATCAGGTTTGTTCTGCATTTTTTCCAAAGCGTGATTTTTGTTCTGAATACACAAAAAAGATATACAAGATTATAATGTGGCGCTCCAAGTTTACGTAAAGCTGTACTGCCCATATAGAATCCAAACAAACCTAGCACTAACTTGTTGTTTATTCAGATTTTCTCTGATCGTTTGGATTCTATATGGGCAGTACAGCTTTACGTAAACTTGGAGCGCCACATTATATCTTGTATATCTTTTTTGTTTATGCAGAACAAATTACACGCTTTGGCAAAAATTCAGAACAAACCTAGCACTAACTTTTGGTTTATTCAGATTTTCTCTGATTGTTTGGATTCTATATGGGCAGTACAGCTTTACGTAAACTTGGAGTGCCACATTGTATATTAAATAACTTTTTTGTTTATGGGAAACTAATTACTCGCTTTCGCCTGGAGGTAAAACAAACCTAGCACTAAGTGGTTATTTGTTTGAATATTTCGAAAAGTTTTTGTCTTCGAGTGGGCCATACAAGTTTATGTAAAGTTAAAATGCCACATATTTTTTTCAATAACTCTTTTATTTTTTAGAACAAACTTCAAAATTACAAAACAAACTAGAACAAACCTAGCACTAACTGCTACAGTTATGAAAAGATATATTGAGAACTGGGGCAATACAGGTTTACAGACATTCGAATTACAGTACTATTTATTTTGCCGCATACCGTATTATATTCCTCTTCATCATCATCATGGCTTATTCACTCCTGGCGGAGTGTTTGCCGCCCTTTTGGGCTCTCTGATTCATTTGTTGCGGAGAATCAGTCCGCTGTTGTCTTTTATTATTATAGCAGCGTGTGTGACTTGGCTTTGTCTACAACTTTTCTCCATTCTTTCCGGTCCTTACAACGCTCCTTCCAATTGTAGATTCTCAGCTTCTTTATGTCTCCTAAGATTTGATCTCTCCATCTTGTTTTGGGTCTTCCCTTTGGTCTCCCTGTTGTTGGTCTCCAGCCAGTTACTCGCTTTAGCGTAGAGTCTGGGTTAGCTCTTTCTGTGTGTCCCAGCCACCTGAGCCTCTGCGCCTTCACGAACTTGATTATGTCTTCACCCTGGATGACTTC
The DNA here is from genome assembly GCF_917563875.1 of Diabrotica virgifera virgifera. Taxonomy (NCBI): domain Eukaryota; kingdom Metazoa; phylum Arthropoda; class Insecta; order Coleoptera; family Chrysomelidae; genus Diabrotica; species Diabrotica virgifera. The sequence goes on from NC_065443.1 coordinate 190,504,587, forward strand.
TTTAATTTCTTCATTTGTTAATCTTCTAAATTCGCCTACACTTATCCTCACCGGTCCCATTATTCGTCGAATTATCTTTCTCTCTAAGATTTCTAATCTCATTTCATCTTTTTGTGTTAGGCACATCGTCTCTGCACCATAGGTGATCACTGGCCTGATTGCAGTCTTGTAAATTTTTAATTTGGTTGTTTTACTAATGTGTTTTTCTTTCAAGAATTTTTGGTAGTTCCAATAGGTTTTATTACCCAGTAGGATGCGTTCATTTATTTCATCCGTTCTATCATTTCTGCCATTCACCATCACCCCCAGATATTTGAAACGGTGTACTCTTTCAAATGTATATGCTCCAAGCTTAATTTCTTTCTCGATGTTCGTATTCTCTCTTGAGCACTTGAGGTATTTCGTTTTGCTTTGGTTTATTACTAGCCCTCTCTTCTTTGCTTCTTTATCTAGTATTAATATTATATTCTGCATGGTTTTTAAATCTCTAGTAACCAGTGCAATATCAAATAGTTGTCAAAGTGTTGACACGAATTTTTATTCTCCGCATTTTAATAGTTTGATTTTAACGATACAAACGAGCAGTTCTCGGTGTATTGTGTGTTATTGTGTTAATTAGTGTTCCTTTTGTTAATTTTCTTTATTGTTTATAATAGGTAGGTTAGGTAAGTAATTAAAAAAATATATAATGGATGAGACCTCGGGTGGCACTTCGCCACCCGAAAATAAGGATGCAGAGGAGGATAGGTATGTAAATAATTTTATAGATTTAAATAATAGATATAGAACTGAGGATAAAGGTCCATATTTTGTATATATTGAGAGTACTGATAAGCATTTGGAAGAATTTTCCCAATCCGGATTGGTCACGTTTTGTTGACTGACAATTATATAAAATCCGATGTCCTTGATATCAAATCGGTTGGTCTTAATCGCGTTAAAGTTATTTTTAAGTCGTATGAAAAAGCTAATTATCTAGTTGATAATAAAATTATGTCAAATAATAACTTAGTAGCGTATATACCCAAATTTTTTACACACAAGAAGGGTGTGTTGAGGAATATTGACACATACTTTTCTGAGGAATATTTAAAAAATGCCATAATATCTAATAAAGAGGTGGTTCAAGTTCAACGCATGAAACGAAAGGTAACAGATAAAGACGGTAATATTTCATATGTAAACAGACAAATGGTTATTGTGCAATTTGTAGGAAATGAACTTCCTCAAAATATACAAATTAATTTATGCAATTTCTCTGTAGAACCATATATATTCCCCGTTGTTCAATGTTTTAATTGCTTGCGATATGGACATTCTGCCAAGCAATGTAAAACCAAATCTTCTCACTGTCGAAACTGTTCTAGCCTAAATCATACGTCAGACTCTTCTTGCGAAAAATTCTGCATTTATTGCCAAAATAATGAACACTGCTCTACATCCAGAGATTGTCCAGTATATAAGAAACAAAAAAATATCAAACAACTCATGGCCAGGGAAAATATTACATTTAAAGAAGCTGAAAGAGTGCATGATAATCCATCTTATGCCAAGATTTCTACAAATAATAGATTTTCAGTTCTTAATAATTCCACTAATTTTCCCTCTCTGCCACTCCCTAGTATGTCCCAAACTCCAAATTCTAGCTTTTTTCTACGTAAACCCAATGTTCGAAATACTTCACCCAAAAGACAAGTGAAAAAACGTAAACCATCTGCTCCGGAGTCTCCACCTATTTCTCAGTCTCTGCCTACTTCTTCCCATTTTCAAACAAAAAAAACCAAATCTTCACATAATCCCATCATACCAAATCCTCACAGAGATGACTTTATCCAATATAAGGAAAAACTAACAAGTCAGATAATAACCGTAGTTAAACAAGTAGTTAATTCAGATTCATCCGCAACAAATTACAATTTAGAAGAAAATATTAGAAATATGATCTCCTCTATATTAAGTTCTTCAAATCTAATTCCAGAAATGGATATTGAATCTTGTTCTGATGATTCAATCCACTAATAAGATAAGTACACTCAATAGTAAAAACATTAAAGTTATCCAATGGAATATTCGTTCTTTCTCTAAAAACCATCCAAGTTTATTAAATTTTTTACACAATAATCCTGTAGATATTATAGCTTTATCAGAAACCTTTAAAAAACCAAACCATTCTTTTAAACTAAAAGGGTATAAGATTATCCGACAGGATCGTGCAAATGGCTTTGGCGGTGTTGCCATTGCAGTTCGCCAAGACATTAAATTTATCAATTTTCCTATTACTTTTGCATATAAAAAAGATTTAGAACTTTGCGCAGTTAAATTTCCGTCCTTAAATATCATACTAGTATCGGTGTATAAACCACCTAAATTAAATGTTTCTAAATCAGATTGGTCAAATATCTTTCGGCAATTTAATTCTCCTGTTATTTTCTGTGGCGATTTTAACAGCCATCATACACTTTGGGGATCTCATATTAATAAAGCCTAAATTAATAAAGGGGTAATCAATTAGTAGAAGCCTTAGATGATAATAACTATGTTGTTCTCAATAATGGTAAACCAACTAGAATTTCTCGTCCAGAAGAGCTACCTTCGGCGGTAGACGTTACATTTTGCTCTGCTAGTTTGGCTAGTGATTGTTGTGTATGGGATGTCGTACCAGATGCGTTAGGTTCAGATCATTGTTTAATCAAATTTGAAATTATTAGGGATAGAGTTATAATAAATAAAAATCCAGCATCTAAATGGAATGATAAATTAGCTGATTGGTCTGCATACTCCACTATACTGGAAAATTCGTTAATTAGTACAAACCAAAATCTAAACTCCAATCTACTAAGCTTCTCTATTTTTATGGAAAAGGTCTCAGAAGCAGCATCCGCAACTATTCCCCTAAAAAGAGCAAGACAACAAGTAACTCAACGTCCAATATGGTGGGATACCGAATGCTATGATATGTTTCGTCGCAGAAAAGAAGCCCTGAACCAGTATAAACGTGTCTCAAACTATACAAACTATTGTCAATACCAAAATGTAGCTAGTCAAACTAAATTACTATTTTCTAAAAAAGCTCGAGACAGCTGGATATCTTTCATAAGCAGTATTAATAAAAACACGCACCCTACTAAAATTTGGCAATTTATAAAAAAAATATCAAACAAAGACTCAACGGGATCGGGCAGTATATCAGCTGATATGGTGGACGATTTTTTTGAGTTTTTTATTCCCAAATTTGCATCAAATAAAATCGACTTCAGTAAATTCAATAGTAATGTAGCATGCAATGAATCATTTTATATGCCTATCAGTTTGGAGGAATTACGATTAGCAATCAAACAATCTAAAAGTACAGCACCGGGTTTTGATAGCATTACATATAAAATGATCGAATACTTGCCTGCAATTGCTAAAGAGATTCTTTTAAATATTTTTAATAGTTGGTGGTTGCAAGGTTTATATGACCAAAGTTTAAAAAAAACTGTAATTTGCTTACTTGCTAAACCCAACAAAAATTTAAGTCTACCTAACTCTTACAGACCCATTTCATTAATATCATGCATTACAAAAACATTTGAGAGAATTATCAAATTAAGAATGGAATTGCATTTTGAAAGTAATTGTTTATTACCTATTAATCAGTTTGGATATCGCAGAGGCAAAGGCACCTCTGAAGCATTAGCTCACTTAGTTTCCGACATTCAGAATGCACTTTCCGTTAATCTTATAACGGCATGCTTGTTTTTAGATATTAAAGGGGCTTATGATAATCTGGATATTGATATTCTAACTGTACAGCTCATAAAATACGGTCTAAATTATAAATTCGCACAAAGAATCACAGATTTGTATAGGGACAGAGAAGTTTTCATTCGAGATTCAGAAAATCACATTTACGACCCTCGATTATTATCAGTCGGAATTCCGCAAGGTTCAGTCCTAAGTCCAGTACTTTTTAATATCTATACTGCAGAATTGCATGACATGTTAAATGAAACAAATAATACAATTAAAATCATTCAGTATGCAGACGATTTCTGTATATACAGCAGTCGTAAATCATATAATGAGTGTTTATGCGATTTGGAACTGATAATGCAATGTGTAAAAAGATGGTCTATGGCTTTTAATTTCACGTTATCCCCTGAGAAATCTAGCATCACCTTTTTCACTAGACATAGGTTAAGTTCCCCTACCAGTATAAATTTAAGTAATGTTGATATTAATGTATCCTCTCACCATAAGTATCTGGGCGTGGTTTTGGACAAAAAACTAACCTGGACACTCCATGTGAATCACATTATCAACAAATGCGAAAAAGGTTTAAACATGCTTCGTTGCATATGTAAAGCTAGATGGGGTGCCGACCCAAAGATAGCATTAATGTTCTATAAATCGTATATTCGGTCAATCATTGATTATGGATGCTTTTTATATGGTTCATCGTCAAAATCTAATTTATCAAAAATCGATCATATTCAGTATAAGGCAATACGTATATGTATTAGTGCGTTTAAGTCAACGCCATGTGCTGCAATTCTAGCAGAAGCGCAGGAACCTCCTCTAAACCTTAGAAGAGAATTCTTGTCTAATAAGTTTCTATTAAAGACCAGGACTTTAGACTCACATAACTTATTAAGTAAAATTAACAGTCTCACTGAATATAACTTAACAAATTCTTATTGGAGAATTAAAACTTCTCCCCCTCTTACAGATACTTATCTAGAAACTAACAACTTTAGCATTAACACTAAACAAATATTACCCATATATAACCTTTCTATTGAGGAAATCGCAATCTTTCCAAAGATCATAAAACCTACATACAGAAACTTACCATGCCAAAACAATAAAATTGTAAAATTAATCTTATCTGAATTTTCTAATTATAAATACATCTATACAGATGGTTCAAAAACATGTAATAGTGTAGGTAGCGCTTATTATGTTTCTAATATAAAAAGTGGTAATTCTTTTAGACTACCTAAATGTACATCTATCTTCACTGCCGAACTTTATGCTATTGAAAGAGCCCTAACTTACGCGGTTGAACAGAACTTTGGAGACACGGTTATACTATCAGATTCTTTATCTGCTCTTGAGGCAATATCGCAACCAATAACCAAAAAACACAACAATGAGTTGTTATGCCATATTAGAAAGACAATCGCTCGATTTAAAAATAATAGCAGTGACTTGGTCTTTATCTGGGTAAAAGGACATGCCGGAATCAAAGAAAATGAGATAGTGGATGAAATGGCAAAGAATTCAGCAACTTTAAATGAAATAGTAGATTTAACAATCTCCAGCGATTACATTCCCGAATTGCATAAAAAATTAAGAAAAAAATGGGAAACTATTTGGCTTAAGTTTGTACAAACTTCGAGGAATCCATACACTAACATACACCCACAACTTCCGCAAAATATCCCACATATATTTGATTATCACGTTACTCGATTTTATTCCACATCCCTAAGTCGCTTAATATTAAACCATGGCAATTTTCCTGCACATTTAGCTAAAATAGGAATGCGTATCAACTCTCTCTGTTCATGTGATAACTACTCTACTGCAGATTTAAATCATATAATCTTTAATTGTGAACTTAATAAAAACCATACGAAAGCACTAATTGCTAGACTTCAGGAGCGGAATGTAAGTTTACCGCTGAATATTTCACATCTACTAAGCTTCAATACCAAAACTATTAATGATATTATCATACAATTTCTTAAAGATTCTAAAATAAAAATTTAATATGACATCTTCAATCTTCAACTTTCAAATATCTGTGGCAAAAAGTTTATCTAATGCCATCCCCTCTTTGTGAACACACACATAGTGCAATATCGTCTGCATACGCTATCAGTTGGGCTGAAGATTCGATAATTGTTCCCCTAATTTTGGCTGCTCTTACTGCATCCTCTATGGCAATGTTAAATAATGTTGTTGATAGGGAGTCTCCCTGTCTGACACCTACCTCCATTTGTACTTCATCTGACGGGCCTTCCCTTGTTAAGATTCGTGCTTTGGATTCCTTCATCGTCATTTTCGTGAGACTTACTAGTTTTTCTTGAATGCCTAGTTGCTTCATATCATTAATTAGCTCCTCCCTTATTACACAGTCAAAGGCTTGCTTGTAGTCAATAAACAGTATATGTAGATCTATTCCACGCTCGTAACTTTTTTCGACGATTTGCGTTACAATGTGTATTGCATCTATTGTTGACTTACCTTCTCTGAATCCATGTTGGTATTCACCTATTTTTGTTCTCGTTTCTTTTTCTATTCTTTGTCTGATCATCATCATCATCATTCTCTTTGCCTTATCCCTATGCGGGGTCGGCTTCCCTAATTGCATTTCTCCACACAATTCTATCTTGGGTCATATCAATGTTAATCCCCTTTACCAACATGTCCTGCCTTATCGTCTCCCCCCAGCTCTTCTTTGGTCTTCCTCTCCTACTCCTTCCAGGAATCTGCACTTCAGCTATTCTTCGTATTGGGTGGTTAACGTCTCGACGTTGAACATGACCAAACCATCTTAACCTATGCTCTCTCATTTTGGCATCAATTGGTGCCACACCTAGACTTCCCCTAATATACTCATTTCTAATTTTATCCTTCTTTGTCACTCCACTCATCCATCTAAGCATTCTCATTTCCGCCACATGCATTCGCTGTTCCTCTTTCTTTTTCACTGCCCAACATTCAGTTCCGTACATCATAGCTGGTCTTATGGCTGTTTTATAGAATTTTCCCTTCAGCTTCATTGGAATTTTTCTGTCACACAACACACCACTCGCTTCTTTCCACTTCATCCATCCAGCCCTAATTCTACTGCATGCATCTCCATCTATTTCTCCATTACTCTGTAATACCGATCCTAGGTACTTAAAACTATTGCTTTTTACAATCATTTCACCATCCAAAGATACCATTTTATTTGTAGTAGCTCCATCTTTAAATGAACATTCCAAATACTCTGTTTTTGTCCTACCAAGTTTTAAACCTTTTTCCTCCAGAGCTTGTCTCCACTGTTCCAGTTTTTGTTCTAAGTCTCTTTCACTATTTCCTACTAACACGACATCATCAGCATACATTAAGCACCATGGAATGTTACCCTGTATTTTCGCTGTTATCTGGTCCAAAACTAATGAGAATAAATACGGACTAAGCACAGAACCTTGATGCAATCCTACATTCACATGAAATTTATCAGTCTCTCCCACACCTGTCCTAACACTAGTCGTTACTCCCTCATACATATCCCTCACAATCTTTACATATTCACCAGGGACTCCTTTCTTATTGAGTGCCCACCACAGAATCTCTCGAGGAACTCTATCATATGCTTTCTCAAGATCAATGAATACCATATGAGCGTTTGTTTCTTTACTCCTGTATTTTTCCATCAACTGCCTTATAATGAAAATTGCATCTGTTGTTGATCTACCCTGCATAAAGCCAAATTGATTCTCGGATATTTCGGTTTCTTCACGTATCCGTCTATCAATTACTCTTTCCCATATTTTCATGGTGTGGCTAAGCAGTTTTATAGCCCTGTAGTTTGTACATTGTTGTATATCTCCCTTGTTTTTGTAAACAGGTACCAGTATACTGCTTCTCCATTCGTCTGGCATTTGTCCAACTTCCATAATTCTATTAAATAGACCTGCTAGCCACCTTGTTCCTGTCTCTCCCAATGCTCTCCATACTTCCCCAGGAATATCATCTGGTCCTACCGCTTTTCCTTTCTTTATTTTTTGAAGCGCTTGAGCCACTTCCTCGTTGGTTATTTTGGTGACCATTGCTGCTACTGTCTCCGTTGACTCTACAGGCTGTCTGTCAAATTCTTCATTTAATAAGCTGTCAAAGTACTTTCTCCATCTCTTTTTGACATCCCTTTCGTGAACTAGTATTTTATTATTTTCATCTCGGATACATCTAATCTGATTAAAATCTTTTGCTTTCTTTGCTCTCTGTTTGGCTATTTTATATATCTTCGTTTCGCCTTCCCTGGTATCAAGTTGATCGTATAGGTTTGAATACGCTTCTGCTTTAGCTTTTGCTACTGCTACTTTCGCTTTCTTTTTGGCGACCATATAGTTTTGAAGATCTATGTCCGATCTGGTTTCTTGCCACTTTTTATATAATTTTCTCTTCTCTTTTATGTTTCCTTGTACTTATTCTTTGTCTGATCAAATTAGTTAATATTTTGTACATTGTATTTAATAGCGTGATTCCCCTGTAGTTAGTGCATTTCGTCTTGTCACCTTTTTTAGGGATTGGTGTTATCAGACCGCAATTCCAGTCGTTCGGCATGCGTTCTTCTTCCCATATTCGTTCTATCAGCTTGTGGATTCTGTGGGCTAGTTCCTCTCCCCCTTTCTTGAAGAACTCATTTATAATGTCATCTGGTCCTGCTGCTTTCCTTGTCTTTAATCTGTTTATGGTCGCCAATGCTTCGTTGTATGAGGGAGGCTCTGATTGTTCTTCATTCCTATTTACTGTTTGTTCTTCATTTTCTGCATTTTCAGCATCGCCTTTCTTTTTGAACAATTCTCTATAGTGTGTTTCCCATTCCTTTTTTCCAATATTTGCCGGAATCTTTTTCTTATTCTGTGCTTTCATGTGTTTATATAGTCTTGCATTATCGTTACTATTAGCTTCGAGTTCCAGCAGTAAGTCTTCAATCCATTTCTTCTTTTTAGTTCTGCAACATTTGTGTGACTCTTTCTTTTTCTCTTTATAGTGTAGGAGATCTTCTTGTTTCCCTGTGGCCAACCACCTGTGTCTTGCTTGGTCCTTGCCTTTACTAGCTTGCTCGCATTCTTCATCGTACCAATCTTTTCTTTTATTGTCGTTCATTAGTCCTATCGTCTCCTCTGCTGCTGTTAAAATACTATCTTTTATATCTTCCCATGTTTCATCTATGTCCGATGGTTTTAGGACTAGCACTAACTGCTACAGTTATGAAAAGATATATTGAGAACTGGGGCAATACAGGTTTACAGACATTCGAATTACAGTACTATTTATTTTGCCGCATACCGTATTATATTCCTCTTATTCGTGTAAAATAAATTAGTTGCTCGAACATATTTAGTATTAAAATATTCTGGAGAACATGCACTATCAAAATATATTAGTATCCGTTTCTGTTGCTAACCGTAGAACTTTAAAATGCAATCGTTTATCCCACCGACCTTGCTCCAAGTCTGTGTTCTCAAGATGTGTCTCTGTCCCAAGATGTGTCTCTGTTCTATGTTAAATAAATTAGATGCTCTCACGTATTTGGTACTAAAATAATATAGGGAACACGTACCATCGAAATATACCGGTATCTGATTTTATTGTTCATTTTTATATTTAATATAGCATAACATAATCGATTATCCTCTTATACCGTAAAGTGTCGAGGTGATAAGGTTATATTGAATATATTAGTTTTTATTTGTATGTCTAATAAGAAGCTGGCCCCGCCCACTTTCAACTCGATTTCCTGCTTAACACTTAAGGCAACAATATCCGACATAGAGCAAATAATTAGCACAGAAATAGAAGTAAATTTTTCACTTTTGAAAAACTAAAGTTTGAACTTTTTTCGGTGTGGGGGGTCCAGCTTGCCATTAAGCTGGACCCCCCACTTTCAACGGGATTTCCTCCTCAACGGTTTGAGCAACAAAATTCGGATTAGAGCTAATTAGCACATAAATAGCACTAATCTTTTTACCTAGTACGAACTTTATCCGCGATGGTGGGGGGTGCAGCGTGCAGCTTAATTGGGGTTAATTTAGGTTAGAAATAAGTTGCTTGTTGATCATATTATTTGATCCGATTGTAATGTTTTTCAGCATCTTATTGGTGTTTAACAAATAATAAAAAAGTGTTTTCCTGAACAATATAAATTTGGATTACGAGATAGGTCGATTGAAACAATAAAAGATATTTGATTCTGAATAATTAAATTGCTTTTTTACTGGAAAATAAAAAAGCCTTTAAAATATAACTCTCAATACTTTCTGGGCGAATTGAATATACTACTGCCCTGTAATTACTCCATTCTGTGAGGACGATAAATATAAAAAAGTTGTTTGTCACTCGAAATCTATTTGCTTTTTCTTTAAAACTTTGTAGTATTTTCTTTATTGATAAGCTTTAATAAACGAAAACAATTTTCTTTGAAATAATTACAAGGCATTACTCTGGGCAAATTAGAAAAAAAAACAAGGAAAACTTATTTACCAGCAATTTTATTGATGGAATCGAATATTATGATTGAATATATCAATAATACAGGTTGCATACCTATGTTATTAATTTTATTTATTATTTTATAATTAAGTCCGCAGATAGTGTACTATTTTTGTATAAAAAAATTAGCGCCCCGAAACCGTGTTTTTTATTCAATTATTGCTCTGTACCTTCAAAGATTTCAACTTTACACCAAAAACACCCAAACAAAAATTCATCGTAATTTAATTCTACATAGAGATGTTGTTTTCCCGATTTGCTTTAACAAAAATTTTCCTCGGAAAACCCGGGTTTCCCAACATTCCTTTATTTTCAACTAAAAATTTGGGTAAGTAATTATTTATCAATAAATAAATAACTTGGTAACTGATTCAATAAAATTGTGTTTTGACTAGGAAAGTTTTGGGGTAGTTCTGATTTCTTTCAATATATATGGATTTAGGGTTGCTGAATGCAAATATGAGGTTTGCGGACAAAATTTCGTGACGGAACATTGAAAAAATCGCAAAAGAAGCGAAAATTTTCTGCTTTTTCTCGCTTTTTTGCTTAAATCTCGAAAACTATTAACTTTTAGTAAATGATCTGTTAACATAAATTAAAGTACTTAAAACTCTCTACAAATATCACTATTTACTTTTTTTTTCAGATGAACCGTTCGGTCTAAAATGCAAGTTGAAAATTGCGTATTTTGAATGGTCTCTGCAAAACCCACTTTATTTTTTATCAGAATACTGTCATTTGATAAATTTCTAAGATTTATGAGATCCTAGATTCTTATAAGTACATAATACATTTCTACTACTTATAAATAAATAAGAATTATTTCCAATATTTCTTCTTTTTTTTTTAATGACAGATTTAATGTAAGATTAATTAAGCTGTTAATAGCGTGAGGTCGTAAAAATTACAATAATGTAAAAATGAGTAACGCTTACTTGAAGAAAGTTGAGGAGGATAGGGAGCAAGTTCAAAGAAGTTCTACTGCACTACCTTTTAATTTCAAAACTCAATGTTTTATGTGTGGTCTCGTCATAACACTTGAGTTTATAGAACAGCAAAGTAAAACGACAACCAACCGCAATATGGTGTATCAGGTTCGAGTTTTAAAATTTATAGAAACTGTTATAAAACGAGCAAAAGAACGTGATGATCAGTATGGCAAAGCCATAATCAATCAAACGTCTTTTGCCTGTCTCAGACTTAGTAGCCTCTGATTGCCGGTATCATATACTCCAGGAAAATAAGGTTTTTGTCGGGACACTTAAGCAGCCAGGTTGCAAATGGGTTGTTTGGGTACTATATACCTAATACATTATACATACAAAAATGCCCGTCACAGTTCGGACGAGAATTTTAGTTATTAACAAATAAGGGTCAAAAATGGCAGTTTTTTCGTTTAAATCGCTACAGGTAAAAATAGGATAATTAAATATCTTATTTATAGTATTCTTCTTTTAGTAGATGAGCCAGTGTTTAAAACGGCAGTTTTTTAATTTTGGTCTGATCATTTGCTGCTTCTAAAATTGCAAAATAAAACTAAAATATCGAAAATAAATAATTTGCTATAACTTTCGCGAAAGTGACCTTACGACTTTTATATTTCACAAAAAGTTGAGTCAAAGAGTCCATATACTGCACAAAAAATTATAAGACGATTCGTCAATTATTTTAAATTTTATTCAATTTGTTTATCCCAAAGAGCTTTTTTTTGTAATGTTATTGTTCAGAAAATAATAATTATATAGAAATTCTGTGGAAACCACATGAAATAACAATAGTCTTGTTTTCAAATTATTGAAGAAAATCATTAAAAAGTAATTTTTGTCACTACGAAAACATTTTACTAAGGTAGAGTCATTTTTGGCTTGAAAACAATTTGAATAGCTTTGTTAATATTGACTGTAGAGTAAATTTACCTTGGAATTTCAAAAGCTGGTATTTTTACACAAATTTTCAAAAAAAAATTTTCGCCTATGTCAATTACAGTCAAAGTTAGCCACTTTTATTATTTAATTCACAGTTACTTCAATATACATAAAATTCTCCTGTAACAGTGTTAGTTACCATACTACTCCGAAACGGCTTGATCGATTTTTATGAAATTTTACAAGTGTATCCTATGGGACTGGGAATAGGTTTTAATCTATTTTTCATATCCATAAGTTATAAGGGGGGTTGCCCCCCTGACATTTTTTTTTATTTTTTTGGACAAAATTGTCTATCTTAATTTTATATGATGTAGGATGAAAAATACATACAACCCTTAATTTACACTTTTCCATCACCAACCCCTATTTGTTAATACCCATCTATATATTTACATCTATAAAATTCTCCTGTCACAGTGTTAGTTGTCATACTCCTCCGAGACCGCTTGACCGATTTTTATGAAATTTTATTTGTATATTCGGTAGGTCTTAGAATCGGTTGTAATCTATTTTTCATATTCCTGAGTGATAAGGGGAACTCCCCCTAACATTTTGAAATGTTAGGTGGGGATTTACGTACATAACGTACTCTACAAGACTACGAGTACATGCAATTTAAAAAAATTATGATCAAAGTCCATGAACAAGCTCTGGAGATATTAATCGCAGCATATGTTTGAAGAATCAGTTTCATTTTTTGAGTGCATGGATTTTAATAATTCATTTCCACCGACCACAAATCGATATCGTTAGAACGTTACTTTTAAAGCTTTATTAACAACTCTGTTGAAGTTTAAAGTTTACTCAAACTTTTACACATAAACTATATACCTTCAACTTCGAAATGGCGCTAGTTGGGTTGCTTAATTGTTATAAATAAAGTAGCTGTCAATTAAATAAAAAAAGTTGCTAACTTTGACTGTAATTAACCTAGGCAAAAATTGCTTTATTGAAAATTCGTATAAAAATACCAGCTTTTCAAATCCCAGAGTAGTTTTAATCTGCAGTCAATATTAACAAAGTTATTCAAATTGTTTATGAACTAAAAATGACCCTAATTTAGTAAAATGTTTTCGGAATGATAAAAATGACTTTTTAATGATTTTTTTTAATTACTTTGAAATCATGACTTTTCTTCTTTCATGTAGTTTTCAGAGAATTGCTATTACATTACTATTTTCTGAACAATATTATTGCGAAAAAAAAGCTCATTGGGATAAACAAATTGAATAAAATTTAAACTAATTGACGAATCGTCTTAAAAAATTTTGTGCATTATATAGACTGTTTGTCTCAACTTTTCGTGCAATATGAAAGTCTTAAGGTCATTTTCACAAAAGTTATAGCAATTTTTTTATTTTCGAAATTTTAGTTTTATTTTGAAATTTCTAAAGCAACAAATGATCGAACCGAAATTCAGAAACTGCCATTTTAAACCTTGGCTCATCTACTACGAGAATAATAGTATAAATAAGATATTTAATTACCCTATTTTTCCCCGAAGCGATTTAAACGAAAAAACTGGAATTTTTGACACTTATTTGTTAATAACTAAATTTCTCGTCCGAACTGTGACGGGCATTTTTGTATGTATAATGTATTAGGTATGTAGTACCCAAAAAACCCATTTGCAACCTGGCTGCTCAAGTGTCCCGAACATGGTATATTTTTGTCTTATTTCCCTGGAGTAATAGTTTAGGCATGAGAAAACTGTACAATCGCCCAATCACACAAAAAAAGATTAAAAAATCGGGTCCATCTGCCGATGATGTTGAAAGAACAATGCAAGATGTTTACAATTATTTAGAGAATAGGGATGGGAAGTGCCAATTTTTGCTCGATAAGTTGATCGACCAAATCAAGGGTAAATATAGTCCTGACAAAAAGACAGCCAAAGCTCATCTACTCAAAAAAAAGAAGCGATATAATTATTATTATGTCCCGAAACAAGAAGTCGGTCGTTTGTTTCAAAGACACAGGTTACAAAATCTTGAACGACGCTTGGTAGCAACAAGCGTTAAAAAATGAAAAAGAGGAAAGACTACGGATTGTTCAGACAGCTGCTGCCATTATTGTTGAGGATGTCCGGAGCCAGGTTTATGAGACACAGGAATACCCC